>NW_027555847.1:674582702-675233702 GCF_003287225.1 Phascolarctos cinereus
AGTTTTTTTTTTCAATTCAATTTAATAAACATTTTTCCTTCCCTCTCCCGTTTCTGTGCCTTTGCTTATGCTATGACCTATATGTGGACGTCTCTACCTCCAGCTCCTGTCTATTGAAGTCCTTTAAGGCACAGCAGAGGGACTGTATCCTCCATGTAGCCTTCGTTTACTTTCTTAGCTGAAATTGCCTTTTCTTCCTCAAAGTTCTTGTAGTGCTTTGTTTGTCTCTCTCCTTTGCCCTTACCTCACTCTCATGTGTATCACAGTTCTTAGAATGATAGGCTTAGGCCTGGAAGGGACATTAGAGGTCACAGAGTCCAAACTCATTTTATGGCTGAGGAAACTGAAGCCCAGAGAATTTAAGTGATGTGACCATGGTCGTGTAAGTAATAAGTATCTGAAGCAGGATTTGAATCCAGGTCTTCATGAATCCAGAGTCCAGTGTTCTATCTGCTATACCATGCTGCCTCTCTTAATTTGCATTTCTGTCTTTCTTCCGTACTAAATTGTAAACTCCTTGAGAGCAGGCCATGTGTCATATCTGTCCTTATATCCATGGTGCCTAGCCAAGTGCTTTACACAAAGTCCATAACGAATATTTGTTGAGTGAATGAGTGAGCTTCAAGGTTCTGACTCATTTGGCTGCTAATGTCATTTTAATCTATTGGGCGACCTCTTCCTCACCACTCATTCCTCCCAGATAAGTGTTCTTTTTGTTCTCTGTAGCACTGGGTCCCTCTATTGCCCTCATCATCCCTTCTTTGAATTTTGCTGAAGTTTATCTTAAGCAGCCCAAAGCAAAAGCATAGCAAAAGGTACCCAGATACCTGGGCAGTGCAGTAGCATAGTGGGTAGAGCAGTGGGCCTGGAGTCAAGAAGACCTGAGTTCAAATCTGACCTCAGACACCTACTAGCTGTGTTATCCTGGACAGGTCACTTAACTTTGTTTGTCTCAGTTTTCTCATCTGTAAAATGAGCTGGAGAAGGAAAGGGCAAACCATTCAAGTGTCTTTGCCAAGAAAACCCCAAAAGAGGTCACAGAGAGTCAGATACAACTGAAATGACTGAAAAACAACAACAAAACCAGGTATGAGAAGCCCCCCTGTGTCACCCAATTACCTATATCTGCACCAGAAGGGCTGTGGATCCATATTGTAGGGAGGATGAGGAGATTCAGAACACAAGGTAGAGTCAGCACCTTGTATGTGATGCGTTCTAACTAGGCTATGAGAAACAACCGAGTTGGGTGGCACTTGAGTCTGCCAGCACCAGAGAGCAGGGAGGTCATGTAATAGATTGTGCCAGCCTCTCTGCGTTGGGAAATAGAGGAGATACCGAGGATTAGAGGAGCAATATGGCTTCGGCAGCCAAGTGTCCAATCTGGGGCCATTGTTTTGATGAGTGGGGGCATTTGCAGGTTTCTTTGTCTGAGTTCTTGTGTTGCCTTGTTCCAGAATTGGAGTAATAGTAAGTGGAGATGAAAGCTGTGGTCAGATTGAATCTAGAATTTGATGTGTCCCAGCTGGGCTTGCTCCTGACTCTTCATCCCAAGTAAAGGGTGTCCACCCTGGTAGGCAGAGGGCACGTGACCTGGTCACATCTAAAGAGGAGAGGAATCAAGCAAAAGAGGCTGCATGGTGGAGCGGGGAGAAGCCTGGCCTGAGAGTCAGACAGGTCTGAGTCCAACCACATCCCCATTCTGCCATTGCATAGGATCACAGAAATGAAAGGAACCTTAAAATTTGTCTTGTCCAAACCCCTCATTTACCTGTGAGGTAGCTGAGGCCTAAAGAGACCTAAAGGGTCCAAGGCCACTTGCCCAAGGTCATAACAAGTAGTAAGAATTCAAACCCTATCCCTCAGACTCCACATCTAGTGTCCTCAGTTTCCCCATTTGTAAAATGCAGAGGATTGAACTAAATCATCTCTAATGTCACTTTAAATTTTAAAAGCCTATGAATTGAATGGTTACATTACTAGACCCAAAGAGTAGACTTTAAAGGCATAATGTCAACTTGCAGCAAGATCCCTCTAGTGGAATGCCCCAGGGATATGCCCTTGGTTCTGTTGTACTCAACATTTTTATCAGTGATATCAGTGAATCCATAAGATGATCATTTTACATTTTTATTTGACATGGAGCTGGCAAGGATATTTAGAGTACTAGGTGACAAAGTCAAGATACAAAAATATTTTGATAGGTTATAGAATGATGGGCCCGATCTAACAAAATGGAATTTAAGAGTAATGAAAAGAAAATCCTACACTTGGATTATGAAAATCAAATGTATAAGTACAAGTTTGGGGAATTCATGACTAAAGAATGATTTGTCTAAAAAAGGCCTGAGGGTTTTAAGTGCAGTCCAGACTGAATATGAATCAGCAGTGCAACAGAGCTCCCCTGAAAGCGCATGGACTCTTTACTTCTTGCAGGAAAATTTTAGAATTGTACCTGTACAGGTTTTGAGTGTGCCTTGGTAGAATGCCTAGACATTTTGTGTATTTTGTAATTATTTTAAATGAGACTTTTTATTATGTCCTTCTCTATTCTGTTATTGCTATACAGAAATGCTTTTAGTTTTCATGGATTTATTCTGTATCTTGCTACTTAACTGAAACTATTGATTATCTCAGTTTTTTTTCTGATTATCTAGGATTTTCTAAGTAAACCATCATGTCATCAGCAAATAGGGATAATTTTGTTATGCCTTTAATTTCTTTCTCTTCTCTTATGGCTACTGTTAGGATTTCTAGCACTGTACCAAATACCAATGGAGAATGGGGCATCCTTCCTTAATTCGTGTATTTATTGGGCAAGTTTTTGGTGTTTCCCTGTTGCATATAATGCTGCTAATGTGGTCTTGGGCAGCATTAAGAGATGCAGAATCCAAAACACAGAAAGTGGTTAGTTTCCCTGTATACTCTTACTTGGTCAGATTACATGTGGAACATTGTGATTCTGGTTACTTCATTTTAAGAAGATTATTGATAATGTTGAGAGTGGCCAGAAGAAAGCAACCAGGTTTTAAGCAGGCAGGAGACTAGGCCCTACAAGAATCATTTGAAGGAACTGAGGATGTTATTTTTAGAGAAAAGACCGGGAAGACACAATAGCTGACTTTTAGGGTTTGAAAGACTTTCTCTTGAAAGAGGGATTAGGTTTGTTCTGCTTAGAGGCCCAGGGAAATGATCAGCTTGCCCAAGGTCACACAAAAAGATGGATGGAGAGAGAGAGAGAGAGAGAGAGAGAGAGAGATTAATAGATGGATGGATGGAACATTTAGTGTTTACTACGTATTGGGCATGGTACAATCAAGATAGTCCCTAGCCTCAGGGAACTTACATTCTGACAGAAGAAGACAACATGTAAAAAGCATCTGGAAAGCAGTGAGGGGAGAGGACAGGTATCCACATCAAGCCAACGTATTTGCCAAGGAGGAGGAGGAGAAGTAGCCCAGGAAGGTAATCATCACAGAAGAGTGAAGCCTCAGGGTAGAGGTTTGACCAGGAAGGAGAAGCAGGTGATAAGGAGGAAAAGAGTCATAAGTAGTAAGAGGCAGAGGTAAGATTTGAATCCCAGATTCTTTGACTCCAAAGCCAGTGTTTTTTCCCATCTTCAAGCAAAGGCTATGTGGCTTACAGAAGGAATTTGTGGTCAGGTATAAGTTGAACTAGCAATCCTCTGAGATCTCTTCCAATGCTGAGATTCTGTGATTCTGAGCCTATAAACATTGGAGGAATTTTTTTTTTTTGCTTGCTTCTCAGAACACAGATGTGAATTAGCCTGTTATGAGCTTAAGGGAAATTGCAGATAATTCATTCATTCATTTACTTTTAGATTCATTCAGCAAACATTCCCAATACCTACTATGTATACAAAGTAGCCACTATCGGAAATAAAGATGAATGCCCATGTAGAACATCTGTACCAGAAGGAGAGATAAGATAAGAATATAGATCAATAAACATGCAAGTGATTAGCGTGTAAAAGGACTCTGAAATGTTTGAAGATCAGGTGAGATGGGGATCATTTTCAGCCAAGAAGATCGAGGCACGTTATAGTGGAAAGAACAGAAACTCTGAAGTAAGATTAGTTTTGTGTCTTACTTCAGCCACAGGCTTCCTGTGTGCTGCCCTTAGGCATATTACCACACTTTCTTAGGCTTAGGGTCCTTATATAAAATGAGGGCCACTGGATTAGTGGATTAGATTTTCTCCCCCTCCCTCCTCACCTCTCTTCCCAAGATGCACAGTCTGGTATAGGCTCTACGTACACATTCTTACTAAACATATTTTCACATTGGTCATGTTGTAAAGAAGAATTAGAACCAATAGGAGGAACCATGAGAAAGAAGAAACAAAACCAAACAGAAGGGAAAAAAAAGAGCAAATAGTATGCTTCGATCTGCATTCAGATGCCATAGTTCTTTCTCTGGATGTGGATAGCATTTTCCATCATGAATCTTTGGAGATGTCTTAGATCCTTGCATTGCTGAGAAGAGCTAAGTCTGTCAAAGTTAGTCATTGCACAATGTGGCTGTTACTATGTACATTGTTCTCCTGGTTCTGCTCACTTCATTCAGCATCAGTCCGTACAAGTCTTTCCAGGTTTTTTTTGCAGTCTGCCTGTTCATCATTTCTTATAGCACAATAGTATTCCATTCCATTCATATACCACAACTTGTTCAGCCATTCCCGAGTTGATGGGCATCCCTTCAATTTCCAATTCTTTGCCCCCACAGAAAGAGCTGCTACAAATATTTTTGTATGTGTGGGTCCTCTTCCATTTTTTATGATCTCTTTGTGATACAGACCTGAAAGTGACATTGCTGGGTCAAAGGGTATACACAATTTTATAGCCCTTTGGGCATAGTCCCAAATTGCTCTCCACAATTGTTGGATCATTTCACAACTCCACCAGCAGTGTACTAGTGTTCCAGTTTTCCCACATCTTCTCCAGCATTTATCATTTTCCTGATTTGTCGTGTTAGCCAATCTGGTAGGTATCATTGGACTATACAATGTCAATAGGGATAGGATGGTGAAAGCATTCTCCAGGTTTATTGATGAGTGTCACCAAAAGCCTAAAGGCAAGAAAGCCTGGTTTGTGTTTCAGGGAATATCAAATCATTCAGTGTGGTCAGTGTCATCAGAGACCAAGATTCCCCCTCCCCATTTGGCTATCAGTATGTGTGTCTGATTAAAATGGTACTTAGACTGTTCATCTGAATTCTTCTCCCATCCAGTAAGTGACGACTAGCATCTAACATGTTTAGAGCAAGTGCATCTCTTCTCTCAGGTGCCTTAATGCAATCATGTCAAGATCTACCCTGTGAAATCACAGTTAACCAGCAATATTCATTACAATGAAGAGAGAAATTGTGAAAACCTATTCCTGTTTCTACAAGTTTGCTTCTGGAAGGTTGTCTCTGATGTCAGTCAAATAAATATTATTTTATCCACAACTGGAAAAAGCCCTCAGCTGTACTGATCCAGTTCACCTATTGAGAATGTTGTTTATTCCCAAGAGTGTGCTTGGATTTTTTAAATCTGCAGACCAGGTAGTTGCTTGCAAAGCCAACATCTTGTGAAAGGGATGTGGGAGCTGCCTGAAAACTCACTCCAGAAAGGCCTTAGTACTGAGAAGACTCAGAAAATGGAAACTATATGTTTTAGAGGTGGGGAGGAAGATAAGGAAGGACACCACTCCAACCAGGATTGCTCTGGTGTATCTTTTTTTTTCTTTACACACTTACACGAATGGTCTAACAATAGCCATAAATGAAATAATTGATAGCCACTCAGCCCCTCAAATTGTGCATGATTGTAGCAACAGAGCACAGTCCCATACATTAGGCTCCAGCCTAGGCTCCTGCCCTCCCTGCCTCAAATGTAAATTGTCATAAAAAGTTTGAGCTAGAAAGAACCTTAGCAAATAAAATGTCAGAGTGAAGAAAGATAGGCAAGACTCCATGGCCTAAAATTATACAGGAGGAGTTGGCCCAAGAGGAATGTGAAGCTATCAGGGATGAAAATCTAAAGACGTAAAAGCAATTCTGCCAAAGAAAAGAGGCACTGCCTCAGGAGACCAATGTAGATGTGCAGGGAATTATCAACTTAGATTTTAAAAGTAGATATGTTGGTGATGGCAGCAAGAACATGTAACGGGATTAATATAAAATGCAGGGGAGCAGCAGGTTCCTGTAATAATAGTATCAGAACGAAAACTCAGAATGAGCTGAGGTTGTCAACAAGTGTGAAGGATAACAAAGAAGGGCTTTGGGGCTTCTGTTGAGGCCAAGAGGAAGATCAAAACAGGAAGACCTCTGCTCAAGGTGAATGTGATGATAATGGACAGCAGAGAAAAGGTAAAGTGGCTCCATTTTTGTTTCTCTTTTCTGTGTTAAGGAGAACAATCTTCAGATTAGAAAAGATTGATTCAAAATAACAGAAAAGACAAGATTTATGAAAAGATGGTACTACAGTATCCCTCGATAAGTTTATTACCAGACCCAGATGAGCTCTATCCCAGGAAATTGACAAAATGGGCAGATCTAACTTCTGAGCCACTATCGGTGATATTTTTAAAATTGTAGAGAGAGGGAGAGATGTCCTTAGAACAGGGAACAGATGTCTCCATTTTGAAAGAGGGAAGAAGACAGAGGCATCAACCAATAAGATTTGTGAAGCACTTTGTGCTAGGGACTTTGAATAAAAAAAATCAAAACAATTCCTACCTGGGGAGGGGGGGGAGTTGGTAACAACGTGCCCAGCCAATGAATCAAGAGTTCCTTAAGCACTTACTCTGTGCCAGGCACTGTGCTAGTATCAGAGATACACAAACACAAGCAAAATGGCCCCTGCCTTCAAGAGCCCTACATTCTAAAAGGTGAGAGACATCGGTGGGTATATACAAAGCAGATACAAAGCAACCTTGGAGGGGTGGGCACTAGTATCTAAGGAACCAGAAAATGACTCATGCAGTACATGATTCTTGAGCTGAGCCTTGAACGAAAACAAGAATTCTAAGAGATGGAAGTAAGGAGAGAGAGCAGTCCAATCCTGGGGGACAACAGTGGAAAATCACGGAGGCAGCAAATGGTGTGTTTTGTGGGAGCAACAGCAAATAGGGCATTTTAGATAGGTCAAAGAGGATCATGGATGGGAGTAATGTATCATGAGGCTGGGCCCAGGTTTTAAAGAGCTTTCAGCGCCAAGCAGAGTTTATATTTATTTATATATCATTTATTATGTATTAAGTAGGGAGATTACGTAATATGGATTGGAGGGAAGAGAAACTTGAAGTAAGATAACCAACTAGGTGACTTTTGGAATAATCTAGGCAGGAGTTGATATTAGATAAATAGATTAAATGGATAGATGGAGGGTTGGGGGCGAGACAAAGAGAGGTAGAGAGATAGAGACAGAGAAGTATATAAATATACAGCCAGTGAGCTGAGTCTTGAAGGGAGCTAAGACTTCTGAGAAGCAAAGGTGAGTTGGGAGAGTATTCCAGGCATAGGAGACAGTCTGTTCAAAAGTAGGCGGACAGGAGTAATGTTCTGCACAGGAATCATTGGTTAGGCCAGTTTCAGCCTAGAAAGACAAGTTAGATGTTTTAAAGGGCTTTAAATGCCAAATAAAGATGATTTTATTTTTTTCTTAGAGACAGTATGGGGAAAGGAGGTGGTAGTAAACCATCTCATCAAGGAGTGATGTGGTCAAACCTGGGCTCTAAAAATATCACTTTGACAGCTATGTGGAAGATGAGTTGGAGAGGGGAAAAACTTAGAATTAGAGAGACCAACTAAGGTACTATTGCAATAATCCACTCAAAAGATGATAAGTACCTAAACTAGAGTAGTTGTGGTGTGAATGGCATGAAAAGGGTGGATGTGAGAAACATTGAGGATGTGAAATTGATGAGATTTGAAAACATTGTGTATGAGGAGGGATGAGAGTGAAGAGTTGAGGATGCCTCCTACAGAAATAGGAAAGTTAGGAAGAGAAATGGGTTTAGAGGGAAAGATGATGAGTTCTCTTTTGGCCGTGTTGAGTTTGAGATGCCTGTGGACCATGCAGGTGATTGGAAATTCAGTATTGGCGCTCAGGAGGATGATGGCTGGTTGTCGAGACTGATGCGTAATCTGTATAGAGATGATAGCTAGATCTGTGAGAGCTGATGATCACTGAGGAACTCTACAGATATAGTAGAAGAGAGGGCCAGGATAGAGCCCTGGTATGTAAATATCATAGATTTGAGGTTCTGGAGTCTAACCTACTCATAAGTTGTGGGAACTGAGATCAGATTCAAGAGGTTGAGAAGTTAGGGTTAGTGAAGGAAATGGAGGCAATCAAGTATAGACATTTTTTCTAGGAATTTGGGAGAAGGAGGAGAAATATAGGATGATAACTTGAGAGGAAGAGTAGGGAGAAGTGAAGAGTTTTTAAGGATCAAGAAGCTCTAAGTATGTTTATAGGCAGCAAGAAAGGAGCCAGTGGCATAGGAGAGGTTGAAAATTAGGGGGAGAACAAATGATGGCATGTGAATGGAATAGAATAATATTACATCATAAGAAATGATGAAGGGACAGATCCAGAGAAATGTGGAAAAATTTATGTGAACTGATGCTCAGTAATGTCAGCAGAAACGGAACAATTTATACAATGGCTACATTATTGTAAAAGAAAACAACTTTGAAGGACTTAAGGGCTCTAATTAGTCACTATTCCAGAAGTCTCATGATGAAGCACATTTACCACTTCTTGACAGGGAGGTGATGGACTATAGGGACAAAATGAGACATAAAGTTTCAATTTTGGTTTGCTTTGTTATACTCATTCCAAAGTAGGGCTTCCCTTTGGTGATGGGAGAGAGGGTTACGGGGTGGAATAAAAGGATAATGATAGAGATGCAAAAAAAAAAAGAAAGAAAGGAAGGTCAGTGAAGCATTTAAAACCTACCCAGAAGAGAGAAAAGGGAAGTTTATAATGGAAGCAAGCACAGCAATGATGTTACTACTGTGTTAAATTTAACATATCCTTTTTTTTTAAACGCAAGTAGTATGTAATAGAGATTCACAGTTTAAAATAGTCTTCTTTCTCTGTACTTTTATATGGAAATGTTCGTTTTGTTGATGTTTGTCTTACTCATAATAGAAAAAGAACCTTTTTTGGGGGGAAGGAAAATTGGGGAGAGGGAAGGGAGGATTAAAGGGCTAAGCTTCTGAAAGAGACGGGTAGAGATAGGCTCAAGGTCACAAATGGAAGGGTTAGCTTTGGCAAGGAAAAGGACCATCTTTACTCCATAACTAGAGCAAAGGAGGAGAAAATGGGAGATGATGTGGAAGGGACTTGAAGTGGAGAATTGAGGAGAAGAGGGAGCTGGGAACGGATGGCCTCTTCATGGATATGTGAGGTAAGGTTCTCTGATGAGAGGAAAAGGTGGGGGAGATGGATGTAGGGGAGAGATGTTGAGCTCCCAAGAAGCACAAACAAGTCTGGAGACAAGACTGAGCCAGATTAAAATGCAAGGGAAATGTTTTTAAACATAAAAGTCCAGCATAGATAATGTTGATGTGTTGTTTACTATGTCAGCATGCAGCCTGCAATTTCTGTTTGAATTTGACACCACTGCTGTAGGTAGTCCAAGGAGGGAAGAGAAGGGAAACAGCTGCGGTGGAGAGTTGATAGAAAATGAGATTAGCGAAAGAATCACTAGGGAGCAGTGAATGCTTAGTTGATGTTGAGTAATGTAACTTTGTAGTGCATCCAGCCCCTGAGCAGGAGCAGAGCGGGGAGATGGCAGAAATAATCCCGGTTCCGATTGGGACAGGGAGGAGCAAGGAAATGATAATGAGGCAAGAGATTTCTAGGATGAAGGACAGCTGGACTGGTTAACTAAAGGGCTAAAATTCTGAAGGGAGAAAAGTGAGGCCAGAGTAAGGGTGACGGCTTGGGAAAGCATGGTGAGATGGACAAACTGTGCTGTGCCAAGGACTGAGATTTAGGTGGGGTAAGACACAGGGAAAAGTGAAAGTTCAGGACATCGTGGTCAGAGGAATTTCAGAATTGTGGGTGTAGAATTGTCACTTATAGTTGATGATGAGATCAGGTGTATGACCATCCCTCAGCGTGGCCGAGGTGCAGTGAATTAGATCCAAATCAGGAGTTGAAGTTGATGAACTGGGAAGCCAGGGTGTTTGAGAGGACATCAGCCTTTAAGGTGAAGTCCCTACCCTATCCCGTTTCCACATTTAGTACGATGGATCACTGAGAGCCTGAGGGTTCAGATAAACAATTCCTTTAAGTAAAAACATTCAGACATTCCTAGGTAAAGAAGTCTGAAAGGTGGTTAAAAAAAAAAGGAAACAAACAATCTACAGGAAAGTAAAAGTAGGGGAAAGCTCCATCAAGGAGATTAAAAGATGTCAAGGAAATTCCTGGGAGTCTGTCTCAGAACCCCTCCCCCCCCAAAATCCTAAAATGTTTTTATATATTCCTTACCAAAGGGTCCACAACTGGATTCTTAGGCCAGCCCACCTACCAGAGAAATTAAGTCAAATTGCCCCAAGTCTTTTCCATAGTCTCTTGGCTTCCTGGTTGGTTTTGTGAGAATGGAATGTGGTGCTTAACTCAAGCCTTCCATTTTCCTCTGCTGTCCTGTCCGTGTTTGGGCCAGCTTACACAGGGGTTGTGGTGGCAAAGAAGACTCATTAAAATACAAGCTGGTGGTTTTGACCATTGTTACTGTCAACGTTTTAGAATTCGTGCATATGTAAATATATAACTGATAAACTTTATTTCTACACATTATGAAAACCTCAGTATTCATAATTCAGTCTTCCATAATTTATGATCCCCAAAATACTTAAACAAAATAGCATAAAGCCGCCTTACATTTCAGTAGTTTATATAGTTGGTTTTAAGAAAGGGTGTGTACTTTAATAAATTAGTACCAATGTGGACTATTGTTTTTATCTGAGTTTTGTTATAATTTAAAGTTATCTTCATTTACGTAGGTATAGTCCCTGTGTATTATTCTTTTAGTTCTGCTTTCGTAATTCTGAATCTCTTCATGAGACTCGCCACGTATTTCTTTAACTTCATAATTTCTTTCATTTCTTAACTTTAACTTCATTCAGCATTTTTAGTAATAAAACAATATCTCTTACAGTCATATACCACAGTTTGTTCAGCCATTGCCTAATCATTTTGCATGTAGCTTATCTTAATTCAACTTGAGAAACTGCTTTTATTTTTCTGTTGTTACAAATAGTGCTGCTGTGAATGTTTTTGTATAGATTGGTCTTTTCTTGCTGTTAATAATCTTCTTTTCTTCTTTTGGGATAAAAACAATAGTAGGATCACTAGATCAAAGGGTATGTACATTTTTGTGACTTTTCTTACATAATTCTAAATTGTTTTCCAAAATTTTTGGACCAGATCACAGCTATACTAGCAGTGAGCGAGTGTGCTCGTTTTTCCACAGCCAATATTGATTTTTGCATTTTTATACCATCTTTTCCAGTTTGATACTCCAGAGTTGTATTGACATGCATTTCTTCAATTTGTAGTGATTTTGAGCACTTTTTTGGACAGAATTTCTTCCTTTAAAGACTATTCATTTCCTTTGACAACTTGTTTATTGAGAAATGGCACCCTTAATCTTACATGTTTCAATTCCCTTTAGATTTGGAACATTAGACCTTTATCTGAGATGTTTTGTACAAAGATTTTTCCCAGCCCCAATATTTTCTTAATCTGGATGCATCGATTTTGTTTATGCAAAAGCGTTAAAAATTTTTTTTTACTTAACTTGTCTGTTGTATCTATATTCTCTGTTGATTAAATATATACTCCTTTCACCATTCATAATAAATGTAGCCTTCCACTTTCCTCCAGTTATATTATGGTGTGACTTTTTTATAATGAGATCATTGTGCATTTATTGAAATGTATTATGGTGTATGATATAAGGATCTAGTCTTGACTATTTTCCTTCAAACTTCTATCCATCTTTACCAGAAGTTCTTGCTGAATAGAGTTCTTTCCCCAGTGTTTCATACTCTCAGGTTTATTGAAGACTTGCTGAAGATATTTCTTTCTATGTCTTGCTCATCTAATTTGTTCTACTAATCAACTTTCATTTTTTTAATCCAGTGCCAAAGAGTATTGTCATTAATGTTTTAAAATCTAGCTTAAGATCTAAAAATGCCAAGCCTTCCCTTCATTTTTATTTCTTAAATTATTTCTATAGGTATTCTTGACTTTTTGTTCCTCTATGTGAAGGATTTTATTATTTTGATTAATTTTGTAAATATCTCCATAGTAATTTGATTGGTATGGCATTATATCCATAAGCTAAATAGTAACATCATTTTTACTGTATTGTTTGTAACTGCACCATAAACATTGACTAGATATCTTCCTGTAATTCTGTAAAAATTCTTTAGTAGTTGTATTTATTTAAATCCTATGTATATCTTGAAAGGTAAAATTCCAGATACTTAATGAATCTTGTTATTTTAAATGGTGTTTCTCTTTCTACCTCTTTCTGGGTTTTGTTAGTAATATACAGAAGTACTGGTAAGATTGGGGGTTTATTTTTGTATGCAGTTACTTTGCTGTTTTTATTTTTTAGTTCTCAAGGATTTTCTAAGTAAAACCTCACATCATCTACATATAGAGACAATCTTGCCTTCTCTTTGCCAATATTAATTCCCTCAGTTTCTCTTTCTTGTTTCCTGGCTTTAGCTATCATTTCTATCAAATAACAATGGTGACAGTGGACATTCTAGCTTCTTTAGTGATCTTATGGGGAAAATTTGTGAATAAGTTTTTGTTTTATTACAAATAATGCTGGTTCTTGGTTTTAGATAAGTGCTTTTGATCATGTTAAAAAAAAAAAAGATTCAGGGCAGCTAGGTGGCACAGTGGATAGAGCACCGGCCCTGGATTCAGGAGGTCCTGAGTTCAAATCCGGTCTCAGACACACAACACTTAACCCCATTGCCTAGCCCCCCCAAAAAAAAAATTACATAAAAAAAAATTCTTTCATTCTAATATTTATGTGTTTTTAATGTAAGTAAATGTTGCATTTGATTGACATTCTCTGCATCTATTGAGATGATCATATTGTTTCTGTTATTAATGTGATTTATTTTGCTGATTGATTTCCTGATATTCAATCATCCTTAAGTTCCTGCACTGAATCCAATTCAATCATAATGAATTCATTTTTAGATATATTTCTGTAATCTCTTTGCCAATATTTTGTTTAATATTTTTGTTTCAGTACATGTTAATGTTATTACTCTCTCTAATTCTCTTTCTGTGCTTTACTTTTCCATCATTTTAAAATAGTTAATGCCTGGACTATTGCAATAGCCTTCTGGTTGAGTTCCTTGCCACAAGTCTCTATTCTAGTCTGTCCTCTAGTCTGACCATGTCAGTCAGTAAACTTTAGGATCAAAGATAAACTCCTTGGATATTCAAAGCTCTTCATAACCTCCTCCCCACCTTTCTCTGCCCATCTTTCTAGTCTTTGTATACCCTAGTCTTCATGTACTCTGCCATCCACTGATACTGGCTTCCTTGCTGTTCTTCAGACAAGACACTGGCATCTTCACAGGCTGTCCCCCATGCCTGGAATTATCTCTCTCCTCATCTCTACCTCCTGGCTTCCGTGACTTCCTTCGAATACCAGCTAAAATTCCACCTTCTACAAGAAGCCTTTCCTGATCTCCCTCAATTGTAGTTCCTTTCCTCTGTTAATTTTCTCTAGTTTATCTTGTATGTGGCATTTTTGTACATAGTTATTTACATGTATTTGTCCTCTTCTCCCTCCCTACACCATTAGGTTGTGAACTCCTTGAGGGTAAATACTTTTACCTTTCTTTGTGTACCCAGTACTTAGCACAGTGCCTGGCACAAAATGGGTGCTTAATAAATATTAATTGATAGGGGCAGCTAGATGGCACAGTGGATAGAGCACCGGCCCTGGATTCAGGAGGACCTGAGTTCAAATCCAGCCTCAGACACATAACACTTACTAGCTGTGTGACCCTGGGCAAGTCACTTAACCCCGTTGCCTAACCAAAAATAAATAAATAAATAAGTGTTCATTGATGACTGACTTAACTGACTGAGATTAGAGACTGTCTTATAGAGTTGGGTAGAGTGCCTTCTTTCTTGATTTTTTAAACACTATATGTCATAGTGTTTATTTTAGTTTAATATAAGTTCTGTCAAATTATTAATCATTTTAAAATCCAGATGTAGTATTTTCTCTGTAGGAGTTGATGTGTAACTTGCTTAATTTCTCTTTCTGAGGTTGTATTATTTATGTTACCTCTCTACTGGTTATTTAATCATCTTTTGGATATCCATTTATTTTAAGTTTTCCATTTTGTTGTCATGTAATTCAGTATAGTAATTTCTGATAATTTTCTTTATTTCCTTTCCATTTGTTGTTTATTATCTTTTCTCATTTTGTTGACAATTTTGTTTTCCCTCTTTCTTTATTTTAATTCAAATCAACCAATGTTTTATGAGATTATTTAGCCTTTTAAAATAGCTTTTTGTTTTATTTGTTTTTTTTAAAAATTATGACTTCTATTTATCTTGCTTTTAATTTTCAGGATTTATTGATTTTTAATTTATTGCATGCTCAATCAAGTATTCCTTTCTTTTTCTCTTTTGTCAATACATTTAGGTAAATAAATTTTTTCCAAGCACTGAATTATCTTTACTCCATAAAGTTTGATTTGTTCTTTCTTGATTATCATTTTCTTTAATACATATTTTCATTGTTTCCATGGTTTGATCTTTTCATGCAGTCATAATTTAGAATTTTTATAGATTCCATTTGTCGATCTTTTGCTCACATTTTCTTTATTGATTATAATTTTTATTGTACAATGACATGTAAAGGATGTATTTGTTTTCTATTTCTGTTTGTTGTTGTTAATGTGGTTGTTTTAAGTTATAGAAGTTATATGGAAGATTGAGTAATATGTAAATACTCTTAAGAAGTTTACCATAGTCCCAATGTCCAATTTTTCTAAAATTCTGTTCAGTTCTATAATTTCCTTGTTTATCTTTCTGTTTTTGTGAAGCTCTGATGTAGAAATGTGAAATAATTATTTTAAAAGTTATCAGCTAGGTCAGAAGCTCTTAAACTAGAGTTCATGAGCCCCTAGTATTAATGGCATTTATCTATTGCTTTTAAGGCTTAGAAAGTATTTTACAAATATTGTCTCACTTTATTCCTAAAACAACCATGGAAGGTAGATGCTATTATTATCACTGTTTTACAGATGAATACATGGAGGCAAACAGCAATTAAATGACTTTAACTGACACTAAATGACAATTAAATAGGATTATGCAGCTAATAAGTGTCTGAGGCCAGATTTGGAGATGACCTCCAGGTTATCATGTGTTTTTCTTGTTTGTACGTAGTTATCTATATGTCTCCCCATTAGATTGTGAACTCCTTGAGGGCTGGAACTGTTTTTGTATCCCGCAGTGATTACCACAGTACTCAGCACATAGTAAGCACTTAGTAAAATCTTGTGAACTTAAAAGGGGATCCATAGGCTTGCATTATACACACACACACACACACACACACACACACACACACACACACACGCACACACACACACACACACAAAATAAGAATCTCTGATCTGGATATTTTCCATTTCAGTTACCTTTTCTGTTAAAAACGTGGGTACTGTGACCTTCAGTGTATATGTGTATTTAAACACACATTTGCATATGTATATATATGTACAATATGATGTTGTTTCATTGTGTTATCTTCAATCATAATGCAGTTTCCCTACTTCTCTCTCTTAATGGTATCTATGTTTGCTATCACTTATCTGAAATCATGATTGCAACTTCAGATTGTTGGATTCATTAGAAGCATAATGGATTTTATTCTATTCCTTTACATCAAACTAATATGAATTCTTATGCTTCAGTATATTTCATATAAGCATTAGACTGTTGGATTTTGTTTACTAATCCATTTCACAACTTCTATTTTGTGGGTAAATATAAACCATTAACATTCAAGGTTATAATTGTTAAGCTTGGTTTTCTCTTTATCATATTCTCTTATATTGCTTTTTAAAAATTAGCACAGATATAGACTGTCTTGCTGATGGCAATCCAATTTTAATCATCGCACTCATATATGGATACGTATCCCTAGTCAAATCCTGGGATTCTACTTTTATTGATGTAATTGTTTGATTGCTTTTTTTTTTTTTTTTACCTTCCTTACCATTCCAAGGAAGTGTATGGTTTAGAAATCACACTACAACCCTACATCTTCAATTGACTATTTATGGCACCTAATTTTTTAAATGTAATAATTCACATTGTTCTCTCCCCTTTCAAATATCGTTCAAATTCAGTAATATTTATAAAGCACTTAGCACAGTGCCTGGCACATAGTAAGCACCATATAAACGTTGATTCCCTTTTAACTCTTCCTTCTTCAGTTTTCCAGATAAGGTAATCCATCTAGCAATCATTAATTGTGCTAGGTGCCAAGTATACAAATACAAAAATGAAAAGTCCCAGTGCTCAAGTAGGTTACATTTTCTTAGATGATACAACATGCAAACATATAAGTAAATATAAGATAATTTGATGAGGAAGAGAACACTAGCATTCAGGAGAACCAAGAAAGGTTGTTCTTAGTAGATGACACTTAAGCTGAGCTTTTATGGGAGCTGAGGATTCTAACAGGGAGAGATAAAGATGGAGTATATTCCAGGCATGGAGATTAAGTTCTGTGTTCTCCTTTTCAACCAGATTCTTGCCTCAAAATTCTAGCCTTTTTATTTCACTGAACCTCCATACAAGATATAAGGGTTAACTTTTAACCCTCAAAGGCTATCACTTTCTTTCAAACTATAAACAAGGATTCGTCATTTATTAATTACTTATATTCAAGTCTTGTTTACCTTAAGTTTCTGCTGCTTGGTGGATTTACATAGTAGATGCACTGATTTCTTCAGAAAGAAAAAAATGTAATTCTCTGACATCATTGAAGATTTATCTTTTTTCATAAGAGGGGATTCTCAGCTTCAGAGTTTAAGCTATTTTGCTGTACAAGTCATTTCCCTTGCTTTTACACTGAAAATCACATTCCAGCCTCATCTTTCATTTTTTTCATCCTTGTAGAATAATACTAAATTATTCAAATTAGTGTTCTTTGTTAAGTAATTTAGTGCCTGCTGACTGCTTGCAAGAGTTCCTCTTTGCCATTTAAATTTTGTAACTTGTTAACTACATTTCTCAGTCAATTAAAATTAGGGATCATTTTTGCTGCATCTTATTATAGATTTGCTATTTACACTCCACCCTCCCTTTCTGATATTTCTGGGAAATTCCTAGTGTGATTTGTTAGAATAATATATTCTGACCCTTTGTTTCTTCATATTTTTTTCTGGGAAACAAATTCTTTGATTGTCTTCCTAATTCATATCCTCTAGGTCTCTTTCTTTGGTTTATAGCTATCTAGAGTCTTCTTCCGTTAGTGTTCCTTTTTCTTTTGCTCTATTAATTATTCTTTCAATCTTGAATTGTTTTTGTTCTGACCGAATCAGTCGATTCTTCAAAGAGTTTGATGCTTCATTAAGATCTTCCACTGTCTTTTCTTCACTGTCAGTTTCCCTTCACCGCTCTTACTTATATTCTTATGGATACCAGATCTTCCTTTGTATCTCTTGTTGAGATTCCAGATGACTCGATCCCTCTTAATTCTAGTGCTTTTCCTCTCTTATTTTCTATGTCTCCTGTGTGTAACTGTTTGTACCCAGTTGTTTCCCTGGTTTCCCCCCCATTAGACTGGGAGCTCCTTGAGAGCAGGGACTGTCTTTTGCCTTTCTTTGGATCCCTTTAGCACTTCGTGCAGCATCTAGCACGCAGTAGACTATAAGTGCTTATCGACTGACTGAATGACCCTTCCAGTAAGGCAATATAATTATCATTGTGGTAGTCCTATTCCTTCCCTTTGGAGGTTTTTTGTTGTTGTTGCTCTTTCATAGGCAGGAACGAAACAAACATTTGTAAGTGCTTACTGTGTGCTGGGCATTATGCTAAGTATTTTACAACTATTATCTCATTTGAGTCTCACAAACACTGGGAGGTAGGTGCTATTATTATCCCCATTTTACAATTGAAGAAATTGAGGCAGAGATTAAGTGACTTGCTCAGGATCACACAACTAATAGGATTCTGAGGCTAGATTTGAACTCAGATATTCCTGACTCCAGGTCCAGCATTTTATCCACTGTACCACGCAGGTACCTTCATAGTGTTTATTCATTACATTGAAACCTGTTTTTGCTTGTTTATTTTCTGTCTTTCTGTCATCCTGTGAAGTTTTCCTTTGAGGATTTCTTTGCTTTCTCCTATTTTTAATTGTAGTTCTTTTGTTTTATTTGGCATGTATATTTCTCTTTTTTAAGGAGATAACACTCAGCCATTCTGCCAGCTGTTCCCTGGAACAGAGGTGTCACACCAGATTAAAGTATAATTGGGACATATTTAACAAAATAAATAAAAAATACAGTAAAACGTAGATAATATTAATATGTGGCTTGCAGGAATCCTTGTGTATGTTAGTGGCCCCAGTTTCTACTAAAACGATGTTTGTGAGCATCGTGCAGGGCAGTGATCACGTACAGCCTTGCACAGATTATGTCAAATTAATCTCATTTTCTTTTTTTCAGAGTATAATTATACTGGTAGATCAAAGGAATGCTATAAATTTAGCATATTTAGATTTTGTCAAAATGTTTGACCAAATTTCTCCTATAATCCTTATGGTAAAAAGATGGTGATTGTGTGGATTACATGCTGCTACAATTAGGTGGGTTTGGGGCTGGTTGAATTATCAGACCCAAAGGGTGGACATTATTGGGGAGAGATCAGTTTGGAGGGATGCCCTAGAAATGCCCTCAAAATCTCTCCTTGACCAAGGTGCTAGTCAAATTCTTTATCAATAAATTATCCAAAGGTGTAGTTGCCATTGTTTATCAAATTTGCAGATGATACAAAGCTATAAGAGAAATGAACATGTTGGATGGCAGTCAGGATCTGAAAAGATTCTGACAGGAGAGGGACCTTAGAGCACCGATTGTCAGGGGCGAGAAGCCCTTTAAAAAAAGCTGTCAGAGCACGAAGGGACCTCATGTATTTACATATAATCCCATCCCCTCTTGAACTGAGTTTCAGTGAAGTAAAGTGATTCCCCAGGGAATAATTGCTAAATTTAAGTCTCAATTCTCCTGATTCCCAGGGCCCGGGGTTCTTTCTGCAGCAAGATACTGCTGCTAAATGTATTACACTTTATGGCGTTGCTGAGTAGAATTTTCAGTTTAAACTGAAGTGAGCTGAATCTAAATAACCCAAGTCCACACAGAAACTAGAATTTCCCTTTTGTAAATAAAAACATTTCAGTTATTTGACTTGAGGGAAAATTAAGCTTTTAGTGTCGTGTTAACCCAGCATAAGTGAAAATGAACAGAGTACAAGTTCATGGTGAGCCAGAAAGCCTATGTCATCATGTCTTCTGTTAGCTGAGCAGAAGCTACGAGGACATGTGACCTCCTTTCTTTGTTGATGTTTTCAGTAAGCTCTGATGACTCTTCAGCTGGAGCACAGGTGTAGGAAGCACGCAGAATCTATCTCTCTGCCTCATGCCCGTGTGCTGGTGGGATTACTTCCCTCAAGCTCCGAACTTTTGGATAAAAGGTAGTGAGGAGCTCCTGACAGCCCATGACATCATTCACCTTCTGTCAGTCTCCAGGAGTTAGTACTGAAGTCCCATGGTGTGGTTTCCCTAACCACAAGGGCTTAGTCCCTTTTCCTCATTCCTCCAGTACAGCTTCTGTGGGCTTCAGAATAGCAGTAGAAAGAGCTGTACTGCTGTGCTGTGGTTACTGTATTCTGAGGGAATCACTCTGAGTTTCAGTTTCCTTGTCTGTAAAGGGGAATAGATGGTACTACCCACCTCATAGAGTAGTTGTGAGAATGAACTTACCTGCGAAGTCCTATCATTTCTGAGTCCAAAATAGCTTTTGATGGTTCCTCTTCTCCCCTCCCACTGTAGCCACCCTAATTTAGGCTTTAGCTCTTCTCACCCAGACTATTGGATTGGTCTTTAACTGCCTCTCACCCCATCAATTCCCTTTCCAATCCGTCCTTTATGTAGCTGCCAAAATAGTTTTCCTTAATGTACGACCCTGTTCATTTTACTTTCAGTGCAAAAACTTCTAGAAGCTCCTGTTCAGTTACCAAGACTATGAAGACCATAGAAACTACTCCTGTGTGTAGGGCATTTATGCATTGGGTAACATTTTTTAAGTCATAATTATGATTATTTAGTAGCAGTGTGGTATAGTGGAATGGGCACATGACTGAGAGTCAGAAGACTTGGCTTTGAGTTTCAGCTTCATGTGACTCTGAGAGTGAAAATCTCTCCTGTTCTCTTAGCCTCAGTGTTCTTATCCATAAAATGGGGGGTAATAATTATTGTACTCCTAACCTTATGAGACCATTGTAAGGAAAGTGCTTTATAAAACCGTAAAGCACTGTAGGAAAGTGGCTTATGATTATTTTTGTCTGTAAGTCCAAGGCAAAACACTTATGTTGAGAATTCTGTGCCAGACATTTTCAACACTTCTCTGCTGGCAGGCAGAAGATTGGTTTTCATCAGTGCTGCCCTGGACTTCACAGATGACTTTTCCTCAATGGGTAGCAGAGCATAGTAGGAAGACCACTATGTCTAGAATCGGGAACAGGGTCCTTCTTGTCGCTTACTGCCTGGATCCATAAGATAGGCAAGTTACTTCACCTGCCTGGGCCTCATTTTCCCAATCTATGACATGAGAGGGCTGGACCAGATGATTTCTAATTCTAAGTCTGTCCTCCATAAACTACCAACTTTGGACTTATTTACTGTTCTTTTCCCTTTGGCATGGAGTAGCAATTTAAAAAGAATCTTATGAAATGCTTCATCAAGGAATTGTACCATATAAAGAAAAGCAGGGCAGGTCATGTTAACAAGAATGACCAGCCAAAATGTTCCCCTGGCACCCTCTCCATGCCAGGAGAAAGCAAAGAAAGCCTCCAGGCTGTTGGTTGAACTCCTCCCCTGCCCCTTTCTGGGGATTGACAAACTTTTGGAAGGTTTTGGACAGGAGTCGTTTGTACAGGAAGGGCAACATACAGGTTGCCAATTACATTGTTGGAAGGAACTCCCTAATTAATGAGATCCAACTTGATTATTTGAAGAAAATACTTCACACTAAACTATTAATTGCAGATGAGTTATTACCCTTCTGCTAAGTGGAATTTCAAGCGTCCTAACAACTCCCTGACGAAGAGTTTTTCTGTGTGGTTTTGTTTTGTTTCTAGGGTGGGGGGAGTGAGCATCACCTGACTTCTTACCACATTGCCAATTCTATGGTTCCAATAATAGCTTTTCATATTTCTGCAAGCACTTCATGGTTACAGAGTGCTTTACATGTGCTATCACATTTGGTTTTAACAGCTTCCAAATATTTAGATGGAGGAGGGGGCAAGTTACTTAGAGGAGGGAAAGTAACTTCCTCCAAGTCACTTAGCTGGAGCTAGAGCTAAAATACAGGTCTTCTGCCTTCCAAGTCCAGTGCTCATTTTAGGAAACTATACTGCTGCTGTCACTGATTCCTAATATGCATACACCATCTCCTTCCCACTTTCCCCTCACTTTTTCTGATGAAGTTTGGTTTTTTATTCTAATCTTAATAGACATCAAATTAAAGTGTGCATATTTGTATACAAAGTAGAACAGAAAAGAGAGAGTGTATATGAAGCTGGTTTTTGCCTTTAGTTGTATAAGCATCCTTTCCCAGGGTTTGAACCATTATTCTCGCCATCAACAGCAGCATGGTATAATAGAATACTGGATTTGTTGTTGGAGGAACCTGTGTGCAACTCCTGACCTCCACTTAGTACTTATGTAACCTTGGGCAAGTCTTCTTTCTCTGGGCCTCATTTTCCTCATCTTTAAACTGAAAGGGTTCTATCTAGCTTTAAATTCTGTTTTTCTGAGGTTTTTTTTCTTTCAAATTTCAGCCCCACTTACTAGCTAGCTTACTAGCTGGTAAAGTATCAGCTACTGGCAAAAGAAAGTCTTTTCCCTGGTTTCTAGAAGACTTGGAGGGACTGGCATTTTACACAAAGGTCAAAAGAAAATCTCTTCTGGCTCTTACTTTCTGATGCATTTCAGGTTGAGCTCCATCATTGTCCCAAGTTTAGTACCCCCTGGATTGTTCAAATGCATACAGTTTCCAGAAATACTTTTTTTTGGGGGGGGAAGTGGGGGTGGGGAGGAAAGGAACAGTGTGATTGCAACTGAAACATCTCTGCATGTTTGCTTCCTCTGAGCACCTTTTGGCCTGTATGTCTTTATCACCCCACCCCCAAAACTCTGTGTTTTCCAATGCTGTTGACACTGATCTTGAGTCACAGAGTATGCGTCATGCACGGGATCTCTGGAACTGGGCTGGTAATGTCAGGTTCTTGTTTTGGACTGAGAAAGACCAACCCGTCCTTTCCCTTAACCTGAAGACTGCTAGGAAACAATAGCCATTTTATTTGAAAAGCTTTCCCAAGATGAGTGCTTTATTTTCAACTCTGGCAGAGTAGGAGCCCAGCTCCTGTTTAACAAAGTTTCTACCAGGATTGACTAAGCCCCAGAAATACTCTTAAGCCATCAAGGCCATTAAGCTAATATGGTGATTGGGTTTTATTTTACCAGGAAGGGAGATTTTTATTTCTTCCCCCATCAGTTTGCTAGTAGATAAAATAAACATAGAAACATAGGATTTCAGGACTAGAAGTGAACTTAGAACATAGAATACAGAGCTGGAAAGAATCTTAGAACATTAGTATGTCAGAGGAAGGGGTCCTTAGAACCTTAAAACATAGAATATTAGATCTGGAAAGAATCTTAGAGGTCATCTAATCCAACCCCCTTGTTTAGCTTATAATGAAACTCAAAGCAGTTAAGTGTTTTACTCAAGATCACATAGATAATTGGAAGGTCTGGGCTGTAATCCAGTTCTCCTGACCGTAGTCCCAGTGTTCTTAATACTACATTACACTGTCTCCTAGTATTATTCCTAGTAATAATAGCAACAACAGTAACACTGCTAACATTTCTATATAATTTTCAGGTTTGCAAAAGCTTTCGCATGCATTGTCTCATTTGGCCTTTACAGCAACTCTGTGAGTTTGGGCCTGGAAATGTTGTTACCCTCATTTTACGGATGATAAAACCAAGACTATGAGAGGTTAAATGGCTTGCCCATGGTCATAGTAAGTTTTGGAAGAAAGATTAGAACCCAGACGTCTTCCCTGAATTAAAGTCCAATGCTTTTGACTCTACCAGATTGTCTGCTGTTCTGTATACATGTATTGTTAACTGAGAATACATCAATTTCCATATTTCTATGGCAGTGGTTTCCAAACCATGCTTATTTTGTGACCATTCTTCCCTTACTAAAAAGTGAGAGGAACAGAGAGAAGGCCAGATTGCATGATTCTCAGAGTGTGGGAAGGGGAAAAATGTTAATGAGACTAGAAACACACTCCATCTCCCAGCTCTGTGCTTTTTCACCAGCTTTTTCACATGCATTTTCATTCCATGCCTGAAATGCTATCCTTCTTCATCTTGTCTCCTAGTTTCCCTGGCTTCCTTCAGGTCTCAGCTAAAATCCGACCTTCTTCAAGAAGCCTTCCCTATCCCCTTAATGCTGGGGATTTCCCTCTGTTAATTATCTCCAACATAGTTGTTTGCATGTTTGTCTCCCCCATTAGATTGTGACCTCCTTGAGGGCAGGAACTGTTTTTTATGTTCTTTGTATCCTCAGCACTTAGCATAATGCCTGGCACACAATAGGCACTTAATAAATGTTTGACTTGACTTAAAAGATATATCGGTGCCAGATTTTGTTAAAAACTAAACAGAGGACTTTATGTTGTATTTTATTTTAGGCAATAGGAAGCCATTGGTGCTGATTGACTAGGGCAGACCTGCACAACTTGTAAACTTCTTCAGCTGCAGATAGGTTAGACCAAAGACAGATGACAATGGTTGGTCACCATGGGTCATGTGACAAGCAGGAGCACGTGCAGTGGCAATCTTACATTTTTCACTGCCCAGACGCAAGTGGGCTGTATGTTGTTTAGACCTGGACTAGGAAAATCAAGTGGATGGATACATACATAAGGAAAGTTATTTAAGCAGAGGTGTGTGAGGTAGTTTAGAGAAGGGAGAGACTTGAGACAGGGAGACCAGCTGGGAGACTGGTAAAGTAATCTAGGTGAGGGCCTAAGGTGGTAACTTAACGTAAGAGAAGAGTTTGGATGCAGGAGATATCGTCAAGGTAGAGATGGCAAGATTTAGTAACTGATTATGGAATGGGGTGAGAAAGGGAGGAGATGAGAATAATGCTAAATTTATAAACCTGAGAGCCTGGAAAAATGGCAGTACTTTTTACAAAAACAAAGAAGTCTGGAAGAAAGGACAGTTTAAGAAGTAAGATATTAAGGTCAATTTGGACATGTTGAATTTGACATGTCTCTGGGACATCCACTTGGAAAAACCCAGTAGGCTGTTGCAGGACTGAAGCTCAAGGGGATAAATCAGGGCTGCATCCATATGTGTCTGTGAGTTGTCTGCATAGAGATGTTAGATAAAGCCATAGGTCATCAAGAGAAGGGATAGGGGTAGAAGAGGAGACCTAGGACAGAACCTTGGAAAATATCCACAGTTAGGAGGCATGATCTAGGGAATGAGTCAGCAAGGAAGCTGAGAAGTGGTCAGACAAGTAGGAAACAGGAGAAACAGGAAAGAGTAGTGCTATAAAAACCCAGGAGAGAATATCCATGAGGACAGGGTGATCAGTAGTGTCAAAGGTGGCAGAGAGGTCTGGAAGGGTTCAGATCAAAAACTACCATCAGATTTGGCAATTAAGGCTTCACTGCTAACTTTGGAGGGATCAGTTTCAGTTGATTGATTAGGTCAGAAGTTAGATTACTAAGGGTTGAGGAATGAGTAAAAGAAAGGAAATGGAGGCAGTGGGCATAAATAGCATTTTCGTGGAGTTTGACTAAGAAAGGGAGGAAAGATACAAATAATAGCTTGAGAAAATAATAGAATGTAGTGACAATTTTTTGGATGGGATAGACTTGAACATCCTTGAAGGCAAGAGAGAAAAGGCTAGTAGATAGGGACAGGTTTGAAGATTAGAGAAGAGGAAATGATTGAGGATGCAACCTAGTAGAGAAGATGGAAGGGGATGAGATCAGATACACATGCAGGGGGGTTGGTCTTGGCAACACTGGCCTCCTCTTTGTGAGAAACTAGGGGAAAGGAAGAAAGAATGGAAGATGATGTCAAGGGACTTTGAACTGAAGAGAGGAGGGAAGAAGGTGCTTATATTGGGCTTCAATCTTCTCATATCAGTGAGATAAAGTCTTCAGCTGAGAGATTGAGGAGAGGGGTGGTATGAGATTTGAGAAGACACAGTTTGGAATAGCTTCTGTAGAGAGTGAAATAAGAAATCAATTGAGGGGGGAAGAGCAGTGAAGAATATAAGGATTGAGGGGCAGCTAGGTAGCGCAGTGGATAGAGCACCAGCCCTGGATTCAGGAGGACCTGAGTTCAAATCTGGCCTCAGATACACAACACAAACTGTGTGACCCTGGGCAAGTCATTTAACCCCGATTGCCTCATCAAAAAAATTTTTAAAAAAGAATATAAAGATTGACTTGCTTTAACAAGGCTCTGATTAAGGTTGAATAACATGAATTTGTACTGTACCCATTTGCCATAGACATTCAGCTAATGTTTAGATTCATAGGAAATTGATTGAAACCAATCACATGGCCCTAAAGTTGGCTTCTTATTGACCTAGAACTGATTTTCTAATATATCCTATAGTATCTAACCTAAGACAATTTGATCATTTGTGTCTCTTAGCAGAATGAATATGAAATAACCAATATCCCATTTATATTCTTAATTTTTGTATTATAAATATGTTTCATACCAGTTCTTTTTATGGATAACTAGATAAAATCAGGAAATTTAAAGAAAACAAGCAGAAGGGCTAATAACCAAGACTCTGGCCATTAAAAAATTTGTGAATCTAATTCAAATACAGAAGATATGCATGTATGATTCCAGCAATCTCTTCTCTAGGTTAAACATCCCCAGTTCTTTCAACCAGGTCCCTTCACTATCCTGATTGCCCTCTCATGGCTATGCTGTTGCTTGTCAGGGTCCTTCCTAAAATAGGGTGCCAAAACTGAGTACAACAGGCAGGACGTGATTTGTTCAGGGCAGAAGGACAATTAGACTATCAATTAGACTTCCCTTGTTCTGAGATCTGTGATTCTTAGAATGCCACTCCCAAATTACATTTGCTTTTTTAGCTACCAGGTCACATTGGTATGTGAAGCCATATCTCCTCTGTTTGTCAACACTCTCATACTTGTCACTAAATATGGTGAGTTGCTTGTAATATTATTGATTTGAATAAAATTCCTCAAAAATGTTATTGTTTAAAACCATGCTTATTTGTAATTACTATTTTTTTAAAAATCACAACTGAGAACTGAACATAGTATTAAACAATGTTAGCCATGAGAATGTACTTCCTTCACTTCTTTGCAGAGGGTGGGGTGTTATAGGTACAGAGCTTTGCATATACTGTCAGTCTTGGTTGATGTGTGAGTTAGCTTTGCTGAACTGCCTTCTTTCTTTCTTATTCTTTGCTATGAGAGATGGCTCTCTTAGGGGTATGGGGAGTAGGTGGAATAAATTGAGCAATGAAGGTAATGTAAAATCAAAAGATGCTAATAAAATTTTAACATTTATTATTTTTAACTGAAAAAATCTTTTTGAAAAATGCCCAGAATTCCACAAAAATATTGTGAGAAGTAAAGGGTTCTATCAAAGCTTCATTTAAAGTGAAAGGCTCTATGACCACACAAAGAGCAATAAACCAGGCCCAGAATCTATGCATGCCTGTGTGACCACTGTTCTTGAGGGTGTCCGGGACACAGACAGGACCCTGAATTTGGAATCAGGAGACAAGGGTACAAGTCACAACTGTCATTTTTTACTTTGTGAATGAATGACTATTTGAGCATTGAGTTGCCATGTGCCAAGCACTATGCTAAGTGTTAGGGAGATATATACAAAAGTGAAGGCAGTCCCTGCCCTTAAGGAGCTTACATCATAATAGGGTGAAGTAACACCTGTAGGGGAGTGGTAGCCAAGGAAGGATATTTTTGGCTTGGGAAGCTATAGGGGAATAGTTTAGTATACTCTTTTCGTACCCTACAATGATAGTACTGGTTTGATTATGATTCTAGAACTACAAGGGAAGGGGGGAAGGATACCCCCTCCCCGCCAGATAAAATAGACCATATCTGGCACTCTTATCAGTCAAGAAGGGGAGGGGTGGGGGCGGGGCAGGAAGGCAAGTCTATCAATCTCCCTGAGCCTTCATCTGTTTCTCCATCTGTAAAATGGGGACAATAATGCTTACTCCATTCCTCACTGTGTTGCTATGAGCAAAGTGCTTTGTAAAACTTAAAGCACTGTAAAAATGGGAGCTATGATTATGATAATCACCTAAACACTAAAGTCTGAACACCAGTAATTTAAATTTTTTTCAATTTAACAAGCATTTATTTTCTCTCCTCCCCTTAATAAGAATGAGTTTGTCAAACAAAACAAATTTCTGCATTGGTCATGGAAAAATCTGGTTGCTTATTCTTCATCCTGAGTCTCTCACCTCTCTGTCAAGAAGTAGGTAACATTCTTCATCATTAATCTTCTGGAATCATGGTTAGTCATTACAATGATCAGAGTTCTAAAGTCTTTTAAAGGTATTTGTCTTTACTGTGTTACTGTTATTATATAAATTGTCCTCCTGGTTCTTCTTATCTCACTCAATATCCATGCATCATAGAGTGCTCTTACTTCTCATCTCTGCCTCGTGGAACTCCTAACCCCTTTCAAAGCTCCTATTGTTCAGTCATTTAGTCAGCTCTACATGGACCAAATTTGGTCCGTGGAGTTTTCTTGGGAAAGATACTGAAATGATTTGCTATTTCCTTCTCCAGTGTGCCCCCATTTTACTGATGAGGCATTGAGGCAAATAGGGATTGTGGCTTGCCCAGGGATGCACAGCTAGTGATTTGAACTTAGGTCTTCCTGTCTCCAGACCCAGAGCTCTATCCACTGCACCACCAGCTGTCCCAAGACCTTTTAGGAGTAGGTCTTTTTGAATCTAGTGAGATATTACTCTCTTGCTTTGGACTGTTCACATGCTCACTTTAAGCTGATCTCACTCTAGTTTTTCTCCTGCCCTCTTCCCCTTGCCTGGGATTCTTCCTTCCCTCTCTCTTTTCCCTTCTCCTGTTGGGAGAACATACAAGAAGCTGTGGGGCTTTGGTTGCTGCTGTTTAAAAAAAAAAAAAGAGTCAGGCCCTCAGCCACAGGTTGAGCAGAGTTTTGCCAGCCTTTCTGGTTCCACTCTTAATTTCTTCCTGTCTTTATTTTTTCTTTCTTTCTCTTTTTTAGCACTTCACCCCCATAAATCCTTAGCTAACCTCTTGAACTTGTGCCAAGCCAATGTGACTGGGCTTCCTGTGTAACGGGAAGAAGAAAAAAAGAATGAGAAGAGCATTGACCTCAGCTTCCCTTCCCCTGTCCTTGCTCAAAAGGGATCCTGTTGCCCAGTGTCGTCCCGGGGGTTGCAGGTCTTCACATGATTTGACAGTCATCCACCCCACACTTGGGAGCTCAGGCAATGAACACCACCACACACAGCCTCGAAGGCTGGATAGTCACAGGCTGGCCTTTTCTTGTTGCTGCATAATTGCTTTTAATGGGCCCAATCTGTGCCAAGTAGTCATCGGCTGCCTTTCGGCCTTCATTGTAAGGAGGTTTCCAAAACAAGCCTTTTCATTCTTGTAGCTCCGTGGCACGGATTGGAAGCCCGAGGTCTGACTATTCACTGCATGTCTATTTTTGAGTTTTTGTGGGCACCTTATTCATTCCACTCTCTCAAGCCTCTTTCCAAATATATCCACAATGGGAACAAATTTAGCATTTGTATGAAGAAATGGGAGGAGGATAGTAATGGTCACAAGATGTTATTTTCTTGTTGCTACATTTGAATTTTTTTATTTTTGCACATTACAAGACCTTATTAAGGTTTTTATTACAAACTCAGCCCTAGCAAAAGGTCACAGATGTATTCATAATGGCCTGGACATGTTTGCTGAGGTCCCTTTCAGCACTGACATTCTCTGTTTTATGTTGTAAGGTCTTGTCCAGCTCCAGAATTTTATATTCTACATTCTAAGATGCCTTCCAGTTCTCCTCTTTTAGGTTCTGTGTTCTAAGGTCCATTCCAATTCCAATATTCTTGTGTTCTGCATTCTAAGGTCCCTTGCAACTCTGTTATTTAATGTTCTGTGGCCCCTTCCAACCCAGGCTCTTAACCTATTTCTTTATCCATCAAAGAGGATAATAAACATACCGCTTTACCTTACAGGGTTATTCAAAAGCAAGTGCTTTACAAACCTTAATGTGTGACACAGTTGTGAGATGGTGTTGATAAGTGTTCTCGGGTCTCTTGTAGTTCTAATATATGATTCAGTGATTTTATTTGGCCAGTATTCTGTAGAATCCATTCATTCAGAACATCCTGATGGAGTCCCTACTAGGTGTATGATACTGGGGTAGGCATTTTGGAGGATACAAAAGAAGATATGGCCCTGCCCATTATCATCATCATCATCATCATCATCATCGTCATCATGGTAATAACATTTTTATGGTGCTTTAAGGTCTGCAAAATGCTTTACAGATGTCTCATTGGATCCTCATAACAACCCGGGGAGATAGGTGCAATTATTGTCCCCATTTTACAGATGAGAAACAAAGATGTGAGACTTGCCCAGGGTCCCACACACGTAGTGTCTAAGACAGGATTTCAACTCAGGTCTTCCTGACTCTTTACGACTAGCATTTTATCTACTGTACTATTCTAGAAATTCATTGTAGTTGGAGAAACAAAAATGATCATAGCCACAGCTCTTAATTCACTGTTGCTTTAAGTCACAGTCACAGTCCTGGGTGTGGTGGGCTCGCCTCTGATCTCTGCTATGAGGAGAGGCTGAGGTTGTAGGATCTCTTGAGCTCAGGAGTTCTCAGAAGCAGTAAACTGTGCCCAAGTGGATATCCACACCAAGTTCAGCATGACTGTCATGATCCCCTAGGAGGAAAGGACCCACCAGATTGCCTAAGGAGGGGCAGAGTAGGCCACGTTAAAGATAACAGGTCAAAGCTCCCATGCCAATTATTAGTGATATTGGGCCTATGAGTAACTGCCTCTGAACTTCCAGCCTAAGTGATATGGGCATACCCTGTGTTAAAAAAAAAATGCAATAATTCTGTGAACTAAGTAGTGCATAGGTTATTATCTCCTTTAAGAGACAAGGAAACTGAGGTTCAGAAGGGTAAGCTCCATTTATGTGGGTTTGATTACTTTCTAATCTGTTAGGTCACAAGCAAGAAATCAATGATCAGCTACAGAACTGATTTCTAGAAGCTTCCAGACATAGAAGAACCAGATAGAGGTAGAGAGTGGAGATGGGGTGAAGAAGGGGTCCAGAAAAGGGTCACGGGGCAAAAGGGAGAACAGGACTAACAGGTAAAAGGGGACAGGAGTAAGGGAGCAAACATGGACCAGGAGCAGACAACATGTGGGACAGAGAAAGCCTAGGCCAGAAAAAACAGACTTTTTTCCAGACCCCTGGATTGAAGCCAAATATAAGATTTTACTTGTGTATCTATTAAATTTAATCTTGTCAGGGCTGCTAGGTGGCACAGTGGATAGAGCACCGGACCTGGAGTCAGGAGGCCCTGAGTTCAAATCCGGCCTCAAACCAAACACTTGACCACTTACTAGCTATGTGACCCTGGGCAAGTCACTTAACCCCAATTGCCTTTAAAAAGAAAATTTAATCTTGTCAAACTCATAGGATCATCAGTGTAGAGGTCAAGAAGACCTTAGACGTTGTCCAACCTCTCAATTCTACAGATGAGGAAATTGGGGTTCAGTGAGGTCACATGACTTGCTGGGAAGTCAGTGGCACAGCTAGAATTGAACTCTGGCCGTGGGACTCCAGTCTGTGATCCTTCTACCATATGTAGCTGCCTTTTCCAGCCTGTCAAGATCTTTTTTGATCCTTACTCAGTTGTCCTATTCATATTCCTCCAAGCTTTGTAATCTGCATCTTTTATAGGAATAGGGTCCATGCCATTGGCCAAATCACTGATAAGAATGTTAAATAGTATAGGGCCAAGAACAGACCTTTGGAGACATCAGTTGGGTACCTCCTTCCCAAATGCCACTGAACGATTTATTACTACTACTTTGGAGCACGACTGTTCCACCATTTCCTAATCCACCTAATTGCCCTACTGTCCAGCTCAGATCTCTCCATCTTTTCCAGAAGACTAGCAAGAGATCTTTGTCAAAGACTTTGCTAAAATCTGCTATATCTACATGGCATTCCCCTGATCCACCAGTCTAGTAATCCTAGGACATAAGGTTAGTCGGGCATGAATTGTTCCTTTTTTTTTTTTTTGCTTTTTAGGCAGTTGGGGTTAAGTGACTTGCCCAGGGTCACACAGCTAGTAAGTGTCAAGTGTTTGGTCTGAGGCCGGATTTGAACTCAGGTCCTCCTGACTTCAGGGCCAGTGCTCTATCCACTGTGCCACCTAGCTGCCCCATGAATTGTTCCTTAGGAAGTCATGGAAGTGATTTATGATCACTACTTCCTTTTCTAGATGTTCACTGCACATCCATTTTATTAAAATGTTATAGAATTTTGCCAAGAATTCCAAGTCCAGCATACAGACTCCTGCATGAAGTTTGCATGTATGTATGGGATGCTAATAACAGCTATGTGGCAGCAGAGAATAAGAAATTTGGAAGGGGCCTTAGAGAACATATAGTTACACCCTCATGTGATAAGGAGGAAAAAACTGAGATCCTGATGGTATTAGAGCCCAGTTCTTCTTATTCCAAAGTCGCTGCTTTCACTACTAAAGTACAGTCTAGCCAAACCCATTCACTTTACGGAGGAGGAAACTGTGGCACTGACCAGTTTATTAAGTCATATACAACTCCTGAGCTACTCCCCATCCCCAAAGAAAAATTATCCTTCATCCCAAAGACATTCACTCTTACTTCCTTTTCACTTTTGCAATAATCTCCAGCCAAAACACTCTATTTTAGACAGAGACAAATGACTCAGTAGATTCTACTCAGTTACTGACCCAGCAGTCCCACAGAAATTCACTGCCCATCCCCCGACTTGCAACTAGAGCTGCTCAGTTTGTACTGAGGAAGGTTTGAAAACAAGTTAGGAAGATGCAGAATATATTAGGCAGCAGTACTAAGGACTCGTGACTGGGGAGAGGAAGGTGGGTGGAGAAAGAGAGGGTAGTCCTCAGGGCTGAGATGCCAAAGAGCCATCTGGACCACCTGGCCATTGCAATGTCTAGGCAAGGTATCTCTTTCTAAAAGGAGGGTCTGAGCTCTTCCTGGGATGAAAGGCTAAAAAGGACTAGAGATCCTTTCGTATAATGGCCCTCTTTTACAGCTGAGGGAAGTAGGCCCCAGAGCTGATCAACAAAATCAAACCCAGGGTTCTTTCTGCCACATTAAAGTTATACTGCCTTAGAGGCTCCTTGTCCTACCTTCCATCAGTCAGTCAGTTTTAAACAAGCGACAGGCATTTATTAAATAACTATTATATGCTAGATATTATGCTGAGGATATAAGTATAAAGAATGAAACCATCCTGACTTGAAAGAAGAGTACATTCTAATGGGGAAGACAAGTATACGTGTTGTGTGTTTACACACATGTATGTTTATGTTTTTCAGTTGTTTCAGTCATGTCTAACTCTTTGTGACCCCATTTTGGGTTTCTTGGCAGAGATACTGGAGTGGTTTGCCATTTCCTTCTCCAGCTCATTTTGCAGATGAGAAAACTGAGGCAAACAGGGTTAAGTGACTTGCCTAGGGTCACAGAGGTAGTAAGTATCTGAGGCCAGAATTTAATTCAGAAAGATGACTCTAGGCTGGACATTCAATCCACTGTACCACCTAGCTGCCACGCACACACACGCGCATGCACATAGCATAAGTATAAAGTGAATAAGTACAAATATATACAGAGTAATTAAACATGTTCATGTTGTCTTGACAGGCTAGAATATGAGGCTGGATTGGGAGGCTGGATGGTATAATGGAAAGACCACAGACTTCGGAATCATAGGGCAAGTTACTTAACATTGCTGGACCCCAGTTTCTTCATCTGTAAAATTGGGGAGATTGATAGTGGGACTTCCTTTAGTGTATGGGTTCCTTCCAACTCACAAATACTTTGATTCCTTTAATAACCCAACTTTAGAGTTTTACAAGAGCTTTCCTCCCAATAACTCTAGGAGATGGATATTGTTAATCTATCCCTACAGGGTCAATAAACAGAAGAAGGGACTTGGTCAGGGTCCGTGGCATGGGTTTAGTACCAGGGGAGGAAGAGGCCTTAGAACCAGGTCTTCTGATGCCCAAGAGAGCACTTGTCACCGCACCACCATTCAGTGGCTTCTGTAATGGCTAAATCTGAGTAGCAGGGCCTAAACTGCATTGTTATAGAGCTTTAAAAAGATTAATTATAATTTTAAGAACCAAGAAGCATTCTTTCTTATTAACATACACTCTTGAGTACATTAAGTCCTACTTTAACCTTCCAGATGCCTCCACTGTTTAATGACTCATGGTCTCAGGAGGGAGATGAGATTTGCGAACCTTTCAAGAACTGTAAACATGTGAGCCTGTCAGTCAAGTCTAGGATTTTAAGGAATAGAATCATAGACACATTTACAACTTGAGCTAACTTTATTGAGAGAATTCAAAGCACTGGTGGGACTCACACAAAGAGAATAGAAAGAGAGATGTATGTCTACTTCACCAGCACCCTTGGGTCCCAATTTTGGTCTGACTCTGAAAAATAAAGCCACTGGAAGTATCACTCTTAGAGGTACCAGGCAGTCAGTCTTTCTGTAATATTAAAAATCAAGTACAGTGAGGCAGCTACGGGTAAGAATGGTGGACTTGGAATCGAGAAGACCTGAGTTCAAGGCCCACATCAGCTACTTGTTAGCTGTGGGATGCTGGGGAAGTCCCTTAACTTCTGTCTGCCCTGATTTTAAAATGAGGATAACAATAGCATCTACCTCCTGGGATTGTTGGGAGGATCCAGTGAGATAATATGGACAATGCTTTGCAAACCTTAAAGTGCTATATAAATTCTATCTGCTTTATTTTTTTTGTCAGGTAGAAAATCAGGATCTTGCTTAGCTCTAAGACTGAGCAGTCTGTAGTTTGTAGGCTGAGTCTGAATAGCATCAGAAGGTCCATTGAGTGCAACAGGGCTTGCAGTGACTGGCCCAGACACTGGCCACTCTACCTGTGGCCGCTGCCTGTTTCTGCTGATGTTCTCTTACATGAACCCCCCCGCTCCAGCCAGTCCAGTCTACTTATTAATATTGTTATCAGCATGGCAAGGTGGGAAAAGCCATGGATGTCGAGCCAGACCACCTGGATTAAAGTACTGGATTTACTACCTACTGTCTGTATGACCTTGGACAGGTCACTTCATCTCTCCCTGCTTCCAAGTTCCTCATCTGTTTAAAAAAAAAAAAAGCCCCATCTAATTTTAAATCTATACCCTATAAAGACTCAGAGGAGATATGTTCAAAAGATATTCTTAAACCTGATGGAGACAGCCTAGGACCAAGAGTCTGGAATATCAAGACCTCCAGCCTGTCAACCTGGGATGCAAACCCTGTGGAGATGCAGCCTGGCAGCTGCTCCAGCCACAGCTACTGCAGACCCAGAAAGAAAGGTTTTGTCACCCAAGTCCATGGCACTATCAGATGATTCAACATCAGAAACTGATAGGATTTAATCAGTGGAAATGACCTGAAAGAAGAGAATATCTGCTTTACTGCTGTGCCCTAAAGACTAGGGGACTTTTCCATCTGACTTGAGATGAATCCTTCCATATGTGTTGTGTCCTCCATTAGAATGTAAGCTCCTTGAGGTCAGGAGCTATTTGACTTTTCTCTTTGTACCCTCAGCTTGGCACCAGACTTTGCACATACTAAGCACTTAATAAATGCCGTATTCATTTATTTTCATCCATTCAAGATGGATAGCAAGCCTGTGGAGCTCAAACATATAGTCTGTTTACAAATATTACATGAGAAGATGAGAAAAGTAGGTTGTTAGAAACCCTTGGGACTGTTTTACATCTTCCTCCAGGACACATTTTGTGCTTTAATTTTAGGAGGGGGAAACAGGATTGGTCTTGCTTGAACAAGAACTGTACAGTTACATCAATTGCTCCAGATCTACGTGGATTTATTTTTCTGTTGGCCTTGGATCTTTTTATACCTATAAAAAGTACTCAGTGTGATTGTTCATGGTGTTCCCCTTTGTGCCTGCTCGCCAAAGATGAGCTTGAGCTAAAGACAAGCACAGTTATGGCAAAATGATTCTACCAACAGGAACATGTACCAAAAGCCATTTCTAAACATCAGGCAAGCAGCCAGCACTCTCAAAGTGAGAGCTTCATTCACTGTGGACTAGAGTTGGGAAATCTGTCCCTGAAAATGAATTTTACAAAGAAGTCACGAGGACTAAAGTCTACCCTAGAACCTAAAGAAGAGTGAGGCAATCAGTGAAAACAGGACCTCCACAAGGCAGACTGGAAGGTAAATTGACTTCTTCAGGACCACTAGAAGGGAAGAGAAAAAAAGGACAAGCTGAATTTATATTCATTCCTACCATGAAAAGCACCCTTGATCTGGAGTCAGAGTTCAAATCCTGCCTCTGGCACTCACTACCTTTGTGTCCTTAGGGCCTCAGTTCTTTTATCTGTACAATGAGGGGGTTAGACTAGATGATCTCAAAGCTCCCTTCTAGCTCTCAGTGTACGATCCTATGTCCTGTGGCCATAACTTAGTGTCGTGGAGGTCCCACTGGATTTGGAGTCAGGAGAAATCTGGGTTTGAACCCCACCTTGGTGTTTTTTAGGGATGTGACCATAAATGTGTCACTTATTTGTAAAGTGGTGATAATAATGCCTTTAGTGCCTACCTCGAATAGCTGTGAGGATCAAATTAGATCATGGATATAAGCTGCTTTTCGAGTTGTATAGTGCATTCATTCATTCAGTAAGGATTTATTAAGCTCCTACTATGTGTCAGATACTGTGCTAGGTATTGGGATTACAGATATAAAATTGGAAAAAGTCCTTGCCTTCAAGGAGCTTACATTTTATTGGGGACAGGGGTGGGGTTAGGATTAGTATTGGTGTAATGGTGAGTGCTCTCATCCATATGAGTAAATGAACAAGGGGGCAGTGTCAGAGAGCCTCCTTGTAAAGGCCTGCAAGGCAGGAGATGAAATGTTACATTTGGAGCGTAGCAAACGGGCAAGTTCGGTCAGAATGCAGAGTGCACCCATGGAAGAGAATGGTGTGCAGTGAACCTGCACGAGGAGGCTGGAGCCAGGTTGTGGAGGGCTCGAGATACCTCTGTGGGTTGTCTCCACCAATGGAAGGTAGGTTCCTTCTTGCCCGCTTGTATTGGTATCCTCAGTGCTTAGCACAGGCCTGGCACGTGTTAAGTGCTTAAGAGGCGTTTAAATTTCCTGCCTTTCTACCTACCTCCATATCTGTCCTCCTGTAACTTCTAGGAGCAGTGACTTGGCCTGAATCGCCAGCATAAACTCTTGCATTTCCATTTTTCGTTACTTCTTTCTTAGCTTATCGTTGGCCAACTTCATGCAGGTGGTGCCTGTGGAGGGCCTTTTGATTCCATTCGTGGATCTTACCTGTTTCATAGGCACCATCTGGAGATCGACCTGGAGGAAATAAAGGTGTTTGTAGATATTGCCTTCATCCATTAGTTCACTTTGATGTCTGGATTCAATCTCAAAGCCTGCCTTCTCTGTTTTTTCCTCAGTGTGCATTAAGAATGTTATACTTATTGAATCCAAATGATATTTTTCTACCAGAAGAGAAAGATGCCACAAAATGAGCGAGCTGTTTATTTAATGTGTTTTTCATACAGTTCAGTATCATCCATGTGTTTTGGATGATTTATTACTGTCATCATTATTATTAGAACATTGGACTGGGATGAGATCAGGTGATTTGTGCTTTCTTTTCCATTCATCTTACTCCACTTTTTATGATCTAATAACACGGTCAGGTCTTCCTTATCAGTGTATTTTATGACCCTAGGCAAGTGACTCTCTGACCTTCAGTTTCTTCTTCTATTAAATAGGGATAATAACACTTACACTAACTACCTGGCAGGGTTATCTTAAGGAAAACACCTTCTAAATCTAAAAATGCTGTACAATGGTTAATTGTTAGTATGAGTTTTCAGTATTTCAAAAGAGCTGTGATCCTATCAATGTGGATACTGCCTCCATAGACCCAAATCCCAAACCCCTCGAGATCTGTTCTACTGAGCGTCAGACAAGTTGTTGTACCACCCTTCCCCCCCAAAAAAAAATTATCCCCAGCCCAGTAACAAACTTTCCTCTAACACTAGTGTTTGTTTGTTTGTTTGTTTGTTTGTTTCGTGAAAGGCAATCTTTCCCCTTCCTATCTAAAACCTTTCCAAATGCAAGAGTTTTTGCTCTCTGCTACAGTCCTTTAGAGCCCAAGGTCAACTCGGCACTCCAGACTTTAGTGAAGGATATTTGAATTAGTACTTAGTAGACACTTGTTGAATGAAGAACTGTACTTTTTAAGGCTGTCTCCAGTGTTTGAGTATTTTCTGTGATCCCAAACCAGTAACAGGCATTGTAGGGGATATGAAACAGCCACAGAAGGTTCCCTTTCTGCCGTTATGTGATTAATGGGGCAGATAACCCACACCCATTCCCCACAACAGGTAGAGGGGAATGTAAAACAACGATTGAAGTGCATCTATTTACGTATAATGCCTGCTGATGGGTTTAGGGAGATGCTACTTATTTTAAGTAAGACTCCATTTATTCCTATGCTCTCTAGTGTTTTTACTAGAAATGGGTGTTGTGTATTTTGTCAAAAGCTTTTTCTGCATCTATTGACATAATTATATGGTTTCTGTAGGTTTTTTGTTGATATGGTCAGTTTTGCTGATAGTTTTCCCTAATATATAACCAGCCATGCATTCTTGGTATAAATCCTTTGTAATCATAGTGTATTATTCTCATGATAAGTTGCTGTAATCTTTTTGCTAATATTTTGCTTAAAATTTTTGAATCCATATTCATTAGGGAAATTGGTCTATAATGTAAGACAGTTATCATAAGGTGCTAAGGTTTTGAATACAGACAGTAGCTTCAGAAAAGGTGGGCAATCACTGAAGGAGCAGGAGTTCAGAGAAGGAGAACTTCTTGAGGGAGATGAAACGTGAGCACTGAAGTGACAAATTGCGCTGGCTCTCTAGGACGAATGAAAGCAATTTCCAGCTCCTGGGTCTTTGGGCCCCTCTCTTTAATCCCCCCTAGGAATCCCCTTTCCAGCAACCTGGAGATGTCAGCTGGACTTGAGTAGACAGTTTTAACCAGATTTCAACAAAAACCACCTTCTCAGAAGCAAAGTAAGTTGATTCCCACAGTTGTCGAGAACTGAATGTGGGCATGTGTTCAAAAAGAAAGATAGGAAGAAAAAATACAGTGTAACTGTTACATGGCCTTTCAACTGCCTGCAGTTCTTGCACACAGCTATCTGAGGCAGGAGTGGACAGTGCAGGCTGGACAAGTCAGCCTGCAAGAATTAGGGAAGAGGAGAAAGAAAGTAACTCAGGTTGTCTGTCATGTCTGACCACTTGGACCCCAGGTGATCTAGGATCACTGGGTCATTGGATTTCGAGCTAGATAGGATCTTGAAAATGACCTAGCCTAACCACCTTATTTTACAGATCAGGAAGCTAGGCTCAGACAGGTTAAGTGATTAGCCCAAAGCCACATCACTCCACCTAGGACTTGAACCCAGGCCCCTTGCTTCAAAATCCAGCCTTCTTTCCTTCTACTAAACCAAAGTAAATCTTTAGAAGCTTCCTAATAAAATCTGTTGTTTGGCAGAAGAGAAAACTGAGGAGAATCCAAGTCTCCTGCCTCCGAAGTCAGTGTTCCTTCAGCCACACCATGCTTCCTCTGCTTGATTTAGACAATCAAAAGGTGGTGACGTAGTTTAAGGGAAGGAGGCCAACTCGGTCTGAGCTTCAAACACCCTGATGGTTTTCTCCTTCTGCCTTTGCTGTAAATTGAAATCCTTGCTCAAAGAGAAAGCACCAGTGATCTTTTGTCCTCACACAAGGCAGAACCCAGTCAAGCTAAGCCGTCACTCCATGGTGACACCAGCCCCTGGGGTGATGTTTATGTAATGTGTTGATTTCCTTTTTTTACCCCCTCAGACAACCCCCAAAAGTAAGTCACAAAAGGGACAGATGAATCAGGTGTTATTCTTTTGCCAGGAGCTGCATTTAGGGAAATAAAGATGCTTTTTTTTTTAATTGACTATTTTTGACAAACTTACCAGGGTGACAGAAGATGTGGTAAATTCCTATTTTTGGCTTAGACATTATTCTCCTTACAAACTAAGACAGATGCTGTACTTATGAACCCTCCAGCCAGTTTTCCTCTCTGATGTTGTAAGGAGGCAGTGTGGCAAAGCAGATAAATTATTGAACTTGTGGTCAGAAAGACCTGGGTTTGTATCCTGCTTCTGACATTACTAACTATACTCTTGGGCAAGTCACTGAATTGCCCTAAGCTTCAGTTTCCTTATCTATAAAATAGGCATAATAATTACTATAGTACCTATCTTATAGGATGAGTGTGAGGTTTCAAACAAGATAATGTATAAAGTATTTTTCAAATGTTAGAAGTACTATATAAGAGTCAGTACTTTGCTACAAGTATGGATATTAAGACAGCTTTTCCAAGGAAGAAAACAGCATGCTATTGGAGAGACAGTCTGGTATGGTGAGAAGGGCCCTGGACTGAGTTAGGACACCGTGGCTCTCACTGCACCACTTAATCTGTGACCTTGGACAAGTTATTTTTCCTTTTCGGTGCCTCAGATCACTTCCTTATTTGTAAAATGATGAGTTCCTATGGTCCCTAAAGACCCTTGTGCTTTGACATTCTGGGTTCTGAAGTCCCTTCAAGCCCAGACATCTTAGGTTCTAATGCCCTTCCCTGTCTCTACTGTCCCTTGTCCTATGTTCTAAGGACCCAGCTTTAGTGTTTTGTAAATTTGTGCAATATGTCTTTTTATTTGCTCTAACCGGGTCAGAGAGAGAGGAATAATAATACTGTTTTTGAGACTTCCCCTGTTACAGTAAGAAAGTCTTTTCCCATCCGTCCCTTCCCTCTCCACCAAAACTCTTTAGCCTGAAGTCTGAAACAGCTGGGAGTCCCTGGATGTTCTCAGATGGCATTGCCATTGTTTCTAAGCAGCCCAAGATGACCAATGATTTGGGGGAACAATGACTTGTGTGAGTCTAAGACCTCAGGGAAGTCAGGCTGCAGTGACAAAGTTAGCCTGAACCCGCCCAGATCTTGGCAGCTGCTGCTGTTTTCTCTTTCCACATCAGCATTGTGCTGTTGGCAGAGAAGCCCTCGCTGGGATCCAAGCACTCGGCTCAGTGCGTTCATGTTGAGACATTGGCGTTGACACTCCTTGTTAGGACGTACTGTTATGAACTCAAAAGGCTTCCTGGGAAAGCAAATTCCAAAACATTTGTGGGAAAGACCAGTATGTTGATGTTTGGTTCTGGGGGCCAGCCAAGCACCTCTAGGCTGAGGAGCTGTAATACCACATCTCCCACTTCCCTAGAGGGGCCTCATTGTCAGGGTCTCACCTTGCTGAGCCCATACACCCTCTTCTTCGCTACCTACCCAGCCATTAGTCACTGGCACCTGTAGGCCCCCAGGCACGAATGGGTTTGACTGTCATGGGAGTGAGAAGGTAGGGTCAATCTGGGACTGAAGGAGAGTACAGTCAGTCCCAAGGATCATTACTGAGTCTTAGAAGGTGACTCTCTGAAAAAAATAAGCTATTATGTCTTTATTTATTTCAGGATTCTGCAAGAACCCCAGAACCCTTTGACTCTTAATGGTCTTATGGCTAAAAGGAGTCACTATGAGAAGCTGAGGATCTAGGAATGGGAGACTCCTGCAGGTTAAGAGATCTCCCTACACTGGGACTTCTGTACTATCAAAATAAGACTAAGACAGAGGATCAGCTCCCTTGAACTTACGGTATTGGTAAGGGAGGCTTCCCAAGGTTCCCATCTCTTCCTAATAATGTAATGTCCCTCTTGTGTATGAGGCAGCATGATTATAGTAGAACAAACACTGGACTGGGAATTAGGTGACCTGAGTTCTAGTCCAGGAGAAACGGACCTGGATTCAAGTCCTTACTTTGCTGATTTGTGATCTCAGGTGAGGGGTCCCTTCCATTGCTGAATTTATGATCCTATAATCCTATGAAAAAGATAATAAAAGCAGCTTTCCCTTTTATATAGTCATAGACTCTAATAGGCAGGACCTTAGATATCTTCTGGTCCAACTGCCTCATTTTTTAAGGCCACAATCTGTCTCTAGCCTACCTTCCCAACCCTATTTCATTCCATTCTATCTCCTCTTTGCACATTAGCCAAATTGGACTACTAACCACTCTCCTATTTTGTTCTGTCAACTTCCACCTGCTTGCATTTTCCTAGGCAGTTCCTACATGCCTGGAAAATATTCCTTTCCATCTCTACCTATAGAACCCTTTTCTTCTTTCCAGACTCACCTAAGGTAGCACCCTCTCCATGAAAGACTTCACTGAATCCCGTTGGCTGAAAAATCCTCTCCATATTTTCCCCATAGCATCTTGTCTCTTCTAAACCTACCATAATCTAAGTATCATAGTTAATGGCATGTATAAGTATACCCACAGACACACACACACACACACACACACACACACACACACACACACACACTCACTCCTTAGTAGATCATAAGCTCCTTGTTGAGACCAAGGACTGCTCTTTTTCTATATCTGGCTTCTAGCACAGAGTCATGTATGTAGTTGATTCTTAGTAAATGTTGAATTAAATTGATTGGCCCTAAGTCATAATGCTAGGAAATGGAAGGGGGGCAAGATTTAACCTGGACTTTCTGACTCCAAATTCAGGGCTCATTCCTCTATAATTTCCTTGTTGCTTAAACAACCATCAAAGAAATTGCACAGAAGCAACATGAAGGATATCCTCAGAGAGATGTATGACTGAAAAGGAAGATGAGCTGGTCATCAGACAGCCTGCACGCTCCCATTTTATCTGCTGGATGTAGGGGCTTTCCCCCAGATCTTTACATGCAATAGAGTGGACACCGTGGAGAGGTTATGAGAGGATATGTAGGATGAGAAGGTGTGGATGGATCGCAGTTCGAACTGGGGAAGAGGCAAAGAAAAAGAAATATTTATGAGATCAAAGATCCATTGAAGTAAGAAGTTAAACAAGCTCTACAGTTATCATGCCATGGTCTTGGCCCTTCTTCCTTAGTTCATGAAAGCTGTCCTGGTTACCAACTGTTTGTAAGGACTTTGAACCTTGTGCCGTACTCTGCCTTTCCATATCTATGTCCTCTTGGCTTCTGTTTGTTTACTTGGTTTCTCATCCCATGGATGCGCTGACAGTTTTCCACCATCACCACCATCAAAACACATCCACATATGCACAAACACACAAACACACACTTTGTGTTTTGCCTTCTTGCCAAGCCCCTTCAACTGCTGCTACATGTGAACTTGCATGACACTTGGAAAGTCACCTACCCTCTCAGGGTATCAGTTTCCTCATCTGGAGAAGAGAGAGAACTTTGTTCACTTCAAAAGGCTGTGGGTGATACAGGGGAAAGGGCAATGGCCTTGAAGTCAGGACGCCTGAGTGTGCGTCCTCTCTCTAAAGCTAGCTATGTGACTGAGCAAGCCACTTCCCTGCCTTGATCCTCAATTTCCTCATCTGTATAACAGGAATAGGAATTGGATAATCACTAATCAATCAGTCAAGAAACACTTACTAAGAACCTACTATATGTCAGACACTATGCTAGTAACTGGGAATACAAATACCAAAAAAAAAAAAAAACCAGTCTCTGACCTCAAAGAGCTTTTATTCTACCAGAAGAATACAGTTATGTTCACAGGTTAACAACTATAGGATATGTACAAAATAAGTATAAAGGCATTTACTGGGAGGAAGGACTAATAACTGGAAGACTCTATAAAAGCCTTTGCATTGAATCTTGAAAGGAGCCAGGGATTCCAAGAGGTAGAAGTAGAGAGAGAGTTTGTCCCAGACACAGCACACAGCCTATGCAAAAGTGTGGAAGTGGGAGATGATGGAATGCCATATATAGGAAACGTAACAAGTAGACCAGTTTGCCTAAAAGAATGTATAAAGGAAAGTAATGTGTAATCAGCTGGAAAAGACAGGCAGGAGCCAGATCATAAAGGGTTTAAAATACTAAACAGAGCAATTTGCACTTTATCCTAGAGCCAGTAGGAGCCACTGAAGCTTCTTAAGTACCAGAGTGACATAGTCACATGTGTACTTTGTAAATATCAGTTTGGTAGCTGTATGGAGCAAGAACTAGCCAGGAAGAGCCTAGATGAAGGGAGCCTGTTGCAAAGATCCAGGGAAGAAATGAAGAGAGACTGAGTTAGGTTGCTCATGCATTGTGAATAGAGAGAGTTGGAAAGATGCAAGCGGTTTTGAGGAAAGAGAATTGATAAGAAATGGTAAACGAATGTGTGGTGGGTGGGGGGTGAGGAAGTGAAAGTAAAGTGTGGAGGATTACCCTCGATTGCAAACCTGGGGACTGGAAGCATGGTGGTGACCTGGACAGAACTAGGGACATTAGGAAGAATGTGTTTAGTGAGAAAGATGAGTCTCTTTGAACCTATTGAGTTTTGGGATACCTGTGGGACATTCAGGTAGAGAAGTAAGATTAAAACTTAAAGGAGAGATGAAGGCTGACTATGTGGACTGCCTACATAAGTACAGCTAGGTGGTACGATGGATAGAGTGCTGGGCCTAGAGTCAGGAAGACCTGAATTCAGATCTTTCTGGTCTCAGACACTTACTAGCTGTATAACCCTGAGTGAGTCACTTAACCTCTGTCTACATGAGTTTCCTTAACTGTAGAATTAGGCTAATAATAGCATCTCCCTCCCAAGGTTATTGTGAGGGTCAAATGAGATAATATTTATAAGGTACTTTGCAAACCTTAAAGCACTATATAAATGCTAGCTATTATTTTTATGATCATTGAATCCATGGCTGCTGAAGACATCACCAAGAGAGAAAGGAAGAGGGCCCAGGACAAAAGCCTGGAGTACAGCCATGCATAGAGCATGGAATGTGGATCACGATTCTTCAAAGAAGAATTGGGAGAACCACAACAGGGCAATATCATAGAAATAACTAGGGAAGAAAAAATATTCAGAAGGAAGAGGTGGTCATCAGTGTCAAATGATACAGAGAAGTCAAGAAGGATAAGAACTGAGAAAAGACCATGGAATTTAGCAATAAAGAAACCAATGATGACCTTGGAGAGAACAGTTTCAGTCAAGTGGTAAAGACAGAGCCAGGCTGCAAAGAGTTAAGAAGTGAGTGGGAGGCGAGAAAGTAGAGACAGTGAGTTTAGACAGCTTTTTCTAGGAGTTTGGCTGCGAAAGGAAGGAAAGCTGTAGGACAATAAATCGGGAGGCTAGTGGGATCAAGTAAAGGGTTTTTGTTTTTAAAAAGTAAGGTTGATCTGAGAATGTTTGGTAAGCAGCAGTGGGTAAGACAAGTATGAAAATTACAAAAAGAGAGCATGATCAAAGGAACAAGGGCTCAAAGGGACAAGGAAATGGGAACAAGGGCACAGGTAGAAGGGTTGGCTTTGGCAAAGGCACCTCATCTTCCAAGCCTTGAGCAAAGGAAGAAAGAGTGGGAGACTCTTTCATGTTAACGTGATTTCTTGACAAATGACTTCTGCGTTGTAGTAAGGTGAAGTCCTCTCCACAAAAGAAGGGAAAGGGTGGAGTAGGTATTTGGGTTTTTTGTTTGTTTGTTTGTTTTAGTGAGGTAATTGGGGTTAAATTGGAGTAGGTATTTGAAACAGCCTTCTAGTGAATGCCATAGAGAATCATTAGGAAAGAGCGAGAGGATTGGTACACAAGTTTGAGGGCCACTGGAAACTAGGAAAACGAGCTGTGTGATGTCCACCAATGCCATTCAGAATCACAAGAACAGCATTGGAGAGGGAAGAGCATTCTATAAGTATTTATTAAGTGCCTACTATGTGCCAGGCACCTGGTAAGAGAAAATATCCAGGAGAAGAGGATGCCCGGTGTTATGGATACAAGGATAATTAGTGAAACAACTCTCCTCTTAAAGAGCTTACATTCTAGTGAGGGAGACAAGTATAAAAATATATGGCATAAATAGGAAGTGAATACATACATGTGCACAAAGTAGTTAAATGAGAGATAGTGGGGAAGGGAGGACTGTAGTAGTTGGGGATAGGAGTAGTTAGGAAAAGGCTTCATGGCAGAAAGTGGTGCTTGAGCTGCATCTTAAAGGGAGAGAAGGACACTGAGTTGGAGGTAAGGAGGGAGTGCATTCCAGACATGGGGGACAGCCAGTGTAGAATTCTGTACAGGGAGGGGAGATGGAGTATCATCAGAGAAACAGAGAGAAGCCAACTTAGCTCCATCATAGAATCTAGGAGGAGGAAGAGAAATGTCAAATGAGACTGGGAAAATGGGTTCGGTTCAAATTGTGGAGGGTTTTAAAAGCTAAACAGGAGAGTTTATATTTTATTCCAAAGGCATTAGGAAGTCACTGGAGTTGATTAAATAGGACAGTTACATGGACAGATCTACACTTAAGGAAAATTACTTTGGCAGAAGTGTGTAGGATGAACTAGAGTGGTGAGAGACTTGACTGAGGCAGGAGACAAGTTAGGAGGCTGTTAAAATAATATAGGTAATGTGTGATGGGGGACTGACTAAACTAAGTAAGATGGAAAGTTATCTGAGTGGACAGAAGGGATCAGATGTACAAAATGCTGCTGAGATAGAACTTAGGAGACTAGAAGGACCTGATGGTAACTTTGACAGAAACAGAGAAGTTTAGGAAAAGTTTGGAAGAAAGACAATGAGTTCATTTTTGGACACTGAAATACCTTCAGTTTAAAATGTCCAATAGGCAGTTAAGGAGAGATAGAGGTAGAGATAGAGAGATATATATCCTAGTCTTTTCCCTGAGCTTGAGTCTGTCTATCTATCTGTCTGTCTGTCATCTGCATTGAGATGATTGTTAAACCCATGGGAGTTAATGAAGATACCAAGAGAGGGTGTGTAAAGGTAGAAGAGAAGAGAACCCAAGTACTGAATGTTGTGGAACACTTGGGACCAAGACATATATGATGAGCCAGCAAAGAAACTGAGAAAGAGGTGACATGTAGGAGATGAGCCAGAGGAAAGGAGTGGCACAAAACCCCAAAGAGGACAGATTGTCCAAGAGAAAAAGAACATATACATGTGCCAGACACTATGCTGAATTTTTACAAATACTATCTTACTTGATTCTCACAACAATCCTATGAGGGTAGGTACTATTAATACTCCTATTTTACATTTGAAGAAACTGAGGCAAACAGAAATTAAGGGGTTTGTCCAAGGTCACACAGCAAGTAAGTATTTGAAGCCAGATTGAACTTGGATCTTCCTAATTCCATGGCCAGCCAATCATGTTAAATGCAGCAGATAGGTTACTGAGAAAAACCTATCTGATCTGGCAATTAAGAGATAATAATTTGATATTTTCAATTGGTGATGTCAGAAGTGAGATTGCAAATGGTTGAGGAGTGAGAGGAGAGGGAGCAGAGGCCATGAGTACAGATAGCATTTTCAAGAAGTTTGACTAAGAAAGGGAAGAGAGAAAAAGGATGAGAGTTTGAGAGCATGATCAAATAAATTAGCATATGTAAAGCTCTGCAGACCTTAACATATTTGTATTGTTTTGAGGGCATAGTGAAGATTTGTTAAAGACGGGAAAGATTTGGTCATATGTGAAGGCAGTAGGGAAGGGACCAGTTATTAGGGAGAGATTGAAGATGCAGGGAAAAGGGAATATTTGTATATGCAGTCTACTGGAGAAGATGGGAGGGGATACCATGGTCAAGTGCACATATAGAAGTGTGAGATGTTGATGGGGCAGCTGATAGGAGCATTAAGGGTTGAAGTTTGGAAAAGTATAAGCTAGGATAGTACAATGTAGCAGGAGATTCAAGGGTAGAGGACAGGGTAAAATTAAACTTGTGGACTAAAGGAAAGTGATAGCCTCAAAAGGTTCCAGTGTGAGGCAAAGGAAGAGCTGGAGGGACAGAAGCTTATGCTCAGATGAATTTTGGAGTTATTCATTTTGGGTATGGAATAATTGAGGTTGATGCTGAGATCAAGGGTATGACCATTGCTGTATGTGGCTGAGGTAGAATAAAAGTACTGATCCTGAGAGTTGAAGAGGTTGATAATCTGGGAAACAATATTTTTTGAAGAGATGTCTAGGTATAAGTTGAAGACCTGAAGTATAAGGACAGGGGTTGGGTTGGTGAAAAAAAAAAAACCGTGAGCTAGTGCTGAACTTGAGTAGATGGGATTATCCCTTTAGCCCCTTCTTGAGAAATAAGGGATGATTCCCTAGGAGGCAGCTGATTTCAGTTCCCATGGTCTGGGGAGGGTGATAGATCTAGTTGGAGTAAACCTCAAAGGAGAGGTCACTGAGTGACAGTGATAGGGGCCAAGCCTGGAAATGTATATGAGGAGTAAGAAGCATGCCCCTCCTTTTCTGACTCAATGTATCTGAGAACAGGAGAGAAGATATGTCCAGTACTAGAAAGGATGAAAGGCAGGATCTTCTGGGAGGAGCTTGGTTTCTGTGACTTTAAGAAGATGGAAAGAGTTTGAAAACAAGAGGTCTAATAGGAAGGGTAGTTTGTTGACAATAAAATGGAGTCCCAGAGAACACAATTAAAAAAGGAGGATAGAGTTGGGACAGAGTCACAGCAGGGATAGGACTGGCATGAATGGTTATGATGAAGCAGAGAGTGGTGGTTTGGGAAGGGAACTTTAGCTTAGCTAGGTGATTGATAACTGCATCATTGAGATTCTGAGTAGAGCCATAGGTAATAAATTGTCATGCCTAGTAGAAGTGGTAGTAAGATATGACTGTTATTCCCTAAGCTAGAAGTGGAAGTCGTTGCTGGAGAGGGGATTGTCTGGAAGGTCTTTGGTCCTGGAGGTAAAGGATCCTTGATAAGTACTTGTTTTGGTTAATTGATCAAAACAGATGGGACGATGCCTGTTCTGGTTAGACTTTGGTCCTGGTCAGGGTCCAGATGGATCAAGGCTTCAGTTTGAGATCTGGCTAGTTATGGAAGGTTGAAGGATGGTTCATTTATTTATCCTCCAGTCATTAGCCAGGGCAGCTCTGCCCCAAGGGCCAACTCTACAGCTGAAATAAATTATTTTTCCCAGGTTTGTAGGGTAAGATCTCTGGAGGAACTTTTTAATTCAAATATTATGTATCTGACCTTGGATGACTTCATCTCCAGGAACCCCAATTACCTCATCTATAAAATTAGATTAGACAAGACAGTCCCTAAAATCTTTTCTCATTTGAACATTCTATGACTGCTGGCTGGCCTGAGAAACTCACTGCAGCTTTCTGAGCCTAAAGCATGAGTGATAACCCTTGCACTACCCTTCCCATGGGGCTGTTGGGAGGAAAGAATTTTGTGAATTGTAGAGAGCTGTCATTATTATGAGCTGAGTCAAAGGTATAAGAATAATGCAAACTATTTTTGTAGGTATCAGTAATAACCAGTGAATTGGTCTCCTTTGTGGTAAAATTGGAGAAATTGCCTTCTGTAGCTAAGGGTCAAAAAATCACGTCCGATAACTAGCATTTAACAGTCCTGCCATCATTACTCAGGAAGGCTGATATGGAACAGTAGAAAGAAACTTGGATTTGCAGTTGGGTGCCTATCTTAGAACCTTGGGCAGGTTACTTACTATCTCCACCCCTTGGTCTCCTCATCTATAGACTGAGGGAGCTGGACCAGATGACCTCCAAAGTCCTATCGTCTAGTGGGAGTAAACCAGTCATGTGTCTTGGCAGAAATGCACAAAAAACCTGCTTTGAGTGCCCTTGGTGTACGCTCTTGTCTCAACGTGTAACCACCCAGAGTCAGGCAAAGCCAGTGTTTGTAGAAAGGGGAAGCTTGGGGCAGTTGAGTTTAAATAAACATTTACCTTCACATTCTTACCTCCATGTTGGCAAACTTGGAAGAGAGAAATAGCCAGGTTGGAAGCCATTTCAAGTAAGTACAGAGGTGCCCACACCAACTGCTGTTTGTAGTTGAATGGATATTGAGTGCGGTCTTGAGGTTGTACTGTCAGCTGATGGTTGCCGAGTCTGAACTGAATGCTAGAACCTCACAATTTCTAGCTGATTCTAAAAGGGTTTTCCCGAGAGGTTCCAAAAATGAAATGGGCAGTCCCAGGAATTAGTATCACTGAATGCATTCAAGCAGAGGCTAGTTGACTTTATGCTTCTGTAGTGGGAGTTCAAGCTTCAGATAAGATTTAGAGTAATGACATCCAAGTTTCCTTCCATGGTACTTTGAGATGGGAGGGCAAGAAATGAAAGAATGAACTACCAGGAATTATGCACTTGTAATATTTTGAATAACATGCCCTTCCTCCACATATAAGCTAGGATTATACAGAACTTTCCCTCCTCATGGGAAGTCAAGTCAGCAAGCATTTACCAAGTGCCTACTATGTGCCAAGTGCAATGCTGAGTGCGGGAATGCAGAGAGAAAGGGAAAAGTCTCTGCTCTCAAGGAGCTCTGGTCTAATAGAAGAAGCAACAACAGCTACACAAATAAGACATATCAGGATCAAATCTAGGTAATCAACAGAACGAAGACAGAAGCATTAAGGAGGGTTGGAAAAGGTTTCTTGTAGAAGCTCTGATTTTAGCTGAGTTTTGAAGGATTCCAGGGAAGCTAAGAGGTGGAGATGATGAGAATTCCAGGCATGAAGATACCTGGTGTCCCAAAATGGGTTGTCCAGTGTCACCGGATTGCAGAATATGAGATGGGGGAGAAGGCAAGGTATAAGCAGACTGGCCTTGGAATCAGGAAATCTAGGTTGATATCTGACTTTAACTCTTCCTGGCAATGTGGCCTTGGTCACTTAACCTCTCTGACCTCCTCTGGGGTTATAATAACACTTGTATTACCTCTATCATGGGGTTGTTATGCAGAAAGTACTTTGTAAACTTCAAAGTGCTGTAGAAATGTGTGATACTATTAGCCCTGTTTGTCTCAGTTTCCTCATCTGTAAAATGAGCTGGAGAAGGAAATGGCAAACCACTCCAGTGTCTCTGCCAAGAAAACCCCAAACCAAGAGCCAGATACAACTGAACAACAACAATAAATTATTACTAACAGTTGAAGGGGGAAGAGGGCATTCTAGACCTAGAGAATAGTGTGAGCATCGGCAGAAAGGGAGGATAGTGCATGAATACTGGGCTCTGTGGTTAGGGGAGGTTCCATTTGACCGGAGGGTGTGGAGTGAATGGAGGGATTGCAGTATGAGAAGTCAGTGGGTAGATGAGGTCATACCAGACTGCAGAGGACCTTGAATCGCAGGCTGAGACATTTGATCTTGACTCAAGAAAAATTATAGCACTATTGAATGTTTTTGAGCAAAAGGCATGGCCTGGCCAGATCTGTGCATCAAGATTATTCTGGCAACAGTGTAAAGTGCCAATTGGAGTTGGGGAGAGGGGAGAGGAATACCTTGTAGGAGGCTACTGCGTTAGTTCAGCCAGGTAGAAAAGAGAGCCTTTGCTAGGGTGGTGACCCTGGAATTAGAGATGAGGAAACAGATAGAAGATGGAATCAGCGGACCTTCATAACTGATTGGAAATGAGCACCAAAGGATAGGGAATACTACCCCTAGGCTGAAAGAGACTCACCTTCCTTCCTGGTCAAGGAAAAAACAATCACCAGAATAACTATAAACAAGATGGTAATGACTGGGGTTCTCTCCCTCCTTATCTCTGCCTCTTTGAGCCCTTAGATCCCTTCCAGGCTCAGCTCAGGTGCTATCTCCTGCAAGAGACCTTTCCTGACACACACACACATGCCCATTAGTTTGTATTTATGTTGTATATATCATCTATTTATCTATGTACACGTTCCATTTCCCTAGGAGAACATAACCTACTTGAGGGGGGAAAGTGTCTCAGTTCTGTCTTTATGTTCCCAAATGCCTAGCACAGTATCTGGTTTGTGATATGTGCTTAGTGAGTGTTTGTTGAATTAAGTTGAACTGGTATCCATGCATGGAAGAACAGGTCAGCAACTAATCAGGTTTCCAAGATAGTACAAATGAGAGTGAAGGCTAGCCCACATAACTTTCATTCAGTCAATAAATATTGATTGAACACCTACTAAGTGCCAGGCATTGTGCTAAGTGCTGGGGACACAAAGAAAGGCAAAAGACAGCCCCTGCCTTCAAGGAGCTTCCAGTCTAATGGGAGAGAGAACATGCAAACAACTACATACAAACAAAACTATATACAGGCTAAATCAGAGATAAGCTTGTAGAGAGTAGGATTGTGGATGGGGCTTAAAGAAAGCCAGAGACACCAGTAGTCTGAGATGAGGAGGGAGGGCATTCTAGGTATGTGGGAAAGACAGTGAAAATGCCCAGTGTGCAGAAATGGAGGCCTCATTTGTGGGACAGCTGGAGTCAGGAAGATGTGAGTTCAAATGCAGCCTCAGACACTTACTAGCCGAGTGACCCTGGACAGGTCACTTAATCCTGTTTGCCTCAGTTTCCTCATCTGTCAAATGAGTTGGAGAAAGAAATGGCAAACCACTCCAGTATCTCTGCCAAGAAAACCCCAAATGGGGTCACCAAGAACTGGACACGACTGAAACGACAGAACAGCAGGAGGCTATGGTTCTTGTCCCTGACCAGCATCATTTTTGCCCTTGGGGGGGGAGGGGCAGACCGGATCTGTGATTTCATTGGTACAGAGAGCTCCAGTTTAGGAAACTCTTCTGCTCTGGGCCCTAGCAGAGGTACTCTGTGACTCCAAGCAGCCCAGACAGTTCTCTAAGACCAGGATCACACATGTCAGAGAGGAATTTGAAGCCAGGTCTTTCTGACTCTGAAAGTCACTACTCTGTCTTCTGTTCTATACTGTTTCTCCATTTTGCAGTAACAGTAATAGTATTTGGTAGTAAATGTATTAATACATTATAATCAACTGCCCCCGTATTATCAATAAACACATCCTAACATCCAATTACCCAATTGCTTAAGACGTAAAACAGATGTAATCTGGGGCAATCTGAGCTAGCATTTAAGCCCTGGTGGTGGTGTTTTCCATGTCCAAAAGTAAGGTGGGCTGCTTCGTGATGGGCTCCCCATTGCAGATTTCCAGGCATAGGTTTTATGATGCCCTGACATGTTAGAGCGGAGATGCCCTCAGAAGCCCCTTATAACTTGGAGAGTCTAAGATTTCTCTCATGAGCGAGATTTTCACTTCGTTGCTAGAAGGGAAAAATACACGGTACATGCCAAAGGACCCATGAGCCTGCAGAATGCTTGTGCTGGTGTTCCCCCACCACTCCAGCCTTGCACTGGGGGTCTCAACAATCTCCCATGGCAGCTATTCCACAATAGCTTGTTATGCACAGAGCCTCACAATAGCAGCATTGTAACTTGTGAGTCTGATGTCATTCACAGTGAACTTACTTTCCACAAATAAAAACTTCAGAATTCTATGAAACTCAGCTCCTTAGACTTTTCATTCCTCACCACCCCCCTTTTTCTTCCCCTCCCCCCACTCCATCACTATTACAGGGGCCAAATCCTCTACAAGTCCCAGCCCATGGAGTGGTTTAACTTCTGCAGAGCAATGGGGCTGGCCTCACACCATTTGTCAGCTAATGACTATATTAAGAAAGCTATTCCCCCATAGTGAATCCCTCATGCTAGTGACTTTGGAGTTGTCATTACATCAGAGCTTTATTGGCATCTTATCAGCCTAAATTAAATTGTGTTAATTTGCCTCGTGACAGTTATTCTATTTTGGATCTGAGTGTAAGAAATGGGTGCAGTCAAGTCATTCCCAGATGTAAGTAAATTGCTATTTTTGTTGTTGTGGATTGGAAATACTTGGTATTTAATGTCCTCAAGCCTACACACCTTCTGTACCCATATATGCCAGATATTGTTCTACTAGGAATTAACTCACACCTCGGAGCTTATCTCCTCCCTTTCCCATCCCTTCCTGTCTCTTCCTGCAGAGCAGAGTAGCAGAATGGAATAAATGAGTGTGGTGATATCCTGTCGTGTTGTGATCAAAGATCGATCGTGCTGATGGATTCCCTTGAGTGTTTGTTGAGTGAGTGATGGTAGCTCTCCCATCTCTGCGCTGTTGTGCAGTGTACAAAGCACTTCCCTTACGCGAGCCTGAGCGGGGGTAGTTGTCTCCACTTTACAGATGAAATGAGACCCAGAAAAGGGCCAGTGAATTTCGAGAGTCACATGACCATTGACCCAGGTCTTCTAACTCTGGTTCCAGGCTCCTTTTGCTGCCTGTCGTTTATTTCCTAGGATAATAATGGAGGAAAGAACTTTAAGATCATTCCCAACTATAGCTAATAATGATTTTCTCCTGCCTCAGTTTCTCCATTTGGACAGATGAACATAAGCTCCTTAAAGACTTATAGAACTGAAAAGAACCATGTAATGATGATTTAGTCCGTTTTGTGGGACTCTAAGCAGGCAAGAGGGGAAGGGACTTACTTAGGACCACCCAGCCAGGAAGTGGCAGATCTGGGACTAGAAATGAGGCTCCTGAGCACTCCCACCCACGCCCCATCTCAGCTCACTTCCCAGTCTAGCACCCGGCTGGGTTGAAGGATTGAAGGAACAGGACTTTATGAATGTGGTTTTCAAATTAATGAGGTGAAAGGGTGCTGACTTCTTTTATCTTTACAACTTTGTTAGTTTTTTATTACGCGCACACAGAATTTTAACTCACTGCCAAAACCAACATGCTCCTTCTGGGAGAGAGCTCCCAAGGAGACAAAGTCAAAGCAGCTAAAACCTGGGAACAGTGAGCCAAGGTGGGTGCTTAGTGCACACATCAGTCCAATAAAGCCAACATTTGCTAAATACCTAATATGTGCAGGGCCCTGTGCTGGGGGGCTCAGGTTACAAAGATGAACAACACTAATAATTCACGTGGATATGACACCTGATAAAGCATTTCCTCACAGCACCCCTGTGAAGCAGGCAGTGGTTGTGGTATTGGGCCCATTTTAAAGATGAGGAAACCAAGGCTTGTACAGGATGAGTGACTTGCTGAAGGTCCCACAGCTGATATGGGGTACAGTAGAAAGAGCAGTGGCTCTGGAATCAGAGGACCTTCGTTGCAGTCCCGCTGCGGCACTACCTTTATACCCTTTAGCAACTCACTTAACCTCTAAGCCTTAGTTTCTTCATCTGTAAAATGAGGCGATTGCACTAGATGGCTTCTGAGGCCCCTTCCAGCTCTAAAACTACGGTACCATGACCTCTTGAGGCAGCTGGGTGGTGCAGTTGATAAAGCACTGGGCCTAGAGTCAGGAAGACCTGAATTCAAATCCAGCCTCAGATACTTACTAGCTGTATGACCCCAAGCAGGTCACTTAACCTCTGTCTGCCTTAGTTTCTTCAACTGTAAAATAGGAATAATCGTAGCACCTACCTTTCAGGATTATTATGAGGATAAAATGAGATAATATTTGTGAAGCACTTAGCATGGTGCCCAGCACTGTTAAGCATGTAGGTACTTAATAAATGCTTGTTTCCTTCCTTCCTTTCATCCCTGTTTCTAATAAATCCAAAGCAGATGTTCTTATCACAGCATGATGGCTTAAAATCTACTGTGGGCAGTATTCAGCTAAGATGAAAATAGCTAGAATGTGACAGGCACTAAAGAAAGATCCAGACAGAGTGCTCTGGGAAAATCTGTGGAGGGGAGAGACTGATGGAGAAAGGAAGGTCTGAGCTGGGCCTTGAAAGAAAAGAAAGATTTCAAGCTGCAGAGATAAGGAAGAAGTGCATTTTTCAAATTACTTTGTATTTACTTCTAGTGTCATAACCCCACAATAGAATATAAACTCTTTGAAGGTAAGGACCGTTGTTTGTTTTGTCATTATATCGCTAGGATCTAGCACAACACCTCACATATAGCAAGCACTTAATAAATGTTCATTGAATTGAACTGAATTCTAGGCGTGGGGAATGATCTGAGCAAATGTACCGAGGTGAGGAAATAGCCAGCTGAGCCAGTAGTTGCATCTGGCTGGTACCCAGAGTACACCAAGGAGAATAATGTGCAATAAGGCTGGAAAGACAGGCTGGAGCCAAATTATGCAGGGCCATAGAGGACTTTGTGTGTTGTCCTCTGGACAGTAGGGAGTAAGGGAAGGCTCTAGAGCGGGGGACTTGTCAGACTTGTGCGTTAGGAAAATGGGCGAAATATGAACTGGGCAAGGGGAAACTGGACCCAAGCAGCCAGGGGGACAGAAGAAATAGGTTGAGGAGGTAGATGTAACAGGATTTTGCGTATGGTTAGGCATGGGGGTCAAGGGGAGAGTCAAAGGTGATGCCATGGATATAAGACAGCTGCATAGGAGACACAAGATAAAGAAGACAGACCCTGATCTCACCCAGCTTCCAATCTAATTAGTAAAGAAACCTCTTTTCAAAAGGAACCCCACTAAGCTAAGGCAGGCCATACAAAAGGACCCAACAAGTTAGACAAATGGTCAGGGCTCTACTGGCTTAGAGGAGGTAGGTCCAGGTGACCTGGGATGAGCAGGGGTCTTCCTAAGCGAAGGGGACCAAGGTGGGCCCTGAAGGATGGCCAGGATTCAGGTGAGGAGAGAAAGGCAATTCTAGGGAGAAGGAAATGGCATAAGCAAACGTTTAGGTATGGGAATATGGGAGTTGTATCCAGGGAATAAATGTTTAGCCTGGAGAAAAGAGCCTTAAAGAGGCATGATCACTGTCAAGTGTCAAAGAGGGTCCAGCTTTAGGATCCTAAGATCATTGATTTAGAGCTGTAAGGGGCCTCACAGGACAGCCCCAGAGGACAGAACTAAGGGCAGTAGTTGAAAGTTGCAAAAAGGTAGATTTAAATGGTGTAAGAAAAACTTCCTTATAATCAAGCTTTCTGGAAGTGGAATGGGCAGCCTAAGGAAGTGGTAGATTGCCTCTCACTAAAGATCTAGGAGCAAAAAGAATGTTGTGTATTGTAGAAAGGATTCTTCTTCAATCCACATTAGGCCCAGTGGCCACAGAGATGCTTCTACTCTGAAATGCTGTTGTAGCCTGTATACTCTGGCTCTCTCTCCAAGAAACAAAGCTTGCTACTTGTGTGGCTCGGAGCTGTAGGGGGTGACTCAGAGGGGCTGGGGTGGCTTTTCTCTAATGCTATCAGCTTAGGTCCCCCAGTGCTTGTGTTCTTCCCACTCTCAGAGGCTGCTCTTAAGGGTATACATAGCATCACAGTTCCATTGAACTGCTTAATGTTGATTAGCTTTTACAATAGGACACTTATCTTGAAGATATTGGTGAAACAAATGGATAAACATCCCCACACACTCACCTTAGGGCCCTACTCCTTATGCCATCTTAAGTTTTGGGGGGGAATAAGCCTAGACTCAGGCTTAACTCAGTTCCTGCATAGCATTGGTCCCACCAAGTTCATGTTTAATTCCAGAATGACTTCCAGATGAATCCTCCTCTAAGCTTCTTCTGGCCAGAAGTTCACTCCTTTCTCCTCAGGGAATCAATGGTTCTGAACTGGTTCTGGGCATCAGCTAGTTCTGGAATGCCCTCCAGACCTTTCAAATGTATAAGATCAGAAGCTTCAATCTCCTTCACCTAAAAGGGAAAACAATGAAGAGAGACCTTGGACTGGGACCCTTTCACAGGGCCAGATGGCCTCAAAGTGGAGATGACACCATAGCCTCTTCCCTTTCTTATAGCATCGACCTTCCTACATTGTCATCTGGCCAGAAGCAGTGACAGACTGTCTACGGATGCTCACAGTACTTCCAAGTACTTCCCTTCCATATCTTTGCAGCACTTCCAAACACAGGCTGCCAGTCTCACCCTGTGGAAAAACACCATCTAAGGCACTCAGTACATTTGCCAAATCCCCATTGTACTGAGATGTCACAAAAGGGAAGAGGGCAGGGAAGGATGTAGCTTCCAACTTCAAGAAACATATATTAAGCACCTACTTTGTGCAGAAGACTGTGGGATTATGTGATTATGACTGGGGGAGGTAACAGAGTTTAGATAAGACACAGTACCTGCCTTCACAGCACCTGTTGTACACAGATACATAGCATTGCATGCTAGGTGGTGGGAAAGCCCTTAGCCACTAGTGGTATTCAGGAGAACAGTCAGAACTAGAGGAATCTGGAAAGGCCTGCTGACGCACCCCCTAAAGAAAGTGACCCTTGAGCTGAGCCTTGGAGAGGGAGCTGGGAATTCCAGAGGGCACAGGTGAAGAGGGAAAACATTCCTGGCATGGGGGACAGTCTGTGCCAAAACAGCAGAGTCCGGAATGGAGTTTTGTGTGCTGAGAGCACCCAGCAGGCCTGTGTGACCAGAGCACAGAGAGCTGGAAGGATAAACTGGAACCAGATGGTGGGAATGGCGTTAAAGACCAAACAAAGCGAGTCATACTTCATCTAAAGGCCCAGGTAGCTGCTGAAGCTCTCCAAGCATGGGAGTGTCCTGGTTAGACTTCAGGATAGAGTTTGACCCTCGGGAAAAGGTAAACAATTCACCTCCTTTCCTCCTTTGTAGAGGTGGGAGACATGAGGTTTGGAACATGGCATATATCGTCAGATCTGTTGGTTAGTTTTGATGAAACTGCTTTTTTTTCTTTTTTTTTTATTCTTTGCTACAAAGGATGTCCATTGTGTAGGATAAGGGAAAGAGACCTGTTTAGAAAAAAATGTGATGATATTCCCTTTTGATAAAAGATAAAAGATCATTCAATGTCTTTTTTAAAAAGAGCATGGAGTAGGATAGATTGGAGAGGGGTGAGATTGGATCCAGGAAGATGAAATTAGAGACGATTACAGTAGTTCCTCTGGGAGTTAACGCTGGCCTGGAGTAGGCTACCTTCCTTGCCTTTTATAACAACTCAGAGTTGCAGAATTTCACAGCTGGAAAGGAAACAAATGTAAGTGATATTGAAGAGGTGAAGTCCGTGAAGTTTTGCAGCTAATTCATTATGGGGAGTGAGTGAAGATAAAAAGTCAAGGCTGACTCCTGGGTTGCAAACCTGGGCGACTAGAAAAATGGTGGTGCTCTGAACGAAAATATAGGAGGAATTAGGAGAAGATTCAATGATAAAGATAATGAGTTCTGCCTTGAACCTGTTGATTGTGATGTGCCTAAGGTACATCCAGGTGGTGATACATCTGGGCCTAGAGCTCAGGAGAGAGATGAGGACTCTCTGTGCAGCTCTAGATAGCTAGTCCCTGCAACAGGGAGTCCTCAGCTCTAAATTCAGGCAGTGTGCTAGATGGTCTCCATTCCACAGCTCTGATATTCTGTTCTAAAGGCCATTCCAAATCTAATGTGTTTGAAGGCCACTTCCAGACCTGATATTCTATATCTTTTGGTCCCTGACAGCTTTGAAAATCTATGTGCTATGGTTTCTTCTCTCTGTAACATTCTCTAATTCTCTCTGTGAGCTCCATGGCACAGAGGCTAGGACAATAAACATCTTTGTGAAGTTGTAAGCTCTCTGTCACTGGAGGTATTGAAGCAGGGGCTGAATGATTGGCACCTGACAGGGATAATGTATAGGGGATTCTGGCATGAGATGAAGTGAGCCAGGTGACCTGCAGTCCCTTTCAGCCCTGTGGTTCTAAGTATTCTATAATTATAGAATTATCCACAGTTTGCTATGCCCTGAGAGTAGTTGTTTGTGAAGTGAAATAGTAGCCAGCCTCTGTGAGTCAAGAAGAAAGCACTTTGAATATAATAATAATGGTTTGCAAAGCATTTTACATATGCTATCTCACTATATCCCCATAGCAACCCCTGGGAGTTAGGTACTATTATTATTCTCATTTTACAGATGAGAATACTGAGGTAGACAGGTTAAGTGACTTGCTGAGAGTCACACAGCTAGTAAGCATTCGAGACAGGATTTAAACTGAAGTATTCCTGTCTCTATTTAAGTGTAATGCTTTATCCAATACATCACCTATTTGGTCTTAGAGTTAATAAGGAACCACTGAGTTTTTTGAATGAAAGGTGACACGGTCAGACCTGTGCTTTAGGAAAATCCCGTTGGTAGCTATGTGGAGGATGAATGGAGTGAGGACAGACTTGTGGCAGAGAGACCAAGGAGAATGTTATTGCAATAGTCCTGCTGACAGGTGACAGGAACCTTAAGGAGGGTGGTGCCCGTGGGAGTGGGGAGGAGGGGACTTAGACAGGAAATGTTGGCAAGGGAGAAGCAACAATATTTAGCAACTGTTTGTTATGTGAGGTGAGTGAGAATAAGGATGGAAGGATGAAACCAAGGGTGCGATTCTGCATTACAGGAGGATGATCATTCCCTCAGCGGTAAAAGCAAATAAAGAAGATGGGGTGGGGGAGAGTGGGTTGAGGAGGAAAAGTTTTCTTTTGGGCATCCTGAGTTTGTGATGCCCAAAGGACTCCTGGTTGGAGATGTCCAAAAGGTGGTTGGTGATGGAGGCTAGAGACTGGGGTTAAATATATACCTCTGGAAATTATATTTGTAGAATGAGCACTTAACCCACCAAGGGCAACACAGTCAGTAAATGACAGGGGTGGGGACTGACTACAGGTGCCCTCTGGCTCCCAACCCGGTGCTGTAGCCATTGCACCACCTACCTTCTTAGCGGGTAACAACACCTGCCAGCCATTGGCTGCCTTCTCTCCATTGAGAGCTTCACCAGGCATCCTGAAGTTAGCAGCAATGCCTCAAACAGAGATGACCTAGGCAAGGTCATGCTAGCACCAGTGAGTCCCTTTTACACCAAAAGGGTCTGCTGGCAGCAAAGGCTGGACTGTAGCTGCTCTATGTGGAGAGAGGTGGCTTTCCCGCCTTTGATTCCTTAGCTCCAAAAAACCCTTGACTCAGCCTGAAACCTGTCCACCCACTTGGAAGACTGCAGCTGCCTTTGTTCTGTACCTCGAAACAGAGAGGATGAGTCTGTCTGCGTGCACGGGGCAGTCCAGTGAAAGGAAAAGTATTGAGGAGGGGCAGGGTCAGCTCACTCACAGGAATTTACTGGCAGTCTGTGATAGTGTAAATAGTCTGATAACTTAGACTGCAATCCTGGCATTGCCATACTTACTATCTGAGTCACCTTGAGCACCAGTTACCTTTTCTCTTTGGGCTCCTGTGCCTTTATCTGTAAAGGAGGAAGTTATCTTAGGTGACCTTTAAGGTTCCTTCCAGCTATAAATCACATGGTACTGCTAGATGGGAGCCATTTCTTAAAGACTCTTTCTTCCCCCAGCTCTCCTCACCCCACCCCACTCTGCCATTTTCCTGTTTTTTGAGGCCATTCACTGGGCCCTCACTCTTGAGATGGGAGCTATAGATTCTGAAAGAATGATATTGATGGGGGCAGCTAGGTGGCAAAGTAGGTAGAGCTCCAGCCTTGGAGTCAGGAGGACCTGAGTTCAAGTCTAGCCTCAGATACTTGAAACTTACTAGCTGTGTGACCCTGGGCAAGTAACTACGATTGCCTCACCAAAAAAAGCAAAATAATAATAATAATAATGACACTGATTTTTTCAAATAAATATACCTCCAAGGAAAATGACAAGTCCTTTTGCAGGCTTTTCTGCTTAGTTTGTTTAAGAAGCCATTCTCTTTATTATATACTATATATGACTACACACACACACACACACACACACACACACACACACACACACGCACACACACACAGAGTCAGGCCTTCCCCGGCCTGCTTTTCAGTGAGGCCTCCTGCCTTTGCTCTCTCACGGTCAGTGTCTCCTTCCTCTCCCACAGTAGCTCGTTTCTTCAGGGAGGGCTTTCTGGGAGCCTGCCCTTGCTCTGTGCTGTGGGTACAAAAGGTCAGATGACTCATGCTGTCAGGTCTGATTGCCCTTGGAATTGCTGCCTGGGGAACATGGGAGTCTCCAGAAGTCTGCAGGCATCCCCAAATGGCTCCTTGCTCCGTGAACCCCAGGACTGCCATGATCATGGCTTATTGAGTAGACTTCTTTTTTTTTAGTTAGCTATTTTGCACCTAGCTAGATGACTTCAGTTTGTGCCTATACTTTTTGCCTCTGGGTGATTACATCATAATCGGGGTGTGTTAACAATGTGATTTACATTTCTAGAAAGTGAGTAGTAAGATTGGCACCTCAACAAACATTTACTAAATGCCTACTGTGTGCTGAACTCCAGGAGGATACAGATAGGAATGGAACAGTCTTCCAGGAGCTTAGTCAGGTCTGGGCTGAGGAGACACACACATGAATAACACAAATTAGAGTATGAGAAATACGAGCAAGATGCTTGAGGTCAGATGAGGGTGAGGTCATTTTTAACTGAAGAAAGCGTGGTCCTGGGTTCAGATCCTAGATCTGCCTCGTACCACCTGTGTGATCATAAATTCAGAGCTGGAAGGAACCTTAGAGGCCATTGAGTCAAAACTCTCATTTTATAAGTGAGGAAACTGAGGCACAGAGAATTTAAATGACTTTCCCAGGGTCACACAGCTAAGCTATTAAATATCTGAGGTGGGATTTGAACCCAGGTCTTCCTGACTACAGTCCTGAACTGTAGCCATACTAGTCCATGCTGTCTTTCTTTGACCCCTTGGGAAAGCCATTTCTTTTCTCTTGCTTCAGTTTCCATATTTGTAAAATGACAGAGACTAGGTAATCTGAGATCTCTTTTAGCTCTGAATCCTGTGATTATATAAGAAGATCGAAAATGAGCTAATAAGCCTTTTCAGTAGGTGATGATAAGATTTCAGTAGTTGGAGATTTCAGCAGCTTTACATAGATCCAGATCTGGAATCTTTTAAAACTTTGGTTTGTAAGTATATCTTTACTATAACATCCAAAAGACCCTAGAATTGCTGTAGATGGACAGATTTTCCAGAATGAAAGGGGGACTTAGTTCCTCTGATGAAGTCCTTATTTCTCATATATAAAGAGAACCGAATCAATTTTACAGGAATACAAGTCATTCTCCAATTTATAAATGGTCAGAGGATATGAACGGGCAGTTTTCAGATGGAGAAATCAAAGCTATCTGTAGCATGTTGTTTTTTTTTGTTTTGGTTTTTTTTGGCTAGGCAATGGAGTTAAGTGACTTGCCCAAGGTCACACAGCTAGTAAGTGTTATGTGTCTGAGGCCAGATTTGAACTCAGGTCCTCCTGAATCCAAGGCCGGTGCTCTATCCACTGTGCCACCTAGCTGCCCCCAGCTATCTATAGTATGAAAAAATGCACTAAATTGCTATTGATTAGAGAAATGCAAATTAAAACAACTCTGAGGTAATATCTTATATCTATCAGACTGGCTAATATGGCAGAAAAGGAGAATGACAAATGTTGGAAGGGATATGGGAAAATTGGGACACAATGTACTGTTGGTGGAGTTGTGAACTGATCCAACCATTCTGGAGAACAATTTGAAACTATGCCCAAAAGGCTATAAAACTGTTGCATACCCTTTGACACTGCAATACCACTGTTAGCTCTGTATCCCAAAAAGATTTAAAAAAAAAGAGGAAAAGGACCTATATGTACAAAAATATTTATAGCAGCTCTTTTTGTGATGGCAAAGAATTGGAAATTGAGGGGAACCCATCAATTGGGGATGGCTGAATAAGTTGTGGTATATGATTATGATGGAGCACAGTTGTGCTATAAGAAATGGTGCAGTTTGGTTTCAGAAAAACCTGGAAAGATTTACATAAACTGATGCAGAGTGATGTGAGCAGAGCCAGGAGAACATTGTACACAGTAATAGCAATATTGTAGGGTGATCAGCCATGAATTAACAATGACATGAGATAATTCCAAAGGACTTATGATCAAAAATGTTATCTTTTTCCAGAGAAAAAACTGATGGAGTCTGAATGCAAATAGAAGCATACTTTTTTTTTACTTTGTTGTTTTACTTTTTTTCTTTTTCTTTTTTTTTTATTTTTCATGGGGTTTTTTTTTTGGAGGGGAAGGGGATCCTGTGTTTTGTTTTGTTTTTTTAACTTTATTTTTCTTGGGATTTTGGGGGTTTTTTGATCTGCATTTTCTTTCACAACATGACTGATATGGAAATATATTTTGCATGACTACAAATTCATAACCTAAAAGGGGGTGGGGCTTAGAACATCTGAAAGGTATAATAATAATGATATGTTCCTGGTGTAGAGAGCATGGTGGGGAAAAACACTGAGGCAAGAGATCACAGCTCTGAATCGGCTGGTTTGGCTAGAGTGTGGAGTTAGGATAGGACTGTTGGACATTAAGGCTAGCTAAGTAATCATAGCCAGATCATGGAAGGCTCTAAAGTCCAGGCTAAGGCTTGAGCCAAGCTGAGTGGGGGGGACCTGTGGAAGGGGTCTCTGCAACACAGACTCAGGAAAAGAACTGAACTCTCGGGCTGGCAATTCAAGGGCAAGTTGTGTGGGCTGGTCTGGAGGGCTGGCGCTGGGAAGAGAGTATTGGGAAGTGGCTGTGGTAGTCTGAGTGACAGCTAATGAAGGCATCAGGCTGTCTCCAAGTTTAAAAACCCCTAAACAATAGGACAGCCTTCCCACCTGTATGTTCCTTAGGATGGAACTTAAGGGCAAAGTCTTCAGCCTTAGCAAGCACACACCGTGTTGGTACCATAAGCCAGTTACCAGTACCCCTAGGATTGTGCTGTAAGTGTCTTGTCTATGGGCACCGGCTAATTGCAGGACAGCTCAGAAGAACCCAGTCTTCCACTCCTTTGGTGGTTGCTCCATCTCTGCCCCTTTGGTGCATTGGAGGTGGAGTGGAAAGAGCCTTGGCTATGGGGTCAGAAGACCTGGGTTTGCATCCCAACTCTTCTGCTTACTAGAAGCATGACCTCAAGCAAGTCACTTCAGTTCCCATATGTAAAATATAGTGTTAGACTAGCTAATCTCTAAGTTCCCTTTTAACTCTAGATCCTTTTAACTTACAACTCTATGAAAAGCATCAGAGGACAGAAGAGGGCCTTTGGTTTAAGGGGCTAGAGAAGAAAGCCAGGCCATAAGTGAGAGTGTGGCATGAAATTTAGCCAATAGTTACAATTGTTCCCATTTCTATGGCACTTTACAGTTTACATAACAATGCTGTGAGGTAGTTTAGTGACATGTAAAACCCTCATTTTACAGATGACGGAAATGAGATGCAGAGAAGTGAATTATTGACTTGCATTTTACCCTGGTAAAACAAGCATTAAGAGCCAGAACCAGGATTTTAACCCAAGTTACTCTTGGATTCCAAGTCCAAGGCTATTCCTAGTAATACCTGACTTGCCTCAGAGGCCAAGTAGCTGGGGAATTTTGACCTCTGTATGTATGTGGTAGTTCTGGTTAAAGGCTCCTAAGTGGGTGCTGAGCTAGCTCAGTGACTCCTAGGAGTGTGAGGTTGGACTTGCTGCTCTGAAACCACAGGCAAGGTAGCTCTGCATTGGCTGAATACAATGGGGTTTTCTTCTGCTCTGAACAACTACCAAATTGCCATTGTCGTGATTCTTTAAACAGTCTCTTGCAATTGAGTCATGGGTGGAGAGGTAATACAAATAACTGAAATGGGTCCACAAACAAGAGAATGTCTGTGGGCCTTGGGCCTGAGCCTATTAAGCATAGCTTAACATAGATCTACTTTCTTAGTGTTTTAAAAGTTTAGTGTGAATGTGTAAATGAGATAATATGTGTAAAGTACTCAGCACAGGACAAGTACAGAGTAGGCACTTAAAGCTTCCTTTCTTCCTTCCATCCTTCCTTCCTTCCTTCTTCCCACCTACCTACCTACTTCCCTATCTTGACCAGAAAACTCAAGAGATTTCTAAAGATTTTGATATAAAGGGACTTTTAGAACACAGACTATAAAAATTGAAAGGTACGTCATCATCATCATCATCATCATCATTAATAATGCTAATAAAGGTACATTATTATAATTAACAATTAACAATACTGCGTTTCTCTAGCACTTTTATCGTTAGCAGTTTGCAACACCCCCAGAGGCGGTAGTGTCAGTGTTGCTGTCCTCAAACAGGAAAACTGAGCATCAGAGAGAGGAACTGACTTGCCCAGTCACACAGCTAGGGAGTGATAAACCTCTGTCTGATTCAGCCCTGTCTTCTGATCCCTGAGCTCTCCCTGGCCCTGGGCCCCTCAACACTTTTATCAGTTAGCTGAACAAAGGCATAGACGGCATGCTTGTTGAATTTGCAGATGACACTGAACTGGAGAGGATAGGTAGCACTCTACAGGTCAGAGTTCATACCTGAAATGATCTTGACAGCTGAACCTATTAAGATAAAATTTAATAGAGATGAATTAAAGTTCTACAGTTATGTGGGGGAGACATGACTAGACAATCATCTCTTTGAAAAGATCTGAGGATTTTAGTGGACTGCAAACAGTGAGACATGACACAAAAAAGCAACCACCATCCTAAGTTGCATTTGGAATGGCCACATCAAGGAGGAGAGGGGTGATAGTTCTCTATACTCGGCCCTGGTCAGGTCACATCTTTCCACAACATGTCCATTCTAACTGCCAAATTTTAGGAAAGATGTTTGAACATATCCAAAAGAGGGTAACCGGTATTGTGAGGAAGCTGGAGAACACACCATATGAGGATTAGACTGATGAAACCAGGGCATGTTCAGACTGGAGAAGAGAAGGCTCAATGGGAGACATGGTAGTTGTCTTCAGGTATTAGAATGGCAAAAGGTAGAACTGGTAGCAATGGATGGGAGTTAAAGAGAGTCAGATGTAGGCTTGATATAAGGAAAACCAGAGCTGTTCATGAAAGTGGAGGAGTGGTACTCCCAAGGAATTCCTCAGGAGTTGCTAGATTTCCTCTTCATCAGAAGTCTTTCAACAGAGTCACTATAGCCATTTGTTGAGGATATTATAGAAAGAATTCTTATCCAAGTGTAGATTGGACTATGACTACTGAGGTCCCTTCTGATTCTGAAATTTAGAAATTATATAAGTCATGATCCCTCAGAGGTACTTTCCAAGCATAAGTTTTTCTGGAATACTCTATGGATTCTCTTAATCATTACTTTGTTGTTTATAGAAGTTCTGGAGAGTTTTCTAGTGTTATTTCCTGAATCATGATATTCAGATTTTTTTAAATTTGCTGCATTCTAAGATTCTTCAGATTTTTTTATTTGTCCACATGTCTAAGACCTGGGTTCTTAAGTTATTTCTATGTCTCTTGTCTTCAAGGTCAATTCCTTTGGCCTGTATCAAATTCATGTATTAATTTAACATTGTTGCCTTTTGCTTCTCTTCTGCCAAATTTTCTTCCACTTCATTGTTTTTGTGTTAAGATCTTTTAATATCTCACAGCTTCTACTTGTTTAAAAACCTCCATTTTGGATTCAGTTTCTAATATTCTGAGCTATCTTCATTGCTAATTTATTCCTTTATGAATTTTATCTGAGCTATCTCCCAACTCTTTGATTCTTCTTGGTGGAAGATTTCACTCTGGACAGAGTAGGGGATCATAGGACTTAAAGCCAGAAGAAACCTTACTAGCTCAGGGGTTCTCAGACTTTTTTGTGCCATGGACCCCTTGGAGAGTCTGGTGAAGTCTGTGGATACCTTTTCAGAATAAGGTTTTTAAATACATACTATAAAATACATATACATATTAAAATATAGGTATCAAAAATATCTTTAAAACAAGTTCACAGACTCTAGATTGAGAACCCTTGATCTAGTCTAACTCTTTTATTTTACAAATGAATGAACTGAGGCCCAAAACAATAACTCGCCCAAATACACAAAATTGCTTAGGGACAGATACAAGATCTAAAGTCCAGAGGTCCCCAAACTTATTTGGCTTACTGCCCCCTTTTAAAAAAAATTACCTAGCTCCCCCCTGGAAATCTACTTTCTTTAACCCTTTGGCGGGTTGTTGTTGTTTTTTAATTTGACTCATTTCAAACAACTGCCGCTCCCCACCCATTGTTCCATCGCCCCATAGGGGGCGGTATTGCCCACTTTGGGAACCTGTGAAACCAAGGTCTTTTGACCACAAATTTAACATTCTTTCCATTGTACCCTGCTTCCTGGAAAAGACAATGGAACCGAATAGGTTGAATTTATAGTAGAAGAGCCCATTCTGTCCAGAACAAGGAATTAGTGTAGGGATGCAGGGGAGTTAGAAATAGAATCGGGAAAGTAGATACAGACTAAACTTTGGAGAGCCTTGAATGACAGACAAAGCAAATGTTATTTGAATGTGAGATCTCAGAGGCATACTAGGCAGCCAAAGCAAATATAGGCCCATGCAAATACTGAACTTTGTGTGCTTGTGGCTCCAGCTGGGGGCTATGAAGCAAGCTAGAAAAGGGAGCTGATGGTTTGGGGGACAAAGGTAGTAATTGTCTGAAAGGGCTTTGGCTTTGACCCAGAAGCACTCAATCCACCTGGCACCTACTGTCATCCAAAACTCAAGGGAAGGGAGAACAGGCTGGCACAAAGCCATTCCTCTGAAGCCCAGCTCTGCCACTGGGGGAGGTAAATAATTAACTTGTGCTTCCTCTGCTGCCACTATTGCTGCATATGGTCCAGGAATCCTCAGAATGAAATAAGCAATTGACTGGAATTGGAGGACTTGTTGATAACATTTTCTTGTATAATAAATTAAACCCACAGAGAGCCCTCTCAGGAGTAAGCAGAACAGCCTGTACCCTCATGGCCACAGGCTCTCTGTCCTACATGTCCTCCTTCCTGCTGGAAACAATCTACTGTCCTGGGATTGGAGCAGACTTGGGGCTTCCTGGATCAGGGAAAGCCTTGCCTTGTAGGCTTTGTTCTTCTGCACTTTTGATTTCTCACCACAAAATAAAGAGTTAGAGAGCTGGGAGGTACCTTACAATACAGCATGACAGAGATAGAAGGGACTTTAGAATACATTTTTTAATGTTTTAAATCCCTTTCTAATATTTCTAACAATAAATTGCATTTATGTAGAGGTTTAAGGTTTACAACATGCTTTCTTACTGCAGTGCTTTGAAGTATTTACAAGTGCCCATTCTACAAATGAGGAATCTGAGATGGGAGAAGATGGGAGGCTCCAAAGTTGTGACTTGCCCAGGGTCACATAGTGAATTAGTATTTATTAATAAGCATGTGCTCTGTGCTAACAGAGTGCAAACAATTCCTGCTCTTAAGGAGCTCACCATCAAATGGGGAAGACAACATGCATACAACTATGTATGAACAAGAAACTGACGCGATAAATTGGGGGTGGTTTCTGGAGAAAAAAGAAAGATACTAAGATTAAGGAGGACTGGGTGAGGTATTAAAACTAAAAAAGGCATCTAGGAAGTGGCTCAGACACAATTTGAACGTATGTCTTCTAACCACTTCAGACACCTTCCTCTTTTCTAAGCTACCTTTGCATCTCCACCATTTTAGGTGATATCCCTTCAAATCCTACCACATTATGATTTTGTGATTCCTTTAGAGAGAGGGCTCTTAACTGGGCTCCAGGAACTTTTATAGAAAGAGGAGTAGAGCTAGAGAGAATGAGAGAACTGTAGTTCAATAGAATTAGTTTCCTTTGTTATCTGATATATTTTATTCTGTGCATTTTAAAATACTCTTCTAAGAAGGGGTCCACAGGTTTCACCAAATGGCCAAAAGAGTCCATGATAGGGGGATTTAAAAAAAGAAGAAGAACCCTTGCTCTGGAGTTTTTCCATGTCTGATTTTTGTTGTTGTTGTTGTTGTTATTGCTGTAGACTGAGTTACCTTTGCACTACTCAGAGTAGATAGCAATGACTCCAAAAAAAAAAAGGCATTTTGGGTTTACAGACAAGACTACCCCCCCAGAGATAATAAATTTTTAGTTAGTAGCACACATAGCTTAAACTAGTTAGTCTAAATTAAGCTATGGGAAAGAAGATTCAAAGGAGATTTGGGTAAAAGAATGCTTCCCCTGTGCCTTTCACAATCACCCTGAGGAGAAGGTCTTTTTTTTTTTAACTTATTCTGTTTTATTAACTATTCATCTCCTGTTCCCACACCTACTACTTTCCCAGCCCAGCCAGGAACTGCAAAGCGTTGCTTGTTTTCCCTCCAACAACGGTGTTTGCTACATCTCAATGGTCCTTACTAGTCTGAAAATCACTTTCCTTGGCAGAGAACAGGTGAAATACTAGGCTCTCTCTTCTCTCTTCTGTCCATCATCATTGTTTCATCTACCCCAACTGTCCCTGTCTGCCATACGGAAGAGGGATTCACCCAGAAAGTAGAACTGAGGCCAGTGGGTGATTGTTTGAGAGATACAAATTTGGACTGGATTTCATATCAGCCTCCTCCACTCTACCTACTCCAGCTGCCACCAAGCTAGGTCCGGGTCTAATTATTCTGCCTAGACTGTTGTAATAGCAGTGCTCTGTAAGCTTGGTACTGTTGTTGACATTAATAATAATAATAGCAACAACGATATAATAGCTCACATTTATGTCAAGATGTTACTGTGAAAAAATACTTTCACTTCAGTTCTCTGATTTGCTCCTCATGAAGTCCCTGTGAGTTAGGTAGTATGCATGGAATGTTATACTTACTTTATACTTGGGGAAACTGAGACCTAAAGGTAGAAGGGATTTTGAATGACATCAGTTTCCTTTTTTCTTCAACTTTTTTCATTTTATTTCTATTATGAATTTAAATATCAATATATCAATTAAATATCAATAAATATAGTCACTTCCATATATGAGAACAGAAAAAGAAGATTACATATGAAAACACAAACCTATTATATACAGCTTGGATTTTAAAATATATTTTAATTTGAACACTGCGGTACCAACATTGCCCTTATTGTCTAAGTCCCTTTCTGACTTACTTTCTTCTCTCTTCTTTGTATTTAAAAACGTTTCATTGACACTCTGTTCTCTTTTCTCTCCTTTTTTTGTTTTTGTTTTTGCATCACTCTTACTACATACCTACTGTCTCCTCCCCGCAAAGCCCTGCCTCAGGAATATATTTCAGCCCCGTCTGAATAGGAAAAGCAATGTATGCATGACGTCCCTAACAAGTATTCATCCAACCGTCCAACGCCAATGTAAATTAACAAATGTTTCAATTCAGTAAATATTTATTAAATGGATATCACATGTAGTCATTGAGGCATGGAGGAAACCCTGAGTTCTTCGAGGCTGTGCCAGTAGAACACAAACTGGTAGAGTCTGTCGTGCTGGAAAGCCTTCAAGTACAAGCCCAGCTGCTGACTGCTTTCTGAGGGCCAGCCTAGCAAAGAGGCTTACAGTAGGCTGAACAGACCAACTAGCCATTGATTCTTTGGCCATGGCAACACACAAAACAAAACAAAATACAGAATGGCCCCCATCTCATTGCTTCTACATCGAGAGTGGCAGAAGTGGTGGGAAAGGGAGCAGAGTGCTAAAAAGTTCCAAGTTTTTACATTGTCTGTAAACATTCAAGGGTTGCTACTCAATATATTATCCTTGTTCAGTTACCAAGGAATCAACATGTTACTGGAGGAACTGAATTGTATTGATCTGACATTCTCACTCTAAATGAAAGCAAAGACAAAAAAAGAAGTGAGAGGGTGAAATGGAAGGATTGCTGACAGCTCCTTTTAGCTACAATCAAGGAAAAACACATACAGGTGAAATCAGAATTGCAAAAGTGATTCAGATGCCAGTGGGGAAGCATAGTGGGCATAAATAGGTTGCCCTATATTACCAACAACAAATTGTGAGCAAAAAAGTGGCATAAAAGATGTATTATAAAGCTGTATGGGAGCCAGAAAAAGAGATGGGTTGATCATGGAGTGAGAATGAAAGATAATGGATGAACAGATGGCCCCCAGGCTGGTGGCAAAGAGGGAGAAGAGTCTAGACATGGGAGACATCTTGTACAAAGGTACAAAGTAGGAGATGGAATGTTGGGGATGGAAAGGGGAAGGAGAAAAGAACATCCTGCTATAATCCATACTCTCGTGAGAATCCACAGGCCTCGCCAGGTGTTGATGCATTTTCCTTTGTCTTGCAGCATTTGCTCACAGATGTCTGGACCCATTTAGATTATCTCATATTCTATTCCCTTCTGTTATTAATATCTTCCCTGATGGTTTATCTGCTTGTGTTTGAGAGTTTATTTTATTGTCTTCCTTCTGAGATCTTTGGTAATTTCAATCTTTTTTTCCCTTATATTCTTACTTTCTTTCTCCTTCCTCTTTAATGGCAGTTTCCCCAGGAGCTGGACCTCAAAACTGTCTCAATCTCCTCCCACACTCGTCAATTCACATTTCACTGGTCTCAGTCTCTGCCCCAAGTTCTAGGGAGATAGAACTGGCCATAGCTGGATACCAGTCCTCTTTGCTTCAGGCCTGACTCAGTTCCTCAGTTCTCTGACTGAGCAGTGATGCAGCACAGAGTGCCCAATGTGGTGGTAGATGAGGGAGGAGGGGCCCAGTGATCAAGCTAGGAATTAGAAATTAGCCTTCTCTGCCATTAGTTCATCAATTTGTTATTTTCTTAAGGTTTCTTAGAATGTGGAGACAGCTGAAATTGCTTTATCTTTTGCACAAAATACCTTTCTTGGAGAAGTATAAGAGGTCATGAGGATCAGAGAAAGTATCTAGTACTCCGTCTTGTTGGTCACATGACCCAGAAGTCACCATCAGTTGCCATTTATTATCCAGCTGTATAACTGGACCCCCTCTTTCTGATAGTACATTTCTCTGATAATATCCTTCATGGTGCTTCTCCTACAAAGTTCTTCATTGGTCAAGTATAGCTGCCTACTCATGCCTGCTGTCCAGAATGGTCCAACAGTCATTTATGAAATGCCTACCACGTATAATCAGATCAATCAAAAAACATTTATTAAGCACTTACGATGGTCCACATACTGTGCTAAGTGTTATGGGTATAAAGACAAAACCATCTCTGTGCTCATCTAGCAGGGAGGACAACATACACATGCATACTTGTATGTGCAGATACGAGGAGCTGCAAGTGGAAAGGCACTCACGGCAGGGTGGGGATGAGGAAAAGCCTCCTGCAGAAGGTGGGATCTAAGCTGAGTATTGACAGCAGCAGCAACAAGGAGGGAAAGCCTTCTAGGCATAAGTGGACAGCCAGGGCAAAGGCGCCCAAATGGGAGGTAAAGAATAGTTAGTGTGTGAGGAGCAGTAAACAGGCCAGCAAAGCTAGACCGTAGAGTACTAGGAGTAAGTAATGGGTAAGAAGACTAGGCGGGTAAGAAGACTAGGCATGTAGGAAGGAGCCAAGCTATGAAGAGCAAACGCTATGCCAGGCTCTAGGAACAAAAAATCTGAATGAAAAATAATCCCTTCCCTCAAGAAACTTCTGCTCTTTGGGGGGATATAATGTGCTATACATAATAATTTGAGGAGGCAGAGTGCACTAACAACTAGGGGGATCTCTAGGAGATGACACATGAGCTGAGTTTCTTCATGCGCCTCTCGTAATCTCCTGCTATCCTTCTGCATATGATTTTACAAATGGGTTTATAGTCTAAACCAGTCTTTGCCTTGGTTGTCATATCTCTACTTGTCAAGGAGGTCAAATGTTTGTTGGCTAAAGCACGTTCTAGGCTCCATTAGCCAACTCGTTTTGGCAATTGCTTTGCATCAGTTAAACTTTCTTAGAAAATGGTGCTAGCCTGTGCCAGTGACTGCTCTTTTACCAGTTTCTCATTGTGGGGGCATCAACAGCTCATTTAAATAGATTAGCTTGGAGCTGTGGTAGTAGTATATCACATCTCATACCTTTGTTCTTACTAGTCTGTTTACAAATAACTATCACATCAGTAACCAGTTATTTCTTGTGTGTTAGAAATAGTTGGTACCAATTTTTGTGGTGCTGTTCAGTGCTTGCCATTTCCAGCACCTCTTAGGGGCAGCTAGGTGGTACAATGGACAGAGCACTATCCCTGGAGTCAGGAGAACCTGAGTTCAAATCTAGCCTCAGACACTTGGCACTTACTAGCTGTGTGACCCTGGACAAGTCATGTAACCCCATTGCCTAGCCCCCCCCCAAAAAAAGTATTCATGATATATAGATGTGAGATTTCTGTATGCTTCTTTAATAAAACCTTTGGTCTATTTCATTTCTTACTTCTAAGCCATGTTTTCCAACATAATTTTTCAGCTTCTCTTACACTTACCTCATTGAAACCACCGAATAGTGGAAAGGCTTGTCACATAACATAGTAAGTACTTAATAAATGCTTTTTGGCTGACTGACAGAAGGTAAGACTTGAAGTTGGGGATCCAGGAGGTAGAGATAAGGAGGGAGAGAATCCCAGGCATAAGGGACAGCCTAGAGCAAGAAATGGGGTGTCTGATTGGACGAAGAGCCAGGAGGTTTCTCGTGCTTCCCCTTATCCCCATCCATTTGGCCTCCCTAGTTCCACTCCTCATCACTTCTTGCCTGGACTGTTCTAATGGCTAACTGACTGGTCTCCCAGCTCCAGGCTTTCTTCTCTCCATCTATGCCCACAATTGCCAAACTGGTATTTCTGAAGCATATATGTAACCATGTCACTCCCCTGCTCAAGAAGCTCCTGTGATTCTCTGTTGCTTCTAAGATAAAACACAAACTCCTAACATTTGAAGCTACTTATCCCAGTTGTCTTGACTTTTGTGTTCCACGGTACTGCTATGACCCTGGAAGAGAGAGTGAGGCTGATGACTTTGTACAACTCTGCCTCACTTAAATCCAATTCACGTGCGAGTCATCACCCATGATGTCACTGGTCCTCTTCCAAAGGACGAACAACAATTCTGCTATGCTACCGTGGAAGTTATGACCTTTGTAGGCTTCAGTTTCCTCATCTGTAAAATGGAAGGATTGATGAAACGACCTCTAAATCCTCACCTAGCTCTAAAATCCTTTGACCATCTGAACCACCTGTGCTTCCAGGTCCATAAGGTTCCTGCCCAGAACTTGGTAAACCCTAGAGATGCTTCCTAGATGCTTCCTAATCTTTTGCATGTATTATGTAACTCTTACATAAGTCACCAGTCATCAGCTTTAACAAGGGCAGGCAAATGACTTGTCCAGAACCACATAGCAAGTTTTTCATAAAACTAGGACGACGACCTAGACTTGCAGGCTACATACAGCTCTTTTCACTGCCCCATGGCAGGCAATCACACAGCCCTCAGCCATGAAAAGAGCTTGCATTTTCTCACTCAATATTGTTTGTCCAGCCATAGAAATTCGATGTTGAGCTGTTGGGATTTTTTTTCCTCCCTTTTTTTTGAGGGTTGGGAGGTTGCTGCACTTGGAGGAAAAAAATTCAATAGCTCATTCAACAGCAAGGCTACTAGCTCAGGAAGTTTTAAAGAAAGACGGAGCCTGCTTTTGTCCTTCCCAGAGACAAGGCATCAATGCCATCACCCTCCCAGCCTCTCTCCGTGCCAACAAAGCATAAGATAATCATTGTAGCTGCCGAAAGGATGCACACTCACTTGCCAGATTTTCCCCCACTTCCTCTCTGAGCCCACCTTCCAATGGGGGTTGACTCATAGTCAGGAACATTTTGCTCATAGGGCCTATTACTGCATGGAAATTCCTTCCCAGCTTCTCCAGCAGCTGGGAGTTCATTGTCTACCTTAATTAGGAGATCTGAGAAGAGCAGGCTCTTCATAAAATCAGCATAGACCTAGCATCTACAACCAGAGATTTACCTAGAGCAGATTAACTTTTCCATTATGTTGGTACAGTGAAGTCCAAGAAGTTTGGTGGGATAGAAAGAATACTGAACTGGAAATCATGATCGTGACTCGAGGGTAATCTGTCAGGATTGTTGCAGACTGGACTCATGGTTTGGGTTCCAGTTTTGGAATTCTATGATCCTAAATTCAGAAGATAGGTTCTAGTCCCACCTCTGGCTCTGACTCACTTTGGGACTTTGAACAAGTCATATGACCTCTCTAGGTCTCAGTTTCCCCACCCGTAAAGTGAAAGAAGGCCAACTGGACAATCTTTTGTCTCTCTCAATTCTGAAACTCTATTACTTTATTTCACTCTGCAATCCTATTACAGTACAATCCTATACACAGTTAATTGGAATTCCTTGGGTAATGTTTTTCCTGTTTAATTGAAGTATACCTTTTGGGTTCGAAAGCATTCTATTACATGGATTTGTATTACTTTCCTTCATAGGCAAGCAGTCTGGGGAATGTGATTGAAGCATTTTGATGACAAGTGATCTTACGTTATTTCTTGCACAAGGCAAGGGGGTAATTAAGTTGTCCCATTTTATCTCCCAGAAGCTGATAGTTTTCCATTTGAAATTATTTTAATCTTCCTGATTAGACTAGAAGCCTCATTGGAACAATGACAAGTTCTTTTTCATCCTACATTCCCTCCTTTCCCTAGCACAGCCCCTTGCTTAGTAAACAAAAATGGACAAGAAATCATAGGATGTTAGCACTGTCAGGGAGCTTAGCCATAACAATAATGATAGATTACCTTTCTGTAGTCCTTTACAGATTATAAACACTTTCTTCCCAATAACCCTGGGAAGCAGGTAGGACTAGTTGTATTATCTCCATTTTACAGATGGGGAGAGTGAGGATCAGAGAGGAAGGAGATCATGACTTGCCTGCACCAGAGTCAGGGCTGAAAGGAACCTCAGAATAGAGACTAGCAGAATGAGAAGGAGCTTCATTTTGCAGCTAGAGAAAATGAGGCAAGGGAGGGACTCCCAACCAACCATGCCCAAGTTGGTTCCCTTTGGCTCCTATAATAAGAAGACTATGTCTTGGCGACTGTCACTTAGTTCAGTTTCAGGGATTTGAGCAATGAAACTATTGCCTCAGCATCACAGGCTGCATAGTTCACATTCTTTTTCCCTTACGCACCCAGATCAGCCAACTTGCCGAAACATCCGTTGAAATTGCATTCTTTCTTTTCTTTTGGGGAAGAAAACAGCTCCAGCAGTTGCTCAGATGTCGGTTTATCTAGCAGTTTGGGAGTGGCTTGCTCCCAACTATGAGAAATATGCCAGGAATTCAGAGACCAGGGGGATCACCAGCATTTTTTGTTTTTTACTGTAATAATTTCCTGACTGGCTGGAAATCACCCTTTTGGGTGGAGTTTGTACCTTGTGCCTAAACTGTGAGGAAGATCTGCCCTTACAAGCCTCTCTGGAGAAGGCCCCAGGGTGCCATCCTACAGTTGGAGCCATATGGCTAAACCTCTGTTTTTCCAACTGAAACATGTTAAGGCAGGTTGTGTTTCTCTGGCTCCTCAGGATGCATACGTGTGAGGTGGCAGTTTCATTCTCCAATTTAGGTGCTGCCTTTGAAGGCTTAGATCTCCAAAGGGCGAAGAGGTCTCCCTAGAACCCAGATCAAATGCATTTGTTGCTGCCAAAACATTCACCAGGGGCAGCTCCAACTGAGTAGAAAGAACACTGAGCTAGAAGTCAAAATACCTAGGTTCTAGGTTCTCTCTAGAAGAGAAGAAATTTTCAAATGTAAACCTTCTCCAATTGAAAGCTACCTGTTTTGCTTCTTATCCTTTGCTAAATGGTGCTGTCTTTAACCAGTTTCATCCTCTTGGCCCAGAGTAGTGTTCCCTTTAGCACTGGAACAGAGAGCCTTATCCACCACTTCCTGCCAACCTGAAGATGAGATGGACAACGTGCAGAGATGACTGAAAAATGTTAGAATGGAAGGCCCTTTAGAAAATAGGATGTCAAAGCTAGGAGAGCCTTTAGAAAAGTTGATTTCATGAATACAAGGGACCCTAAAGTAGCAGGTCTGCCATTGACTTACTCTGTGTATAACCTTGAATGAGTCATTTCTTTTCTCCATGCCTCTGTTTCTTCCTTTGTAAAAATGAAAGGGTTATACTAGGTGACCCCAAAGATCCCATTGCAGGTCTGATATTCTGTGATCCAAATCTCTCAAACTAGTAGTAGCCAAACTCCTCTTTTCTGTAAGATACGTCATCTTTTTACTTATTCTGTTAACCTTGCCTCTGCAGGCGAGATGATGGGATAAGCTCTGGGAAAGACCCATTGCTAGCCAGGTTCATTTGAAACAAAAGACCTAAATCATGATGTGCTATCTTCTCACTCTTGGGTTCATCCCAATACCTTCAGCATCAACTAACTGTGTTGCTCTTACTGACTTGTAGGGAAGGAAACAGTTTTCAATGCCGCAAAAGCCTTACATCAGCATTGCAAAACTGATATTGCCTGAGGAGAAGAGACATAGATGCTCTATTGAGAAATCTTTACAGAGATTCACCATAGAGAGCAGGAATAGATATACTGAGGCTCTGTTTCTTCATCTGTAAAATGAGGAGGTTGGATTTGGATTAGTTAACCTCGGAGGTCTTGCTGTCTTTGGCAGTCTGTGTTCTAAACTAAACCTTCCAACTCGGACATTCTGTGCTCTGAGCGTGACCAGCTCTGACATTTTTTGTGGCCAGTGCTTCCCAACTCTCCTATTCTGTGTTCTAAGTTTTAAGGTTTATAGATAAGGCTTGTAAATTTTAATATGTTCAATAATTTTTGAGTTACCATTGGCAGCATTATAATATTCCTTCCAACATAAACCTCCTGTGTCCTGTGTACCAAGGGCCCAGTGTAGCAGCTCTGATATCACATGCTCCATAGTACAGATGCACAAACCAGCCCTCTGCATATTGTCCATCCCATCTTCAGGTTGGCAGGAAGTGGTGAATCTCTGTTCCAGTGCTAAGGGGAATACCACTCTGGGCCGAGAGGATGAAATTGATTAAAGACAGCACCATTTAGCAAAGGATAGGAAGCAAAATAGGTAGCACCTTCAATTGGAGAATGGCTAAATAAAGTATAGTGTATGAGTGTAACAAATTATTACTCCCCTGAAAAATGCAGAGAAGCTTGAGAAGACTTACATGAACTAATGAAGAGTGAAGAAAGCAGAATGAGAAAAACTATATATGCCATGACTACAAAATATAAATGGAAAAATAAAAGAAGGATGGAAACTGAACTCTGTATAATTATAATGAAGAGTTGAGAAAATGTATCTCCCTCCACTCTTTGCAAAGGGACATCTATAGATGTGGGATATTGCACTTGCTGTCAGACATGATTGGTTTTGCTGAACTTTTTTTTCCTCCCTCTTTGAATCTTTGTTATGAGAGTTGGCTTTCTGGGGAGTACAGAGAGGAGAGATATTTGAAAATGAAAGTGATGTAGAAATGAAAGATATAAAAATAAAATAAATAGGGGCAGCTAGGTGGCACAGTAGATAGAACTCAGGCCTTGGAGTCGGGAGAACCTGAGTTCAAATGCGGACTCAGACACATAATACTTACTAGCTGTGTGACCCAGGGCAAGTCACTTAACCCCGATTGCCTCACCGAAAAGAAAAATAATACCACCAAGAGACATTTGAATTGAGTTCTAAAAGATACCAACTGTTATTAATGTACTTTTTTTTTACCATCATCTTTTATCTGGGACAGGGGTGGGGAACCTGTGACCTGGAGGTAACATGTGGCCTTCTAGGTCCTTGGGTGCAGCCTTTTGACTGAGTCCAAGTTTTACAGAACAAATCCTTTTCTTAAGGGGATTTGTTCTGTGAAGTTTATATTCAGTCCAAGGGCCAAACTTGAGGACCTAAAGGGCCACATGTGGCCTGGAGGCCGCAGGTTCCCACCCCTGATCTAGGATGTTCTCAACATTTGGCAAGTCCAAAACTCAGTCCTGGGCTCAGAGCATAGTTTAGCTTAATCTCCCATGTCTTCTGATTTGATAGTGGTTGACACTAGTCATTGATATTATGAATAATGAACCCCTAGCTCTGCAATTGCTTAAGTCATTGAAGAAAGGATCAGTTCCCTGGTTAGAACTATATCTTAGCTAAAGCAACAAAAGGGATTCGATTGTTTTAAAAAATATGTATTTTCAGGCCAAGGACTGGAATTTTTTTAAAAGTTGCTGCTTTTTTCTTATTTATCCAGAAAAAACAGAGCACCCCCCACAAACCCCCTTCTTTGAGCATTTTAGAATGCCACAGAAGCTTAGAGTGTCTGAGCCAGGCAAGGCCCTCAGAATATCGGGGCTGAGAGCACCCGCAAGAACATGGGATGGCAGAGCTCACATGGGCCCTAGAAACCTGTCAAGCCCAACCCCTTCACTATGCAGAGGAGTAAACTGGGCTTCAAGGAAGCCAAGTGACTTGCCAGAAGTCACACAGCTAGCAAACCTGTATGTGTAAGTGCTGGAACCAGCACTTTACAGTTCACAAAGCATTGTCCCCATAGCAATGCTGTGAGGTAGATTAGTGACATGTTAAACCCCCATTTTACAGACGAGGGAAGTGAGATGCACAGAAGTGAATTGACTTGCCTTATAGAGTAAAACAAACATTGAGAGCCAGAACCAGGATTCTAACCCAAGTTATTCTTGGATTGCAAGTCCAAGGCTGTTTCTAGTAATACCCAACTTGCCCCAGAGGGCAAGGAGCGGGGAATTTTAACCTCTGAATGTGTGTGGTAGTTCTGGTTAAAGGCTCCACAGTGGGCGCTGAGCTTAGTGACTCCTGGGAGTTCAAGGCATGACTTGCTGCTCTGCACTGGCTGAATGTAATGTATACATATAAGCTGAACAGTTTTCCAACATCCTCTTTTCTCGCATCGCTTCCTCTATTTTGGCCCCACGAAATAACTGGAGTAGTCATCTCTTCAGTGTTTTGGAACACTGTCTACACACTGTAGTAGCAGAGGTGATAGGCACAATAACAATTCAAATCTCAAAGACACTTTAAAGTGCTTTCTACAAAGCACTTTCTTCACAACAAACCTTTAAGGTGAGTAGCATAAGAAGTATTCCTGTTTTACAAGCAAGGAGGCTCAGAGAGGTTAAATGGAAAGATTATTGGACTTGCAATCAGAAAGATTCAGATTTGATTTCTACCCCTAGCCGTGTTGCATCTAAGCCTCAGTTTCCTCATCTGTAAAATATTATTTGCCCTACCTACTATTTCACAGGGTTATTATGAAGATAAAATTAGATATAAGATGTGAAGGCATTTTAAACTGAAAAGATCTGTTTAGCAAAATGATGGTATTAGTTGTCAGTCCTGCCAGTAACCTGCTCAGCATCTCTCACAGCCCTTCCTTCCCTCCTCTCTATTCCTGTTAGCACCCCAATACTGACCTTGATTAGAGCCCTCTTGGACTATTGTAACCTCCTAGCAGATCTTCCACTCTCCTGCATCCCTCACACTACTGCCACAGTAACCTGATGTGGAGATGGGTTCATGTCTATAGTTAAGTACCACCAGTCTTGCTAAGAGGGGCCCATCACTAGCTTGGATGTAGAACAATGAAATTTTACAGCAACTCTTAAAGACCATCCCCTAAATTTTAGGGGGATCTTGATCTACATCAGTTGACATAGCCTTCCTGTCAATGAATGACCAATCTTTAAAATATTAAAGTATCTATAGATTTGGTCCTGTCTCTTCTCTGCTCAGAAATCTTCAGAGGCTCCGCATTGCCTGCTGAGTAAACTCTCTGGGGACATTCAAAGCCCTTCCCCATCTGGCATCACCAGACTACCTTTCCAACCTTATCTCTATTACTCTGCTTCTCTCCTTAGTCTACTCTCCAGCCAAACCTGACTGCTCCATGCTCCCCAAGGTCTCATGCTTCTGGCCTTTTGCCCACGTCATTCCCTATATCTGGAATGTCTTCCTTCTCCTTTACCTGCTGAATTCCTCCTCAGCCTTTAAAACCTACCTCCAATGCTACCTCCCCCAAGAAGCCTTTCCTGATTCCCCTAGCTATTAAACTTTCGAACTTTGGATGACACTGTGTTCTTCACTTCTTTAACACACTTCTATATTACTGTGGATGATCATAATCTGTGTTACATGTCATATCCCCCAATTAGACTGTGAGTTCCATGAAGTCAGTTCTGTCAGCTTTGTATCTCTTCCAGTTCCCATTCCAGGGCTCTGCACACAGTGGGCACTTAACATATTGTTTCTTGAATAAATGGTAGAATTAATGTCTACCTAATGCAATGTAGGCTGTGCCTCGTGATCAATGGCTGCTTAAGATACATCACTGACTGACTGACTGACATTGCAGTTTGTATCCAACTAATTGCACAGAATTATCAAAGCTTTGCTTCTTTGTCCCAGAGTTCCTTAAAAGGCTCTTATACTAGGTGATGTTTACATTCTGCTGACTGATCTTTCAAGTTTATTTTGGCTTTTCAGAATCACTCCATTGACCGTATTTACCCCATACTAAGATTTGGTGATCCGTAACCTGTCGTGGGTACATATAGACTCCAGTTACCAATGACGTGTTTAATCAGTTCCATTCGGAAACAACAGAAGCTTTCTGGATGGGTGTCAGACAGAGAGCTGGGAATGTGGTCAGTTACCCAAAAAAGCACCTGTTGCTGACATGCCAAGGAGTCTGGGGGATCACAGCAATTAGAGCAAGAAAAAAATGTCCTAGAAATCATTGAGTCCAGTACCTTCCTTCTACAGAGTAAGAAACTGAGGCCAACAGAGGAGAAGTAACTTGAAGGTCATACAGGCAGCAAACAGAAAGCTGAGAGCTAAACCAGGAAACCTACAAGTTAATAAGAGGAGAATTTGTAAATGAAGCCTGGAGTTACAACCTGGCTTAGGCTGCTTGGCAAGTTTGGATTCATCATTGAAAGGTGTACTGATAGAGTAGGAAGAGAAGTGGCCTGAGAGGAGAACTTTGAACCATAGCTCTGCCACTGACCAGCTGTGTGACCCTAGGCAAGTCACTTAACCTTTCTGAGCCTTAGTTTCCTCATTTTTAAAGTGGAAATCATAATATATTACCTACCTCACAGGGTCATTGTGAGGACTATACTCTATAAACATATGGTCATGCTTTTTTTCACAAGTGCAGCATCTGATTTTGAGCAGGAGTCTTACAGTGTAATGGAAAGAGCATTGGACCAGGAATTAGACTTGGGTTCTAATTTCAGTGGTCATCAGTTTGTGGTGGGATCTTTGGGTGAGTCATTTCTCTCTGAGCTTCAGTTTCCACATGTATAAAATCAAGGCTGGACCTTGGTTCCTTTTGGCTCTAACACTGGGTTCTAAAAGCCCTCCTAGCTCTGATTTTTCATGTTCCAAGGTCCCTTCCAGCTATAGTTTCATATATTCTAAAATCCTTTCCAAATTGAACATTTGATGTTCTATGATCCTATGAGGGCTTTAAAAACCTTAAAGCAATATAAAACCATGATTACTGTTATTACTGGTAGAATTTATCCCAGTAAAAGTGACAGTTTGGGTGGAAGCTGCCATATATGAGTCATTAGTCTCTTACTTTTTAATATTTGTTATCTACTTTATAGTAGCAAAAATGTGGAAATCTGGGTTTAAGCTCCACAGGTCTCTGAGTATTAAAACAGGGTCATCATGAAAATAATAGAGAGGTGGGAGGGACTATCAATGAGTCAAGCAGGAGATTATATTAATTCAACAAGGGATGCTTAACAAATGTTGCAGGGACCTGGGGACCTCAAAGGATTCAAAGAATGCTGCCCTTTTACTTGTGTAAAAGCCACTTCAGCCAAAAAATCCCTCTAAGTTTGCAGATGTCCCACTTGCCATAGATCAGTGACTTGACCTATTATTGTATCTTAATCCAGTTGAGGAGCACAGTAGAGGTAGTCAGAGCCAGAAAAAGTCTTGGCCCAGAGCCTCCTTTCCATAAATGTCATTCATGTAGGCTTTGAATTATGGAAACAAGCATAGAATAACAGAGGTAGATGGGAATCTTAGAACAAAGAATGTCAAAACTAGAAGAGTTCTTAGGACATGGAGTGTCAGCGCTGGAAAGGACCTTAATACCTAGAACCTAGAATATCAGAGCTTGAAGGGCCTTTAGAATGCAAACTATTAAAATGAGACCAGGCTTTAGAAAAAACCATTGAGTACATCATTTCCCAAACTCTGTTCTCCCAGGCCTGCTATTTTACATGATGTGAATGAAAATTTATAAGAAACTTCTTATGTTAGCAATACTTGCACCTCTTATACTTCAGTGAGGCGTCCTTCCAATAAGACAACTAAGCCATACCTTTTGACATTATGTGACTTTTGTCCATGTCATCCTTCAAGTGTTCCATAAAGGATATCCACAGTTCATCAGAGGCCTACTTACAGGTGCAGTGCTAGAGCCGTCTCTCACTCTTGCTGTATGGCCAGCCCACCTGTTCATCTGCTCACACATGTCCTTGCTAATGCTTACTGCACCACTTTTCATGTATAATTTGCTGCAGCCTATTTTCAGCCACCGTGCATCATTCCATTGCCCTTTGAGTCACCTGTGGCTGTTATTGTTCAGAGATCATAATGTTCCATAATTTGCAGCCATACAACATTAGAGGAAGAATATTGGTGTTGAAGAGATGGGCTTTTGTGACTGCCTCTAAAATATTAAACATGAAATTATGTAGCTATCAAAAATATACACATGCTGCAAATTTTTGGTATAAGAAGTAAGTTTCTTTTATTTTGCTTGAAAATTCCCTACCCCTCCTGAATTTGCTTATGCTCCTCTAAATCATAACTCTTCCCCCACTTAGTATTTTGCGTTCTGTCAATATCTTTTAAGCTAAAAAGTGTGCCTTGACCAAATTGGTTTAAGAAATACTGATTATAGAATCATAGATTAGTAGCTGCAAGGGACCTCAGAAGTCACCTAAGCCAAAGGTGTCAAACCCAAGGCCAGCAGTCCTATTCCTCCCACAAAATTCCAAATGAAGCCTGAACCAGATTAAAGCATAATTGGAACATGTTTAGTAGAATAAATAAAAATACAACATAGATAATGTGGTTTTCTAAGTCAATATGGGGCTCACAGGTATTGGTTTCTATTTTGATTTTGACACCATTGATCTAGGCCAATCACCTCATTTTACAGAGAAAGAAACTGAGGTCCAAGAAGGGGAAATTACTTATATGAGGCTTGTGCCAAAGGCATCACAATCAGAACCTAGATCAATTCATTATGCAGTTAACAAAGAAGGCCCCAGATTTCCACTAAATTGTTTTTCTGCTATGCAAAAATACCAACACAGTCCAATTAATAGGAGCCCCAGCTGCTGACTTCTCTTGGTATTTTGTCCATCCCCGTATTTTTAGAGAGGTGGCACCACAGTCTTCGCAGATGTTAGGCCATTCTGTTTTTATAGATATGAAAGAAAGGAGGTTTCACAACTGCTCTGGGGAAACCGGTTCCGGCAGAACACCTGTTGCATGAGGGAACTTCAGGTCACCTCGTGCCTTTCTTCCTGGGTGTACTTTGGCTTCTCCTGCAGCTCTATTTAAACTTAAAAAGCAACACATCCCTTACTATGCCGCCCCCAAATGCAACTGTTAACCTTAAAGACCCCAAGACACTTGGGAAACAGCAGTTGTACTGTCACTAACAGAGGCCCCGTCTGAAAAGCCATAGGGTGTTGGGGCTGAAGGGACATGAGAACATAGTTTCCTAATCTGTAAAATGGGGATAATAACAGCACCTCCCTCCTAGAGATGTCTTCAGGATCCGGTGAAGTGTTATACATAAAGCACTTGGCAAACCTTAAAGTATTCTAAAATATGAGCTGTTTTTGTTGTTATTGAGCAAAAAATGGCAAAGCTGAGGACTTGAAAGATTGTCTAGTCCAACCCCTTCATTTTGCAGAGAAAGAAGTCAAGGTGATAGCCCAGGACCAGAAGAACCAAGGTCACCTGACTCAGCTGAGATCACTCTTCAGTTCAGCTCAATAAATTAATTCAATTCAGTATAATGCAGCAAATAATTGTCACGCACCTACTGTGTGCCAGGCATTGGGAAACAAAGACAAAAGAATAATGGTCCCTCCCCTTGAGGAACTTATGGGGAGGGGGGATGGATGGAGAATGAATGACATGTTCACAAAGAAATGAATACAAAATAAACACAAAGTTATTCAAGGAGATTAAACTTAAGCTGAGTCTTGAAGGGACTAAAGATTCCAAGAGGTGGCGATCAGGAGGGAGACCAGGCATGGTCTATCAGAGCACAGAAGTGGAATATAGTGGGGCACGCACAGGAAGCTACAGCTCATAGGCCAGTTTGGCTGGAACAAAGATGAGATAAAGTGATGTGGAACCAGTCTGGAAAGATCGATTATGAACTACTTTAAGTGAGCTTATATTTCTGCATAAGGGCTGTATGGAGCCACCCAAGCATTGTAAGCAAGGGATTGACATGATCACAACTTGGTTTTAAGAATGCAAGTTCGGTAGCCATGTGGGGGGTAGACTGGAGAAGAGAGAGATCAGATGGGGGACCAACTAAGAGGCCAGGGTAAGAGTGTGGGCCAGGAGGTGATGTGATACTCTGGAGAGAGGCCTCAAAGTGAAGTGAGTCAAGCTCTGTGAAGGGTGAAAAGGGGACCTCTGTGAGATGTTGTGGCAGGGTGATCAACAGCACTTGGACATCTAGGGAATAAGGGAAGATGAAGAGTTCGTATGCCCAAAGGGCTGTAAAAATGTGCATACCCTGTGACCCAGCAATAGTAGCACTTCTAGGGCTGTATCCCAAAGAGATCATAAAAATTGGAAAAGGACCCACATGTACAAAAATATTTATAGCAGCTCTTTTTGTGGTGGCAAAGAATTGGAAATTGAGAGGATGCCCATCAACTGGGGAATGGCTGAACAAGTTATGGTATATGAATGGAATAGAATACTATTGTACTATAAGAAATGATGAGCAGGCAGACTTCAGAAAAACCTGGAAAGACTTGTATGGTCTGAAGCTGAGTGAAGTGAGCAGAACCAGGAGAACGTTGTATACAGTAAACAGCCACGTTGTACAATGACTAACATTGATAGACTTAGCCCTTCTCAGCAATACAAGAATCTAAGACATCTCCAAAGGCCTCATGATGAAAAATTCTATCCACATCCAAAGAAAGAACTATAGAGTTTGAATGCAGATCGAAGCATACTATTTGCTATTTTTTTCTGTTTTATTTTGTTTCCTCTTTCTGGTGGTTCTTCCTATTGGTTCTAATTCTTCCTTACAACAAGACTAACGTGAAAATATGTTTAATAGGAATGTATATGTATAGCCTATATCAGATTGCGCATCACCTTGAGGAGGGAGGGGGAGAAAAATTTAAAACTCAAAAGCTTATGGAAGTGATTATTGATAAATCAAAATAAATTAATAAAGTTTTAAAAAAAAAGAAAATGAACAGTTCAGGATGATTGCCTCTAAGATAAATTATGAACTCCCTTTTCTTTTTTTTTTTTTAGCTTTTAAAGCCCTGTACAATCTAGTTCCTAACCTTTACAACCTCATCAGACATCATTCCCCCTCCCACATTCTGCAATCCAGCCAAACTGTCCTGTTCCTGATGCGTGGTACTCCATCTCCCATCTGTGTGTCTTTGTACTGGCCATCTCACATGCCTGGAAAGTCCTCCCTCCTTACTTCCACTTCAAAGAATCCTTGTCTTCCTTTAAGATACATCTCAATACCATCTTCTCCATGAAGCCTCTCTTGGTCCTCCCAACTGGTAGTGCCCTCCCTCCCAAACTGCTTTATATTTAACTGATTTGTATATGTGTTTGTGAACTTTATATTTATTGCATGTGTGTGTGTGTGTCTATATCTATATCTAGGTATGTATATAGGGCGTCCCAAAAGTCTTAGTGTGCATGTCTTTGTTGTTTCTCCCATTGGAATGGATTGTTTCATTCTTGGTACTCGTATCCCCAGCACCTAGTTCTGTATATGGCACATAATAGGCATTTAATAAATGCTGACTGATTGATTGATTGATTGATTGATGGTTCAGGTCGCGGATCTGGATGACTGAAAAGGTTAGGGGTGCCCTCACCAGACACAGGAGTGTTCCAAAGGAGGGTGGTCTGAGGGCAGAACTCCATGAAATGCAGTCCATCAAGCACTTGGATCTCTTCCATGTTCTCAGCACTCCGGTGGCCGCTGGGGATAAAGAGTAAAAACCAAACCAGTCCCTGGTCTTAGGGAGAAACTGCATGGACATAGAGGAGAGTTTCCAAGAGTAGGCAGTGGTTAATGGTGTCAGATGCTGCAGACAGCTCAAGGAGAGCGAGAACTGAGAAAAGGCCATTGGATTTTGCACTGTGTAAAAGAAACTTAGAGATACAACGCTAAAATACAGCACAATCCTTGCCGTCGAAGAGCTTACATTTTGCTGGACGGGCAAGTATAACAAGGTAGGGGGTAATGGGGACAGATGAAACATCCAAAAACTAGTCTAGGAAGCTTTTGTCCTGATTGAGGGACCACTTTTCAAACCATTCATCTCAGCTTATGTGTGCACAAGTGAGCAAAAAGGGCTTGTGTTCTTCGTGCCTAGAAATAGCGGAGTGTAGAATATATGCTGTCTGTGACTCTTGTGGAATGATATAACAGCTCCCACTTGTACTTTTCTCATAACATCCCTCCTAAGTAGCTAAAACAGAGAATATTATCCCCCATTTACAGATGAGGAAACTAAGGTTCCTAGAGGAGGAGTAACTTACCTGTAGCCATACAGTAAGCGGCAAATCTGGGTAGCTGGATGAGGCAAGTGGACAGAGTGCTGGTCCTGGAGTCAGGAAGACTCATCTTCTTGAGGCTTCAGGCACTTACTAGCTGTGTGACCCTGGGCAAGTCACTTAATCCTGTTTGCCTCAGTTTCTTCATCTGTGAAATGAGCTGGAGAGGGAAATGGCAAACCACTCCAATATCTTTGCCAGGAAAACCCCAAATGGGGTCATGAAGAGTCGGACATAACTGAAAAATGACTGAACAACAGCAACAAAAGTGGAAAATCAGGAACTCAAGCCCAGGTCTTCTTCTAACATCAAGTCCACTGTTTTTTTCCTACTACAGCATGACACCTCTTGTAGCACTTAGCATTTACTGCTTGGCATTACTTAATCACACTGTGACCACGAACAAGTCACACTTTCATGTATGGAAAATTAGTAGTTTGAGCTAGCTAATCTCTGACCCCTTCCAGCTCAGAGAATCTATAAAATTATGTATAGTTTTTCATATATCTGTGTGTCTATCTAGATATATTCTAGTCCCACCCCCAACTAAACTGAAAGCCCGCTCCTGTTGGGCAGCAACCACATTTTCTCTTTCTTTGTATCCTCCGTAGTTCCTTGCTCACAGCAGTGTACGTTAGTCGGTCGATTTGAAACAGAGGTTCCCAAACTTATATGGCCTACCACCCCCTTTAAAAAAAAAATTACTCAACACCCCCCTAGACATCTACTTTCTTGAACCCTTTAACTTTTTTTAAAATTTGCATCATTTCAAAAAATATGAAAAATATTTTAAAATGATGCATCTTAAATGTAATAATTTGTTATAAATTTCTGGGGTTTTTCCTGCATTGAGGTTTTGATGATGCAATATTGTGTCACATAACTGTATAGTATCATATTGTAAACTAGTCATTACATGCACATATTCCTGCTGATGCATGCTGGACTTCGACACACTAGCCTGCCAATACTTGCTTGTTAAGACCTGTCAGCAGACTTGACCACTAATTGGTTATAACTTGCATTTTGTATGCTTATTTGGCAAATAATGTAATCACTACCACTTTGCTTCTGTTACACAACAGATAAAAAATATACAAATCGTTTTTCAAAATTTTCTTATCGTCTCTTCTTATGCTTCCATCACCCCTTAATTTTTATTCAATGCCCCCCAATTGCACCCAAGACTGCTACCACCCCCCAGGATCATATTAGCACCCCCTAGTGGATGGTTTCACCCACTTTGGGAACTTGTGAATTTTGAAAACATTGCCCTCATCAGCATGGTACAATGGAAAAAAGCATGGGATTTGGAGTCAGGAGACCTGCCTCTGACACGTTGACTATTTAATCCATGGCCCAGGATCATAGGAAAACAGCTCAGCAGATTTACACAGATTTACACATGCCAGCTTCTATCTTGGGGACTTCTAATGCAGTCTTTCTTTGACTCATGCCCCCTACCCAGGGTTTTCTTGGGGACCATTAGTATTTGACTCGTTTGTCTCCACCCAAAAATTCCACCAGGAACATTAGAAGTTGGGTCATGTCTGCATCTCCACAAAAAAGGGGAAAATACCCTCTATTCTCATTGAAGCTTGCAGACTAACAAAACATCAAACAGCTAAGCTTTATTTAACCTAGCCAAAAAAATCCACAAAGGACTTGCACCTGGTCCCATAAATAGCTGAAAAAAACTTTTTCCCCTCTCCTGAAAGTATCCACTTCCCAGGGACCTACCCAGACCTTTAGACTTATTATACTATTGCAGGGTTGAAGCACTGCCCCAGAAAAGGGAAGGCACTCAAACAAGGCAGTTCAAGGACCAATTCCCCCATTCCTCAAACTTGCACAACCCACATAACTCATATTACCTGATGGGAAGTATGCTCCTTGAGGGAAGGGATTACTTCCTTTTTGTCTTTGTAGCCCCAGCACCTATTTTGGGGGCACACAACAGGCACTAACATGCTTATGAATTGATTGGTGGGTGCCACACTGGTTTGCTCCTGATATCTTCTCTCCATTCCTTTCTGTTCTTCAGCCTTGTGGCTCCTTCGCCATTACTGCTAGCAGACACGTTGCTAGTCCTCCCAACATACCTTGGGAACTCCTTACTTGCTACTCTTCTGTCCTCTGTTGTAGTTCCAGAGGTACAGAGTTCCCTGGAAGCTAGGTAACACAGTGGATAGAGTGCCAGACCTGGAGTCAGGAAGACCTGAGTTCAAATCTGGATTCAGACATTTACTAGCTGTGTGACCCTGGGCAAGTCACCTAATGACTCTGGACCTCGTCTGCAATAATAATAGTACTAGATTTCCAGGATTGCTGTGAGAATCAAATGAGATATTTATAAATCTCTTTGCAAACATTAAAGCACTGTATAAATGCTAGCTGCTGCTGCTACTACTGCTACTGCTATTGAGGTTTAGGGGTGCTGGGGCCCCAGAATCACGACACATGGGTCCTGCCAGAATGAATTCAACCCAAACCTTCTTTCAGCCAAAGATAAAGTTTATTAAAGATCTGCCATGTTGGCCAGACTTAAGGAATCTGAATATTTGTGAGCTATTGGCTAGATTTTAAGAATCTGAGCCCTTGGCTAGACTCTTAAAGAATTTGAGTACCTTAATGGTGACAAGATGGACTTTATGTACAAAAATACTGTGGGAGGGATCTAGGAGTAGCCAAGTAGTTTGGGGTGACTGGAGAAGGGGTCTGGGAGAAGGAATCTAGGGAGGATCTTGATGGGAGTGGCCAGTAGGCTGGGGTGACTAGAGGAGGGATCTGGGAGAATCTTGGTAGGAATGACTGAGAGGTAGAATAGAATTTAAATAGGATCAGGGGTAAGAAGTGGCCCTGGACCCAGGGGAGGTAGACAGTGGAGGGCTGGGCTAGATTAAGGGTAAGAAAGAATTGGACATAGGTGATAATGAAAGGCCAGTTGATAGGATTACAGCCTCAGGGGACACCAGAGATTTCCTTGACCAATAATCACTTCCATAAGCTTTTGAGTTTTAAATTTTTCTCCCCCTCCCTCCCCAAGATGACGTGCAATCTGATATAGCATTTTCTATCATGAGACCTTTGGAGATGTCTTAGATCCTTGCATTGCCGAGAATGGCTAAGTCTATCAACGTTAGTCATCGTACAGTGTGGCTGTTACTGTGTACAACATTCTCCTGGTTCTGCTCACTTCACTCAGCTTCAGACCATACAAGTCTTTCTAGGGTTTTCTGAAGTCTGCCTGTTCGTCATGTCTTATAGCACAATAGTATTCCATTCCATTCATATACTACAACTTGTTCAGCCATTTGATGGGCATTCTCTCAATTTCCAATTCTTTGCCACCACAAAAAGAGCTGCTATAAATATTTTTGTACATGTGGGTTCTTTTCCCATTTGTATGACCTCTCTGGGATACAGCCCTAGAAGTGCTATTGCTGAGTCAAAGGGTATGCACATTTTTATAGCTCTTTGGGCATAGTTCCAAATTGTTCTCCAAAATGGTTGGATCATTTCACAACTCCACCAACAATGCATTAGTGTTCCAATTTTCCCACATCTTCTCTAACATTTGTCATTTTCCTGTTTTGTCATGTTGGCCATTCTGATAGGTGTGATGAGGTACCTCAGAGTTGTTTTGATTTGCAATTTCTCTAATCAATAGTGATTTAGAGCATTTTTTCATATGATTGTAGATGGCTTTAATTTCTTCATCTGAGAACTGCCTACTCGTATCCTTTGACCATTTATCAATTGGGGAATGACTTGTATTCTTACAAATTTGACTTAATTTTCTATATATTTTAGAATTGAGGCCCTTATCAGAGACAGTGGTTATAAAAATTCTTTCTACTTCCCTCCTAATCTTAGTTGCATTGGCTTTGTTTGTGCAAAAACTTTTCAATTTAATGTAATCAAAATTATCCATTTTGCATTTCATAATGTTCTCTATCTCCTGTTTGGTCATGAATTCTTCTGTTCTCCATAAATCTGACAGATAAACTATTCCTTGCTCTCTCAGTTTGCTTATAGTATCAGCCTTTATATCTAACTCATGAACCCATTTTGACTTTATTTTGGTATATGGTGCGAGATTTGGGTCTATGCCTAGTTTCTGCTATACTCTTTTCCAGTTTTCCCAGCAGTTTTTGTCAAAGAGTGGGTTCTTATCCCAGAAACTGGGGTCTTTGGGTTTATTAAATAGTAGATTACTATAGTCATTGACTACTGTGTCTTGCATACCTAATCTATTCCACTGATCCACCACTCTATTTCTTAGCCAGTACCAAGTAGTTTTGATGATTTCTGCTTTATAATACAATTTAAGATCTGGAATTGCTAGGCCACCTTTCCCTGCATTTCATTTCATTAGTTCCCTTGATATTCTGAACCTTTTGTTCTTCCAAATGAATTTTTTCTAGCTCTGTAAAATAAATTTTTGGTAGTTTGATTGGTGTTGCACTGAATAAGTAAATTAGCTTAGGTAGAATTGTCATTTTTATTATATTAGCTAGGGCCTACCCATGAGCAACTATGTTTTTCCAATTATTTAGGTCTGACTGTATTTGTGTGAAAAGTGTTTTGTAATTGTGTTCATAGAGTTCCTGGGTTTGTTTCGGAATGTAGACTCCTAAATATTTTATAATGTCTACAGTAAGTTTAAATGGGATTTCTCTTTCTATCTCTTGCTGTTGAGCTTTGTTGGTAATATATAGAAATGCTGATGATTTATGTGGATTTATTTTATAGCCCGCAACTTTGCTAAAGTTGTTTATTATTTCAAGTAGTTTTTTACTTGATTCTCTAGGATTCTGTAAGTATATCATCTTATCATCTGCAAAGAGTGATAGCCTTGTTTCTTCTTTGCCTATTCTAATACCTTCAATTTCTTTTTCTTCTCTTATTGCTAAAGTTAACATTTCCAGTACCATATTGAACAACAGTGGTGATAATGGACATCCTTGTTTCACCCCCGATCTTATTGGAAATGCTTCTAGCTTGTCCCCATTACATATGATGCTTGCTGAAGGTTTTAGGTAGATACTACTTATTATTTTAAGGAAAACTCCTTTTATTCCTGTGCTCTCTAGTGTTTTTAATAGGAATGGGTGTTGTATTTTGCCAAAAGTTTTTTCTGCATCTATTGAGATGATCATGTGGTTTCTGTTAGTTTTGTTGTTGATGTGATCAATTATGCTGATAGTTTTCCTAATATTGAACCAGCCCTGCATTCCTAGTATAAATCCTACCTGGTCATAGTGTATTATTCTTGTGATAAGTTGCTGTAATCTATTTGCTAATATTTTATTTAAAATTTTTGCATCTGTATTCATTAGGGAAATTGGTCTATAATTTTGTTTCTCTGTTTTGACTTTTCCCAGTTTAGGTATCAGCACCATATTTGTAGCATAAAAAGAATTTGGTAAGACTCCTTCTTTGCCTGTTTTCCCAAATAGTCTATATCATATTGGAATTAATTGTTCTTTGAATGTTTTGATAGAATTCGCTTGTAAATCCATCTGGCCCTGGAGATTTTTTCCTAGGGAGTTCATCAATGGCTTGTTCAATTTCTTTTTCTGAGATGGGGTTACTTAAAATATTTTACTTCCTCTTCTATTAATCTGGACAATTTATATTTTTTATAAATATTCATCCATTTCTCTAAGATTGTCAAATTTATTAGCATACAGTTGGGCAAAATAGTTCCTAATTATTGTTTTAATTTCCTCTTCCTTGGTGGTGGGTTCACCCTTTTCATTTTTGATACTGGTAATTTGGTTTTCTTCTTTCTTTTTTTTAATTAAATTAGCCAAAGGTTTGTCTGTTTTATTGGGGGTTTTTTTCCATAAAACCAGCTCTTAGTTTTATTTATTAGTTCAATAGTTTTCTTAATTTCAATTTTATTAATCTCTCCTTTGGTTGTCAGTATTTCTAATTTGATATTTAATTGAGGTGGGGTTTTCTTAGGGCCCATACCTCATTACCACCACTACTACTACTACTACTACTACTACTACTTCTACACTACTGCTACTGCTACTACTACTACACTACCACTACTCACTACTACAACTCCTTCTCCTCCTCCTACTACTACTACTGGAGGGATCACGTGGCACTGCAGGCTTCCCTCAGGGAATAGAAGTCCTCTCTCTACTTGATCTCCTACCTTGGGTTCTGTTGACTCTGCCTCTTCCAGGCCTAATCCTTCTTTTTCTCCAACATGCCTTTAAAGGCTAAGCTGAGTTGTAGAAATTGACTATAAATCCATCAGTCATCTCCACTGTGGACTAAACTAGAAAAGGAATCTCCTACCTTGTTAAGAAGATTTTGTTGTTGGCAAAACCAAACCTAGTTGGGCACCTGACACCTTGTATGGAGAGAAGCCATCAATGCAAATGCGTCCAGACCTGTGACAGTACCTGGGTAGGATCACTGCATACATGAATGTACTTCATGCTTCAACTCAATTAAGGTTTTTTTTTGAACCCCAGTTTCTTCATATGTAAAATAGGGATAGCAATACATATACCACCTGCTACACTAGAGCTTTTATAAAGAAATTGCTTCATAAAACTTAAAGCGTTATAGAAAAGGGAGTGGTTATCCATTCAAATCCACAAGCATTTTATCAGCCCCAGCTGTGTGCAAGGCCTGTGTCCTCCCTGTGTGGGGATACAGAGGTACGAAGACAAATGCTGGAGTTCTACCCTCAAGAGCTACTTTTCCAACTTAACTACAAAGTAGAAGGTGATAGGGGCATAGAAGTCCAGACAAAGTGTTTTGCTTTGTTTTTAATTCCAGGAGAGAAGGATCTCTAGGAACTCTAGGTTAGGGAGATCATGGAGACTTCACAGATGAGAAAGCATCTGGGTTGGGCAAGTCAGTCTCTAGGGCCCAAGCAACGACCCAGGACTGTTAAATTGCAGAATACTTGGAGCTCTGTTTGGTTTTTTTCTCTATACACTTTCTCATTGGGTGACCTCATAGCTCCCATGGTTTTAATTATCATCCCTATTCAGATGACTCCAAAATCTGTTTATCTATCCTTCACCTCTCTCATGAGTCCCAGTCATGCATTTCCCACTGACTTCCTCCCCACAGCTTCTTTCAAGTCTCAGCTAAAATCCTACCTTCTATAGGAAGCCTTTCCTAATCTCTTTTAATTCTAGTGCTCTCTGTTATTTACTATTTATCCTACATGAAGCTTGTTAGTATGGAGTTGGGGCAGGGACTGTCTTTTGCCTTTCTTTGTATTGATAGCACTTATCACTGTATCTGGCAAACAGTAGGTGATTAATAAATGTTTGTTGATGAATTGACGATTTCAGACTGAATACCTATAGACAATTCAAACTCCACAGCTCCCACACAGAACTAATTGGGCTTTTTTTCTCCTAAACCTAGTCTCTTCCAAATCTCTCCATTCTCCCTCCCAAACCTATCATTTCCTCAGTACTCTTGTAGGCCATTACCCCATTCTGTCCTCCATTTCCACCCTCCCCAATCTCAGCCAGATCAACAAATTCAGCACAACTCTGTCTTTGCCTCTTAAATCCTCTTCCTCCAATTGCAAGTCATGGTCTTCTTCAAGAACGAAAGACAAACACAACCTGTGAGTAGTCTGAGCTGCCTGAATGAGGACCCAGCTGGCCAGTTGGATAACTCAGCTTGTCCCCTCCCCTTCCCTTTCCTCCTTCCCTCCCTTCCTTTTCCCTCCTGGTGTTCTGCCCAAAGGAAGGTAAGTTTTGATGGCCAAAAGATGCGTTGTTAACTTGGGGTTTATTGCCTAGATCTCTCTCTCAAGGACCAAGCGTTAAACCCAATTCACTCTGGAGCTCATAGATTGGACGATAGCTCTGTGCCCAAGCACTACTTAATGGTTGTTTTTTGGGCCCTCCGGGCTCAGAGTGAATGTAGATAGTAACTGTTTCTCTTTTGGCCAGCAACCCTGAGGGGCTTTCCCTTCCAATTTGATTTTTTTGTTTTTTGTTTTTTATTAAAGTGACTCTCCCTTGACTCACTTCTTTTTTAATTTTTTTTAAAATTTTTAACATGTGTTTTTAAAACTTTGGGTTATAAATTTTCTCCCTTCCTCCCTCCCCACCCCACCCTCTTTGAAAAGGCAAGTATCTCAATACAGGCTATAGATATGTAGTCATGTAAAACACTTCCATAGTAGCCTTGACTCACTTCTTAAAGAAGCCTATTTACTGAATGGGTGTTACCGCACTCAGAATGAGAACCTGAGAAGACCTTAGCTTAAAAGGGCCAGGGTCTCCCTTTGCATCCTGGGCCATCTCCAGTCATCCTGATGAATATCTGGCCATGGACCCAGATGGCTCTGGAGGAGAAAGTGAGGCTGGTGACTTGGCACAGCCCTGCCTCACTCAAAACGAAGTCAGTTGTAAGTCTTGTCATCATCTCCCTGATGTCATGGTTTTCCTCGAGAATGAAGGACAAACACAACAGCTTACTAACTTGTGACGTTGTGCAAAGTAGTTAATCTTCAGCCTCAATTTCCTCATCTATAGTAACAGCGCCTACCCCATAGAATTGATATAATAATAATAATAGCTAGCATTTATATAGCAGCTACTAATGTGCCAGGCGCTGTGCCAAGTGTTTTACAAATGTTATCTCATTTTATCCTCAAACAACCCTGAGAGATAGGTGCTATAATTATTCCCATTTTGCAGTTGAGGACACAGAGGCAGACAGAGGCTAAGTGACTTGCCCAGGGTCACACAGCTAGGAAGTATCTGAGGCCATATTTGGACTCAGGTCTTCCTGACTCCAGGCCCTGCACTTTAACCACTAGGCCACCTCGCTGTCTGATCACATGAGATAACTTATGTAAAGTACTTTGCAAACCATGAAGCTTTCTATAAATACTATTATTATTAGTCTCTGAGCTCCAATCCTGAATCTCCAATTGCCTATGTTTCAAAGTAGATGTCTTGTAGACATCTGAGCTCATTATCTTTCACTTCAAACCTCCCTATTTCTCTCAAGAGTATTACTATCTCTCAGTCACCCCAGGTTCACAACTTTGGTATTCTCCTTGACTCCTCATTCTGCCTCGTCTCACAGATATCAAATCAGTTGCCAAATCCTGTCATTGCTACCTCCACAACAGTCTGACCCCCTTCTCTCCACTCACTGCCCACCACCCTACTTCAAGCCCTCATCACCTCTTGCCAAGACTGTTGCAGTCCTCATTGATCTCCAGTCTTTGGGTCTTTCCCTTCTCTAATCCATCCTACTGTAGACACAGCTGCCAAAGTGATTTTCCTGAAGTTCAAATCTGACCACATCATTCTCTACTCAATAAGCTCTGATAGTACCCTGTTTCCTCTATGATCAAAACATATGCTCTTCTGTTTGGTCAGTCAAGTAAGTTAATAAACATTTGGTGCCTACTTTGTGCCAGTGACTGCTGAGCACTCAGCACACAAATATGAAAAAAAAAATAGTGCCTGCCCTCAAGGAGTGTACAACTTAATCGGGGAAGACAACACTAGAGGAAGCTGAAAAGAGAAAGGAGCAGGGAAGGTACTTGGGGGGCACAGTGGAAAAGTCAAAGAAGCCCCAAAATTTGTGCAATCAGGCCAGAAGTAGAGATGTTCTAAGCTTTCTCTCCTTAAATTGAGGTTTTGGAGTTCATGTCTCTACTCTCCATGAGATGGAATACAAGGCTCATGGGATCTTAAAGATGATGACATTTTCCCAATAATGAGCTTGGCTTTTAAAGCACTTTACAATCTGATCCCAAGCTACCTTTCCAGCCTTCTACCACCCTCCATAAAGTCTAGAATCCATCCAAATAAGTCTTTTAACTGTTGCACGTGGACTGTTATGATAAGGCTCAAAAGAGATGATGGATATAAAGCACTTTGCAAACCCTATGTGAATGCCAGTTGTTTTATTGTTATTGTTGTCATCATTATCTACATTATTATTATCCTATAGTCACCAGGCCTCCAGTCTAGTGATGCCTTCATTCCCTGACCCTCCTACTAGCCTGCTGAGCTTAAGCAATGTTTCTTATAGATTAACATGGGATGTGCTGGTAAATGTTTAACAACCGGGCTCTCTCAGCTGGGGTGGGGTTGGGGGTAGGACGTATGCGTAGGTACTTTTCAACTTTAATCTACATTCTTAACAGTTTCTTATTCTAGACAATCAACAAAACAAATCAAGGGCTATTTTCTAGCCATACTCACTGAAAGTTTTTTCACTCGGCTCTGGCAAGCTGCTTACAACTGGTCCAGCACACCTCTTCTCACATATATGGCGCCATATCCTATTTCCACATCTTTTCGCCAGATCTCCCCCGTGCCTGGAATGGATTAGGCCCTCATCTCTGCCTCTTAGATTCTTGTTTCCTTCAAAACTGCCCATGGATCCCTCCCGATTATCAATGCCTTCCCCTCCAAAAATTTACCTTCTGCTTATTATGTATATAGGTACTTCTTTCTATGTTATATGTTATCTCCCTGCATAGAATATAAGCTACTAGAAGGCAGGAACTGTTTGAATTTTGTCTTTGTATCCCCAGTGCCCAGCACAGTTCCTGCTTGCCACAGAGTTGTCACTTATAGATGCTTATTGCTTGTTCTTCATTGGTAGTGCAGATTTCTGTATCAGGAGCTCCTTAGATCTATGAATCATATGTCTGAAGGTAATATCTCTTTGTCTCAGTACAAAGATTGGAGGTTTCTGGACACCAGGCTGTGTTGATTTGCTGTTCTGCCACCTGTTTTTTCTGTAGTCTCTGACCTAATTGTATTAGTTCTTTCCAATCATAAGGTGCCTGATTTTTGATATTGTGACCTTTTGGTTTGCATAAACAAAAGGAGATAGTTTTTCTGATGATCTCTACCTGTAACAACTATATTTCAAAGGATGTAGGTCACCGCGGCTTGTGCAGCCAGTTGTCATTTCACCTAAATTCTACCATGTTACCATGTGTCTCATTGAGCATAGAAGGCAAAATGATACAGTCTTATAGGGACACTTGTGGAACTTCAGCCTGAAAAAGATGGTAGGCACATCACTTCACCTGTGAGCCCCAGTTTCTTTAGCTGCAAAATAAGGAGGCTAAGCTAGAGAGTCTCCACTCACATCACTATCTCCCGAGCCAGAATACAGCCAGTCAGGAAAGGCCTGGCTCACCAGTGCCTTTTGCATGCACCCCAGTTACGTCCATGTGCCAATCAACAAGTCGGCCTCTTCATCCCATGGTTAGCAGATAGAACCAGTTATAGAATGTCTGTACCAACTCTAGGAACAAGGTACTTCCATGACACACCATCATTCCTTTCAGGAAGCCAGCTCTCCAGCCTCTTCCACTTGGAGGATTACATCACCCTTTACACTTACCCATTATACTTATTTCACCTTTATTGCCACATATATCCCTCCCTCCTTTGCTACCTAGTGAACCATCCCTTGTAACAATGTATAAAAAAAGAAAGAGAAAGCAAAGGAATTCAATGTGACCAACAAGATTGAACAATAGACGTTTTCTCCAGTCCTCACTAACTCAAAAAAAAAAAACCACCTCAAAAGAAGAAGTCTGTGCCTTAGGCGGAACAATTATGACTGTTTCCAGGAGAAACAAGAAGCCTAACAAGGTAACAAACAGCCTTATGAACTAACAGTGTAGAGTGCTCATCCTTAACACCCTCACTCGGTGTCCCTCCACCACCAGCTTCCATTTTCTGGTAAAGTGCACAAACCCATAGGCTTGTGTTTTTAAACTCAAGAGATTACCCTCCTACAGCAGTCACTACTGCTGTTTTCTAACCCTGACCTTCCTCCAACACCTTGTTACGACAAGCAACAGACCTCAACCGATTAGAAATACAAATATACTGAAATCAAAGGTAATCTGGAAGAAGAGAAGCAAAAAGCAATAACGTTAAAAGAACATAGGATCTCCATATACATAGGACACATTGATCCTGACAAGAGACTGCGTAGAAACAACCTAGGCCTTCCAGAAGAACATGACAAGTCAAAAATTTCCAACATTATAATGCAAAAAGAAAGAAAGGAAAAGAAAATTTCCCAAAACTTCTAAATACAGGAAACAAGGCACCAAATGAAATAATCCATATATGCCTCCAGAAATAGAGTTCAACAAACCTAATCAATAAATCAATAGTGTCTGACAGTTATATGCAATCAGAACACGTTATTTAAGGATGGGTAATGAATAAGTAGAAAACAAAATAGTGGTCAGCAAAAGTATGAAAAGGTAGCCACAAAAGCTAAATTAATTTTGAGTAACATTAAAAAAGGAATAGTGTCCAGGACTAAGGAAGTCCTGGTCCCAACACATCTAGAGTATCGTATTCAATTCTTTGTGCCCCGGTTTAGGAAAGAAATGGATAACTTGAAGAGTAGCCAGAGGACAGTCAAGATGGTGAAGGACTTTAGGTTCACACCATAGGAAAATCACAGCGTGGCCCAGTGGAGAGATCATTGGATTTGGAATCAGGAAGCCTTAGGTTCAAATGCAACCTCAAACATTCACCTCTTAACTCCAGTTTTCTCATCTGTAACATGGGGATAATAATAGCACTCACCAGGCAGAAAGACATAACATTTTCAAACATGGACAATAAGTGGATTTGTGTGTGTGTGTGTGTGTGTGAGAGAGAGAGAGAGACAGAGACAGAGAGAGAGACAGAGACAGAGAAGTGGAGAGAGAAACAGAGAAAGAGAGAGATTTCAAACATACTTTGAATGAAATGGCTGCCAAGGCCTTTTGTAGCTTTGAAATTCTTTGAAGAACAAGTCACACAAGACTAACTCCATTCATTTTCTTTAGAGAAGCAATCAAAAATTTCTTAAAGCGCTTACTGTATGCCAGCTACTGTGCAAAGCCCCGAGGCAAAAAAAGGCAAAAACAGTCCCTACCCTCAAGAAGCTCATAATTTAATAGGGAAAACAACATGCAAAAAATTGTGCAAATAAATACACACACGTACATGTAATATATACACACACATGTATACATACATACAGTATACATGGAAAGTAATCTCAGAAGGAAGGTACTAGCAGTAAGGTAGACTGGGAAGGGCCTCCTGTAGAAGGTGGATTTGTAGCTGGATCCTGAAGGAAGTCAGGGAAGCCAGGAGGCAGAGGGGAGGAGGGAGAGCATTCCAGGCATGGGGGACAGCAGGTATGAAGGCAAGGAGGATTGTGTCCAAGAAACAGCAAGGAGGCCAATGTCCCTAGAACATAGAGTAGGTGGAGGGGAGTAAAGTATAAGAAGACTAAAAAGATAAGAGGGGACCAAGTTATAAAGGGCTTTAAATGCCAAACAAAAGGTTTTACATTGAAACTTAATAGCAGTGGGAAGCCACTGGAATTTATTGAGTAAGGGCATGGCATAGTCATAGCTACATTTTAGGAAAATTACTTGTGACAGCTAAGTGGAAGATGGATTGGATTGAGGAGAGATTGAAGGCAGGACAACCAGTTCAAAAGACATTGCTAAAGTTCTAAAGATAGATGGCTATGTGAGTGAAGAGAATATGTATATATATGTATTTGTATTTATACACATATCTGTATGCATATATATACACACACACACACACACACACACACACACACACATATATATATATATACAATCTAGTAAAGATAGAAATGACAAGGCTGAAAATAGGTTGAATATGTAGGGTGAGTTTGAGTGAGGAGTTGAGAATGACACTGAGGTTGCCAGCCTGGATGACCATGAGGATGATGGTGCCTTAAACAGTAAGACATAAGTTCCAAAGACAGGAGGGTTTGGAGAAAAAGATAAATGAATTCTGTTTTGAACATGTTGAGTTTGAGATGTCCTTAAAAGGCAGTTGGTGATTCAGAGATTGGAGCTCAGGAGAGAGGTTAGGGCTGGACATACAAATTGGAAAATTATGTGCATCTAGATGATAATTTAACCCATGGAAGCTGATGAGGTCGCCAGGTGAGATAGTATAGAGGGACAAAAGAAGAGAGCCCAGGATGGGATGACTTGATTGGTAGAACAAGGGAATGCCATAAGTTTTTTACCTAGATTTTAACAAAGCATTTCACAGGGTCTCTTATATCATCTTTGTAGACATGGTATAGCGATCTAGACCAAGCAATAGTATAGTTAAGTGGATTGATAACTACTTAGATGACCTGACCCAAAAAAAGTAGTTATTAATTGTTTCACGTCAGCCTGGAAGGAAGTCTCTGTCAGAATGCCTTGGGTATCTACCCTTGTCCCTGTGCTGTTTAACATTTTTAACAATGACTTGGATGAATAATAATATTAATAATAATTAGCATTTATGTAGCTCTCTAAGATTTGCAAGGCACTTTACAAATAGTATCTCATTTGACCCTTGTAATTACTAGGGTAAGTAGGTGCTATTATTATGCCCATTTTACAGATGAGGAAACTGGGTCAGGGCAAAGGAGAAAGGATTTGCCCAGGCTCTTACAGCTTGTCAGTGAGTCCAGATTTGAAGTTAGGTCTTCATGACTCCAGATCCGGCATTCTGTGCACTGCACAATCAGCTGCCCTGTAAGTGCATAGGGAAAAGCATCAGTGACCTGCTTATCGAATTGGTAGATGACACAAAACTAGAAAGTCCAGCTAACACATTAGAGGACAGAGCCAGGATCTAAAAAGATCTCAACAGGCTAGAATATTGAACCAAATCTAATTAAAGGAAGTTCAGGAAACCTAAGTGGAAAGTCTTGGCTTCAGTAACTCTTCACAGCACCTGTTTTGCAGGCCCTTCATCTTCATAATTTCATTCATGAATTTTTTTTTCTCTTGGGAGGGGTAGCTTCCTAGTGGGAGTCAAGAGAACTGGGTTTAGGTCTAGGCTCTGGCACTTATTGGGTACACGGCTGAGCCCCATAACCCAGGTCTTACCCCATTCAGTGAACAGGCCACTTCTTAAGCCTTTGTTTCTTCATCTGTAAAATAGGTTAAATCCTTCTTGTACTCCCTAACTCACAGGAGCCCATATAAAAATCCATCCCAGAGTGGGAGAACCCACTAGAATTCTCCTGGCTTTCGGGCACCCAGTGTCACCACCATTCCCCAAGAAGGTATCAGAGGAAGACTTTAGTGAAGGACGCTGTAAAAGTACTAGTGAAATGTGAACCAGTTTGGAACAATCAAAAGTCACAGGATTATTAGTATCTAGAGCTAGAAGGGCCCTTAGAGTACATCTGATTCAGCAACTTCTTTTTAGGGATGGAGAAACTGAGGCCCAGAGTAGGGGAAAGACCTACCCATGAGCGCCCAAGTAGCAGAGTCAGAATTCAGACCTAAATCCTCTGCCTCCAAATCCAGGGCGCATTCCATTGTACCACAGTTCTAGCTCTCACTGAGGGGGCTAACCTTGAACTTAGCGCTGCATTAATTAACCTTGTTTGGGGGCTAACCTCAATCTCTATCACACACAGTTCTTCAGGAGATGTCAGTTGGCTTTTGCAGATGGGCAACCCTGCCCTGCAAACAGAAAGTTATAAAACTTCATCCAAGGACTCCATGCTGCTATTTGATGGCATTTTTTTTTCTTTCCCTTCCCCTCATCCCCCTCCTCTCCTCTGACCAGGGTGAACAATGTAGCTCACCCGCCTGCTGGGCCTCTCTCTTTGTCAAAAACAAAACAAAACAAAAAAATTAGTCAGTTCTTCCTGGGCTGTGCTTATTTGGAAAATATGCCCTCTTCCCCTGGACATCTGTGGGCTGGCTTAGGCCTATCATTTGGGTGCCATATGCATCCTGTAGAAAGTTCTCTGGGTGGTGTCTTAGAAGGAATTTGCTCCTCTGGATGACTCATTCCATTTTCCTTTGTCCCCCGCATTAGTTTAACCCTTCCTGGGGAGGGAAGGGGAGAGGTTTTTTAGTTCTCCTGCTGCCTTTGAGGGCTGTTCATGTCGACACAGCCAAGGTGAAAGTCCCTAACATTTTGGCAACACCTTCACCTGCACCTTACCATCCTCCTCCTTTCTGTAGATGAATTATTATATAGGGGTTTAAGCCTTTAACCAGTCTGTGAGATCCTGCAGGATCTAAAAAGATTTCAGGAGGCTAGAATATTAGACCAAAGCTAATCAAAGAAAGTTCAGCAGAGCTAAATGTGAAGTCCTAGCACCTGGACTTTACTAGATCAATGTTGCCTTAGAACCTGCCCAGGAATAATGATACCAGAAGCAAAAAAGGATGCTAGAGTGTCAGAGCTGGAAGAGAATTGAGAGCATATTTTGGAAGCCAACATTTTACAAAGCACTTTAAGGTTCTCAAAGCACTCCACATACATCGTAGGTACTGCAGGTATTCTGATCCTTTTTTTATAGATAACAAAATTGAGACATAGGGTTAATTGATTTGCCCGTGGTCACAGCGAGTGAGTATCAGGGGTGGGGTCCAAACCCAGGTCTTGCCTTCCCCTAATTTGAGTGCTCTTTCCACAGGACCAGGCTTGCTAACAAATACCCAAGCTAAAGGACCCTTAGAGCATAGAATGGCAAAACTGGTAAAAATTCTAAAAACTGTCTAGTCCATGGATTCTTAACCTTTTCTTGTATCATGGACCCCTTTGGCAGACTGGTGAACCCCATGGACAGACCCTTTCTCAGAATAGTGGTTTTTAGGATTAAAAAGGAAGCCAATTATTTTGAAATAAAGATATACTTTTTTTCCCATCCAAGTTCATAGACCCTCGGAAATCTGTCCATGCACTCCAGGTTAAGAACTCCTGATGTAGTCCAACCCCTGCATTTTGCAGATAAGGAAACTAATACTCAGAGAGGGGAAGTGGCTCGACTGTGATCATACAGCAACTTATTGGAAGAGCCAAGACTAGAAGCCGGGTCTCCTGATCTCATGTTGCCTTGAGATGTGTTGGAGATCATGGAGAAGCTGTTGTAGGGAAGTTTGCTAAGACCTGTCCTAACCTTTCCAAAAAACGATGAGTATCGATGTGTCTATATTTAGACCACCTTAGTAATGTAGGGATTTTAAAGTAGGATGAAGAGACTCTCTTCCTTGAATTTGTTATCTTCATGCCTTTTTTTAAAAAAAAGACTCCACACTTAGAATTCTGCAGAGAGTTTACAGATTGCATGCAAAACTTTCTCTGAAAAGTAGAGCATCTTCTACCAGAGCTGAGCGCAGTAGTTATGAAGAGTCCTGGTGACCTGAATGACCTGGCATCAGGGAGATAACTTGAGTTCAAATTTGACCTCAGACACCTACTAGCTCTGTGACCTTGGGCAAGTCACTTAACTTCTGACTCAGTTTCTTCATCTGTAACCTCTCTCAGAGTTGTTTTGAGGATAAAATAAGATAATACTAATCCAGGTTCTAGTGCATTTTAAGCTATTAAAGCTTAAAACCGTGTATTTGTATAACACTTTACACATCTTAAAGCGCTATATAAGTGTCAGCTTTTATTCTTATGTCCCAGGTCTACTACTCTGTATAATTTTGGACACGTCATTCCCCATCCCCACTTCTCAGTTTGACTGTCACAATTATCGGGTCCTTCTAGACCTAAGATTCCTGGGTTCTATTTTAGCTTCGAGGCATGGGTTGGGAGAGAGAAACAAAATTTTCAAAATGTGCCTTTAATCCACCATGGCTTGGACTTACCAATTTGGTTATCATTTACCTACCTGTCAAACTGAGCTATATTTGTATGGCTTTAGATTATTCCATAAAATACTACCACTCGAGACACCAGGGCATCTGAGGTATATGGCATCCTATAAAGAGTACCGAATTTGTAATTCAAAAACCTTGGTTTGAATGCTGGCTATATTGATTATCTGTGTCCTTGGGCAACTCACTTCTCTCTGGCCTTCAGTTCGCTCCCCTGTAAACATGGAGAGACATCAGACTTTAGTTGTTGTTGTTTCAGTCATATCCATCTCTTAGTGACCCTGTTTGGGGTTTTCTGGACAGAGATACTGGAGTGGTTTGCCATTTCCTTCTCTGGCCCATTTTACAGATGAGGAAACTGGAGCAAACAGGGTTAAGTGACTTGTCCAGGATCACATAGCTAGTAAATATCTGAGGTCAGATTGGAATTCAGAAGATGAGTCTTCCTGACCCCAGGTCCGATGCTCTGTCCACTGAGCCGACTAGCTGCCCTGACATTTGACTACCTGACCTTTACAGACCCTTCCAGCTCACAATCCTGTGATTGTTTGGAAAGTCAGCTAAGGCCCAGGCCTCCCAGCCTGAGCCACTTGGAGGCATATTGGTTGTAGATCTTTCCTGTGACCTCATCCTAGTCACCTTCATATTTTGGAATGAGTCACTTCCAGGTGATGTAACTGACATGTTGCCTAGCAGATCTCAGGATCCCATGGGGAATGTGCAGGACTGGTATCAGGGAATAAGATGTGCCACTTGGCACAGAAGAAACTGTGATAGAGGTCAACAGCAGCCTCGTGGTGGAGGTCAACAGCAGCCTCGTGGTAAGGCAGCATAAATACAGTAGAGAACAATTCTGTTTATCAAATTCACGTACATTTATTGAGGGCCTATGGTGCACAAAACCCTCCATCAAAGTCTTGCCCTGCTGCATCATCATGGCCTAGAAGGGACCCTGAATTCTCATGAGCCTTTGCAGGTCCTAGCAGTGCAGCTGAGAGATCTCTGAGAAGGCCCCGGGATGGGCCCTCGGTCTGACAGAGGCTTATCACCAAAAGCCACAATAACTCATGGAAACCATCTGCTAAGGTGTTAGAGCAGTTGTAGTCAGCATTGATTGAGTGCTTAGCACTGCATAAGACCTAATCCTTCAGCTCAGGGAACAGTGCAGGGAAAAAACAGTGCACCTGTTGTTATTCTTAGTTCAGCACTTACTGGATGTATAACCCTAGTAAAGTCAGCTCACCTCTTTGAGACTCAGCTTTCTCAACTGTAAAATGGAGATAATATTTGCGCTAACTCAGAGTTTTTGTGAAAGAAAAAAAAGTACTTTGTAAACTATAAAGTACTACAGCAGAAGGACAAATGAGACATGGACACAAATAACTCTTCTTCAGTGATATATTGGTTTGGGGGACACTTTGGGGAGATAAAGGATAAATTTGGTCTTGGGGGAGGTTATAAGCATTTACATAGCACCCACCATATGTCAGGCCTAGTGCTAAGCATTTTACAAATATTATCATCTTCCCTGGGAGGTGGATGTTGTTATAATACTCGTTTTACAATAAAGGAGACTGAGGCAGATGGAGGTTAAATGACTTGTCCAGAGTCACCTAGCTAGTAAGTTCCTAAGGCCAGATATGAACTCAGGTCTTCCTAAATCCACACCTGGCATTCTATCTACTGAGACACCTAGTTACCTCTGCGTTGATCCCTTAACTGTGTGACCTGAACCAAGTCACTTACTATCCTGCTATTTTCATTTCTCAACAGCAAAATGGGCCTAATGTTCACCTCCCAGAGATGCTGTGAAAATTAATTAGATCAATAAATAAAATCTTATTAAGTGTGTTGAGCAATTTTGTGCTATAAAAAAAGCTATGCGTGTTGTTGTAGGAGATTGGATTGTTAATTGAGAGTGTGTCCCTGCCCCACCCATGAAAATGTCTGTGCTAAAGACAGTCTCCAAAGCAGTAGACATTCCTGGGCCTCCCAGACTCTGGTCTCTCATAAAAGCCTTCAGAGCTCCTGGAATGAGACTAGTTCCTCTCACTGTCTGGGAAGAACCATCCCTCAGTCGTTTCGGAGTTTTAGGCAAAAATCCCCTGGTTCCATCCCCCAGAAGCATTCTACTGACTGCACCCAAGAAGGTCATCCTTCCCACAGGAAATGAAAGCTGGTGTATTCCACCTCAAGTAATGCCCATTGGCATCAGTTCAGGGAGAGCCCAGCACCTTTGCTCAACTTCCACCTGCCCTCACATGTCCCTGCTGTGGAAAGTTTGATGTAAGACCTTGGGTGAAGAAGCCTGAGTCGGCTTCACCTCGATTTGTTTAAACAAGGAGGTGGTTGTAGGATGGTTGTAATAGATGCTCAGTAGATAAACGTGATACCTTCCCATAAGAATGGGCAAAGTTCCAGTGGCTTAGAACACGCCAATCTACGTGGAGCCCTGTGGTTCCCAGGGTCTTAAAAGGAAATATACCATTGATAGTGCAAGGTGAACTTTGAACATAAATTCCCCAGTTAGTCCACAAGCATTAATTAAGCACTTACTATGGGCCAAGCATCGAGCTGAGCACCAGGGATTCAAAGATGGGCAAGTAGGGTCCCTGCTCTCAAGAAGCTCCTTTTCTAATAGGGGACAAAATATGTAAATAACTAGATACTTAAGATACATAGAAAGTAGATGGAGGGTAATCTCAGAAAGGAAAGCTTTGGCTACTGGGATGACTGAGAAAAGCCTCCTTCTAAAAGTGGTGTTTAAGCTGAGTCTGGAAGGAAGCCAGGGAAACTAAGGCAGTACAAGTACTCCAGGCATGGGAGACAGTCAGAGATGGGAGAGGGAGTGTGTGTGTGTGTGTGTGTGTGTGTGTGTGTGTGTGTGTGTGTGTGTGAACAGCAAGGAGGCTGGTGTCACTGGATCAGAGTCAAGGGAAAGAAGACCAGGAGCGGAGGGAGGGGCCAGGCTGCGAAGAGCTTTAAGTGCCAAACAGAGGATTCTCCTGGAGGGCAGGAGGAGCCACTGGACTTGATGGAGTAGGGACCTGCACATTAGCAAACTCACTTTGGCAGCTGAATGGAAGATGGATTGGAAGAGAGATCTGTGGCCAGGAAACCAATCGTGCTGGACTCCCGGCTATCATCGTTCCCTATCAGCTCCTTCATTTAGCGTTCAAAGCCCTTCATGATCTGGCCCCCTCCTGCCTTTTCAGCCTCCTTACATTTTTACTAGCTGTCCACCGCACTTAGAACACTGCCTCCTCATCTCCACCTGTTGGCTTCCTTCAAGTCCCACCTTCAATCAGACCTGAATCTACCCTCTGAGATTACTTCCTAACTATCCTATCTATAGGTTGTTTGTATGTAGTTGTTTACATGTTGTTTCCCTCATTACTTTATGAGCTCCTTGAGGATGGAGACCATCTTTTGCCTTTCTTTGTATCTCCAGTAGTTAGTGCCGTGCCTAGCAAATAGGAAGTGCTTAATAAGTGCTGATTGGCTGGCTGAACTAATTAGGTGGTGATCCCAGAGTGAGTAAGTACACAGTATAAGAAGGCCTGTGTTAATCCTTGCTAATAAATGTTGGAGGTTTTTTGACCTTTGATGACAACACGTGCAGCTGACTCTTTCCTGTTGAAAAGCAAATTTCTGAACCAGGCCCAACACTGGATCTTATACACAGGGTATCATTTTCATGCCTACCTCCCCCAGAAAAATCATCCAGAAGTCTACTTAGGGAGATATACTCATCATGAGATGAGTATATCAGGCTTTAGACTGGTTATTCAGTTGCTCGGTTATGGTGACTGAGCACAGAAGGAAGAACAGACACTCACTCTTGCCTGAGGGATGGGAGAGGGCTGGGGAGCCAAGTGGTTTCAGATGTCCCAGGACCTTCAGTTCCTACGGGGTTTTTTATGGCTGGAGGAGGCTTTGGAGGGCATTCAGTTCATCCCCCTCATTTTCAAAGGAGAAAACTGAGGCCCAAAGAAATTAAACAACTTGACCAGAGTTACACAGGGAGTAAGTGTCAGAGCTTTGGGTGCAAATCCAGCTCCTCCGATGCTGAACCCTGTGCTCTTTCCTCTACACTGCACCGGAAGAGCATGCCTCTCCTCACCACACTCCCTTTCACACCTTTCCCTTCTCCCTTCCCTCCAATACAGAAGTAGTGGCCATGCTTTGGGACCTGGGGAAACATTCCAGTCCCCTGCTCCCCAAACCGTAGGCCTGACCAGACCCCATGTTAGGTTAACATTACAGAAGAGCCAATGAGCTGAGGTTTTCCTCCAAGGCATTCTAGGTATCTTTCTTGCAGTAATTTAACTATTAATCATAAAACATTTGTTGAACACCTACTATACCTAAGGCCCTATGGTGGGAGAGAGTAATAGTTCCCATTCTTATTGCATTTTATGTTTACAGAAAGATTTCTTCACAACAATCTTAGGAAGTTAGTCATGTAAATGATATTATCTCCTTTTTTACAGACAGAGGCTCAGGGAATGTAAGTTACTTGTTCAAGGTTGCCTAAGTGTCCAATCTGGGATGTGAACACAGAGTTTCTGATTTTAAGAGCAGTGCTCTTTCTGCTACCTTAGATGCAAAGTCAAGAGACATTCTCTCTTATCCATAAGGAGTTTGCAATCTTAATTCTTAATTCAGTTTGGCAGTTATTTAGTAAATATCTATGTTCATCCTCTCCACTCACAAAATCACATTTCCTCTTATCTGGACCACTACAATAGCCTAATTGGTTTTCCTGTCTCAAGACCCTCCTCCAGCTGGCAAAATGCCTTTTCTAAAGTGCAAGTCTACCCAAACTATTCCCTCCTGCCACCTCTCCTCCCCCCCATACACACACACACACACACACACACACACACACACACACACACACACACACACACACACACACACGCATTGTTTCCGCTGTTAGAATGTAAACTCCTTGAGGTCAGGAATTGTCTCATTTTTTTCTTTTTTGTCTCCAGGGCTTGGCACAGTACCTGGCACATAGATGAACGTTTAATAAATGTTTGTTGATTGATTGGTTATGAAGCATTGTTGTCAGCAGTGCCTGGGGAAGATACATGGCTCCTCAGAGAGCTTACAGTCTATTTGGACACTTAAGACATGCACACAAAATAACCATAATACAAAATAGAACAAGTGCATAGGAGAAATAGAAAGTGTTACGCGAGGCCAAAGAAGGGAAGTCACAGAAGGCTTCCTGGAAAAGACGGCATTGACATTAGTCTTATTTTGAAGGTTAGTTTTAGGAGTCATACATATAAAAACACAGCCAGCAGTACGTAGTCATATGTGATAGACTAGACGAGGTACAAACAGTAAATGCCCTCCGAGTTGAAAGCAGGGTGGCATCCCCATGAGCTGAAGAAGTTGGCGAGGGCTTTCTGGAGGAAGTGGAACTTGAGCTGGGCTTGGAGGACTCAGCAAAATTCAGATCAGCATAGAACAAAAAGAAGGCCCAAAGTTGTTCACGGGCCAGGAGTCTGTGCTGCTGCCTGATACAGGAGAAAGTGAAGTATTCAACAAGCCCCAGCTGAATGCCTCTATTAAGTCCAGCTCGCACTGCTTTTGTGTAGAAAAAACTTAGCTGCTTAACTGAAACTCAATTCAATATGTCCTTTTGGTATTTCCCCCCAACAGCTTTCTCAAGAGTTTGGGCCTAGAGCTGATGGCAGACAATGTCAACAACTAACAACATAGCCCAGGCTCGGAAGCTGGTGGAACAACTCCGCATCGAGGCTGGAGTGGAGAGGATCAAGGTGAGCAGGGAGGGGCCTTAGACCTAAACTCTTGGGTTAGAAGGAAACAGGCCGGGACCCTGACGAGCGGAACATCAGCTCCGAGGAGCGCCCGCCTTAGACTGGGAGAAAGCTTGAGAACGGAACATGTTAGATCTGGAAGGGATGTTAGGACACAGAACACAGACTGTGGGAGCTGGCTGAGACTTCGGAACAGAGAACACAGGAGGTCCGAGCTGGAGGGATCTTAGACACCATCGAGTCACACCTCAGTGAGGATCTGGTCCAACCCCCTCATTTTACAGATGAGCAAGTGGGGTCCCAGGGAGGACTTACCCAGGGTCACAGCATCAGAGGTCATAGCTCATAAGGCATAGTCAGGATTAGAACCCAGGTCCTCTGACTGTAGTTTATAAAGGAGGATGCTGAAAATTCCCAGTTTTGGGTCTTAGGATCAGATATTTAGAACCTGGATGGACTTTCAGTCTGTGTATTTTCCAGATGAGAGAACTAGAGAAATGTGAGAGACAACCTCTCATAGTGGCCAGGGTGCTCGCTGTAGGGTCAGAAAGACTTGAGTTCAGGTTCTCTCTCAGAGACTCGCCAGCTGTGTTCATTCCCAGCTGTCAGTGATGAGGTGAGTCATCCGCTCCCTGAGCCGTAAGTCTCTCTTCTATAAGATGTAGGCAATGATAGCACTTGCCTCACAAGGCTGTTGTGAGGATTAAGTGAGATGATATGTGTAAAGTGCTTTATACGTCACCTTGAGTCAGCGTGTGGATGTCACTTACTATTATTGTTGACAATAATAATCATGTTACTCTCCCAGGATCACAAAACTAACAAGTAGCAGAACCAGAATTTGAACCCAGGCCTCCGAATCCAGTGCTCTTTTGACTCTGCTGTACTGCCTTTCCACTTACCTGAGGACACGGGCATGCCTGGTCACCTGACCAGTGGCCAGCTTCCTGAGTGACTTAGATGAAAATCCTCTTAGTCCCCCTACCACTGCAAAGCTTTTATCAAATGGCAGTACCAGAGACTGCTTCACCCTCAGCCTGCTGAGGGATAAAATCAGCCCTCTTTTCTCCCACTAGAGTAAAGTGTTTGTGCTGGAGGCATAAAATGGTATCTCCTTCACTTTCCCTTCAGTGTTCTCTCACACACCTTTAAGCTACTTAGTTCTTTGTTTTGTTTGTTTTTCTGAAAAGGACCCAGGATTTACAATCAGAGAACTCAGTTGGAGACATGCCCTTCACTGAGCCTCAGTTTCCTTACTAGATAATTATTCCTGCTTTATAATTCATCTACAAAGTAGGCATGAGTATCTGTGCCCTTTGGATTTTTCCAGAGCTGTCATGAGAAGCAAATGAGAGAATCCAGTTCACCAAATATGTGTGAAATATCTGCTGTGTGCAAGGGACTGTGTCCCCAAGATAATGAGACAATAAAACAATGTCTACTGAAGCATTTAAACTCTTTAAAGGCCACATATGATATTGTTATTCAGAACTTGCTGTGTGTTTCAACCCTGTGCTAGGTTATATAGAGGGATATGAGAAGAGGAACACACAAGGCCCCTGCTCTCTAGTGGCTCCCATTCTAGTTGGGGAGACAAAACTTACACACACATGAAATGATTAAAGATGAGTCTCAGACAGTGCATCATTAAGGGCTAAACTGTGTGTGCCATAGGAGTTCAGAGAAGGGAGAGAGCAGCATTAAGTATTTGGCCCTGGATATTATATCCAAGTCTCAAAGGATTCTTTCCCCACCACCTACCTGCCCATGCCTGGTGGATGAGTGTCTAGCCTTTGCTGCTCTTCATCCACTCTGCCTGGCCCTCAGCCAAGACCCAGTTTGCCTCCAGCTTCCACTTCTCTGACATGTCTTCTGGTTCTAAATCTTATTACCCTATTGGAAAGGCTCTTCAGGATCATCTAATCCAAGAGTTCTTAGCCTGGGGCCTATGAACTTGGTTTTTTGAAAATATTTTGATAATTTCAATTATCAATTGAATTGATTTTCTTTGTAACCCCATATATTTTATCACATGCATTTAAAAACATGATTTTCTGAGGCACCCATAGGCTTCACCAGACTCATTGCCAAAGGGGTCCAGAACACACAGAAAGGCCAAGAAACCCTGACCTAGCTCAGCCTTCTCCCCATTTTATAGATGAGTTATCTGAGGACTAGAGAGGTTAAGTAACTTGTCCAAAATGATGCCAGGTTGTAAGTCGAAGAGCCAAAACTGGATTTGGGTCTTCTGTTGCCAAACCCAATGTCCTTTCCAATACTTCTACCCTGTCTGCTGAGAAAGCACCCTCTGAGCCTGAATGCATTGCCTTAAACCCCCAAACCTTCTTGTCCTTGCATTTTTGTTTTATGGTTTTAGTCATTCATTTGCCAGGCCCTCGTTATATACCTATATTATTTGCTAGGCAGTAAGGGAGAGAAAAAGTTTAGGTAAGACCTGGTGCTTGCTTTCATGGAGATCATTGTCCAGTGAGAGAAGACACAAACATAGGAAACTATAGCACAGAACAATTTATGGTAAGTGCATCGGAAAGAGGCCCAACTGCCGTGATATCCGAAGTGGAAAATAGTTACTGTAGCCTTCAGGGAGGGATAGAAGCATCGAGGGAAGTGTCCAGAATGAGGTGGTATTTGCAATGGGCTGCAATTAAAAAGATGTATGAGACTTCAAGGGATAAAGATGGAGGAGAAGAGAGAACATTCCAGACATAGAGAACAAGCTGAACAAAGGTACAAAAGATGCATGCTGCCTTCCGGAGATGGAGCACATCGATATTGGTTGGACCAAGTGGCCTCGGAGCTCTCTCTCTCTCTCACTTCTGGAATTCTGTGATGTGGATGGTTGCCATAGCTGATGAGCTCCATCCCTGACCAAGGCAGGTAGAAGGGCTGCGGGAGCCCTGAAGTGAGGGGTTTTTAAGGAAAAAAATCACTCCTCATCAAGCATCTGAATTTTCTAAATGTGGATCTCCATGAACAACCTAACCACAACCCTGTGATCGGCCAGGCCTTGGGGCCAGCCTAAGAATGAAATGCTTTCTGGCACTGTGAGTGGCAGAAGAGAGAGAGTGGGAGAGAAAGGGGCAAGTTTTTTGTTGTGTTTTTTTTTCTTTTTGCTCTTTTCAAATCCAGCCTGAGGTTTTGGGCCCCTAAAAACAGCAACCAGACTCCAGACTCTGGGGCATTGCACCCATCTGAGAGGCTGGCTCAGCAAAGGCCTAACAAATTACAGGTCTCCCCACAGCAGACAGTCCTGAGCCTTGAAGTACAGCTAAGCAGCTATTAACTTCCAGATCACAAACTCAGCCAGGACGGGAGTAGAGGTGTGTCCCTGGTTTTTATGGAAGGAGTTTTCCTGTAAATGCTGGGGGTGTGGGGAGGTACTGAAATGCTGTAGCCACAACACGAGTCTATTTCCAGTGCCTTTAGACTATTTTTATAGTCTGGGATGGTCGACTTTTAAAATAGACCCACAAAAACCAAATTGGGTGATGGAAATCAAAGGAGATAATCCAGTGAAGAGTTGGATTAGGAACAGAGGCACAGCAGTTTTCCCTGTCTCTGGGGAGGGCCTCCAGTCTGCCCATCTCACCCTAACCCACTGGACTGACTAATCAGAGGACCCAGATTCTAGTCCCAGCTGTGCTACCAACAGGCTGTGTGGAACCCTGGGTCAATCATGTCACCTCCCTGAGTCTTAGTTTTCCTCATCTATAAACTAAGGCACTTGGATGAGATGCCTCAGAGGTCCCTTCTAGTTCTAAACTATATTTCTAGTCCAGGCTAAATACATACTCTGCAGTACAATATGTAGATATTTTGAGTCCATCCTACTGCCCCTCCTTCTATTGAATATTGTATCTGATAAAAGCCCCTTTCCAGAAGTAGAGAATCTAGGGAAATGAAATTCCATTCATAACAGCACCTTCAATTTGTGGAGAGCCTTCTACTTTGACCTAGGCCCAAAAGCATGAACTTACAAGAGGCCTATTTCAATAGGTGGCCTAGAAGATGATGGAGAGACTCATCATAGCTGTAAGCAGCGATGGCAGGTGCAGAAGGGGCGACTTAAATGACAACATCAAAGACACCCAAGACCAGAAAAAGAGAGAAGCTGGTCATGTAGTGAAAGTGAAGAGTGGTCAACCCAAGTACTGCACTGATGCCCACATGGTATCAGGAGACCTCTCCAGGGCGTCAGGCAAATCCTCTATGGAGGATTTATGGAAGGACAAGGACAAGGACCCTGTGAGATAAGACACGGAGGGGTTCGTGAATTCCCTCATGAAGGAAGATCTGCATTGATTGGCTCACAGATCTGCCCAAGTATAAGGAAAATCTTCCTGACCATTTGGAGCTGCCCCATAGTGGAATGAGCTGTCTTCAAACTCTAGACCCATAGAATGTCAGAGGACCTGAGAACTCATCACCTTCCATTTCCTCACTCTATAGAGGAGGAAAGGAGGGCCCAAAGGCATACAAATGTATTCACGGCAGACTCAGAACTAAGCCTCAGGCCTCCTGCCTTGGGAGGTGACGTCCTCTGTACAGAAGGTGCAGAAAAGGCCACATCACCCTCCGGAAGTGCTGTGGAGGCGATCCCAGCTTCCAGGGTAGGGTGAACCAGACCAGGTGACTGCTAAGGCTTCTCACTCTAGGGTTCTCATGTCTGGGAACTTCTTCCTGTCTCTCCCTCACACCCTTCCCCGCCCCCCACCTCCAACATATACAGTTGGCAGGTTCTGGATTATCTCCTTATTATAGCAGGGAAAACCAAGTATAGAGAGGAGACTGGACTTTATATACAACTAGGACTAAAATCCAGAACTTTCTGGTCACAGGCCTTAGAGTAGAGCTGGAAAAGGCCATTAAGTCCAAGCCCATCATTTCACAACTAAGGAGGCTAATCTCCTAACAGAGAAGTTCAATGACTTGCCCAAGTTCACACAGCTAGTAAGTTTCTGAGTCAGAATTTGAACTCAGGTCTTCCTGTCCCAAAATCTGCACCCTAGCCACTGTGCCATGCCATTCCTTTCTTTAAAAAAAACCTTTTTTTTACTTTAAAATTCCTTTAAAATTTCATTTTTTTTCTTGTCTTTTTTTTAGGCAATTGGGGTTAAGTGACTTGCCCAGGGTCACCCAGCTAATAAGTGTCAAGTGCCACCTAGCTGCCCCTTTTATTTTTTTTTTTCAGTCAGAAAAATTCCACCTTCTCTAGGGGGCAGCTAGGTGGCACAGTGGATAGAGCACCGGCCCTGAAGTCAGGAGGACCTGAGTTCAAATCTAGTCTCATATCAAACACTTGACACTTACTAGCTCTGTGACCTTGGGCAAGTCACTTAACCCCAATTGCCTAAAAGCAAAAAAAAAAAAAAGTTCCACCTTCTCTCCCTCTCATGCTAGCGCTCCACAACTAGCAGCAGCTGAGAATGGAAAAAAGAAAAGAAAAGAAAAAGCCCCCATCATAAACATGTAGCATCAAGCAAAATAAATTTCTGCATTGGCTGTGTCCAAATGTATGTTTGTCTCATTCCACACTCTGAGTCCTTCACCTCTATCAGGAGATGGGATAACATGCTTCATCATTAATCCTCTGAATCATGGTTGATCATTATGATTATCAGAGTTCCTGCTTCTTTCAAAGTTGTTTGTCTTGATTTTATTCTTGTCATTGTATAAATTGGTCTCCTGGTTCTTTTCACCTCTCTCTGCAGCAGTTTATACAAGTCTTCCCAGATTTCTCTGAAACCATCCCCTTCATGATTTCTCATAGCAGAATAGCTAGTATTCTATCACGTTTATATGCCATAACAGGTTGAGCCATTCCCCAATTCATGGGCATCCCTTCAGATTCCTATTCTTTGCCACCTCAAAAAGAGCTATAAATATTTTTGTACATCTTCTATTGGAGTTTGTTTTGCTTAAGACTAATCCCTCACTTAATCTACTCTCCCTCTAATTCTTCCTTTTCCTTCATATTTCCCTGTTGATTGAAATGTATTTCTATACGCAACTCTGTGTGTGTGTATTCCCACCTTTGACTAGCTCAGATGAGTGAGGTTCTTGTGTTAGCTGCTGACCCTCATCTCCTTCTCACTTGTATACATGTCTACTTACATACCCTGCTGTGAGATCAGTTTCCCTAACCTTCCCTGTCCTCCCCCGCCTTCCCCAGTGTATTCTTCTCCTGTCTTTCTATTCTTCTTGTAAGTATATCAAGACATAATAGAACCATTCCCAGGCCCTGTCTAATCAGACTCCCTCTATGACCCTTAATCATAATAGAGTTCAAAGGAAATACAAGTATTATCTCCTCATATCAGAAGAGAGGCAGTTTACCTTGTTTAGTTCTTTACCATTGTTCGTTCATGTTTGCCTTTTTATGTTTCTCTTAACTCCTGTGTTTCAACTTCAAAGGTTTTACACTATTCTGTTCTTTAAATCAGTCCTCTTTTTCATTAAAGATCCATTTTTCCCCTGTAAGATTATACTCAGCCTTGCTGAATAAGTTATACTTGGCTATAAACTATTATGCTTTACCTTCTGGAATAATGTATTCCAAGTTCTCTGCTCCTTTGTAGTGGTGGCTGCTAGATCCTGTGTAATACTGACTCTGACTCCTCAATATATGAATTCTTTCTTTCTGTCTACTTGCAGTATTTTTTCTTTGGCCTAGAAGCTCTGGATTTTTGGCTTTGATATTTTTTGAAGTTTCCATTTTGGGATTTCTTTCGGGAGGTGATCGACGTATTCTTTCTATTTCTACTCTGTCATCTGGTTCTAAGAGATTTGGGTAGTTGTGTTTTATGATTTCTTGAAATATGATATCTACACTTTTTGTTATTGTTGTTCATGGCTTTCAAGTAGTCTAATAATTCTTAATTTTTTCTCCTCAGTCTGTTTTCCTGATCATTTGTTTTTTCTATGAGATATCTTATATTTTCTTTCATTTTTTCAGCCTTTTTTACTTTAATATTTCTTATTATCTCATGGAGTCATTGGCTTATATTTGGATCATTCTAATTTTCAGGAAGTTTTTTGGTTGTTTTTTTTTTTTAGGCAATTGGGGTTAAGTGACTTGCCCAGGGCCACACAGCTAGTAAGTGTCAAGTGTTTGGTCTGAGGCCAGATTTGAACTCAGGTCCTCCTGACTTCAGGGCCGGTGGTCTATCCACTGCACCACCTCGCTGCCCATGGAAGTTTATTGATTGGGCAAGGTTTTATACCTCTTATGCCAAACTATGAATTCCCTTTCCATTTTGTTTTTCCACATCTCTCGTTTCTTTTCTGATTTCCCTCTAGTGCTCTCATTTCATTTATAAAAAAAAAAAACAACATCTTTTTAACTTCTAAACTCTGGTTTTGTCTCTCCCAGGAATTCTGTTTGACTCGGTGCCCACGCTGTTTGTTTGTTTTTTTTCCTGAGGCTTTGCATATAGATATTTTAGAGTTGTTGTCTACTTCTGAGAGGGTGTTGAATGTCTCTGTCACATAGCAGCTTTTTATAGCAGGATTCTTTTTTTGTCTGTTTGTTTGGTCATTCTTCCAGCCTGCATTTTGTTTTCAGACTTTTTGCTAAAGTCAGGCTTTGTGCATTGACCCGCTGGTCCTGCTGCCACTTTCTAGGGGCATTGAGTGTTGAATTATTCCAGACTTAAAGGAATAGTTTGGGCTAGGGATCTGCAAATTTTCAGGGCTCCCAAAGTGGTCTGGTCTGGGGCAAAATCTGATTGTTGTCCCTCCTTGTCTGAGGACTACAAATTCCTGATCCAGATATGAGCGCAAGTAACAGAAGAATGCTGCTTGGCGCATTCATGCTCAGCCAGCTGGGAAACTCTCCTGGTTCTGAGACAGAATGCAGGCTCCCTTTTGGTCTGCGATTCTTGCCTTCATCATTCCTCTGCAGGCTTCAGATCAGGCTAGAAGCCGGAACTGAGACTCTGCTCTGCTCCTGGGGTCAGAGTCATATTGCTGCTGTTTGCTTTTGAATTTGCTTCTCTTACCCCAGGAAAACAAACCATCCCTGGGTATAGTTTCCCATCTGTGGTGATGTGTGACCCACGTGGAACTAGGTAGTGAATTATAAAGCTCCCAGTTGACAGTTGCTCCTACACCCTGGAGAGCCCCAGTCAGGGTCTAGGACTCTTCTTGCCCTGGTACACAGCTTCTCCCTGGGAACCAGAGTGCTCCACAGTGATGCTTCTGGCCAGATCCCATCCCTGGTGGCCACAGACTTCTCTGTCTGTCTCTCTGTTCTGATCTGAACTGGAGAAGTGACTCACTGTTGACTTTTTCTCAGATTTCTCCTTCAGAATTCAGCCTGGTGCATTTTCTAGATCTATTTGGTGGAGATTGGGGGGGTTTTGGGGGAAGGGCCCTCATTGTGCTGTTCTACCATTTTGGCTCGACCTTCATGCTATCCCTTTCCATCTGTTCTTCACAAGGAAGACTGGACCCATTTTTGGCAAGTCTCACCTCTCTTCCTGACAAATCCAGCACTAACCAACATTCCCCTTTCATCCTAGTAAATTAAGTGCCAGCTCAGGCACCTGGTTGAGGCCCTCCTTCCCCTAGTCACTCCATTAAGTAGGCTTACCGCCCACAACTTCACCCCCCCCACACACTTGCTAGACCTTGAGGACTTGGAGTGATGAGCCAGCCTGTGCTTAGCAGCCTTTAGATGAGAAACCAGGCTGAGTGAGATACTTGACTGGAGTGTCATCAGCGACTGCTGAGCAGCTCACGTGGAGATTTCTTTCAGATTGGTCTCTGATTGGTTTGTAAACATGGTGAAGTGTCTACAGTTTTCTTGCCGTCTGAGACCTCCTTCTTTTTATGCCAATTCCTCGTTTACCAAAATGCTAAGGTGCCAACTAGCTAAATAAGATCCCCTTCCTTTTTCACTTTAATGCAGCCCATTCTAATGGTAACAGTGATACACTTCCTTTTTTGGAGCAGTTTAGTGTATAGAAACACAGACTGTTAGACTTGATTAGAACCTTAAAATGTAGAAAGTCAGAACTGGAAAGGTACCTTAGGACATAGAACATGTAATGTCAGAATGAGAAGGGATGACCTCAAGATGTAGAACACATTAGTAGGTCACCCTGCCCAACCCTTTCATTTTGCAGAAGAATGAAACTGAGGCTCAAGTACTCAAAGCAATTGGCCCAGGGTCAAAAAGCAAGTTTACAACCATAAATATATGTGCGTGTAGCACCTTCTATGGGCAAGACCCTGTGCTTGCTACTCCAGGGAAGTGTGATGAGTCAGTGCTCTCAGGGGATACTCTCTAGCAGGGGAAGAACAACATGTTCACTAGTAACAATAAATCAAGGCAAAATATGAACTAATTACAGGGGGTTAGAAAGGAGAGAGAGAGAGAGAGAGAGAGAGAGAGAGAGAGAGAGAGAGAGAGAGAGAGAGAGAGAGAGAGAGAGAGAGAGAGAGAGAGAACTTCCAGCTTGGAAGATCAAGGAAGTCTTCCTGGAGGAAGTGACATTGGAGTTGGGTACTGGAGAATGAGCAGGCATCCGATTAGGGGAGGGAGGAGTGCAGGACATTCCACACAAAGGGAGAAGCACATAAACAGGAAACCACAGGGTGTATGGAGGGAATAGGACCAGGTTTTCTACCCAGAACTGTCACTGATTCTTCTAGGTTCTTGATTACATGTCCTTGTGCTTCATCCCACCTCTTTTCCTTCAGGCCACTGAACTATTGGATTTCTTTGAGGTATAGATTGCAGCAAGAGTAAGATGGAGTAGAGAAAAGAATACCAAGCTATGAAAACATCTCATCCCTGTTGGGACTGAAGAGTGTCGTCTTTCTAGAATGGAGCCAAAATATAGAAATAAAGGCAAAGAATCAGAATTTAGAAACTGAAAGGCTCCTCAGAGACCATGTGGTCCAATTCTCTCCTCTTACAGATGAAGAAAGTTCTATGACTCGCTCGAGATCACACAGATCTTATGGAGCAGGGCTGGCATTCACACCCAACCCTGACCAGCTTTTGGGCCAGGACTCTTCTTTCTATGCTACACTGCCTCAGCAGAACCCCAGAATAACTTGGGGGGCGCATCATTCTACCCTAAAGGTGAAGGTGTGAAACTCCATTTAGCCTAGAACTATATGGACTAAATACGGTAGCGGACTTGATGAGAAGCAGTGACACCTCACTCCCCCACGCAGCCCAGAAACATTTTCAGGCTTTTGCCTCCCTTCTTTTTGTCTGGGCACATGGGTTCTTTTCCAGAGATTCTCAGGGGTTGATTCACTGCAGAAATCTAGGATCATACAATGTCAGTGTGGAATACAGAGCAAAGACTGTCAGACTTGGAAGGGACCTTAGAACATAAGACCAGATTAAAGACTGTCAGAACCGGAGGCTGTCTTAGAACACAGACTCTTAGAGCTGGAGGGGCCCTGAGAAGGGAAGTTACTATTCCTGTGTTTATTTAAAAGCTACTCTTCCCTAAGTGGGGAAAGCATTTGTGAAGCTTCAGTAGCCTGAGGGTGTCAGGCCTTTCTAGAGTTCACTCTGTATTTTAGGTAAGAACTAGAGGAAAAAGAAGAATCCCAAGAGCTCACGGTCACATAGCTAATGCTCTCCAGAAGCAAAGCACCTTGTCTGTATCAGCTCATCAGGTCCTCGCAACATGGAAAGATCAGCAGGCTTGGAGTCGGAAAAGTTGAGTTTGAATTCTGGCTCTGCCTCTTACTGCGCGTGTGACCTTGGGCCCCTGAGGACCACTCCCTTCCTTGGTGAGATGAGGGCGTTAGACCAGATGACCCCTGAGTGACTTCTCACTCTGACGTTCTGTGTTCTCGATAGCGTGATACGGTAGGAAGAGTAGAGACCTTTCAGTAAGGAGCTCTGGCTTTTGCTCCTGGTTCCACTGCTTTCTTAGCTACGTAATGATGGACGACGAGTCTTCTCCGTAAAGATGGAATGATGATAAATGCGCGGCCTCTCATACAGGATGGGAGAGAGATCGTTTGCTCTGAGACCCCAGACAGCTTGGACCCTTTGGTCTGATGGTAGACTGGACGGACTGCCCCCCAATCCAGCGCCTCTGATCCTGCCTTTCACAGGGCTGTTTTGCAGCCTTGCCCCAAGTGCCCCTTCCTTAGCACCAAAGCTGCCTCCAGTGACCAGTAAGCAGCAGGTGCAATGGAACCAGTTATTTATTTCCTCTGAAGCATAGTTTCCTCATCTGTAAAAGGAGAAGGTCGGCCTAGGTGACCTCTGACCTAGATGAGGTCCCTTTCAGCTCTAGATCTGTGATGGTGATGAGCCTTTGCCCAAGGCTAGGAGGATAATGTGTTCCTCAGCCCCTGCCTAAAGATCCTCACGCCCCCTGACCTTGTTTCTTTGTGTTTGCTCTTTTCCACCTCTACCCACGTGCAGGTGTCCAAAGCCTCCTCGGAGCTCATGAGTTACTGTGAACAGCACGCCCGGAATGACCCCTTGCTGGTGGGAGTGCCTGCCTCAGAGAACCCCTTCAAGGACAAAAAGCCTTGTATCATCCTATAGCTCCATCCTCCTGGGCATACACAGCCTCTCTCCCTGGCAGGGCCATCCCCATTCAGTATCGATTTCGAGCCAAACCTGTCCGAAGTCACAAAAACTCTCGACAGTCAAAAACATCCCCAGCACCACTGCGGCCGCAGCCGCCACCACCACCACCACCACCACCGTGAGGAGGGGCGAACAGTATGCTTTGTGTTTGGGTGGAAAATCAGATCCAGCATACCCACAAGGCGGGGTCAGCATACCAATTTGAAGCAGTCTAAACGTCCCTGGGAGGAAGAGGATAGGGGCAGGGTTCTGATGTGTTTTTTTTTTAAAGATACTCTATTGCCATTTAAATAGTGGTTTCAAAATAAGGGTGGGTGGAGAGACAGGAGGGAGACCTAGGGTGTCTGCCAGTTATTAGGGGGCCCTCACATCAAGGTCAGAGTGGACCTAGGTTGTAATTCCTCCTAGAATGGTTTGCCCTTCAGAGACTCCGGTTAGACTGGCAGGAATTCAGATTTAAAGGAATTGCTCATTCTTTTAAAAAAGAAACCTACTCTTTCATTTAAAAAAGAAAAAAAATATGGAAATTATGTATTGCTAAAATGGGAGCAGGGGGGAGGATATTTCGACAACAGTATCATATAAAGGGATAATGAAAGCATGGACAGGGGGGAGGGGGGCAGAGGGGATAGGGAAGGGAAGTCATCCATGGACCACAGCATGCATTTCCCAGCTCAGACAACATAGGGCATCTGTATCTCCACCACCGCGTTGTGGGCAGCACACTCTAGCAGCCCAGCCATCAAGGGAAGCGGTGGACAGTGGCTTGAACTGGGGAGTGCCCGTCTCCTTGCATTGTCAGTTGGGGGGGGGTGGGGGGAGGGGCATTGGGAGGAAGCATGAGGTATTGATGTGGGTATTTGAAACCTCTGAGCCTATCCTAGCTCTTCAGTTTCTGAGCAGAGGGCTCCAGATGAATCCTTTGATCTTGTCTTCTGAGCATTGGGGGTGGGGGTAGGGTCAGGATTGCTTTTTGCTTCTGAGGGTAAGGGGTTTTGAAAGGCATTTGGTTGTTGTGGTTTTTAATTAACTGTGTGGCTCAATCCTTTTTTAAAACTCCTGCCCACTCATTAGATGATTCTTTGTCAAATTCACTAAAATAAGTACCCCAAAAGTGTCCTCCATTCCCTTTCCCCTGGATCAACATGTGTCTACCAACCCATTTAAGTGCCAGAAAAACGGAGCTTAAAGCACTTCAGTTGAATCCTAGAATTATTAAATACTATATGCCAGGCCTTGTGCCAGATACCAGGTAGAGTTTAAGGTATGTACCAAGATAAAAAGAAAAAAGTCCCTGGCCTCCTGAAGTTTAAAATCTTGTCGAGGAGAGAAGAGACGTGCGCAGATAGCTGCAACATAAACTGGAATAAAATAAGCCAAAGGAAAGGTCCCTACCAGGTGCTATAGGAGCTCAGAAGTTGGGAGGGAGGTGTATTTCCTTCTGAGGGGAATCAGGAAAGGCTTCATGGAGGAGGTTTCACTTGAGTCAGGCCTTAAAGAAAGGGGATCAGAGCAGCTAGGTGGCACAGTGGATAGAGCACTGGTCCTGAAGTCAGGAGGACCTGAGTTCAAATGTGGCCTCAGACACTTGACACTTACTAGCTGTGTGACCCTGGGCAAGTCACTTAACCCTATTGCCTAGCCAAAAAAAAAAAAAGAGAAAGGGGAGGCAGAGAGATGATGAAATATAATTATGGCCAGAATTCTGAGGTTCCCTGACCCTCATGGAAGATGAAAGGACCTAGGGAATTCTCTTTCCTCTTCACTAGGAATGAACCAACAGGCTAGGAATATCAGACGGGGCAACCCCTCTCCCCATATCTGCTGCTGTTGCTGACAGCCTATAACAAGGCAGAGAAAGTCCCTCCCTGCTGTATCGTAGGATTTAGAGTTGAGACTTCAAAGATCAACTCGTCTGAGTGTCTCATTTTACAGATGGTGAAACTGAGGCCCACAGAATCAAGTGACTACTTGCCACAAGGTCACCCACTGGCAGAGCTGGCATTCAAACCCTGCTTGAGGTTTATTGTCCAAAGCACTTCTCCAGGGAGTAGGCTGAGGGGTGGAGGAAGAGCAGAGCTCAGGGAAGCCTCTCCCTCCCCATTCACCAGCCAAATCCCTTTTGCCCCCAAGCAAAACAAAAGCCAGATTCCAGAGAGTGACCAATAGAATTCAAAGTCTGATACTAAGAGACCTTTGGGATCATCTAATTCTTGTTTCCCCAACTGATTGCCCTGTCCACAAAACTTTTGTTACTGTGGAATCTTGACCTTCTGTCTTAAAACCTGTAAGCAAAACCAGTGACTCATCCTCCCAAGCCCAGCATTCACCCTCTTTTCCCCACTCCCAGTCCCTTCTTTCCAAACCTTGATGCCAAGGCTACAGAATTTGAAGCAAGATAGATTTTAGGATTCGGTGCTGGAAGGGACCTCCAGATCATCTAATCCATTTCACAAAGGTTCAAATTGAGGCCCAGAGAGATTAAGGAATTTACCCAAGGTCACATATGGCTAGGAGGTGACAAAGCCAAGATTTCAACCCAGGTCTTCTGATTGCAGATACAGTGCTTTTTCCACTCACTACCTGTGAAATTAGATATTTTACCAGTCTACAGAAAAGCATGGGTTAGGGACCACTGATCTAGACCAGTTCCCTCATTTTACAGAGGAAATTCAGGGGGAGAAGGTCATCAGTGGCAAAACAAGACTTTAGAAACCAGCTCTTTCTACTCTGCTGAAGGCAAACAACCTTCCCACTGGGATAATTGGGCCGTTTCCCAGATGAATTTACCTAGAACTGTCTCATAGGAATCAGGTAGCAGAGAGCACCCATCTGTCTGGCAGCATGGTTTCCAAGGGACACCATTGAGCTGGGATTTGGGAGAGGATAGTACAATCCTAGTCCCCATTTACCAGCTAAAATAACCACTGAGTTGTAGGGCTTGCCATGATCCTCTTCCTACCCCTTATTGTTGAGAGAAAGAGATATGGCTGGTGTTGACCAGCTTTGCACTTTCTTAAAGAACCCTGGAAAAAACTATTCTCCCATGGCCCTCAGTTTGCAGTTTTCTGGCAGTTCTCTCAGCCAGACCGCCTAGCACCTTATCCTTGGCCATTTCTAACTTTAAGAAAGGGAAAATTCTGAGGATCCCTGCTGAATTCCATTTGAACTTCATCGTAGGATTTCAAGTTGGAAGGGACTCTAAAGTTCATTTTATAGATAAGAACCTAAGGCCAATGAAAAAAAGTGATTTGCCCAAGGTTACTCAGAGCCTGGATTCAGACCAGTGCTCTGATTTCACATCCAGTGTTTTTTCCCCACACCACCTTTAAGGTTGTCTGGGCCTTCCCAAGGACCACTTTTAAGGATATCCAAAAGACTTATTGGTAACAAATACTGCATGCTCTTTTAACTGCCAGTCAAGTGGACTAACTCACAGGGTGATTTACCTAACCCCCCCCTCCTAGCTCAGGAACTTCCCTGATCTGATCCTTCAAGCCATGCATCTGGACTTAGGGGCCCCCTCAAAGCCTAGCCCTGAAGGTGTGCCAGAACACAGGCCCAGGATAAGAGAAAGATGACTAGAAATAAATGAAAAGTCAAATCCTTCAGGACATAGAGTTGAGAGGGAGGACTTTGGTCAGAAAGCTAGCTTTTAAAGACCCCCATCTGCCCATTTGTTCCAAAAACAGAGGTGGCTTAGTAAGTCTATTTTCCCTCCTTCCATCTTGGTAGCACTGTTAAACTTTAGAAATAGAAAATGAGGTTTCCCCTCCTCTATCTAACCTTGAGAAGACAAAATATAAGTGCTGAGTATACTTCTCAGAGTCATAAAATGTTGAACCTGGAAGGAACTTTAAAGATCATCAAATCCGAATCCCTCATTTTGCTGAAAGGGAAGTTGAGGCCCAAAGAGGAGACATAATTTGTCCAAGATCACACAAGCAGTAAGTAGCAAATCCAAGACTAGAACCTAGATGGTCTGATTCCCTGGTACCTCATGCAAGGCATTCAGCTTATGGACCCGGGCGGGCATTCACACAGAGGTTTCTGGGCCACAGTGAGACCTTCTCTCTGGATCCTGTTGATCTCTCAGGATTGCATTAGGCCTTGCTTCCTTTCCTCCAGAAAATACATTTTGTTTTGCCAGCTCTTGGGGCACTGCCCTGTTTTTTCTCCTGCCCAGAAGTGGGCAGCTGTGCCAGACCTTAAAGGGAATCCCTTCCTAGCAGAGCCCTGGCTAATAGCTGACCCCAGTCCAAGTCCCAGTGACATCATCCTGATTATCTGGGAGGGGAGACCTGTTCAGTTAATTTACAATGAGGGGGTTGGACTAGATAATCTCACTAAGGGCCCTTCCAGCTCTTAGTCATAGAGTCCTACAGTCCTACGCGCCAAGGAAATTTGGTAGGAAAAAATTAGATCCAGAAGTTGATGTGAGCCAGGTTCTAGCCTCAAGAAGTTGCTATAGCTTGTGGACACCACTCGGTATAGCTCTCCCTTCCCTTGGGCTCCCACACATCCAACCTGCCCCTACTTGTGGTCTGCCCTTCTTCCTTCAGCATCCCTAGATAGAGGGAAATTGTTAGAACCCAAACCAGGTCAGGATTTAGAGAAGGATGCAGCCCAACAGCCTCCCAGGGAACTTCCAGCCAGTGAAAGCCATCCATCCCATCTAAAAATAAAGGACTTAACTGCTCCAAGATGAGGTTTTTTTTACTTCTACTAGAGAAGAAATTGGTCTCATGGTGACACCAGACAGAATACAGGGCTAGCTTAGGTAACCATGGAGAAATGGTTTCTATTCTCCAAATAGCCAAGTCCCATATTTAGATGCCAGTAGAACTACAACCAACCTTTGTTAAGCACCTGTTGTATACAGAATGCTATGCTCTAGACTGGAAGGCAGAGTTTAGATGAGGTGTTTGTCTACCTTTGTGAGTTTGTCTGGAGGAGTAATCAGGGCCAGGAAGGCAAAGCAGTTTTCATCCCTGACAGACCTCCTGCCCCACAGGCCTAGGTTCACATCCTCCTTCCTTCTCCACTGATTCTTCCACCCCTGGCTTCTTGAATGCAGCCCTGTGAGTCTGCAGCCTTTAACCATGTCTCCTAGAGGCCTAGAATTCTCACTGGAGATTGCTTGTCCAGGTCTTACATGATACAGATGACAAAACTAAGGTTCAGAAAGGGGTCACAAAATGAGTGGTAGAACTGAGACTCACTCCCAGGTCTCCAGCCTCCCAGCCCATGAATGTTGCCACTTCATAATATTTTGTTACCCTTCCTCCCGCCCATCTTCTCCTCCAAGGAGCCCTCCATCTTTAGTAGCTGCGCCCTCCTCACTCCCGTGTGCCCAGCTACTCGGGCCTGGGGTGAGGGGAGGGTAGGGAAGGGGAAGAAAGTTGGGGATTCATAGCACCCATGCTCAAACCAGAAGTAGGCAAGAAGGTAGCCACTCACTTTCTACAAAGAAAAATCCTCAACCTTTTTATTCTTCTCCTCTCTCAGAGTAAATCAGTGTTCATACTTTAGATGAGATGTTTTTGTTTAGGATAAATATAACTACAAATAACAGTAACTGCTTGTACTTTTCTGTCTGTGCATTTGCCAAAAAGAAAAAAAATAGACTTTCTTTAGGACTTTTAAGTGCTCTCTAAAAGGCAAGGAGGTAGCTTCTCTCCTGCTTCCTGTGGTGGAGTGTCAGCGGTGGCCTAGGCCAAGCCCAGCACCCTGGAACTGTTTAAGACCAGCCAACCAATTTCTGAGGGTGGTAACAAGAACTGGGGAGAAAGGAACTGAAAGCAGGGCAGAGAAATGGGAAAAGGGGGAAATGGAATTTCTATTTCATCTACAAAGCCATTCACTTTTTCCCCTGGCTAGAGGATGAGGGCCCAAGGAGGCATTAGGGCTTCCACCTGCCCTGGCCTAGGCAGGCTCTCCCCGGGCCCACCTGGGAACCTGTGAAATTGTCAGGTTAATACCATGCAACTGTACAATGGCTCCCTGGAAGCAAAGATGATGTGTGCCCCACCCCACCCCCTTCTCAGGATGGCCTGGCTTCCTCTAAGCCTAGATAGATCACCTGGCCACATTGTCTCCCCTACCCCCAACCAGCAACCCCTAAGTGAAGAATCTCTCTCAGTCATGACCTTTGACCCCCAGGGATGTAAACTTCTGAGGCCTGCTCTAAAGTGGAAGGGGCCTGTCTTTTGTCCGCTGGGCCAACGTCTTTGAGACAGCGTGGTCCCTCAGAAATGGGGGCCTCTGGGCAACTCATCCATCTCTTTAACAACCTCCTTCCAGGGCCCTTGCCTTCTGGAAGGTGGGAAGAGCCCATCAAACCACTGCCTGAGCTCAGCCCCTAGGGAGTGTCCAAACCGTAGGTAAAACCGCCAGAAACCATTGCTCCTCCTTGAGGAGCACTGAGCGAGGAAGTAGACAGAGCATTTAATTCACTGAGAAGCTGTGTTGAACATTTTTCTTTCTTTCTATCTTCTTTCTTTGCCAACTGATACCATTGCCAAACACCCGTGGAGCTTAATGGCGACTGTTTCAGGAAGCACTCTGTGGTGATAGAGAGGTTCCCATCTGCCTGCATTGGGAACATAGATAAGTTTGAGGGGTGACTCCAGGTGTGCCATCAACTGCTTTCTCGCACAGTGTTGACTGTTTTGTGGAACTGTTGTTACAAAGTGAATTGGTACCACAATAAAAATAAAAAAAGGCTTACTTTTCACTTTCTTGCACTTCCTTTCATGTCTTTTTTCAGGTGTGTGTGTGTTGGGGCGAGGGGCGGGGGGGAGGGGGGAGGTCAGGGGAACCAGCAGCCTGGGCTCCACACCACAGTACACAGGACATCAGCACCAAAGGCAGCCTTCCTTAATCAGGCTCTTCAAGGCAGGGCCTCAGTCACCTACATACTGTCATTTCACAACTAGGGAAACCCAGGCCCTGAAGGGAGCAGAGACTTCTGAGTTCACTCAGCAAGCTAGCACCAGAGGCACCAGGGTATGATGGAAAATGTGCTAGATTTGCAGGTAAAAGGCCTGGGTTTAAACCCTACTTCTGCTCTTTACTGTGTGACCCTGGGCAAGTCACTTCTCTTTGTGAAATTAGGGGGTTGGACTACGCATTCTCTAAGATCCCTGTCATTCTTGCCAAAAGTGAAGATGGGGTGTATCACCCACGTTCTCTTCTTTGATTCTCTGTTTTACAGAGGGGAAAATGAAGGCCCAGAGAGGAGAAGACACGTTAGTGCTAGGAGAACTGGGTCCTGGGTCTCTTGTTCAGACCACACCTCCAAGCTGCCCTATGGGTACAGATCCCTTTACCATCACCCTAGGGAGTTTGCTACTATTTTAGGCTTCAGCAACCGACAGGCTACATTTATACATAGCTTCATGGATGAGAATGGGCCTCACATGCCTTATCTCACCTGATTCTGATAATACCCTTGGACAAGGAGAAGGGCAGGGATTATTGTCCCCATTTTCCAGAGGGGTGGACTTAACTTGTCTGAGGTCCCAGTGGCGTGCACACAGTAGGTGCTAGGTGTTTGTTGAGTGAAGTTATGTTATGCTAGTAGGAAATGGGCCAGACTTAAGCTGTATAGACTTTAAACAATGTCCTTTTGAGATCATATAGTCCAATCTCCTCCATTTACAGTTGAGGAGAATAATGTACATTGAGGTAGTGAGATAGCTGGGACAAAAAACCAGGGCACTTTCCCCTACTTCAGTGGTGTCAAATTCAAATCTAAGCAGGGGCCGTGAATCCCTAACTAAAGATCCCTGTGGGCTGTATATTGTATATTGACAGTTTTTAAATGTAATGTTCTCTGTGTTTTATTATCTTTTTATCTAGTTGGTTAAATATTTCCCAATTTCATCTTAATCTGGTCCAGATCAGTCAGGAGCACCACCAGTAACATGTTTTGACACCTCTGCACCCTGCCATCCCCAGAAACAGCCCTCTTGGGCCCCATTGTCCCCAGACTGTTCTCGTGGCAATCTAGGCATTTTTCAAGACAACACTGAGACTTTGGATTTTTATTTTTCTCTGGGGAAGGGAAGTATAACTACTGTTTAAAATCAGGGCTTGGGGTCTGGCCACAATCCTTTACCTTGGAAAACAAGCAAGACTAGAGTTTCCTTCGTGGGAAAGTCCCTTAGACCAGGCAAAATGAGATCCACAGATGGTACCACTTTGACACCTCACAAGAGCCTCGTTTGGGCAACAAAATAGAGTTAGACCATTAGAGACCTTAGTGATCTTCTAGTCTGATCCCTTCATTTTACAGATGAGAAAACAAAGGCCTAAAAAATGTTAAGTGATTTAATCAAAGTCACACAGTATCTAGGATTAGAGGAGTATAGATTTAAGGCTGAAAAGCCCTTGGCAGCCATCCTGCTGAGAGATGTTAAATGTCCAGGGTTACACAGGTTACCGAGCTGATGTCTGAACTCGGATCCTCTGACTCCAGTGTTCTCTTCACTGCACCATGATGCCTCAGCCTGAAGGCAGACATGTCCCCCCCTTCCCCAATCTTAAGGGGGAAGTAGCCGTCTCTTCAGAGATCCCCAGAAAGAAGAGGGAGAGGCGGTCTTTGCCCTCAAGAACCCCAAAGCCTGAGTGGGGAGATAAGACCCACACCCTCTAGGAGCCTCTAGTAGGAGGAGGGAATGCATCATCTCCAAGGCAGCAGACGTGACCCACATAAGTCACAAACCTCAGACTTGGCTAAATCTCCAGGTTAGGTGAGCTGTCAGAGCCAGTGACAGTGGTCAGGCGGGGATTGTTAGTCTGGGAAGGCATCACAGAATCACAACTGGAAAGGACCTCAGAGGCCAACCAGACAGTCCAAGCCTTAGCAATCCAGGAATCCCCTCTGAAAACATCCCCAACAAGTAGGCATTCAGCCTTACTTCAAAAACTTCTAGTGAGGAAAAATCCTTGCAGCCTGCCAGTTCCACTTTCAGATAGCTCTAATTCTTGAGTTTTCCTTTATATCAGCCTCCCCCCTGCCTTCCGCACCCCTTCCAGATCTGCCCTCTGGGCTTGAGAGGGATGGGTCCAGTCCCTCTCTTCCTTGTTACAGACCTTCACCAACTCGGAGGCAGTCATCTGGAGGAGGCAGCCTGGCACAGGAGGAAGAATGCTGAATCTGGAGTCGGTGGGCCTGGCTTCTAATCCAGGCTCGGTCACATGACCCTGGGCAGCACAGTACGGTGCAATGGTGGTTTGGGACTTAAAGGACCTGTGTTCAAATCTTACCTTTGATAATGGGCCAGCTGTGTGACTTCCAGTATGTCAGCTCAGCTTTCCTGAAGCACATTCCCCTCATCTGTAAAATGAGGGGGGACAGTCTAGATGGCCTCAAAGGTCCCTTCCAGCTCAAAATCCAGGATTCTCTGGGCCTGTTTCTTCAACTGTAAAATGAGGGAGTTGGGTCAGATGACTTACCTATAATACTGTAATCCACATGCCCTCTTCCCCAGGCTAAACATCTCCTGTTGTTTCTTCAATTGGTCCTCGTGGGGCCTGGATTTGAGGCCCCTCCCCATCCTGGCCCCCTTCCTCTGAATATCTTCTAGCTCATCAAATGTGCTTCCAACTCCTCCTTTAAGGGGACGTGCACAAGAGGCAGGAGGTTTATGCCAAGCTGTTCTTTGGTTACTTATCATTAATGGGCCACGGGTGGGCAGCATCCACGCTAAGTGTCTAGTAGGAATCAGGAAGGGGAAAACAGAGGAGATGGGAGGCCCGGGACTGAGCACAATATCAAGATGGAGACTGACTGAGGCAGGATAGAGGGGGACCATCAATTTCCTTGTCCGTGATACTCTGCCTCTCTCAACATGGCCTACGAGGAAGGAATGAAAAGCATTTATTAACATAAAACACAGTATCAAACACAACATTTTTTTAAACAAATAATGAAGAGATGCATAGGGTCCGAAGCCCAGGAGCTGGTCTTCTCAGTTTTATCCTGCCCCAATCAGAATACATCTGGAGTACTCTGTTCTGTTCTAGGCACCACATGTGATGAAGGACACTGACAAGCAGCAGAGTATGAGGCCTCAAAACTTCAAAACTTCAAGGATGATTGGTAAAACTAGGCATCTCTAACCTTCAGAGAAGAAGACTGGCCACGGACCTGGTAGATGACTTGTTGTTGTCATTCAGTCACATCCAGCTCTTTACCGGAGTGATTGGGGGCCATCTCTAGTCCTCCTGATTTTTATCTTGCCATTGGACCCAGATGGTTCTGGAGTCTACTTCACTTGCATGTCAGGGCATCACTTTCCTGATGTCATGGTCTTCTTCTAGAATGAAGGACAAACAACAACAACTGGAGTGTTTTGCCATCTCCTTCTCCAGTGAGTTAAGGTAAACAGGTTAAGTGACTTGCCCAGGACCACACACCTAGTAAGTGTCTGAGGCTGAATTTGAACTCAGGTCTTTCTGACTCCAAGCCCGGTGCTCTATCCACTGAGCCACCTGGGTGCCTGATAGATAGCTACCTTCAAATATCTGACAAGTTTTCACATGTGGAAGAGAGATCAGATTTGTTCTATTTGCTCCTGGAGGGCAGCTCTCCAGTTCTCTTAGCAAGACTCTGGAGACCCATATTTAGGCTTGAAGTAAAACACAGCTTCCTAACAATGGGAGCTCTCTCAAAGTGAATGGGATGCCATCTTTGGAGATGGTGGGTCTTCCATGGTGGTCATCAAGTGAAGTTTGGGTTTTGTGGAAGATTGCTGAGCTAAACTGCCCTCTAACTCCAAGATTCAGTGATTTTATGATGAGTCAACACCCTCATTATTCAGGTGGAGAAACTGAGGCTCAAAAAGGGATGTGGTTTGGCCCCTGTCCTCAGAAAATCCCCAGAGTGAAGGAGACTACTGAGCCTCTGTCTTTAAGGAGCCCTCAAGGATGAGGCATGGCTCCTTATGAGGAAATTGGAGTAGATCATCCCTGACTTCTGAATTAGAGAAAAACTATGATCTCTGGAGAGATGAGAGGTCCTAGGATGAGAAAGAAATGGGTGGGGGGGGGAGAGTGAGAGGAAGCAACCTCCTCCTCCCTCAAAGCCTAAAAGAGCAGCCAAAACTGTGGAAAAGGAGCTTTGTCCTGGTGGCAGGAGAGGGAGCCCAGAGGTGCCATTGGGCTAAGTCTTCTTGTGAACAGGAAAAATCCCAGCCCTATTGCTTAATCCAGCTTTGAACCTTCTTAGATTCCCCTGGAAGGCCAACATAGGGAGGTGTGGCCAAAGCCCTCTGCCTTGGAGCCCAGAGGGCTCCAGCCGTGGACCATACATATGCCCCACAGCCACCCCAAGACCCAAGAGCTCAGGGCAACAAGCAGGCAGTGAGGCCACCTGGGTCTGAAAAATCATGGAGGGTCACAGCTGGAGGACATCATTATAGATCCCCAGTGTAGGCCAGTGGTTTCTAATGTTTCCTAATACAAGGACCGTTTTCTAACATCAAAAACTTCTACAGGTACACACACAAAAATACTTATATTATTGCTATCCATTGACTGAGAGAACGCATGGTGACAAAAAACTCCTAAGTGAGTTTACATTTTGTTAGTCGTAGTAGCACCTACACACATTTGGAAAATGTTAATTAGTATATGGGCAAGATATTATTTTTCCTTTTGTTTACAAAAGGCATGCTCACTTATTTATAATCTCAAGGTGCATGTTTTGTTGGAGTTAAATTAAGATCAAAATAGCACAGCTATGGATGAAGTGTCCCTTGAATAGCTCTGAAGCTTCTCAACCCACAGGTAGAGAAACAGTGATCAATTATCTCCCATCACATGAGAAACATTGGGCCATCAGGCCTTCTTTCCTCTCAGACTGGGGCCTTCCTATCAATTCAAGGAAGCAGGCCCAGCCGGGATTAATGTCCCCATTCTATTTTTATAGTTAACTTTGATGCTTGGAAATAACCACTGTTTCACTTCAGTGACGTCCCTCTCATTGACCAAGATCAGAATCTCACTCTCATTTATTAACAGATGGTCTTCATGAGTTGCCATGGCCACAATTTGTCCCTTGTGTTATCAAGGCTGCTATCAGCTACCTCACTAATGCTGAATTCTTCAACTTGAAAAGTCTACAAGCCAAAGCCGAAGTAGGGGGAGTGTTGGTGGATGGTTTTCTGTTTGCAGATGATTGTGCACTCAATGTGGCCAATGAAGCTGAAATGCAACAAAGTATGGATCGATTTTCTGCTGCTTATGCTGATTTTGGCCTAACAATTAACACCAAGAAAACACAGGTGGTCCATCAGCCAGCACCACACCATCCATATGTAGAACCATCAGTTACAGAAAATGGAGTTTTGAATATTATGGATAAGTTCACTTACCTTGGCAGTATACTTTCCAGGGATGCACACATAGATGATGAGGTTGACACACACATTGCCAGAGCTAGCTCAGTGTTTGGGAGGCTCCAAAGGAAAGGATGGGAAAGAAGAGGTATTAGACTGACTACCAGACTGAAGGTCTACAGAGCCGTTGTGCTGACCTCATTGTTGTACGCCTGTGAAACCTGAACGGTATTCCAGCGCCATGCCAGGAAACGGAATCACTTCCATTTGAATTGTCTTAGGAAGATCCTGAAAATCAGCTGGCAGGATAAAATACCAGCCACTGAAGTCCTTTCTTGAATTAAACTGCCAAGCATTCAAACCCTATACTGCAGAGAGCGCAACTCCAATGGGCTGGCCACATTATTCAAATGCCAAATGTGTGCTTGCCAAAAAGACTGTTTTGTGGAGAACTTACACAGGGCAAGGGTTCACACGGTGGTCAGAAGAAGCAATACAAGGACACTCTCAAGGTCTCTTTGAAGTACTTTGGAATTGATTGTGTGACATGTGAGATGCTGGCACAGGACCACCCAGCATGGCGTGCCCACATCAGAGAAAGTGCTGTGCTCTATGAGCAAAGCAGAATTGAAGCAGCACAAAAGAGATGTGAGATGCGCAAATTGAGAGAACCCACCCCAGATGTTCACAAGGACTATTTGCACCCCACTTGTGCTAGAGCATTCCGAGCTCACATTGGTCTGATCAGCCACAGTCAGACACATTGTAACTTGACTCTAACAGTGATGTCATTTTGGTCCTCTTCAGGAACAATGAACAACCATATATATCTGTTAGGGGCCAGGACTCTCAGGATCTTTCAGATATGACCTAGAAGAGGAATGTCCCAAAATAAAGACAATTTCACCTGAGAGATATTTAATAGGGACTATTAGGAACATGGTCTCTAAAGGAAATTCTGAGGTCAATGATGACCATGCTAATTTAAGCTGAGATCTATTAAGCGCATGGAATACCAAGAGAACTTCTGTACTCAGCACAAACACTCAAATCTACCAAAAATGACTCACATCATAAAATGGAATCCTTAGCGACAACTGTAAAAATATGAGGCGTATAATGATTTCTGAAAAACCATGCCACTAAACTTCACCTCTCCTGTGTCTGGCTGGGCCTGTGTTGACATGAGGTCACACAGACTTCCCAACCCTTAGCAAAAAGAGTGGAAAGAAGAAAAAAAGGAGAGAAAAAAGCCTCTGACCAACCTCTCTGCCTGCCAGAAGAGTAGCTTCCTATATGCCCACCCACAGAGAAGGTGTAGAATCACTGTGCTCCTTCCTGTTCCATCCTCCAAAAGAGAGGGGGGGAAAGAAAGATTTCCCAGAAGACCTGGGTCTTGAAGCTGCATCTACTACCGCTGGTCAAGTCAGATCACATGTTCCTGATCATGTCCCATTGCCTCAACTCTTCTTCTCATTCAGTTCTCTCTTACCTTCTATATTGTAAGCTCTGCTGGCTCTGATGGGTAATGGAGGCAACATCTTCGTTCCAAGAAAAGAGTCAGTTTTGAATTAAGGGGTCCTGTACCATTAACAAACAGAAAGCCTCCTCCTAGATCCAGTCCACATGACTTATAGGCAACCCCTTCTACCAATCAGATGCCATTCCTGTATCTTTTGGCATCAAGAGAAGAGAGTAAATATTCTGTTTCCTCTCCATCCCATTTCCAAACAGCTTGGGAGCTAGGTGGTGCAGTAGATAGAGCACCAGGCCTGGAGTCAGAAAGACCTGAATTCAAATCTGGCCTCAGACACTTACTAGCTTTGGGACCGTGGTGGTGGTTGTTACTACTGTTCAGTCATCTCAGTCTGGTCCAACTCTTTTGGGGTTTTCTTGGCAAAGATACTGGAGTGGTTTTGCCATTTCCTTCTCTAGTTCATTTTACAGATGAGAAAACTGAGGCAAACAGGGTGAAATGACTTACCCAGGGTCACACAGCTAATAAGTGTCTGAGGCCGAATTTGAACTCAAGTCTTCCTGATATCAGGCCCGTTGCTCTGTCTATTGCCCCACTCAGCTGCCCTTGTGACGTTGGACACGTCACTTCAGTCTGCCTCATCTGTAAAATGTAACACCTTCCTTCAAGGGTTGTTAGGAGGATAAAATAACATTTGTAAAGCATTTTACAAGTCATAAAGCATAACATAAATACTAATGATGACCACACTGAGAACCTGGTTAGTTGTTAACAACAGTGGTGCCAAGGATGTCTGAGCAGGCAGCCTCCTAATTCCAAGAGGCCAGCAATGAAGGGCCTCTATCCCCTTAGCTGGGCTGTTCATTGGAACATAAATACGCAGCCCAGCATTGGGCCCATATTCAACACTTGTGCAACCTGCTAGGATCTGCTAGGGCTTGGGACCCACCAGTTTCGTTTTTAAGATTCCTGGGGGTCACCACCAGGCTACAATGAGGCACCAGAGAAATTCTCAGTAAAAGATCTCTTTTTTACAGGGAAGGAAACTGATAGGCCTGGATAGGTGACACAGGGAGTTAGCAGCAAAACTGGAGCTGAAGTTGTAGGCCCCAAAGATCTAAGGGTTTAGAGCTTCAAGCTCAGAAATCACCTACTCCAGGCTTTCTTAACCTGAGGTCCACAGACCCCTTGTCAACTCCCAAAGGATCCATGAGGGGATTTCAGGAGGTCTGAGAGCATCTTCATTTTCATTAACCTTTGGTTTTCTTTGTAATCAAGTGAGATAACATTGGTAAAGTGCTTACCACAGTGCCTGACTTGAAGTAAATACTTAACCAATGTTTATTTCCTTCCCTTCCCCTAACTCTCCACATTTTACTTTATGCATTCATTTAAAATTCTGAGAAGGGATCCAGAGGCTTCACCCAGACTCACTGCCAGAGGGATCCATGAAACACAACATGGTAAAGAGGCCTTGGCCTTGGTCTGGTCCAGTCTCACAGGTCAGGAAACTGAGGTCCTAAGAAGGACCAAAGTGACCTAGGTGGTAAACAACTGGCCTGGGTTTTGAGCTGAGGCCTTAACTCTAAATCCAGGACTATTCCAGCAGACACCACGCTGCACCCAGGCCCCTTGATGCCCAGGCCACAACATGACACCCCTCGCAGATGACAAATTGTAATACCACCATGTCCAACATGCTTGATTTTCCAAAGCCTCTTTCCAGCATCACTGAGAGGTAGGTAGAACATCTAGCACGATCCCCATTTTATAGATGCTTTCTTCTCCCAGGGTACAAACTATTCCCTTTAGGACTGATAGCCTGGCATCCAGAGGGGAGGGGGAGTTGACTTGGCAGGGACAGCAGACTCCAAGGTAGACAAAGGGAAGCCCTGTTTAGACAAGGGGCAGTGTGGCTCGGTGGAAGGATGACCACAGAGTATGATGAAAAAATGAAAAGGAAATTTTAAAAAAGAATACAATTTTTTCAAAAAGAAACATGGGTGGAAGGAGTCCAGAAGAAAACACAAAGAGGGCAATTTTGTTACTACCTTGTTAAATGTAATACGTACTTTTAAACGATAAAGTGTGTAAGTGTTTTGTATATTAAAAAGAAATAAAGAGAGAGTGTTGGAAGAACCAGATTCATTAGCCATATGGACTTGGACATTTCACAACTTCTCTGGACCCCAGTTTCCTCATTTCCAAATTAAGGCTTTCAACGAGATGATCTCTAAGATCCTTGCCAGCTCTGACATCCTATGAAATAATTCCTGCCTAGGTCACTGACTAGATGTGTGACCTTGGGCAAGTCACTCCTCTGTAAACCTGAGTTTCCTGATGCCCTGGTTTTGAGGATCAAACGGCAGAGTCTGTGTGTGTCTGTACAATAATGACCATCATTTCTACACCATGTGAAGGTTTACAAAGCATTTCCCCTCCCAGAAGCATTTGTCATGAGTAGCTCCATTATTATTATCTCCATTTTACAAATGAGAAAACTGAAGCTCAGAAAAGTGAAATTATTTGTCCAAGGTCAAGTCAAGAAGTATTTACTAATCACCTGCTGTGTGCTAAGTACTGGGGAAACAAAGAAAGGCCAAAACAGCCCCTGCCTTTGAGGAGCTCAGGAAGGAGGGAGACTGACTGCATGCAAACAACTATGTACAATTAAGCTATAGACAAGATAAATAGGATTCCATCAACAGAGGGGAGGCATTAGCCTTAGGGCACATTGGGAAAGGCTTCCTGTAGAAGATGAGAGGTCAGCTGGGACTTGAAGGAAGCCAGGAAGTAGAGATGAGGAGGGGGAGAATTCCAGGCATGGGGGATGACCAGAGAAAATGCTTAGAGTCAGGAGATGGAGAGTGAGAGCCCAGGATGACACCTAGGTTGGGAGCGTGGATGCCTGGGAGGAAGGAGAGGAAGAAGAGAAGGCTTAGGGAGAAGGGAGGAGAGATCACCAGTCTGGTTTTAGACATGTTGAATTTAATGTCTAAGGGACTTCTAGTTCAAGATATCCAACAGGCAGTTGGAGTATGGAGGTTAGGAGAGAGTTTACAACTGGATCAGCAGATCTGAAAATCATTAATTAGCATAGAGATGATCAGGGAATCCATGAGGGCTGATGAGATCACTAAGTGAAACAGTACAGAGGGAGAAGAGAATAGGGCCCAGGACAGAACTTTGGGGGATACCCATAGTCAGTGTACATGACCTGGATGAAAATCCAGCAAAGGGAATGGAGAAGGGGCAATCAGAAGGTAGGAGGAGAAACAATGGAAGTCAAACAATGTCATGAAAACCTAGAAAGAAGTGAGTGTCAAGAGGATGTATGATCAACAGTGTCAAAAGCCATAGAGAGGTTAAGAAGGATGGTGATTAAGAAAGGGCCATTGGATTTGGCAACTAATAAGTCATTGGTAACTTTGGAGAGAGCAGTTTCAGTTGAACCATGAGGTCAGAAGCGAGAGTATAGAATTAAGAAGAGAGTGAGAAGAAGGGAAGGCATTGATTATAGAGGCCTCGAAGAGAAGAGGCATGGCATGATAGCAAGCAGTTGGGCAGATCAAGTGAGGGTTTGGGGGCTTAGGTAGATGGCCATGTTTGTAGGCAGTAGAGAAGTGATGGAACCAGATTTCTGACTGGCTCCAGTGTGTTTTTCTACTACAGCAGGCTGCCTCTGATGGGAGTAGGGTTAGGGTGAAGTTGACAAACCCTGGGGTTAAGTAAGGTGAACTTCTAGCCCCTCCTCAGAAATCTCACTGGCTCAGCTTGTCCTGGTCTCCCAAAACACTCCCATGATAGTCACTTGACAAGGCATGACCTATGATCTAGAAGGGCACATTCCTGCTTTGTTAGCTGCTGACACGTATGAGTGTCTCAGATGAGCTGGGCTTCTAGTACCGAGAACAGGGCCCTGAGGGGACACAGGACAGACTCTTCCAAAGTGAGCAGGGAAAGGAAGATGCAGACTGGGGATCTTCTCTGGGATTCCAGGCAGGGAAGCTGTAGCCCCTTCCACCTCTGTTTGAAGGGCTTGGGACCTCTGTCCTCTTTTCTGGATTCAAGCCTGCCAGAATTCAAGCTCGGGAAAACCTCTCTATTTCTAGAAGAACTAGAGCTGGAAGAGCCTGCCTTTAGTGATAGCCCAGGCTTCTAGGCCACTAGGGCATGTGGAGATGCTGTGTGTGCTTGAAGGCAACATTGACGGGGATAGCCAGGTATCCTAACTTCCTCCATGCCCGTCTGTGAGGGATTATGCACGTGGATTGTTTGTGTTTACACACATGTATATATAAATCAATTAGACCTGGAAGAGAACATGGCTCAGGTGTCAGAGCTCAAAGTTCCAGAGATAGAAAAGGGCCTGGATCATCCAGTCCAGGAGTCATTACCTGGGGTCCATGAACTTGAGTTTGGGGTTTTGTTGAATATTTTGGTAACTGTATTTCAACAGAATTGCTTTCTTTTATAATCCTCTGTATTTTATGCATTTAAAAACCTTTTTTCAGGACACAAAAAAAGGTTAATAACCCCTGATCTAGGCCAACCCCCTCATTTTGTAATGGACACCAGAGAGTTAGCTCCTTGTCCAAGGTCACGTAGCCAGTTAATAGCAGGGAAAGAATTTAAACCCAGGTCCTCTGACTGCAAATCCTACACTCTTTTTACCACACCTCTCACTCTACTCTCTACCTCTCATTATGCTACAAGTCAAAAAACCTGAACTCCAGTTCTGGCCATGCCATCAAACTTATTGTGTGACCATGGGCAAGTTAGCCTCAGTTTCACCAAATGTCAAAGATGGAAGGGTTGGATGGAAGGCTGTGTCTGAACAATATTTCCTTTTCCAATCCTTTGATGATGAGAGGTCACCCATCCTTTTCTTGAAGACCTCCAGGAAAGGGGAACTCGTGAGCTAATGCATTCCATTTTTGGGTGGCTCTATTGGAGCTGTCAAAAAGGTCTTCCTGACATCCAGCCCACACTGGCCCATCTGCACATGCCTGATTCTGCCCTCTGGGGCCAAGCAGAACAAGGCTGACCTTTCCCATTATGGCCCTTCAGATCCTTGAAAACCACCATCATGCCTCACCAGGTCTTCCTTCAATCAGCCTCACGGGACATGACCTCAAGGCCCTTCATAACATAGCACACATGACTCCCCAACCACAAGCAGGTTCAGACCACTATTGGGTCATCATCTATTCAAAACCATCATTGATCAACCAGCAACCATTTATTGCTTCCCATGCCAGGCACTGGAGACCACCCCAAACCACTTCTGCCCTCAACAATCTTACAGTCTAATGGAAGAAGCATATACATATAAGTAAATAATGATATATGCAAAGTAATTTCAGGGGCACAAGCAACCAGGGAGATCAAGGAAGGGTGCCTAAAGGAAAGGTGCCTGAGCAGAACTTTGTTTTGTTTTGTTTTTTTGTTTTTTAGGCAATTGGGGTTAAGTGACTTGCCCAGGGTCACACAGCTAGTAAGTGTCAAGTGTTTGGTCTGAGGCCGGATTTGAAGTCAGGTACTCCTGACTTCAGGGCTGGTGCTCTGTCCTCTGTGCCACCTAGCTGCCCCCTGAGCTGAACTTTGAAGGAAGCTCAAGATTCCAAGAGGTAAAGATAAGCAAAGAGTACATTCTGGTATGGAACATAGACTCAGCAAAGGCACAGAGAGGAAGCCGGAATGCCGGGAATGAGGAAAAGCAGAGAAGCCAGTTTGGTTTGAAAACAGAACCTGTGAAAGGCAGTGATTCAAAGTAAGCCTGGAAAGGTAGCCTGGAATGCCATAGCGAAGGCTTTAAAGGCTAAAAGGGGAGGCTGTGCTCTCACCTAAAGGCAAAAGAGGGACATCGGTGTTTTGTGAGCAAGGGAGTCCCAAGGTCAGGTCTATGCTTTAGGAATATTCCTTTGGCTGCCATGTGGAAGATGAATGGGAGAAGGGGAAGCCTGGGGGCTGGAAGACTGATCAAGAGGCAATGAGGCCCTGAGTCTAGGTGATGACTGCCCAAGTGGAGAGAAAGGGAGAGAGATGCAAGAGTGGAGATGGCAGTGACAAGGGGAGTTGTCAGGGGCGGATAGGGGGAGTTGTGGTGATTCTAAGGTTGCAGACCTAGGGGACTGGAAGGATGATGGCACCCACAACTTCTGTGTTGGACATGTTGAGTTTTTAGAGGCCTAGAGGATATCTAGTAGTCAGTAATGTGGGACCAGAGCTCAAGAGAGACTGGTCAGTCAGTCAACTAGCTTTTTTTTTTTAATTTTATTAATTTATTTTGATATATCAACAATCGCTTCCATATGCTTTTGAGTTGAAAATTTTTCTCCCCCTTCCTCCCCCCCACCCTCCCCAAGACGGCGCACAATCTGACATAGGCTTTACATTTACATACCCATTAAACATATTTTCACGTTAGCGAAGTTGTAAGTAAAATTTAAAACCAATAGGAGGAACCATCAGAAAGATGAAACAAAACTCAACAGAAGGCAAAAATATGTGATAGCAATTCGATTTCCATAGTTCTTTCTTTGGATGTGGACAGCATTTTCCATCCCGAGGCCTCTGGAGATGTCTTAGATCCTCGTAATGCTGAGAAGGGTTCAGTTTAACAATATTAGTCATTGTATAACGTGGCTGTTATTGTGTACAAAGTCCTCTTGGTTCTGCTCACTTCACTCAGCATCAGACCATACAAGTCTTTCCAGGTTTTTCTGAAGTCAGCCTGTTCATCATTTCTTATAGCACAATAGTATTCCATTCCATTCATATACCACAACTTGCTCAGCCATTCCCCAATGGATGGGAATCCCCTCAATTTCCAGTTCTTTACCACCACAAAAAGAGCTGCTATGAATATCTTAGTCAACTAGCTTTTATTAAGCACCTACTATGTGCCAGGCAGTATGCTAAGTACTAGAGATACAAAAAAAAAAAAAACAAAACTATGATCTCTGCTCTCAAGGAGATCACAGTCTTGAACTGGCTGTGTGGCTTGGGAAGTCATCTCCAATGAGATCATTGACCCCATGGGAGCTGATGAGGTCTCCAAGAGAGGTACCAGACAACACCAAATGCTACATTAATCCAAAAGCAAAAGGCATTTGATTTAAGCAACAGCAAGATAAAAAACAAGGAATTGAACCAGGCATTAAACGTTCCTTTCACTTTTCCATGGCCTGTTTTTGTGTCCCCCAGGGAGCATTAGTAACCTCCTCCTTTAATTCCTCTGGGTTGAGTGCCTGCCCTGGAGTCAGGAGGACCTGAGTTCAAATGTGACTTCAGACACTTGACACTTACTTAGCTGTGTGACCCTGGGCAAGTCACTTAACCTCGATTGCCCCACCAAAAATTAAAAAAAAAAAGCTCCTAATTCCTCTGAGTCTTCACCATAACAAAAGAGGAATACAGTCAGATCAAACTCATGGCACCTGGTCTGAAGATTAGACTCCAAAGCCACTCTGCTGAGTCAGCCTTCCTTTCTGTCTCAGTGCTGCAAGCAGGAGACCACTGACTCCTAGGGACCAGAAAAGCGCTGAAGTCTTTTGTCCCAGGAATTGCAGCCATCAGCATCGTGGGATGCCAGCATTCAGGGCACCGTGGCCAAGGGCAATCCACTTGATCTTTTCTGCACAAAGCCATCCTTTCACACCTTCCTTTGAACTAAAGCCAACCGAGCAATCCCAGCCAGAGAGCACACAGAAGGTATTTCTTGTCTCCAATGCCCCCCTCCTCTCTACCACCAGTGTACCCACCACCCATACCAGACTTGCAGCACTTTTATACCTCTCCTGATGCAGCACATTCTCATCAAATGCCCACTGGTGTCACCATGCTGTGGGCTAACACAGAGCCTTCTGGGAAAGGTAGTCTAGAGAAATTCCCCTTGGGAACAAGGTTCCTTCCTCCCCAAACATTATGAGAAATGGGGTCTATAAACAGATCGGTATAAAAATATGATCCTAGGACTGAACAAAATACTCCAGTTGAGGTTTGACCATGGCAAAGTGTAGTGGAATTATCACCCCCTTGGTCCTGAAAACTATGCCTCTTTCTTTTCTTTTCTTTTTTTTTTTTGTTTTTTTAGGCAATTGGGGTTAAGTGACTTGCCCAGAGTCACACAGCTAGTAAGTGTCAAGTGTTTGGTCAGAGGCCAGATTTGAACTCAGGTCCTCCTGACTTCAGGGCCAGTGCTCTATCCACTGTGCCGCCTAGCTGCCCCTATGCCCCTTTCTTAATGCAGCCTAAAATCTCATTCACATTTGGGCTGGCATATAGTCTTTTTGACTTATCAGCTAATACCTTGGATGACAGGAGCTGAAAAGATCTCAACAGGCTATAAGGCTGAGCTGAATCTAAGAAGACAATATTTAACAGAGATCGATGTAAATAAAGTCTTATACTAAGGCTCAAAAAATCAACTTCATAAGTATAAGGGAAGGGAAGGCATGTACTATTACCTGTTTCATCATCTATGAAATGGGGATAATAATAGCATCTACCTCCCAGGGCTGCTGTGAGGACCAAATGGCGTAATTACAAAGTGCTGAGCACAGTGCCTGGCTCATAGTAAGTGCTATATAAATGTTAGCTGTTATTATCATCTGAAAAAAAGATATGGGGAACTGAAAGGTTCAAACAGAGATTGATTGACCTGCCTGATATCACATAACTAGTAAGTGTCTGAGGTCAGATTTGAAGTCAGGTCTTCCTGAATCCTGTGGGCAGCTAGATGACTCAGTGGATAGAGTAACAGGCCTGGAGTTAGGGAGACACCCTCATGAATTCAAATCTGGCCTCAGGCACGAACTGGCTGTGTGTCCCTAGACAAGTCACTTAATCTGTTTGCCTCAGTTTTCTCATCTGTAAAATGGGCTGGCGAAGGAAATGGCAAATTACTCCAGTATCTCTGCCAAGAAAACCCCCAATGGGTTCACAAAGAATCGGACACTACTGAAACCACTTAACAAGAGCAACTTCTGGGATTCGTGTTTGGCCCTCCCATCACTGCACCACCTGGCTGTCTATCAAAAGGACAATGTCCCCAGCTCGGGGTCAAGCACAGATCCCTGGCCTTTCCCCTAGAGGCCTCCCCCACCCAGGTTGACACCAACCTATTAACAGAGTAGCAGGTCCAATTACCTAATCAATTCATAATCAGCCTGACTTTTAAATGGTCTAGCCCAGAGATGTCAAATATACAGCCTGGGCCACGTATAGCTGACCAAATTAGGTTAAGATATCGTGGGGAAATATTTAACAAAATAAATAAAAATATAGTAAAACATAGATAATGTCAATATGCGGTTTTGTATGTCAACCTGTGCCCACAGGGATCTCTATGGATGATTTACTGGCGCCTGTTTCTATGTGAGTTTGGCACTGGTCAACTCTGTGATTCCTCATTCCAGCAGCCCATTCCCAGAGGCCCCAGGCTATCAAAAAAAAAAATTCTTGTTCACGACCCTCTTCTCTCCAGGATGCCTCTCCAGGCTTCCCAGGCTTCCCTCCCATCCTCCAGCTCCTCATCAGCCCTTATTTATCTGACTTATTTATGAGTTGGACACCAGTGGTCTAGCCCACATCCACTTCATGGTACAATGGTGATGGATTTAGAGCTAGAGGCCTTGGTTTTATATTCCCTGCTCCTCTGCTTCCTGCCTGGGTGAAGTCAGGAATTCTCCGAGCCTCATTTTTCTCCTCATTAAAATGACAGGGTGGGACCAGCTGACCTCTCCATCTTTTCTACCTCTTAATTTCTCTCCATAGGATCCTATAAATTTTAGAGCTGGAGAGAATACTTCCAGATTATCTAATCCAGTCCTTTTCCATTTACAGATGGGGAAAGTGAGGCCCAAACAGGGGAAGTGATTTGCCCAAGTTCATACTTGGACATCACACATTGTTTGCTCTTCCCTGCCCCCCAAGGCAAATAGGGTTAAGTGACTTGCCCAGGGTCACACAGCTAGTAAATGTCTGAGGCTGGATTTGAACTCAGGTCCTCCTGACTGTGCCACCTAGCTTCCCTCCAAGTTGTATGATCTAAGAACCCTTACGCCTCTGTGTCATTTTGTGCCCTCTGTTTACTGAGCATCTACTATTCCTATACGGGGCTGAATCTAAGTTGAGGTGACTTTTTCCTCCTGCAGTCCCTCTATATCACTCTTTGCACCATAGAATGTAAGCCCCTTGAGGAACTTCTTCATGTTGGTCTTTGTAACCCCAGCACCTCACAACAGGCCTGACTTATGGCTAAGTGCCTGAAAAATGCTAGCTGGGTCTCACTGATGCACCGGTTTTATTACCTGGTACCTCCTTCTCTCCTCTGTATGTCTTACTTCCACCAGCCGGAATGTGAACCCAAGGTCCCCCAGAACCCCAAACTCCCTGTGGACAGCTGCTAGGGTATGTGTGTGTGTGTGTGTGTGTGTGTGTGTCTGTGTGTGTTTTCAGTCGTTTTTCAGTCATATCTGATTCTTCATGACCCCATTTGGAGTTTTCTTGGCAGAGATACTAGAGTGTTTTGCCATTTCCTTCTCCAGCTCATTTTACAGATGAGGAAACTGAGGCAAACAGGGTGAAGTGACTTGCCCAGGGTCACAGAGTCCAGTAAATAAGGGCTGGTGAAATGCTAGAGGATGGGAGGGAAGCCTGGAAAGGCATCCTGGGGAGAAAAGTCTTGAACAATCTTTTTTTGTTTTTTTTTTTGGATAGCCTGGGGCCTCTGGGACTGGGATGCTGCAGTAAGGAATCACTGCTTAGAAGGGTCTTCAGGGCTGGCTGAGACCATCCCATTAGGGAGGCGGGAGAGGAAAGAATGGAGTAGCCTGGAACCTGGTGACGGGAGGCACTCCACCCTCTGCCCGCCTGATCTCACAACTTCCTCTCTTTCTTCCTGCCCTTTTCTCTGAAAAGGGATTGTCTGCTGTGTTCCAGCCTCCCTCCACCCCACCAAATTTAGTCTGGAAACCAGTGCTGGGTCTTTGTTGTCCTTTCCCTGAAACAGGGGAGCACCCGCCACTATTTCCAGCCACGGGCCATCCACCTTCTGGTTCTCAGCTGAGTCTGTAGCTGCCCTCAGATACCTGGCTCCCTCCCCACCCCCGGGAATCTTCGGCCACTGCAGAGATTTCTCCCCCACCGGCCCCCCTTCAACCTGTCCTGTCTCCTGCCTCTGACCCTGCCTGACCCCCTGTCTGGGAGCTGTCTATTTCTTTGATGCTCTAGACTTGGGGTGAGGGGAAGGCTGTGACCTGCTGGCTGCGTGCTCTGAAGGATCTGCTGGCCAGGGCTGGGGAGCCTGTATGAGGTGACCTCGGAGGAAACTGGAAACCCCCTGGGGGCCAAAGGAAGCTCATTTGTTCTCCCACCACCAGCCCAGGCCAGACTCTCCTCTAGCCATCTACTTCCTTCTCCATAGCCTCTCTGTTTTGTTTTATTTCAACACATTAAACACCTATTGTGCATTATATGAGACCATGTACCAAGGCCTGGGAATAAGAACATAATTTCCTCCCGTTCCCTTAACAGAATAAGCACTAGGTTTGGATTAGAAGATCTGGGTTCAAATCCCAGGTTGGTCATTTATTTGGGGTATGGTCGTAGGCAAGCCATTCCCCCTCTCCAGGACTCAGTTTTCCCATCTGGAAAACAAGAGTGGGGCGGCTAGGTGGTGCAGTGGATAGAGTGCCAAGCCTGTAGTCAGGAAGACCTTAGTTTAGATGTGACCTCAGACACTTACTAGCTGTGTGACCCTGGGCAAGTTATTTAACATCTGTCTGCCTCCGTGTCTTCAGCTGTAAAATGAGAATATGATAGGACCCGCTCCCCCAGGGTTGTCGCATGAATCAAATGAAAGAATATTTGTGAAGTGTTTGGAGAACCTTAAAACCCTAGATAAATGTTCATTATTATTATTGTAAGTATAGGCTAATAATAATAATAAGCAGCAGCAAAAGCATGGACAGCAGGGAGCAGGCTAGGGTAAGACCCTAGGAGAACACCCCGACCTGGACATCTGCAGGAGGCTGGAGGCAGATAGACATCACCCACACAATGGCTCGGAGGGGGCAGTGATACCATAGATTTTCCTCCTGTGTGACTGAGCTGGGAAAGCCTGGCCCTCCCTCCCCCACAGGTTTGGGAGTGGGAGGGATGTGGGTTCTGAAAAGGGAACTCCAGTGACAGGACTCGGGGTGACATCGGAAACAAGAGCAGCGGAGAGCAGGCCTGCCCCGTCCTACCCCCAGGGATTGGCACCCTGGTTCAAATCTTCATACTGGGTGCTTTCTGTAAAACAAGAAAGAGGAACTCCTGAAGATTTATTGATGAAGATACCCCAACCTCCTTCTGTTCTAACTTTGCCCTCTTCTAGGCTATAACCTTCGAGGAGTGTTAGGGGACAAGGAGAAAGGTCAGGCTTTCGTATAACCCCCTCCCAGAGCCCCCTGGAAGGTCTCTTCCTATATTGCTACCCCTGTTAATGTGCCTTCATTTACCCATTGGTAAAATTAGGCCAGAGACATTAATTACTAAAAGACAGCATGATATAATAGGCAGGAAACTGAAAACCCTTTGGGCAGGACTTGGTTGGGAACTCTGGGCATACTGATGACATTATGGAAAAAGTACTGCCCTGGAAAAGGGAAGCCCTAGGTCTGAGTTAGAATATTGAGTAATCTTGCCTTGGACGCTTAGTGTGTGACCATGAGCAAGCCATTCAACCTTTCTTAGTCTCAGCTCCCCCCTCTTTAAAATAAAAGTGATAATAACTGTTAGACCCACCTCACAGGGCTGTTCTCAGGCTTTACATTACACTATCAGATAAAGTGACATAACGCTTCCAGTCAGTTGTTACAACATGGTCCTGCACCTGGAGGATCTCTGAGACAAGCCAGGTCAGCTCCCTAATTTTACAGGTGAGAAAACTTGGTTCCGAAGAAGGTTTGGAACCCAGGTCCCCTGACTCCAAATTTGATATTTTCCTCCCCACGCCATCGTGTCTTCGATGGTGGTTAAGTGGTTAGAGATGTTTCAAGGCAAGGGTTAATTGGAGTAGCTTTGTTTTATTGGGGGTGGGCTTGGGGAAAGGGTTCCGGGAGGGCAGGGTAACCGAACTCCGAACTTCGGTGGAAGGCCTGGAAGGGGCGAGGTCGGGGGAGGCAGAGACTCCCATCGGGGGCCTCGGAATGCTTTCTTGTTGGGACGCTCGTGTCGCTGAGATTCCAGCCCCTGTCCCTTCGGTGAAACACGTGCCTGGGGTGTAGCACGTGCTGTGGGGGGTAAAAAGGTCAGAGCTTCCCAGAACGAGGGAATTTCATTCTGCCAGCTCATGTTCAGCCTGACTACAGAGTCAGATTCTTGGGAGGTGAGACCTGTTGTTCACCTGGAACTCAGGGATTCCCCTCCCCCCAACTCTGGGAAAGGAAAAAGGGGGGGGCTATGCTGGGCTGAGGACCCCTCCCGCCCCGTAAGAAATCAAGGGCAACCCCGAAGGGCTGGGGTGGCCCCATCTGACCAGAAGATGGGAGGAGGGTGGAGGAATCCCGGGGGAAGGAGGGAAGAGGCTAAAAATAGATGGGGGAAAATTCCGTCACCTTCCCAAAATAGAAACCGACTCAACAGCAAAAGACCTGGAGAATGATGTCAGGATCGGGAGAAGAATTTTGTAGGGGGAGGGGCAGGGGGATGTCCTGAGGCAGCCCGTTCTCCCCGACTTTCCTGGGACCGTGCCCCACCTGGGTGCCCAAGCCCACGTCACCCACCCACCCACCTGGGAACGGGGGGGTAGGGAAGGAGACTCAGATTGAAATCCCTCGGCCTGACACCGACTCAGTGTGTGACTTTGGGCAAGTCCACCACTCTGTTTCCTCATCTGTAAAATGGGTATAACAATCCTTGCATTCCAAACGCCCCCCCGCCCCGCTCCCTCCTGCCCCTGGGTTGCTGGCTGAGAGGGAGGAAGGCACTTTGCGAACCCAGGGCGCGCTCGGCCTGCCCAGAGCCAGCTGTGTGGATGGATGCCGGCCAGGAGGGAGAGCGGGGACACCCAGGGAGCCGGGGGAAGGAATGAAGTGGGCGGTGGGGGAGGGGCCCTGAGCCAGGAGAGCCCCTGGCCACCCTGGAAAAGCTGCTGACGGAAGGGAAGGGAACCCAAAGGGAGAAGCGGAGGCTAAAAATAGCATCCCCAGCTCCTCCCTGGGTTATTTTTAGCCTCTTGGCTGCTGGAGGGCCCTCCCCTTTGGCGTCAGCAGAAAGGAAACTGGGCACCTCGGAGACTCCCCATCCCTCCTTCCCTCCCCCCCCCAGTCCCAGGTTTCTCTGGGGCTGCTTGGGTTCTGGAGCAGGCCAGAGCGGGAGGAGAGGGAAAGGCCACCCTCGAAGCAGCTGCCCAGTGGGTCAGCCCTGGTGCCTTCGGGCTCACCTCGGAGGACCCCGGGCACTCTCCTGTCCAGGCCCCCCCCCCAGCCCCACCCTCTTCTTAGAGCCTCCCATCCCCAGCTCGCCGGCAAGTGCTGCGCGTGTCTTTTGGACCGGACTTAGCTGCGGACTTTGGGTACAGTCAGATAGTCTGGAAAAGAAAAGTCCCGGATCTGGGTTAGAATACAGTTTTTTTTTTTTAATTTCAGGACAATTCACTTCCCCTGCTGGGACTTAGTTTCGTTATCTGTGAAATGAGAGGAATCATCTCCGGCGGGCACAGGGTGCTTTGATAGGAAGAGTGCTCCATTGGGTGCCCAGGGCATCTGGCATTTACTAGCTGGGTGACCCTGAACAAACCCTTTCCCCTCGAGAGACCTCAGTTTCCCACTTTGTAAAATTAGGGGCTCAGACTAAATGATCTCTAAGGTCCCTTTTATATCCTGTAGTCTTTACTTTCAGGGGAATTGTTCAGATCCATTTAGGTGGTGGTTATTATTATTATTGTTATTATTGGGGTTCATGTAGAGAAGGGACTCGGAAACTGTTGAATAATAGATTCCAGCGGCACTAAGGGTTAGGGAGAAGCCAAACCCGTAAAGGAGGAGAGAGTGAGTCTTGGGTACTTTGAGAGAACTCCCCAGACCGCTGTTCTCTGCTCATCTGGAGATGCCCAGGCCCAGGCTGGCTGGAACTTCCTGCTGGGGGCACCATCCAATGGGGGAATCCCCGTGGGGAGGGACCCCCTCACCCTAATCTTTCTGAGCTTTGAGAGTTCAAGCCAATGAGATCATCCCCCCCCCCCCGTGGAAAGCAGCGGGGAAACCTGTGACGTCAGCCTCAGAGCCACCCACAGCCAGCTGCCTTGCAGCAAGCCCAGCTGCAAACTTTTCCTGTGCCTGAGCAGGCTGCGGGCTGGAGGCTTCCTCCGCAGGGCTTGGGAAGCAGGGATGGAGATTGCAGCACAGGACCGGGGATGGGAAGGGCTTTCTCCTCCAGTCCCTTCATTTTACAGATGGAGAAACTCGGCTGAAAAAGACGACATAAAGCTAGAGTTGCTTGCTTTTTCCATAGCTCAATTCAGTGGCCACCTCAGGAAGACCTTGACTCATTCCCCGCCCCCCACCAGGAATTTCCTTTGTGAATATTTTATACATGCCCCTGATTGAAGGCAAGCTCCTTGAGGACAAGAACGTTTCAATTTTGTCTTGGTAGCCCCTTCCCCCCTCCCCCCTCCCCAACACCCAGCCTGACACATGATAGGTGCTTAATAAACATTGTCCCACTTGAGCCCAGGCTCTCTGACTTCAGTTCTAGACTTATCTGCTGGCCCAGTCCCCAGAGCTATTGCCCCAAGTGCAGAGGACGGAGTGACTGGGTCAGGATGCCCTGGAACAGCAGAGACACACATCTGGGCACATGTACTTGACTTGCTGTTCTCTCCTGAGGGGCTGGGGTGGGGTCATGGGGATGCTGGCTGTACAAGGCCTGCAGCAGAGGGGAGAGCACTGTTCTGGAGAATGGACAGCTCTGTCACAGCCAGAGCACGAGCCCCAACAGCCACAGGCTGGAATGATGATAAATGCTTCATGCACCTTCTTTACCCCTATCTATAGGCAACAAGAAGTCACATTTCATATAATGTTTTACGTCTTAGAGGCAGTGTGTCATAGCGGACAGAAGGCTAGCCTCAGAGCCAGGAAGGCCCTGGGTTCAGGCCCTCCCTTTGACATGTACTAGCCCTATGACCCCTTAGCACGCCCTTTAAACTGCTCATTGCTTCTGATAGACTTCTTTGTGAGTCTGGGACACTTATAGATCCTTTCTCAGAATCATAGTTTTAAAAGCATAAGATAAAATATATTTTAAAAATATATTGAATATATTACAATAAAATAAAAAATACACTAAAATATATAAAATATATTAAAAAATATACAGGATTACAAAGAAATCATGTATATTGAAATAGTTATCAAAAGGTTTTAAAAAAAAAGTTTTCCAGACCCCAGTTTAAGAATCTCTGCTTTGGGGGCAGCTAGGTGGTGCAGTGGATAGAGCCCTGAAGTCAGGAGGACCTGAGTTCAAATTTGGCCTCACGTGACACTTACTAGCTGTGTGACCCTGGGCAAATCACTTAACCACAGTTGCCTAAAAAAAGAAGAATCCCTGCTTTTAGACTAAGTTTCAGAGAAGGTAGCAATCTGCATGGGTAAGAATTTCCTCACCCTGGAGTTTCTTGTGCTAACAAAAGCTCATGTCCAGTTCCTATTCCTTTAAGTTTTACGAAGTACTTCCCTCACATCTCCACAGAGTCAATGGTATCAGGGTTTTACCATCGCTGTTTTATGACTGCCCATGTGGCTCAGTTCTTCCACCTTCCCGCTGGTGCCCACTTCTCCCTTGGTCCTGGGCTGAGGACCTGGTCCCAAAGTAGTTAGGCTGGAGCCTAATTTCACCTCCCCTTCCTTCCTCTCCCCACTGCCACCAGCAAACAGGAGACCTGGGGCCATTCTTCCAATAAATTTCCCTCCACCCACCCCCAGTTCTCCCCCAGAACTGTCAGAATGAAACCAGTCACCTCCCCCACACTGATGCCATCACATTCCTTCCTGCTCACCTGCTTCCTCAGGCTGCTGGAGGGCATCAAACGAGAGGGTCTGCTCCAGAGGCGGGAGCCTGGAGGGCTGGGAGACCCAGATTCTCATCCCAACTATATATTACCTGGGCAAGGGCCTTTCCTTTTCTGGGCCTCAGTTTCTTCACGTATGCAATGAATGGATTGGAAGGGATGGGATGACCTCTAAATCCTTTCCAACTCCAAGATGCCTTGGGTCTGGAAGGCTTCTCCCAACTGGGCACTTCTCCCTTGGGACACTATGTTCCCTTATGTGTTCTTACCCTTCCTCCCAACACATTGAAAGTTCTGCAAGTGTGTGTGTGCGTGTGCGTGCGTGTGTGTGCGTGTGTGTGTGCGCGTGTGTGCGTGTGTGTGCATGTGTGTGCGTGTGTGTACATGTGTGTGCGTGTGTGTACATATGTGTGTGTGTGTGTGTGTGTGTGTGTGTGTGTGTGTGTGTGTGTGTGTGTGGCTGGATCCGGGTCTGGGTCTGGTACATCTACATGGATGTGTGCATGTTGAGTTTTTGATGAGAGATATGGTGTCTTCCCCGTTATACCGTAAACCCCTGGAGGTGAGGGACCATGCTTTTTGCCTTTCTTTGTGTTCGAAGTGCTCAGCACAGTGCCTGGCCCACAGTAAGCATGTAATAGATGCTTGTTGACTATTGACCGCTTGAGAAAAAAGCACTTTGGTATGGGAGGAAGAGCCCTGGACTGAGAGGCAGGATGGCCTGGGTTTATTCAAACTTTCGTCAGACATTTCCTAGCTCTGTTACCTTGGCTAAGTCATTCAGCCTAGTTTTCTTATCTATCAAATGGGCATGACAATAGCACCTACCCAAGATATTGTTGTGTGTGGATTGAATTAGATAATGTGTGTATAGATAGCACTTTGCAGCTCACATAGGGTTAGATAAATGTCAGCTATTTGTTATTATTATTAATATTATTAGACACTTTAACTTCTCTGGGCCTTGGTTTCTCCATACGTAAAATGGGAGCAAGCCTTTCATTTGCCTGCCTTTCAGGGTTATTCTGGGAGAAATGCTTTCTTTGTAAACTATAAAACATCAAAATGAGTTATAGTAAGAATGTTCCTGGGATCCCACATTCTTATGAGAAATTAGCTTTCTCTCAGTGAACCCTGGGTCCACGGGAGGAGAAGAGGATACAGAAGGAGGGGCGACTGTCTCTCTGTTCAGACTAGCCACCCAAACTCCCTTCATGCCCCTCTAGCTGCTGCCTAATACCTCTTCTCCACTTATCCCATACCTGAGTTTCCCAGGGTGGTAGATGGAGCAGGAGTGAGTGCAGAGCCCGGAAAGGCGATGTCCATTGACCCTAGGTTCAAAGAGGGGGTCCCAGGGAGTATTTTCTCCTATAGCTGCCTCCCGAGCAGCTCTGCTCCCTGGTTCCCCTTGAACAGGGTGGCCTGGCCTGGCCACCTCCCTCACCCCCAGTCTTGAGTCATCAGCTCTGTCTGTCTGTTCCTCCTGCCTCTCCACACACCAGCAGAGCCAGCTCCCCAAACAGCCTGTGGGAAGGGGGGGCAGCCTTTGTAGATGAGAGTTCCTGTGTGCATCTGAATGTGTGTGCAAACATCTGTCTTTGCATGCGCACGTGTGTCTCTGTGTCTGTGTGTGTCTTGGTCTCCGTGGGTGGCTGTCTGCCTGACAGTGTGTGTGTGTGTGTGTGTCCGTCTGTCTCCGTGGGTGGCTGTCTGCCCGTCTGCCTCCCAGAGACACCTTCCCTCTAGCTGATGCTCCTGCCCCGCCCTCTCCCTGTCTGACATCCCTGCGGGCACCACCGCCCCCCCCACCTCCTCTGTTCCTGTTCCAGAGCTCTGCGTGATGCTCCCTGGGATGTGAAATCAGGGGCCTGGCCTACCACCCAGCTCCGGAGGCAGGGGTGAAAGCAGCCTAGACAGACTGAGGTCAGCAAGCTGGCAGGAACAGGGACGTTGAGAAGCAAAGGAAGAAGCCTGAAAGTACAAAGTCAGCGAAACCAGGGGCGTATAGGGGAGGAGGAATGGAAAAGCATGGAGACAAAGGTGGGTGCATGGAAAGGAGGAACAGAGGGAAAAGACAAGTGAGGTTGGAGACAGACTGTGAAGGGCCCTGAAATTCCCTCCAAGGACTTTGGATTTTCTCCTCCAGGCAATAGGGAGCCATGGAAGGTGTCTGAGGGAAACAGGACTCTGATTAGAGCTGAGCAACCTAGTGTACTTGGAAAGAGCTCCATATTTGCAGTCAGGGGATGACAGGTTTATACTATCATAAGATTCTAGATCTGGAGCTGGCAGAGTCCTCAGAAGCTGCGAACAAATGAATGAAGAAGCGCGACTGTGCCAATCATTGTGTTAAGCGATACAAAGGTATACAAGGATACAAAGATCGTCCTTGCCCTTGAGGGGTGTTATTAACAACAATAATAATATTAATGGCTAGCATTTATATAGTGTTTTAAGGTTTGGATCCTCACAAAAACTCTGTGATGCAGTGCTATTATTCTCCCCATCTTACAAATGAGAAAACTGAGGCTGAGAGCAGTTAAGGAATAATGATAACAATAATAATAACCAGCATTTATAGAGCCCTTTAAAGTTCACGTGTTTTCTCATTTGATCCTCACAACAACCCTGGAAGAGAGGTACAGTTGGTATTCTCATTTTATAGGTGAGGAAACTGAGGCTGAATGGTTCAATGACTTGCCCAGGGTCACCCAGCTAACACGACAGGATTCCAACACACCAAGTCCAGGTCTACCTGCCCAGCTGCCAGGGGCCATCCCCAGTCGTCCTGATCTGTATCTGGCCACTGGACCCAGATGGCTCTGGAGGAGAAAGTGAGGCTGGTGACTGCACAGCCCTGCCTCACTTAAACCTGATCCACTTGCAAGTCATGGCATCACCTCCCTGATGTCATGGTCTTCTTCTAGAATGAAGGACAAACAACAACAATTGCCTAGCTGCCTCCTACAAGGAGTGACAACTCACCCAGGATAGTGGTGTCCAGGAAGGGGCACTTTGTTCCAGAAAAGTTTCCCCTTTCCCATACGACCTCCCCAGCATCAGAGGGCTCAAGTTTCCATTTTACCTCTTCTACTTCTATTACATGTATGACCCTGGGGAAATCACTTAGGGTCACAGATATAAAGCTGAAAGAAACCTTTGAGCCCAGCCCTTCTATTTTACAGATGAGGAAACTGAGGCCTAGAGAGGGAAAGTGATGCTCCCAGGGTTACGCACCTGGGAAGTGTCTGAGACAGGTTTAGAACCCAGGGCTTCCTGACTCTGCATTCTGTCCTCCCGGCCATCTAGCTTTCCCACTCTGGACCTGTTTCCTCAGCCATGAAATGAGAGGGTTGGGCTCAGTTGGCCACTAAGATCTTACTCCTATGACTTTTACCCCTAATTTCAATGAACCGTGGTCAGATTTTGGTCTAATATATTGATGGAGAGAATCTTGGCACCTTGATTAGGAGGGTCTAAATTAGATCAGGGCAGATTGAAAAGGGAAAGGAAGTGAGTTCGTTGGAAGGAGCCTGCAGTATGCTCTTCTGAGCTCTGACCTGTACCTGATTCAGGGCTCTGGGAGCCCCCCTGGAGGCCATGGGGCACCCTCATGGCTCCAGGGCAGAGATTCAGAGCATCTTCTCCCTAAGGACCAGGCCTGGGCCTAAACGGGAGAATCCCCTCAGCTGCCCAAGCAGGCCCTGAGGCTTGGCCAACCATGCGCAGGGCAGAGGTGGATATGGCAACAGTGATGATAATAATCACAAAAATGCTACTTGTGTTTCTGTGGCACTTTAAAGCATTTCTTTCCCCCAAGTTACCCTGGGAGGTGAATGGTACAAAAATAATTCTCCTCACTTTGCAGGGGAAGAAAATGAGGTTCAGAAAGGTTTAAATGACGATCATCATCACATTCCTCATACTTTGATCCCCCATTTAAACCCAGATCTCTTAACTCAAAGCCCAACTCTCTTGAGAACCCATGGATGCTATCAGAGACAGCATGCAGTGTAGACAGCACTGAACTTGGAGTCATGGGGACCTGGGTTCAGATCTGGCCTGCAATGCTTCCTAGCTGTGTGTCCCTAAGAAAATGACTCAACCTCCTGGAGCCTCAGTTTCCTCACCTGTAAAATGAAGAGCTTGGCCTTGATGACCTCCAGGTCCTTTCTAAGCTGGCAGCTCTAAGTCTGTGAGTTTATGAGATTGGGGGAGAGGGGGAAGGGAGGAGGATGTCTCCAGGCTTGGAGTCCTTACAGGCTATTTGTGATGGATAGAAAGAATAGAGCCCAGGGTAGTTAGGACAGAGGAAAGACCAGGGACTCAGGGCTTGGACCCAGCACTGGGTCTTCAACCCAGATCTCTTGTCACTTATTAACTATGCTTCAGAATCTCAAGTTTCCTTTCTAAAATAGAGATTTTAATCCTGTCCATCCTACCTACCTCACTGGGTAGTTACAAGTCAAGCAAGGGCTTTGTAACTGGTAAAATCATATATAATGGGAGATGTCATGCATATACATGGGATTGTACATGCATGAATGCACACGTTTAATGTGTGTATGTATGTGTGGTGCATGGGTATTTGTATGGGTAGGTGTGAACTAGTAAATACACTATTGTGCACATTGTTTGCATACTGTGTGCATGTATAGAGAGGTGGGCAGGCTTGACTTTGTGCTCCTGTGCACACACATGAGTGTGTGAATGTATTCACCTATGGGTATGAGTCTGCATTGTAGGTCCGTGTGTGTGTAATTTGTGTCTCTGCTATGTGTGTGAGTGTGTTACTGTGTTGTGCACTGAGTACTCCTGAGAGTGTGTGATTGTATGTGCCTTTGGGCACACTGGGGAGCTGGAGGAGGATACCCTTCCTGTACCCTGGCACCACCTACCCTGCCCCACCTGCCCGAGAGTGCCTGGGGCCAGGTGGGGCCGGAAGACTGACTCAGCTGCTTGCTGTGCCCAGTTTCAGGGAAGCTGCTGTCTGGCGCCTGGCCCAGACAGTGCCTGCCTGTGGCCCTCCCCCACTGCTGTAAGGCCTCAATGCCAGGTGGCTCCTCGGCCCTGCCCACCTGCTGCCCCCTTCCCCCAGCCTCTAACTTCCTCTCCTTAAGAGTCAAGGCTAAAAAAAAAGAGTCAAGGGCAGCATGAAGATGGGCAGTGCTGCCCACCTTCGGAGAGGGAGGGGGAGAGAAAGGAGGGGGCCCCAATGCCAGAGCCCTCCATCCCCCAGCCCTTCCCGTCTGAGCCAAAGAAGGGACCCCAGGGGTGGAAGGGCCAATTCCATCCCCACTGTAGGGAAGGCCTTTGGAAAAAACAGGGTGTGTGGTTTTTGTTTGTTTGTTTGCTTGGGGTGGGAGTGGGGGTGGACAGGGGAGAGGCCCAGGTGGGGCCAAGCTTGGGTAGTCCGGACAACAGAGATAAATTTAGTAATGTCTCCAGGTCAGGAATCTGGGAGGGCAGATTTTAGCTGTGGCTAATTTGCTCTGTTGCTCTGGGAAAATCATTTCACCTCTATGGACCTCAGTTTCCTCATCTGTAAAAGGAGGAGATTGGGTTAGATGACCTCTGAGACCTATTTCCAGTTTATTAGTCAAAGAACCAGGAGATGCATGTGCACGGGTGTATTCCCACATAGAGAAATGTTTGTAGTTTATATCTTTCCATGCTAAGATCACTGATGTGGGATGAGATTGAGATGGTTTTCTAATCCAACAATCCCTGCCCCCATTTTCTAGATGATACAGTTGAGGCTCAGATCGGCGCCCCGCCTTGTTCAAAGTTGTACAAGTACTTGATTTGAGCCCGCACTAGGGGCCTGGGTCTGTGGGGCCTGCTCAGCTCCTCTTTCTTCCGCGCTGGCCTGTGGCCTCAGACGTGCGTGCCTGCCCTATACGGATCGTCTTGTAATTTTTCAGATGAGGACATTGCATCCCAGAGTATGCAGATGTGTACGGGGGTGTGCTCCTGCAGAGGACGGGAGCACATGTGTCCATGGGCACACACAGCCGCGGCACACCCGCAGGCCTGTTGCCTTGCCCCTAGGGTTTCTCCACGGTGCCCAAGGCCCTGCCCAGGGCGGCGGCGGCCTGGAGAGTCGGTGGGGTCAGGGCAGCCGACTGGGCCCGGGCTCCCGGGTGGCGGGCAGGCAGGCTATTTTGGGGCCTGGCCTGGTGCCCGGCAGGGGCCTCTGTGTGCCGGGGCGGGCACTGCTCACAAAAGGCGGGTCTGTGCAGACAGCACCCCGCCCCCTCCTCCTGGGGAGCCGGAGCTGCAGGGCGGGGGAGCGGCCGGCCAGACGGCTCCCAGCGCTAGACAGGGGCCTCCCTCCAGCTGACTCCTCCGTCTGCCTGAGTCCTGCCCCAGCCGCAAGAAGTTGGGGGGGGGAACCCCAGCCCTGGAGCTGCGGCTGGCGGGGGGCGGGGGGCCTGGCCCAGAGCCGGGACAACCCCAGGCCGAAGGACCGAGTGTGAGATAGAGAGAGAGAGAGAGAGAGAGAGAGAGAGAGAGAGAGAGAGAGAGGGGTGCACAGGGGCCCACCCATGGGGGGTTGAGGGCTTGCAGCCTCTAGAAAAAAGGGTGCACTGCACAGGGGTCGAGTCTTGCGGGATCCCTTCAGCCTCCATGCACCCCTCCTGCAACCCCTAAAGAAAGGGGTGGACGTGGCCCTACTCATGCGTGAGTTGGGGGGCACCATCCCTTGCAGCCCCTAGGAAGAAGAGTGCACGCAGGCTCATTCATGCAGGAGAGAAGGGGACATCCTCCTAGCACCCCCGCTTGCAGCCCCAGTGGAGGCTAGGGTTTTCTTTCTTCGCAGACCCTTCCAGATGCCCGAGCTAGGGGCATAGCTGGGATCGGGTGGGCAGAAGGATCCCTCCCTTCTGCACAGCCCCCTTCCCCCCCCCCGCCCCCGCCGCAATCCCTCTGGCTCCTGGGGAGGAGTGGAACTCCAGGTGCCAAAGTGAGAGGTAGAGGGGAGGCGGAGGGGGAGGGGGAAGAAGAGAGAAAGGTTTTTCCCAGACTCTAGACACTTGGAAGTTGCACATACACACCCTCTGTCTCCAATTATCCAATTTGGGGAAGCAGGAGCTGGGATTCCCGCCGTCTGGGGAGGGAGAGGTACAGCACGGGGGTGGGAGTGGGGGGTTGGCGGGGCGCAAGGGAGAGTCTGGATCCTGAGTCAGCTCCCCTCTCCTCGCCTGCCCGTCTCAAGCGGGGTTATCTGAGGTGGGATCCTCCTCCCCCCCCCTTCACAAGGGAGGGAACAGGGACTGAGAGTGAGGGACCAGCTGTGGAGCTGAGTCAGGGGGCTAGTGGCTGAGTCTGGTATCTCCCCCCCGGGGTCTGGGTTTCAAGACTGTGTGAGTGAAGTGGGCGTGGGGCCAAAGACTACAAGGTCAGCTACTGTATGATATCGGGAAAGTGAACCAGGCTGAGAGATCTGGGTTCGGGTTTCAGCTGGGCTGCTCACTTGCCACGACATTGGGCAAGTCACTTCCTTTCCTTTCTCTTTTGGTGTTCCCAGGTGCAAAACAGGGTCAAGGATCCCTGCCTCACCTTCCTCTCTGGCCGTCTTGAGAATCAAATGAGAGAATGGATGGGAAATCACTTGAAGGGATAATAATGACGATGGTAAATAGTCTATTTCCGAGTCTCCAGTATTTCCCAGTTTCCAGCCTCATCCAGGATGTTCCATCCAGCGTCCCTGGGGCTTGGGGGTGGAAGCAAGGCGAGCTCACATTTCTCTAAGGGTCAAGGAAATGAGGTTGATAAACCCTGGGGAGGAGATACTTGCTGTCCACCCCCAATCCAGTTGAGCCTGGGTTGTGAGCTAAAGACTGGATAAGGCTAGGAGGCACAGGGTGACTGCCCAGATGGGGAGGCCCTGGGGTGATGCTCATCAAGCCTGCAGGTCAACCCCCCAATCGCTCTCCTCCTTGCCCCACCCCCACCCCAGTGCCAGGCAGCCACCCTGAAAGCAGCTTGGAGGGGTGGGAGGGGTCCTCGGTGGCTGTTGAGGGGAAGAATTGCTTAAGGGCCAGGCCCCCAAGGAGGGCCCAGGTTGCCCCCCAGAGCCCATCAGAGTCAGGAACCTTGTAAATGGCCCCTGAGCCTCTCCAGTGGCAGAGCTGGGCAGCAGATGTGGGGTGGGCTGTGTGTGATTTACATTGGCATATATGTTTGCTTATATCGCTGTATGTATGCATTGTATATTTTCATGGGAGAGTGTACTGATGTATGTTTGCATGTAGATGGGGTAGTCGAAGGGGTGGGGAATCTTCAGTCTTGAGGCCACATGTGGCCTTCTAGGTCCTCGAGTACAGGCCCATTGTCTGCATCCAAACTTCACAGAAAAAATCCCCGTAATGAAAGGATTTGTTCTGTAAAACTAGGACTCAGCCAAAGGCTGCACCCAAGGACCTAGAGGGCCATGTGTGACCTCGAGCCTCAGGTTCACCACCCTGGTAGGGGATAGTGACACATCAGGGATCTAGCTGAGGGAGGTCCCCATATTTCAGAGGGAGAGAGTATTCACTTACATCTGTCCTAGAACATGCATAGAATCCTAGAATACTTGAGAAATGGAACTTTGGTGTCCAGCTACTTTGTTGAAGGCAGTATGGCCGATGGATTGAGTCCTTTGACTTGGAGACCTGTGTTCAAATCCTTCCTCAGGCTGTGTGACTTGGTCAAGTCTTAGCCTCTCTGCCTCAGTTTTCCCCATGAGGGAGTTGGACTCAGTGACCTCTGAGGTACTTTCCAGCTCTAAATCTGTGATCCTGGGGTGCCGTTGAGTGGGAATCCAGTCCACGGTGCATAAAGAGCACAGAGATAGGGTGGTACAGTGGACATAGAGCTGGCCACGGTGTTGGGAAATCCTGGATTCAAGTCTTCTCCACACACATATTGGCTATGTGATCCTGGGAAAATCACTTACCTTCTCAGTGCCAGTGGACAACTCTCTAAAACTACATGTTATAGACAGATTGCCAATTTATAGTCTGCTCTGAGCTCTCCACATGGATGAAATCACAGAAATAGACCAAAAGTAAAATGTGCTGTTGAGCACAAACATTACACATTGCTCCCCCCCCATACCCTTGCAGACACACACACACATTCCCGTATGTGCTAATCACCAGGTAAGAACATGTACACATCCACACGTGCCCTTGCACCCTTGGCCTACCCTCACACCAACCCCCCCTCACCCAGACTTCTGTCTTCCCCCCTTCCCAGGCCTGGGAACCAGCTGTGGCCTGGGGGGTGGGGGGAGGCAGGGGGAATGCGTGGGAAACAATGGAGAACAATGAGGTTGGGGGAAAGAACAAAGAGAATTCTGAACTGCCTGGGAGCTTGCTTGCTCCAGGGACCCTGGGAAAGGAAGCAGAGAGACAGAGACAGAGACAGAGACAGAGACAGAGAGACAGAAAGACAGACAGACAGAGATAAAGAGATACACACGGAGGGGCAGACAGACAAAAAGAGGGAGGGAGAGACAGAGTGAAAAGGAAGGGAAAGGGAAACAAAGAGGAGTATAGAATCCTAAAATACATGAGCAGGAAGGGCCCTTAAAGACCTTCATATCCAATAGCTTCATTGACTTCATAAGGAAACTGAGGCCCCAACAGGACAAGACTTTCCCAGAATCATACAACATGTTTTGTGCATCACACAGAAAGAGACTGGGAGGAGGCTGTGGAAAGGCGCTTGGATTTGGAGTCAGGAGGATCTGGGTTCCAATCCTGTCTCTGATATTAGCTGAGTGTCTTTGGGCAGTTACTTAATTCCTTCGGGCCCCAGTTTGTCCATCATAAAATGAGAAGGTGGGCTTCAATGGTCTCTACGGCCCATTTCACCTCTGGCTGTATGATCCTACTCGTCGGTCTGCACCCAATTTGGGTGGAAAGAGCCCTGGATTTGGAAGCCAGGAGATCTGGGTTGCAGTCTGTCATCTCATCTGTCAAATGGGAAAAATAATCCTCGCTCGGCTTCCCTCCCAGGGGCACTGAGAAGATCAAATGGGATCACAGACATGAAAGCCCTTTGTAGACTGGAAAACGCTGTGCAGATGTGAGGGGCTGTTGGGATTATCATGAAGTGTGTGTGAGGCTATCTGTGTGCACTTCCCCGTTGAGGGGCCCACACACCAGCGGTCCTGTGTGCCGGGAAAGCAGGGGTGAGGGGAAGATACCAGCATTCTCGGGTACTTCCTGCTAGTGACACTGAAATGGGGGGGGGGGGTAAAGGGGGCTGTCATCCAGAACATTGTAGCATAATAGGGGGAAATAAGAAACAAAGGGAGAAAGCCCTAATGTGGGGCATGGACCCTGTGCTGAGGGTGGGTCAGAGATGCCCAGGCCTTTTCCTCTACTCTTCCTTCCTCCCCACCCACCCCCATACCCTCCTGTAGACCAGGACTGGCAGGAAGGGGTCAGCTCTCTCTTTCTGATCATCCACTTTTCTCCCTCTCTTCCTCCCTAGCTGGTCAGACTCTGAATCCCAGGTGTGGGCCGAGGGATCTAGGGTCTGGACTCTGAATTGTAGGTGTGGGCCCTGGGATCTAGGGTCTGGGCCACTGATTAGCGTTTGTCCCTCACTTGGCTTCTAGGCCCTTCCTTGGACTCATGCCTCTTATCCCCCAAAGGGTGGGTACAACTTCCAGGGGCTCAAACCTCTGATGTATCATCATCCCTGCACTGGCTCCTGGGGCAGTGCCTTCCCACCCCACCCCTAAACCTGGGCCTCAGGTCCTAGCCTGCAGGGCTCCTTGTCTGGGCCCATACATTCCATTCTGTTGAGGCCACCCTTGGGGCTCCTGGCTCCAACTGGCTGCCCAGAGTATCTGGACTAGGGCATCAAAGGATTCAGTGCCCAGCCAGAGGCAGCACAGCTAGTGCCCCATAAACCTGGGAGCCAGACACCAGACTCCCCTCCCCCAGTCTCTGTTGAGAAGAGGAGAAGGAACAGGGTCCTCCAGGGAGTACAAGGGTCATAAAAACCACATGCTGAGCTCCCTGCCTTGAACCCCGGCTCATCCAGCCTGCCCCTAACCCTCAAGATAGGTGTCTAACACAGAGTCACGAACTTAGAGCTAGAAGGTCATCTCATCAACTCCTCCATTTCACGGAAGAGGAGACTGAAGTTGAGGAAGGACTCGTCCAAAGTCACACAAATAGTAAATATCAGAGCCCAAACTTGAACCCTAGTCTTCTGATTTCAAGTCCAGGGCCAGGACACAATGCCTCCTAAGCCACTACCTAGCTCCAAGGACACCTCCTCCTGGATGCTCTCTCTGATTAACCCCATTCTGGTCCCTATCCCTGTGGGACCCCCTTACGATACATTGTGCTTGCTAATGGCTTTTGTTTTTGAGTCTCTGAGATCCAGTCACAAAGCACTTACTCTGCTAAGCACTGGGAAAACAAAGAAAGGCAATATATTTTGGATCTCCCCACTGTACCTAGTTTTGTGCTAGACACATGAAGGATGTTTAATCAGGGCTAACTGACGGACTTACAGACAGGAAGCAGCTTTTCTGTGGAAATCTCTGAGTTCAGCCCACGTGCTCTAAACCTCTATCTCCCATTCAACTTTCTATCTTCCCAAGAATTGTGCCTGCCCCTTGGGTAAGGGTCATCCATCTCTGCCCCTGGACATTTAAGCAATACCCAAGGGAGGAGTAAAGGTCCCTCAGAGGGCCCAGGATCCCCAGATCCCTCTAGATGGAGGGAGGCATGGCCCCTCTGTTCTCTGTCTGGATCAGACGCTGTCTGGAGGATGGTGTTTGGTTTGGGGTGCCCTACTTTAGGAGGGACATTGACAAACTGGAACAGATCTAGAGGAAGGTGACCCAGGCTGGGGAGAGGCCACGTCGCAATGAGGATCCCTGGAAGGAAATGGTGACGTTTAGCCTAGAGGAGAGGAAACACGATGGGTGCCTTTGGGCAGGTAGATTCCTAGGATGGTCAAATTTAGACTTATAAGGTACCTCAGAGATCCTTTAGTTCAGTTGGAGACACTGAAGGGGCAAATGATTTGTCTGAGTAATAGCCACCAGCTACAAGCCTATTAGTGAGACCAGGACCCCAGATCTTACCAGCCACCCTGCAGCTACACCCTTCAGCCCTCAGGTCACTACCATCTGTCCTGCTGGTGAAGGACCCCTGAGCCCTCCTGTCCATACTTCTCACTGATGCCCCCTCAGGACCACCAGGTATTTCCCTCTCTCCACCAGCTCATCTCTTTCACCTATGTCTCTTTCAATTAGTGTGAATAGGAACTATTTCTTTTTTCTTTTTGTGTATATATATATATATATATATATATATATATATATGTATGTATGTATAAAATGCTTTTTCATTCATTCATTCAAGGTCACAGAAGGGGTAAGTAGCAGAGGTGGAATTTGAAGCCAGATCCCCTGCTCTGAATTTGGTATTTGAAAATTCATCATGAGCTGGCTAGGTGGCTCAGTGGGTAGAGCCCTGGACTTGGAGTCAGGAAGACCGGAGTTGAAATCCTGCTTCAGACACTAGCAAGTCACTTAATTCTGTCTGCCTCAGTTTTCTCACCTGTAAAATGGGGATAATAATAGCACCTACTTCCCAGGGTTGATGTGAGGATCAAATGAGTTAACATATAGAAAGGGTTTTATAAACCTTTAAGTGTTATATAAATGCTAGCTATCATATGTGTGTGTGTGTGTGTATACACACATATATATATGTATATATGAATAGCTAGGTGGTACAGTTGATAGAGCACCAGCCCTGGAGTCAAAAGGACCTGAGTTCAAATGTGCCCTCAGACATTTACTGGCTGTGTGACCATGGGCAAGTCACTGACCTCTTTGCCTCACTTGGAGTGAAGAAGATTGGAATTCAAATACTGTCTCAGACACTTACTAGCTCAGTGACCCTGGGCAAGTCACTTAATCTCTGTCTACTGCCTTTGCCTCACTTTCCTCATCCTCAAAATGAGCTGGAGAAGGAAAAGGCAAACTTCCAATATCTCCACCAAGAAAACCCCAAATGGGTCACAGAGAGTCAGACGCCACTGAAACGACTCAACAAAATGTTGTATGTATACATCTGTACATACGCATACACACGTTATATCTACAGATTCGGACCAGAAGGTCAGAGCAGCCAGGCACCAGTCCCTGGAGTAGCTTCCCAGAAAGTCTGGAGCAGAGCTAAGAGAGAAGGACAGCTGATATCTCCCCAGCTCCCCTCCCACCAGCATCCGTGACTTTGTTCCCTGGTTGGAATCCAACGCCAGCGTAAGGACGGAGTCCCTGAGGAAAACTACTAACTGTAAGTGGTCTTGGCCCAGAGCCTTGCCCTCCTGGCTCCCCTTCCCTCTTGTCCCCCCCATGAGTATGGAGGGGTACAGTAGGGTCGAGGAGCAGGAGCTGGCTCCAGTGGAAAACCCTAGCCCCCGCAAGCCTCAGTGAAGCCAAGCTCCTGGGGAGGTAGCCGCAGCGGCCCTCAAGGGCCGATGGGAAGCTGATCTTTAGTGTCCAGGGCCACAGGAGACCAGGTGGGAGAATAGAAGGACACAAATAGGTGAGGCTGTCCCAAATCCCCTCTGCCCCAGGGCCTGCTAGCCATCTGGACTAATGTACTTTTGGGACAATTTATTCTGACATTTCCAGAAGATGGTAGGGAAGGAGACAAAATGTATTAAGTGCCTACTGTGTGCCAGGCACTGTGCTAAGCACTTTACAAAAATTATCTCACTTGATCCTCACAACAATCCTGGGAAGTAGATGCTATTATTATCCCCATTTTACACTTGAAGAAACTGAGGCAGATAGAGATTAAGTGACTTGCCCAGAGTCACTGAGCTAGTAAGTGTTTGAGACAGGATTTGAATTCTAATCTTCCTGACTCCAGATGATCCAGTGCTCTACCCACTGTGCCATCTGGCTGCTCTGCGATTTATTTGGGTGGGTGCCATCCTCTCTACCACCATCGATCAACAGATATTTATCAGACATCTACAGTGTGCGAGGCATCCCTTCTCCATCTTGACGAATCATGAGTTACTGTGGACAGAAGATAAACTTCAGCCTTTGGTAGCCAGCTTTTGGTGGAGGAGCTCCATACCTCGGTTAGTCTGTCTTCAGAAAGCAAACACATAGCCTTCATCAGCCCCTGCCCCCAAAGCACTTTGGGTTTGGAGGAACCTGCCAGTGAGAGCCCTGAGTAATCTCCAAACCACGTGGCGGGTGTCGGAAAAGGACCTTAGGGGAGCTAGACGGGAACGGTCTATACAACTGCGCGGGGCAGGGGATGCATCTGTGGAATTCCAGCGTCTCCCACGTGTGGGCACATTCACAGTAATGACAATGATGACATCTGCATGAACTCATCCAATATGATGTTGGCAAAGAAGCCTGTCAAACGAATGGCTGAGTCATGCCGATTTGTTTACAGAAACAGGTTTATAAGAGCAGTTCAGGGCTGGGTCACGACCACCAGAAATGTCAGAGGGGTAATCAATCCCGAAGGAGTCTGGGTGTACTGACGCATGAGGATTATCATCAATTCATCAATAAACATTCATGAAGCAGTGACGCTGCCAAGCACTGTGTTCGGCTCTGTGAATAAAAAGGAACGTTAAAAATAGGTCCTGCCCTCAAGGAGGCTACAGTCTAATAATAGAGACGTCTATACATCACTCCATAGAAGATAAATATAGACTAAATGGAATGTAGCCTTAGAGGAGAAGGCATTAGCCATTGGTGGGGACCGGGAAAAGCTTCCTACAGGAGCTGTCTTTTTTTTTTTAATTCAATTTTATTTTTCTTTCAGTTCCAAAATCTCTCCTTCCCACCTCCACCTCTGCCATCTGTTGAGAAGGCAAGAAAAATGAAGCTCATTACAAATATGTATAGTCAAGTAAAATAAATTCCCTCAGCTATGTCCAGGGGGGAGAAAACAAAAACAAGAAAATAAAATACAGTTCCACCTGCTCTCTGAGTCCGTCAGCTCTGTATCTAGAGCGGGGTGACATATTTCATCATGAGGCCTTCAGAATCATGGTCGTCATTGTGTTGATCAGAGTTCTAAGTGTTTCAAAGTTGATCTCGACAGTGTCGTCACTGCATAAATTGTTCCAAGGAAGTGAGTCTTAAAGGAAGCCAGAGCTAGGAGGGAAAGCATTCCAGGCATGGAGAGCAGTTAGTATAAAAGCCCAGAGATGGCAGATAGAGCATCATTTGTGAGAAACACAATCATGTGTGCACAGGGCAGATACCTGTGCATCTACATGCACACACACTCACTGACCCACGTGGACACACTCACAGCCACACAGAAGCACACGAAACAGGCACTTTTGCATATACCTTCCTCGTCTATCCAGACAGTGGATAAATGCACATTACATATAGGGTAGCTGGGCTGGGCAGAGGTGCCTGGAGTCAGGAAGACATAAATTCATATCTAGCCTCAGATACTTACTAAATCACTTGACCTTTCTTTGCCTCAGTTTCCTTATCTGCAGAATGGGGAAAATAACAGCAGCTACCGCACAGGAATGTTGTGGGGAATCAAAGCAGGTAGTATTTGTATGTAAAGCACTTAGCCCAGTGCCTGATACACAGTAGGCACTTAATCAGTGTTTATTGAATTGAATTATATCCACACAGATAGCCACAGACAGACCCATGAGCTTAAACAGTGCTTTGCAGTTGATAAAGGAGATCTCCTCTAATGTGAGCCCTTGTAGAGGCACGCATGTACACACTGTCCTTGTCCATTTGTCCCATTGACCATTTGTTCATTCGTTCATTCATTCATTCAATGAACATTTATCAAGCTCCTACCATGCTCACTGTGCTCCCCAGTGGGAAAGACCCCAAGTTTAGCTAGAACCTGTTTTCTGCCCTCATGGTACTTACAGACCCAAAAGACAGTCAGAATTTAATTATAGCTTCTATTTCTAGACTTTCTCCATTGAGGTTTCACTATCTCATGGGTTGGCATAAGAAATTAAATGGGAATTTGGAGGGAGTTTTGTGTAAGCCACAGACAATGCTTGAAGGCCAGCAGACAACACAGAGCCTATGACAAAATATTTAACCCAAATTGTACAATAAGGTACCATAAACACCCCATAAACAAGAAAGAAAAAAATCCAGACTTTTCTGCTGGTGCAAATGGAGGGCCAAAAATTTTTCCACAGATTTTCCATATTGCTGGAGTGCTACACCCCTAACCCCCTCAATGTGGAAGAGACGATTCTTGAATGCCAGGAAGAAAAACTGTATTCTAGAGGCAGTAGGGAGCCATGGAGGGTTTTTGAGCAAAGATATAACAGAACCTGATCTATGCTTTAAAAAGGTTATTCCTTTAGCAGTTTAGAAGAGGATTAACCAGAGGTGGGATGAAGGTTGGAGGGCATGGCCAAAGTGTAAGCCCACCATAATAAGCCTGGCCTGGGCCAGTATCTGTAAATCTGTATGTCTACTTCATCTGTGCACATACCTATGGGAGAGCGTGGAGAAGGGTTTGGTCCCTATTTGCTCTCTGTATCTGAGCTCTAACTAATAGGGGGTGACTGGGGCTTCGTCTCTGGGAGCTGAAATTCAGCAGGGCGACCAGCCAGTCCCAGAGCAAGCTTCCTCCTCTCTGGGTGGTTGCACCAAAGTGAGCTCCTGCTGGGCGAGTGAGGAAGGCAGGCAGAGAGTAGCCTGGGTGATAAGGACATGCTTTCTTCCTCCAGGTTGCTGCACCCACTGCCCCTGGTCTATCCTAACCACTCCCCAACCAACAGTGGCCAGTCCTTTAACAGGATAGAAACCTTCCCCCAGGGGCTGCACCCAGGGTGTACCCTACCCCCCACTCTCTTCTCTCTTCCCCCCCGCCCCGTTCCTTATGGTGTCTCTGGGCAGATAGCCCCCTTCACACATGCCCCATCCAGTCTGGCCTAGTCTGAACAGTGCTAGGTGCCCAGGTCTGACCTCTAGGCCATCCTCCCCCTGAACTGTTGCTGTCTGTTGTCTGTCCTCTCTCTGGACTTGCTGTACCCTCCGGGCAGGTGCCTGGCCGAGGGCCATTAAGAGCTGGCTGACCAGAAATCCCAGTGCCTCTGGAGTCTCCATATGCACTGACTTGACCCCACAGAGTCCAGTACCTGGACCGGGAGGGTCTCTGCACCCCAGCTCCTTTCTCGTTAAGCTGTAGTGTCCCACTTACTCTATGGGAAAGGGCAGGCCAATTTCTGGGCTCAGTGCTTGCCCCAACCTTTACCCAGACATTGGTCCTGACAGGAACCAAGGTTCTTATCACAGCCAGCCCTGGGCACTGGTGCCAGCCCGATGCTCTGCCCCCTATTCCCTAGCCCTGCTCTGGAGGGGAAGGGCTTCATGACCTGTCTCTGAGCACCTGGCGTGGCCAGGGGCAGGGAGCTGGCAAGAGAGGCTATTTTCCTGGGGACAAGACAGTCTGTCCCAGAAAGCAGCTGTGGTCATTGACAAGACTGAGGTTATCATTAGCAGCTTAAGCCTGGGAGGGGTCAAACAGGGACAGAGCCCATAGGAGAAGAGGAGGAGGTGCCTGCTGGGGCCAAGGGGCAGAGGTCGGGAGGGATGGCCATCTCTGCCAGGGCAAAAGCAGTCAGGACTTTGGGGACTCTGCCTCTGTCTGTCCCTTCAGAACCTTCATGTAGGCCTTTTAGGTAGATCTCTCTGTGCACTTGTGAGTCTGGGTTTACTTGTATTTTGGTGCACATACATGTGTGTCCATGTGTCATCGTGTATGTGCATCCTCGTCTGTATCTCTGTGTATATACTGTGTTTGTATAGTCTGTGTGCAACTGCGTACGTGTATCTGTATGTATCTGTACTTGTCGGTATATGCTGTGTTTGTAGAGATATGACTACATAGGTGTGCGACTGCGTAAGTGCATATCTGTACATATATGTGTGCTTATGTGTGGCTGTTGTACATGTGTAGGTATGCATACATGTGTGTCTGTGTGTAATTGTATTGCATGCTTATATGTGTGCCTGTGTGTGCCTGTATGCTAACGCACACGTGTGTGACTATGCATTAACAGGGTGTCAGAGGAGCCTCGAACCCAAGTCTTTCTGTCTCCAAGGCCCAGCTGCTGTTCCACCAAATGCCTCTCCATGTATACAGATGTGCAAATGTGTCCACGGGCCTAACAACAAAATGTATTAATGCATATGTCGCATATAACTATGTCTTTCTGTGGACTTGTATTGTGTACATGTGTGTGCATGTTATAGCTGTGTATTACCTCCCTTCGTGGACTCCTCTGTCGTTGTGTGTGCGTGTGACAGACAGCCCGATGTAATTGGTCAATAATCATTAATTACTGTGATTACCAAAAAGAAGCAAAAGAGAGTGCCTGCCCTCCAGGAGCTCACAGTCTATTGGGGGAGCAACAAATAAGGTCAGACAGGCTCCCGATGGAATAAGTAGGAGATAATTAACACAGGAAAGGCTGGAGAATTAAAGGGGTTTTAACTGGGATTTAAAGGAATCGGAGGGGAGTCCTGGGCTGGGTATCAGGACAACTGGGCTGGAGTCCCAGCTCTCCCACATATTAGCGGCATAACCTTGAACAAGTAGTTCATTGGCCTTCTTGGCCCCTCAGTCTCCTTATCTGTAAAATGGAGAACAATCCCTGCCCTACTGAATTCAGAAGAGGGTTGGGAGGAAAGTGTTCTGCCAACCAGGCCAGACCTCTGAGGATCTGGCTGTTCTGATTGTGATGTGTGGCATGTGTGTGTGTGGGGGGGTGTGGGTGTGTGAGTGTGTGTGTGTGTGTGTCTGTGGGTGTGCGGGTGTGCATACATGTGCTATTGGAACCAGGGGTCTCTGGATGCGTCAGTACCTGGCTGCACCTGTGTCTATATATAGGAATAGGTGTTAGGCCTGGGGTTTCATTAATAGAAGGAACCTTCAGGGGGAGAGAACTCCCTCTATCAAGGCAGGTCAGCACCTTCTGTAAAATCTAGGGCCTTAGACAATAGCATGGGGGCACTGAAAAATGCAGTTACTTGTCCAGGGTGTCAGAGGCGCTACTCGAACCCAAGTCTTTCTGTCTCCAAGGCCCAGCTGCTGCTCCACCAAGTGCCTCTCCCATATATACAGATGTGCAAATGTATCCATGGGCCTAACAACAAAATGTATTAAGGACCTCCAGAATGGAGGGCCTTGTGCCAGGCCCTGAGAGAGATAGAGAGTTTAAGGACAGTTTCTGCCCCGAATAGTCTAGGAGGGTACTATGGCTCATGCACAAATAACCCTAATGGGCAGCATTAAAGATAAATATATTGGTCAGGTAAAGACACACTGTTAAGTGAAGGAGCTAGTATAGTGGCTCTGAAGTTAGAGGCCCTGGGTTCAAATCCTGCCTTCAATGTTTACTTAATATCTGTATAACCTTGGCCAAACACTTGTCATTCCTGGGCCTTGGTCCATCATCTGGTAAATGTTTTGCTGTTCAATCATGTCTGACCCTTCACAACCCCATTTGGGGTTTTTTTGGCAAAGTTACTGGAGTGCTTTGACATGTCCTTCTTCAGCTCATTTTACAGATGAGGAAACTGAGGCAAACAGGGTTAAGTGACTTGTCCAGGTTCACTCAGGCCGGATGTGTCTGAAGCCAGATTTGAACTCGGGAAGATGAATCTTCCTGACTCCAGGGCTGGTGCTCTATCTGCTGCACCACCTAGCTGACCTCTACAAAATGAGGGGGTCGGTTTAGTTTAGGGGCTGGTATACAAGGTTGCTCTCTGCTCCTGAGCCTCTTCTTCTAATCACATGGAGGAGGGGGAAGGGAGTGCAGATTAATCATTTCAGACCTGCATTGGGGAGTTTATAATGTCTCCTGTTCCATCCCCCCACCCCACCAAGGCTGCACTGAGGCTAAGGACAGTGACAATTCCCCTTCTGAGCTACTTACGGACCTCCAGCAGGCCCTGGCTTGTTTACAAGGTCACAATGGGGAAGGGCCTGGGATAAATGTGAGGACACATCTGGAAACCCACAATTTGTCCAGGAATCCAGGTGGATGAGCGTCCTAACCCGTGGTGGTGGTAGTGGTGGTGTGTGAGTGTGCATGTGTATGTAAGTGTATGGCAATGACAATAACTTTCATTCATGGAAAGCAAGAGTTTTTAACCTTGGGTCTGTAACCTTATACCCCCTTGATGACTATCTTTCAATAGAATTGTCTTCCTTAGTAATCCTCTGAATTTTATTTTATGCATTTAAAGACTTGCTTCTGAGAAGGTTTCCTTAGGCTTCCCAGAAGCCTCTAACTGCCCAAGAGGTCTGTGACACAAACAGTGGAGAACCCCACTCTAGGGCCTTCGCATCAAGGGTTCTCCATACCAACTCACCACTGAGAAACCCAAGACCCAGAGAAGGGAGCCCCTCCCCCACCCAGCAGTCGGTTAGGCCCTGAAGTCACCTGGGCCATGAAGCCAGGCTTTCTCAGCCCCACAGCCAGGCTTCTTTTCATTCACTGAAGGATGATGCCTTTCATAAGTGTACGTAGGAGGACTGAGGGACTGTGTGTCACAGTGCATAGAGACGGCTGGCCTCAAAGTCCACGAGCTCTGTGTTCGAGTCCACCTTGACTGTGTAACCTTGGGCAAATCACTCAACATCCCACAGACAGCTTTCAAGGATTCTAAGCTCCAGAAAAGGTGCAGGCCCACATTGGTAAGGGAAGTTCTCTATACCAGTGATAGAGGCCCTAACCACCACATATGCGGCTGTCTCCTTGTGTCTGTGGATATGTGTGAGAGTGTCGTATGTTTGGGGGTGAGGGCCGTCCGGGCTTCCACAGCCCACCATGAGCAGGAGCTAAGGTAGATTATGACAGGCCCACATGCTTCTTGCTGCCTCCGCGACTCCGGTATTTAAAACCCATTTGAAGATGACTGGGCATAGCACACGCCTGGACCACTTCTCCTAAGGATGCAAATCCCTGGTCAGAAGGACCGCCTGTCAGTCAGTCCTTGAGTCTTTTCTGAGCAGTTTCATTTCTGTATTTGAACCTTTGCCCTGCTGGTCTCGTGACTAGAACGGGCACCCTCCTTAGCAATATCTCTTAGGACGCTTGATGCAAAATCATCTTTCTTAGGCATCTTTCTGGTCACGTCCTTGATGCACTCAAAAGTCAGCTGCTGCCAACTGTCCCCAGACAGGAAACTCCTTAAATTCCTTTGTCTGGCATTCAAAGCCCCCCTAATCTGGCACTATTCATCTTTCCATCTTTATTTCATCTGACTCCCCTCTATGTGCCAGACAAACTAGTAAAACTGGACAGCTCTCTGCTCCCCAAAGAGCTCTGGCACCCTCCTACCACCTTAGCTTTCCTCTGGCTATATCCTAGACCTAAAATGTTCTCTCTCTCTCTCTCTCTCTCTCTCTCTCTCTCTCTCTCTCTCTCTCTCTCTCTCTCTCTCTCTCTTTCTTCCTCCCTCCCTCTCTACATCTCTTTCTCTCTGTCCCTCTCTCCCACCCCTCTCCCCAAATGTGTCATTCTCTTTCTCTCCCTCTACCCACTCCCTCCTTCTCTGTCCCTCTCACTCTCTCTCTCTGTCTGTTTCCCTCTCCCCCTCCCTCTCTCCTTCTCTTTCTCTCTGTCCCTCTGTCTTTCCCACCTCTCTCCTCCCCAACTGTGTCATTCTCTCTCTCTCCCTCTACCCACTCCCTCCTTCTCTCTCTCTCTCCCTCTCTCTCTCTCTCTCCCTCTCTCTCCCTCTCTCTCCCTCTCTCTCTCTCTCCCCCATTCTCTCTCAAAGAACAGAGTGACTTTGTGACTTTCCACTTCCCTTATCTTTTGCAAACCTGTGCATGGGAGTGGTCTTGAGTGTGCCCTCCCCCTACAAGACCAGGAGTTCTTATTCAGGAGCCTGTGCCTTTTCAAAATTTGTATCTCCCTGAGCACCTAGCTCAGCATTCTTCAGGGCTAATAAGTGCTCAGTAGGCCTTAATAAGTGTTTGTTGTATTGTCTTGTATGCAGGACAAAGAGCCCTGAATTTGGGGATCAGAAGATCTAGAGTGAATCCAGACTTTAGCATTAACTTCCCCTCCTCTGAGACTTAGTTTCTTCCTCTGTAAAATGGGGATTGTAATGCCTGCCCTGGCTTGGCTCAGAGTGTTATTGTAAGGATCAGGAGGGATGGATGTGAAATCACCTTCTCACCGCTGTGGCCACTCTGTCCTCGGTAGGAAGGGCAGCCCTCAGGCCAATCTCCCGCAGAGGCCTCTGATTGTGAAACAGGGCCAAAGGCCTGAGAAAGGGCAGGTTAGTGTACACACAGGCTCTCTGGAGTGTGGGGGAGGGGAGGGACAAAGCTCTTGCCCACAAGGTCCTCATGGGCAGGCTGGGAGGTCACATGGGAGTTCGACGTCTTACACAGATCCTAAGAAGTCAAGTGTAGCATGACCCAGCACAGGAAGGACTTCCTTCTGGGGGTGTGTCTGAAGGTGAGTCCACTCGAAATGACTTAATGGGCAATAACAGATGAGAGGCAGTGTGCTGTAATATATAGAACACTGGGCTTGAAGTCTGGAAGACATGGGTTCGAGTTTTGGTTCTGATACCTACAATTCAGGGATTTGACTTTGAGCAAATGACTTCACCTCTCTGGTACCTCAGTTTCCTCATCTGTAGAATGAAAGGGTTGGACTACATGGCCTCTAAGGGCCTATCTGGTCCCGAATTTATGGCCCTTCGATTCCAAATAGGAAGAGCTCCCGTACAAAGGGAAATCCAAGCGCTTTATGAAATCAGGGAAGGCTGCTCGAAGAAGGTGCCTTCTGAGTTCGGTTTTAAGGGCTGCAAGGGCAAAGGAGTGGCAGGAAGGAAGTGATGAGGTAGAGCTGGGCTTGGCAGCACTCTAGAGGCGGGGAGTGGTCTGGGCTGGGCTTAGGGTCAGGGATTGGCAAAGCCTTGTGGCTGAATGGAATGAGCTGGGTTGGGAAGGAAGGAGACATGACAGGAGAACAGAGTGTGTGTGCACGTGTGCACGAGCCTGCAGGCCCAAGGGGAAGGCAGTTGTGGGTGGATAACACAGAGATTCATGAAGAACTGTATGGTTTGAAATCTAAGCCACCTTCTCCATGAAGCCTACCTTATTTCTCTCCCTACTGGAGCCTGCCACACCATACACTGTCATCTATTTCCCTTTTCCCTTTCACTGCCACATTCCTGGAAGAAGACATTTTTATAGGATTGTAAATTTAGAGCTAGAAAGAATCTTGAAGGCCTTAGATTCCAACCCCCTCGTGTTACAAGTAAGGAAACTGAGGCACAGAAAGGTGAAAATGCTTCGCCCAAGGTCACATAGCTCAGTTCCCTGCACCACCTCCTCCCCTCTCACTCCTCAACCCTTTAGACTTTTAACAACTAAAGCTTCTTTTGCATGGTCTGGTTTTTTATTCTATCACTCTACCGGAATACCCCTCCAAAAGTTTCCCGTGATTTTTCACATGCCTCATCGGATGGCTTCTTGTGAATCCTTATCCTTCTTGACCTTGGAAGCCTTTGACACTGTTGTGTTTGACACACCTCTGAATACTCTCTCCTCTTGAGGTTTCTTGACACCCTTCTCTTTTGGTTCTCCGGTTTTCTGTTTGACTACTCCTCAATCAATCTCCTTCCATATCTGCCCCCTGACTGTGGATATAAGTATACCTCAAGGCTCTATCCTAAGCCGTTGCTATGTTCAACTCTCTGCACAACCTCATCAGCCCCCATGAGTTCAACTATCATCTCTATGAAGGGCACAGAGATCTATAAGTCAGATCAGATCTCAGATCCATAAATCCATCCCTGATCTTGTTCCTGAGCCTCAGGAGATAAGCGCTCATTATTTTGTTTCTCTATAGAATGTAATCTTCTGGAGGAAGAGTGTGTTATCTTTCCCTCCATGAATTTCTCGTGACATTTTGTATATACTTCTCCTTTAGACCCTTGTGTATCTATCTTAGCTTCCTTTTCCGACTATAAGCTCTTTGAGAATAAGATCTGTGGCTGATCTCACCTAGAAAGGCAAAGCACCCAGCACTCCACACAGGGCCTCCTACATAGGAAATTGCTTCTTCATTAATGTTTGTTAAATCCAATTGAGGAACTTGGATGTCCCAGGCTGAAGACTGTGAATTTGACGATGTGCAGAACAAAGGCTATGTGAGCTCTTGGACCTGGAAATCCCACCAGCACCTTGAATGAACACTTTCAGTACATTATATGGGGATGGAGTGAAAAGAATACTGGGTTGGGTTTAAAGAGATTGAGGACTATTGTAGAAAGCAATTTCAGATGATACCCCCAAATTTACTAAACTGTACATCCCTTTGACCCGTCAATATCACTTCTACACCTACAAACACCTCCACCCCCATAGAAAAAGGACCTATGTGTTCAAAAATATTTGTAGCAGTTCTCTTTGTGGTGACAAAGCACTGAAAACAGCAAGGGTGTTCATCAGTTGGGAAACGGCTGAACAAATTATGGCATATGAATATAATGAAATACTATTACGTTCTAAGAAGTGATGAAGGGGATGATTTCAGAAAAAACTGGGAGGACTTTGATGAACTGATGCAAAGTGAAGTGTAGCAGAACCAGGAGAACAATTTATGCAGTAATAGCAATATTGTGAGGAAAATCAACTGTGAAAGGCATTAACTCTGGTCAACAACGAATCACAATTCCAGAGGACACATGACAAAACATTTTATCTGCTTCCAGAAAGAGAGCTGATGGACTCAGTGAAGCTTGAAGCATGTTATCTTCTATTTCTTTCTAAAAAGCAAAAAAATCCCAAACAAACAAACCAAAAACCATGGCTAAGGAGGAAGTTTATTTTTGCATGGCCATTCATATTTATAAAGGATTCTATTTTTCTTGCCTTCTCAATGGATGGGGGGAGGGAAAGAATATGGAACTGAAAATAAAATTAATATGAATTGCAAAAAAAAAAAGTTATGGTATAGAAAGACCTGGATGCACTGATGCAAAGTGAAGTGAGAAAAACCAGAACAATTTATATAATAACAACATTGCAAAAAATGAACAATTTTGAAACTCAAGAACTTAAATCAATGCAATGGCCAAGCATGATTCCAGAGGATCAGTGATGAAGAACACTACTTACCTCGACAGAGAGGTGATGGATAGACTAAAAACGTGCAGAATGAGACATTTCTGGACCTGGCCACTATGGAAATCTGTTTTGCTTGACCGCATATTTATTACAAGGGTTTTAATTTTCTTTTCTTTTCAGTGAAGTGGAAGTGAAGAAAAACTAAATGCTTAATAACTGAAAAAAAAGAGACCTGGGTTTGAGTCAGAGAAGTCTTCATAGAGAAAACAGTCATTGGATAGAACCTTAAAGGAAGATTTCAACAAGTAGAATTGGAGATGTCAGTGGGAGGGCTAGAAGACTCAAGCTATGGGTCATGGGAAAATCACAGGATCATCTACTCCATCCCACTCTTTTTATAGACAAGAAAATCAAGACTGGGAAAGGAGACTGGACTTCCCCAAGGTCACACAGACAGTAAATGAGAGAGCCAAGATTTGAACCCTGGTCTCATGACTCCAAATCCCACAATGTTCCTTCTCCCAAGCTACCTTCCTCTCCATTTTTTAACTGTAAAATGGAGGGGGAAAGGGTGTTAGATTGGATTATCTCTAAGGTCCCTTCCAGCTTTAAATCTGTAACTAGGATAAAAATGTCGAGGAAAGGTGAAACCAGATTCTGGACAACGTTGAATTCCAGAATGAGAAGTTTGCATTTTTTTCATGGAAGCCATCAACCCAAGTCTGATTCCAGGCGAGTGCTCCAAGCCTGCACTGAATGGCATAATGCGTTAAGAAGAAATACACACACACACACACACACACACACACACACACACACACACAGAGTCCTTGTGTGTCTCTGGGTCTCTTCCTTTTATGTCTTGGGCTCTGCCTTTCTCCCCCTCTGTGAGTCTATCTCTGTCATTCTAGCTCTCTTCCACGCTCCCTCCGACTCACTACCTTTTCGGCCGAGCCGCATGTGTGCGTGGGAAGCTATGGGAGAGCCGGGGGAGGGACCCCATGTTCTGAGCGGGGTGGAGAGTTATAAGGACAGCTCATTTGCATGTGACTCAAGCGCGGGGGCTCCGCTCTGGGGCTTTCCTCGGGGCGCCCACACAGGACTCAGTGAAAAGGTCGGGATGGAGAGAGGAGGGAGGAGAAAAGGGGGATATGCCGCCAGGTGCACCCTCGCCCCGCTTCATCGCCCCTCTCCCATCCTAACCCCTCCACGGTGCGTGAACCGAGACCTCCTCTGGACATTCTCCTGGGCTCTCCCCTTTCCTCCCGCGCTGGACTCTCAGATCCTGGAGAAGGGAGGCCAGGTTAGGATGTTTGGGGAGAAGATGGACTAGGGTGAAACTAAAGAATAGCATAGAATATTGAGACCCGGAAGGAATCTCAGAAACCGTCAAATCCAATGCCTTCATTTGGCAGATAGGAAAACTGACTTGCAGAGAAAGGGACTTATTTGCCCAAGAGAACCCAACAAGTCCGTGGCAGAAGCAGACCCTAGAAGCCGGATCTAGCCAGGTCCTAGCCCAGGGTTTTCTGCATTAGGCTATACATTGCTTGGAGTGATAAATACCCTCAAAGGAAACAGCATACTCCAGGACAGGCTAGACAACCTTGCAACCCCAGGCGAATTTTTAAAAAAAGCACAGGGGGCTACTTAGGTGGTCGGCACAAGGGCACTGTGGTTGGAGCACAAAGACCCGGGTCCAAATCCTGCCTTGGTCACTAATCTACGTGTGTGACTTTGGGCGTGCCATTTAACCTCATTTCCTCCTCTGTAAAATTAAGGGGTCAGATAGATGGCTTCCAGGTGTCTTCCAGTTCTATGGGAAGGGAGAGGATAGAGTTGAGGGAGCCCTGGACTTATACAGTCAGAGGAAGAATAGCAAAGGGGTTGGGGTGCCTTCAGGAGCTGTCCTAAGTACCTTACTCCCACCCTAGAGGGGCTCATTGGAGCTTCTAAAAAATATTAAAATATTAAAACTTGAGATGTGAAAGAACTGGCTCTTAGAGTATAGGGTGCCAGAGCTGGGAAGGTTCTTATAACAGCCCTTGTGATTCAGCTGCAGCAACCTCTTCTACAACCTTTCTTGATCCCCCCACCAGCTACTAGCCCCTCCCATCATCTCCTCACATCCCTGTTGTACCACACTGACCTGGAACTGATTGCCCTTCCCTCTCAGCCTCCACATCCCAAAACGGGATGTGCAATAGTCTAGGGAGTTCAGCCTGTCTCTCTTCTACAGGGGCATACTTGGCATTAAAGACATTCTGAAAAGGCAGGTATGACCCAGGCCTCCAGTGATAGAGCCAGCTGCTGCAGGAGGTTGGGGGGCAGGGAGTAGAATCTGTAGGCCAGGACTGGTGGGGGAGAAGGGGGAATTAGGAAGAGTCCACAAAAGCAGTTTCAGTTTCAAGGCTAACTGAAATAGCCCTCTCTCTGCATATAAGATTTCTGCAGAATTGGAGGAAGGTAGAAGGAATGCCTATCTCCCCACCCCGATGCAGCCTGCCACCTGTGTGACCAATTCTCTGGGCTATTTTCTCATCTGTAAACATCTGGGCCAAATGATCTCAGATCCACTCCCATCCACTTCTGAAAAGCTTCTGGACTCAAATCAGGAGATGCAGGCTCTAGCCTCAGGTCTGCCCACTAACTCAGCCTCTGGACCTTGGTTGCCCAAGTCTCTTCCCCTTGGAGCTCATTTCCCTATTTGCAAGAAGGGGAGACGATAAAAGGAAGGGGTGGGGACAAGAAGGGAGCAGTTGGGCTGTCTGTGGTAGATTTGCCACCTCTTCAGTTTTGAGTTCTGCCTAATTGAGAACGGGGCAGGCAGTATTCTAAAGCAGCCCTCACGGGGCACACGCCACCGTGGAGAGTTGCTGAGTTTCGCAATAAACCAGTCTTTTAATTGCTGTGCTAAAGGGAGAGGGAGGAAAAAGAGAGAAGAGAGGAGGGGGAAAAAAAAGAGTTAGGCCTTTGTTATTAGTTTGAGGCCTTGGCGCCGACCACAGAAACTGCAGTGTTTTTGCAAACTCTAAGCAAGTTACTCCTGAAGTGGTTTTTAACAGGGAGTTAAGACTTCCTGGTGTAAGGCTGCAGGACAACATTCAGCTGAGCTCCCTCTGGGGCAGCTCAGCCATGAAAGAGTCTGGGGGAGGGGACAGAAGAGCAGACAAGCAAAGGAGCCGGAGAGTGCAGAAATTTATTACCAAACCAGCATTAGACACACACACACACAAAAAAAAATATATATATATATTGATATAAACTTGTCTTCTCTTCTCAAACGGCTCGATTAGTGCAATAACATAAAAATAGATGTATATATATTGTTTGCAGACTGGGAGCTCCTACATACACAGCAGCAGCAGCCTGTCCCAGGCTCCCGGTCTCAGTAGGTCTCTCTAGACCTCCCACCATCAAGTCTTGGTTGCAAATGCCAACTCCCATTTGCAACAGTTAACAGGCCATTGTGGCTGGCCGAAGGGGCAGCCCGACCATCTTGCCTCCATGCATAATCCCTTAGTGGTGGGGGAAAGGCAGGTCTTCCTCCTAATTCCCCGACCCAATCACTGAACTCCAGGTATCCCTGGGTTCCACAGCCCCATTGTCACCTTCTCGCTCTGGCTGGTGGATCTTCCTGAGGCCGACACAGTTCCACCTCTCAGCTCTGTCATTCCTGACCCCAGACTCCACTAGGGCCTGACAGAGGTTCCAGGTGTTTCTTCACCCCATTTCAGCAAGAACATTCTGTCCCTTACACCTCTTCCCGACAGTGGTCTTGATGGTTGGGTTCTGGTGTGGTTTGGGAAGGGGGGGGTTGTTTTTTTTTTTTAAATGTGTCTGCAAGGCAGCAATTTTTCAAGTTTGGGGAAGGCTATCAGCGCTCCTGGAGGGAGATGTTGGGGAGCCACTGGTTGTTCTCTCGGCTTTCCTCACAGTAGCTAGCCACTTCTACCAGTCCATGGCTCTTCCACGAGTCAGTATGAGGATTCTGGGGGGGGGGGAAGAAAAAAAAAAAGAGTATTAGACTAGGGAGGCCCAAGTAAGCAGCACTCTTCCCTCCCCCTCCCCCATTCAGAAAAACAAGGCCCATCCCAAAATAGCACCAAGTTATGAGTTATAGGCCTGGCTGGGTGGGGATACCTGGGCACTGGCCCATGGGTGCCCGGAATAGCTCAGTGCTGAGCTGGCCAGGGCACGAGATGCCCTCTCTTCAAGCCAGATGGCAGAGGATGGAATTCTGAGCCGTCTCCCCACCTCCTTTTGTGCACCTTGTTGACAAACAAAATAACTTCGCTCTCACACCAGGCCCCGAAGGTCCCTATCTATTTGTCTGAGTTGCTAGGTAACCCTGCCCCAAGCTAGGGAGGCACAGGCTCACCCACCGTGACCAGCAGGCAGTGCAGATCCCGGGACTCCTCGCTCTCTTCCGTGGGCCCCGGCTCCCCCAGCAGCTCGGCCAACCTCCTCATCCCAGACACCCGAACTATATCTATGTCGTTGTCACAGCAAAATGCTTGAATCAACGTGAAATGGATCTGCAAGGCGATGTCATCCTCCTCATCCTCATCGATAGCCAAGAGGCAAAGGACCACGCTGTCTGGGTCCCTGAACACGGGGAAGGGACGGGCGGAGAAAGGGGGGAGAGAAGTGAGCAACCCTCAGTCAGGGAAGGGGCTCGCGAGCTTTGGGGGCATGCTGCAAAACTCCTACTGCACATCTGTGGGCTGTGCACAACGGGAAAGCGGTACCGCATCGCCCACCAGCCCTCCACCCCGGCAGCATGAAAAAGACAGGCAGAAACTCACACATTCATCAGCTTAGCCGACTCATACACGCCCACTGTCAGGCGGTCTTGGCGCTGCGCCGCTACGAGCAGCTCCTCCACTGCATTGCTAACCGTCTGCATCCTGGAGAGAAACCGAGGCACAGAGCGTAAGAGATCAGGAAAGGTGATGGGGTGGAGAAGAGAAGGGGCGATCGCAGACAGTCCTTTTTAGAAGTAGGGACCCCCTCCCCCTTGGACACTCAGAGGGGCGAAGGAATGGGTCCGAGACCCCGCTCGGCGGCAAAGCAGCAACACTGTGAGCTCCTGGCCAGCCCGGGAGGGGGGGGTCATCGGAGCCTGGAACATCTGCCCCACAGGGCGGAGAGGACGTCAGCCCCGGGTCGGACACTCACTTCTGAGCGGCACTCTCGCAGGCCACGACTTCTTCCAAGGTCATGGTGCAACTGTAATCCACAGTGGAAGGAGCTCCCAAACTAGTCGGAAACAGAGAAGCCGAGATCCCGAAGTCCAAGTCGGCGGAGCCTGGAGCAAGGCGTCCCTCCGTCCTGAGAGAGAAGGAGGTGGCTGTGGCAGAGGCAGCCACGAGTCCCGAGGCAAAAAACCCCGGAGCGATGATGAGAGAATTCCTCAAAAAAAAAAAGAAAAAAGAAAAAAGCAAGATTCCCCGAGCCAATGCAATTAATCCAGCGAGCAAGCAAACGAGAAGCAGCAAACAAATCCAGGCGGCGTTACATCCAAATTATCTCTTAGATCTGCAACCGGGCCAAAGCTCTACTCCCGCGACTGCCGCCGCGCCCTCCTTATATGGCCTTCGATGGGAAAGGGGGCGTGGCCTCCCAGAGCCCTCCGCCACATTCATTGGCCTCTAGATCAACGAAAACGAAGGCAGCCCTGGCTGCTATTGGTTCGGCGTGCAGAGCAGCAGGAGGCTTTGGGCTGGCTCGGATCTCCCCCGGGGCAGCCCCACGTGGGGGTTCCAGGCGCGGGAGGGAGGAGAGGGGGGAGTAGCCGAGAACGGTTGGGTACTTTTTTTTTTTAAAGGAGGTTTCGAGTGAATTTCCCGTCAGCGGCTCCCAGTTTCTGCACGGGATTTCCACCGCGCGGCTAGTGCATGTGATTTTGCAGAAAGCTGCTTTCCGGAAGGAGAGATCTGTCTAGGTGACACCATTGCAGTCCTCCCGGCAGGTCTGTGTCCCAGTTCCCCCCCATCCCCTGCACCAGGGCATAGTTTTCAACGGTAGTTTGGGCCGGAACCCCCAGCACCGCTTGTGGCTTCTTGTGCCCAGGCCCGGGGGAGCCCAGTTGGACCCAGCCAGCTCCTCTGCACGGCACCTTTCCCGGCGCTGCAGGGCTGGAAATAATCCTGCGCTTTAAAGTTTATAAAGCGCTATCCTCGCCACAGCCCTAAGTGCCACCCCCCACATCGCATTCCTGCACATATCGGGTGGGCTTTAAGGTTTGAAAAACAAAGCACTTCTCCCCACCCCACACCCAACAACAACCCCGGTCAAGTTAGCAGTACGAGTATGAGCGCCCCCATTTCACAGACGGGGGAACTGTCTCTGGCAAAGTGACCAGCGGTCACGCAGAGTGTGCCCTCTTTTTCATTGCATACTAAGAGTTATGCAAGCGTTGCTTAGTTTCGCTTAACAGATGGGGAAACTGAGATTCAGGACAGGAAGCTGCTGCCAGAGTCAGTGTCAGAGCAGGGACTGAACCCACGTTTCGACTGACATGGCTCTTTCCATTATCACATCGGGCGCCTAACCTAAATTTGGAGGTCTGTGTGACCTAAGGCAAGCCCCTTCCCTGCTCGGGGCCCAAATTTCTTCTGCAAAAGGAGTTTGGACTAAATGATCTCCAAGGTTCCTTCTAGCTCTTAATCCGGAGGTTCTGGAATTCTGTTTTATTCGGATGCAGATTTGTTTCAAGCAGAGAAGAACCCAGTAATAGTTTGCTGAGGTCCACTAACTCATCCTAGACATAGGGCAGCCCCAAACGGTCTAAAAATAGTATGTTTTGGAGGGAGGGGGGATTTTCCCAGGACATCTAGCCTTGGAATAAATAGGACCTTTTCTTGGATCTCAGAGTGTGAGACCTGAAAGCTGCAAGACGATTGTCTGGGCCGCCCCAGGAACAGCTCCCACCTCAAAGTCAGAGCCAGAGCAGGGAAAAAAGCCCCCCCCCCCACACACACGACTCGGATGAAAGAGCATTATACCTAAGTCTTAGGCTCCTGGTCAAGCCCTTTATAGCTGAGCGACCAAGTCATTCAGGGCAAATCAGACTCTTGGAGCCTTAGTTTTCTCATCTGGGAAATGGGGACAATAATGCGCAGTCTATGGATAGTGAGGGGAGATGCTGTAAAGCTTAAATGGTAGTTCTGCGGCACCTAGCAATGAAAAGCGTGTGAGATGGGGCGAGGGGCATGGGAAGGGTTCATTGCTCCTCGCTTCCTTAGGGTAGGTGGGAGTGATAGTGGAGTGGCTTCAGCCTCGGGGCCTGCTGCTAGAACTCTTCCTGCCAGCCCGATCCCTAGTCACTCTCCACGGCCCACTGTGGCGCCCAGTAACGATATCGCACAGCCGGGCAACCCTGCCTCCTCCACCTCTGGTGGGCCCAGAGTGCCTGGGGGCAGAGAGTGCGAACTGTGGGAGGGAACAGGTGACGGCACTCGTAGGCTCAGTCTGGGGCGACGGCGCCCTCTGCCGGCACCTCTCTCCTCCCAGCCTGGCTTTCACAACCCAGAACCTGAAGATGAGGGTGGGAGGAAAGGGAAGGGGCGTGGATGGAGAAGGCTTAGAGTAGACTGTCAGAGCTGGGAGCGGGGGAGGGGGAGAGGAGGAAGGCTTAGAATGCGGAACGTAAGAACCGGGAAGACCCTGAAAAAAAACACCGGCTGTCAGAGCTGGGAGGACCCTTAGAACACGACGTCTGAGCTGGAAAGGCGAGTAGAACATAGAATGACAGAGCTTTGGGTGGGGGGCATCCTTAGAGCACGGGAGAGCCCTTAAAACACAGAATGTCAGAACTTGGGGAGAGTGTTCTTAGAGCATTGAATGACAGAGCTGGGCAGGCCCTTAGAACAGGAATTGTCAAAGCTGTGGGTGTGTGTGTGTGGGAATCCTTAGAGCATGGGAGGGCCCTTAGAACATAGAATCTCAGAGCTTGCTGGGGGGCACTGTCCTTAGAGCATAGAATGACAGAACTTGGGGGAGGGTGTTCTTAGAGCGTAGAATGACAGAGCTGGGAGGGCCCCTAAAACATAGAAAATCGAAAATTTAGAATACAAGAGATAAAATGTCAGGGAGACCATCTAGTCCAAGTCCCTTCCTTTTCCAAGGAAGAAACAGAGACCTTTGGGGTTAAATGATCAAGCCAAGGTCACATGACTACAAATGTCAGATCCCAGATTAAAGCCCAAATCTCCAGCCTAGGACTTCACCAACTGCTGCTGACATTGTTACTGTTGTTATTCCCTTGTTTTCCCTGTGCCTCAGTTTCTCCCCCTTTGTAAAGTGGACAGGCCAAAATCCCCAGCAGTTGAGGTAGGCCAAGGGTGCCCTGGTCTGGCAGGAAAGGTGGATGGGGAGTGCAGGAGGCATCTGAACTCTGCTCTCAGGTCTACTGATGAATTGCGTGGCCCTCGGGCAAGTCATTCTGGATCTCTAGGCCTTTCTCTTCCTCTGTGACATAAGGGTGTTGAGCATCGCCAAGACAGAACACACTGAGAAAAGGACAGCCAGGAGAGTCCGAGGCCTGGAGAATTCAGCACATCAGTGCAAAGGCAGTGGTCAGTAAGGGCGCCGTATGGGCTACGGCTCAAACTGATGGAAGTGGAAACGTTGAGCCTGGATAAGAGAAGACTGAGGGAAGACAGGATGTTTTCAAATATTTGAAGGGCTATCTTGTGGAAGCTAGATAGCATGATGGATAGAGTGTCGGGCCTGTGATCAGGAAGACCTGAGTTCATGTCCAGCCTCAGATACTTCCTAGCTGTATGACTCTGGGCAAGTCACTTCACCCTGTTTGCCTCAGTTTCCCTCATCTGTAAAATGAGTTGGAGAAGGAAAAGGCAAACTACTCCAGTTTCCTTACCAAGAAACCCCAAATGGGATCACAAAGAGTCAGACATGACTGAAAAATGACTGAACAACTACATTCGTATAGTGCTTACTATGTGCCAGGCACTGTGCTTTACAATTATGATCTCATTTGATCTCACAACAGCCCTGGGAGGTAGGTGCTATTATTATCCCCATTTTACAGATGGGAAAACTGAGGGAAATAGAGGTAAAGTGACTTGCCTAGGGTCATGCAACTGGGAAGTGTCAGACCCTTCCTAGGGGTCTTTAAACAAATACTGAGTGATCATTATTAGGAATGTTAGATGGGATACCTACTAAGGTGTGCCAGGTTGGACCTGATGCCCTGTAAGTTCCCTTCCAACTCTGGGATTCCATGATTAGATGTGAACATTGTAGAATAAGCACTGGTTTTGAGATTGAGGACCTGAGTTCGAATACCAGTGCTATTAGAAAATTACCTACGAGGGGTGGCTAGGTGGTGCAGTGAATAGAGCACTGGCTCTGAAGTCAGGAGGACCTGAGTTCAAATCCGGCTTCAGACCAAACACTTGACACTTTACTGGCTGTGTGACCCTGGGCAAGTCACTTAACCCCAATTGCCTAAAAAAAAAATTACCTATGCAACTTTAGGCATTAACTTAATCTCTCTGGGCATCAGTTGACCCATTTGTAAAATGGGGGGGGGGAACGTGTGTTTGACTGGATGATATCTAAACCTTCTTCCTGTTCTGATATCTAAACCTCCTTCCTGTTCTGACATTCTGTGATTTTTCAGCTCTCAAATTCAGAGGTTTTCATTCTGAGGGACTGCCCAGGCAGGAAACATGATTCGCTACTACCATCTGTTGGCCAACACAAGTATTACCAGCCCAGAGACAAACTTAGGGTCAGAACAGGTAATGACATGGGCAGAGCCCCCGTGGGGAGATGAAGGGAAGGGAGGGAGCCCTTTGTGCAGAGGAAGGAAAGACCTGGGCCTGAAAGGGAGGGTTGGGGCTGCCAAGGGAAATTCCGGTTGGGAGTGAGAGGGCAGGGGAGGGGAGGGAGTGGAGGGCAGGGGTCAAAGATCAGTCATGTGCCCGAGTGGGAGGGGGAGATAATCACCTGGGGAGACCTAGCCAGCAGGACTGGGGAAAAATCACAGGGATCATAGCTCCAGACTCCATCTCAGAGGACACTTAGTGATCCTCATTTCACAGATGGGCCCAGACTAGCCCAAGCTCACCCAGGTTCTAAGTGTGAAGGCTGGATGTCCAATCTAGGCCCTCTGATTTCCCAGCCAGTTTTCCCCTCTTTCCACTGTTTCCATTCTCACTCATCTCAAAGCAAACTGCCCTCACTTCCTTCTGTTTCTCTTCTTCTCCCCTCTTTTTCCACTCCCCACCTACCAAGCTACCGCATGCCATGAGATCAGGTGATGAACTAAGGAGGCTTCCTAAGGCCGGTTATACTGCAAAACCAAAAATAAAAAAAAAAATCTCTGGATTTAGAGACAGACTGAGGATTTGACTGCCAATTTACTAGGTAGATGACCCTGCGTCAGTCACATGGTCACTGGACCTTTCTGGGCCTCAGCTGTGGACTCAATAAGATGAGGTGATTGGGCTAAAAGGTTCCACTGCTCCCTAAAAGCTCAGTCATTCTCTGTGCAATGTTCTAGGTCCTGCTAACTGCGCAAATGAACCTGGCTGAGTCACTTCCCAGAGCTGCAAGGCATGGGTTCCCTCGTCTGTAAAGTAAGGTTAGACTGAGCATGGGCACCTTGTCTGGGGTCCCTGAACCTGGTTTGTTAATGATTTTGAAGACTATATCACAATAGAATTGGATTCCTTTTTAATCTTACATGTTTTATTTCACACATTTACAGACATGATTCTATGGGCAGCTAGGTGGCGAAGTGGATGGAAATGGCAAACCACTCCAGGCTGTTTGCCAGGAAAACCCCAAATAGAGTCACAAAGGGTTGGACGGGACTGACACAGCTGAACAGCACTATATGCAAGGCGCTGTTGGGTGCCAGAGTTCCTCCTAGCTGCCAGTGCCCTCCCCACCCAACTCCACCCTAAGTCACCTTATATTTATTTCGCATACACTTAAATATGTCCACGTTGTTTCCCCTGATAGATTGTAAGCTCTGTGAGAACAGGGACTGTTTGCTTTTTGTCTTTAGATCCCTGGCTCCTAGTACAATGCCTGGCACATAGTAGGCATTTAAATGCTCATTGATTGATTGATTATGACAAAGACCTTTTCATTTTCATCCTACTCTTTCCTTTGAGTCATCCTTCACCCCCCCAAACCCCCCCCCATGATGTAGAGAAGGTTTCCAGGCTTGTATCTCTCCATGCACCCACACTGGGCCTTCTAAGAATTGACTGGGTGAGGCTTCCCAGAGCCTATGGGGGTGGAGGGGTGAGGGGTGGAGATACAATCCTGAGGATATCCAAAAACTGAGCTAATGAGGATGGCCCGACTGACTCCTGGCCCCCTCAAGAGAAGGCATCAGAACCAGCGAGACCTCGTGCTGGGACCCACAGGCCTAGGAAATTACCGGACCTATCTTATTCTCATTCACAAACACATCTGTCCATAGTCACAAATGTCCAGGCGCATACTCATCTGTACATAGGCTCAGAGATGGAAATGCTGCAAGGCACCTAAAAGACTGTCTAGTCCAGGGGTGGGGAGCCTGTGGCCTCCAGGCCACGTGTGGCCCTCTAGGTCCTCAAGTGTAGCCCTTTGACTGAATCCAAACTTCACAGAACAAATCCCCTTAATGAAAGAGGATTCTGTAAATTCTGTAAAATTTAGACTCAGTCAAAAGGTTGCACCCAAGGACCTAGAAGGCTACATGTGGGCTCGAGGCCAAAGGTTCTCTACCCCCGAAATCTAGTCTAACGCCACCCACTCCGCATTTTATAGATGAGAAATCCAAGGCATTCGGAGGTTAAGTCTCTTGCCCAGGGTGACGCAACTATTAAGTATCAGAGGCAAAATTTAAAATCAGGTCTTCCTGACACCAGGCCCAGCACGTATCCACTGGGTCACCTAGCTACTTCCCTATCCCATGAGGCCTTCCCTTCTTCTGGTTGGTTGGAGGAGGCCCCTCAGGCCATTTAGGCCAACCTTGCTTAGTAGTCTTCTCTATGACATCTTTAAAAACTGCTTGGAAATCTACGTTAAGGGGAACCAGGGGCATGCTGGTAAATATTTAACAATGAGCTCTCCAGGGGGTGGGGGTAAATGTATATAAATTTAATCTGCATTATTAAGTAACATTTTTTTCCATCACTTTCTTAAGTCAATCTAGACAATCAACAAAACATAAACGAAGCCCTGATTTGTAGCATTCGCCTGACTTCAGAGGTTTAAATGCTCACCTTGAAAATTTAACAATCTGCTCACGAGCTGGTTCAAACTATCTGCAGCACACTTCTGGGGGGGAACCCATTCAATACCGCCTGAGTCAATCCATTCCCTTTTATGGACCACAGTAACTGTTAGAAAATTTTTTTGCTTGCATCGAGCCTAAATCTGCTTTCCTCCAACTTCAGTGAGCATTTTCAACATACATGTGTCGGTCTCCTTTGTATGTGCCAGGCACTTGGAATAAGCTGGACCCTGACCTCCAGAAATACTTCCCTGGCCCACCTCCCAGCCCAGAGAGTTAATGCACCCCATTTGGGAGCTGCCCTCCCCCAGGAGGGTAAGTGAGTCAGTCCCAGCCTCTGTCCAGCTTGCTGTTCCTAGGCAGCCCCACACCCCCAGAATGTGCATTGCTCTGTCCAAGCCAGCCATCCACCTGAATACCAGGCCCCAGCTAGCCTGGGCATCCTGCCACATACCCTGCTGGCCATGTTTCTTTCCCTACACACACACACACACACACACACACACACACACACACACACACACACTTTTCACCTCTTGCTCTGAGTGCAATAATCAAATCAATATTTGCTAAGACGTGGAAAGAACAGCAAAACAATTGAAACTGAATGATGAGAAATCCTAATGACCAACCCTGGCCTCAGAGAAGAAGACACCTCCCTCTTTTCTTCCCTAGGGCAGGGCATGGAATGCTACATATAAAGTCACACTTTCTCATATGCTGATAGTTTTGCTAAGCTAGGCTTTGATTTGCCTTCCTCTTTTATTCTTTGTTATAAGGGATTGGAGGGGAAGGAAGAAGGAATACATTGGGAAATATAGACGAAATAAAAATAAAAGATATTAATAAATTGTATTTTGAAAAATTCAATCCCACCATTCTTCCTGGGAAGGCTTTGCCAGTCTATTGCCCTTTGGTTCAGCTCACAATCCCTGTGACTGCCTGGACCAATGCTTCCTTCCTGGGCTATCACTCTCCAATGTGTTGTACCCCACCCCCACCCCCTCATGGACTAGAAGGTCCTCAAAAGCAGGGACAGTCTTTTATTTGTATCCCTAACATTCAGCAGAGTACCTGGAACATAGTGGTTGCTTAATAAAATGTTTCCTGATTGATTTTGTGGCTCAATTGTGTCTGACTCTTTGTGACCCCATTTGGGGTTTTCTTAGAGATACTGGAGTGTTTTGCCATTTCCTTCTCCAGCTCATTTTACAGATGAGGAAACTGAGGCAAACAGGATGAAGTGACTTGCCCAGGGTCACACAGCTAGTAAGTGTCTAAGGTTGGATTTGAACTCAGGCCCTGCCCTCTATCCACTGTGCCACCTAGCTGCCCTTGATGGAAGTTACAAAGACAAGAATGAAACCATCCCTGCCCTCAAGAAACATATTTAACTTCCACCGATTGCCCCTGCTCTGGCCTCTGGTGCCAAGCAGAACAAGTGTCATCCATCCTTTTTCCACTGGACAGTCCTTCAAATACCTGAAGACAGTGATTCCCTTCACCCTTCTATCTCTTCAAAGAGTCTGATTCCTTCAGGGGCTGAGTCCTGTTAGGAGCATATTTTTTCACCATCCTGCTTCTCCTCTTCTCTACATGTGCCAGGTTGTCTATCTGGAAGCCTGCCATTTTACAGAAGAGGAGACTGAGGCCCAAGGGAAAGGGAGTGGCCTGCTTATTCCTACAAGCGGTTAGGTGGCCCAGAAGAGAGAGTTCTGGGCCTGGAATCAGGAAGACCTGGGTTCAGATTTTATGTCAGAAGCTCACTAGCTGTGGGACCTTGGGACAAGTCACTTGCACGCTATTTGCCTCAGTTTCTTCAACTGTAAAATGAGGATAATAATAGCACCTACCTCCCAGGGTTGTTGTGAAGATCAAGTGAGATAATATTGGTAAAGCACTTAGCACAATGCCTGGCACACAGTAGGCACCTAGTAAATGCTTATTCTCTTTCCCCTTCGCCTGCCCATAGCAATTCAGTGGCAGATCTGGATTGTCAAATTCCAAGTCCTCCCCAGTCCAGTCCCTTTGTAGAATGTCAGAGCTGAACAGGGACTGATGAAGAACCAGAGAGAACTCATTGGCCAACTTAGATTTTTAAAAATTATTCATTTAGAACTTTCCCCCCCAATGACATATAAAAATAATTTAAAAATTTTTTTTATTAATTTATTTTGATTTATCAACAATCACTTCCATAAGCTTTTGAGTTTTAAATTTTTCTCTCCCTCCCCCCACCACCTCCCTCCCCAAGACAGCATGCGATCTGATATAGGCTCTACGTATACATCCCTATTAAACATATTTTCACATTAGTCATGTTGTAAGGAAGAATTAGAACCAATAGGAGGAACCACAAAAAAGAGGAAACAAAACAAAACAAGGGGAAAAAAGGCAAATAGTATGCTTCCATCTGCATTCAAACTCCACAGTTCTTTCTTTGGATGTGGATAACATTTTCCATCATGAGGCCTTTGGAGATGTCTTCGATCCTTGCACTGCTGAGAAGAGTTAAGTCTATCAACATTAGTCATCGCACAATGTAGCTGTTACTGTGTACAACATTCTCCTGGTTCTGCTCACTTCACTCAGCATCAGACCATACAAGTCTTTCCAGGTTTTTCTGAAGTCTTCCTGCTCATCATTTCTTATAGCACAATAGTATTCCATTCCATTCATATACCACAACTTGTTCAGCCATTCCCCAACTGATAGGCATCCTCTCAATTCCCAATATTTTTCCACCAGAAAAGAGCTGCTATAAATATTTTTATTCATTATAGGTCCTTTTCTTTTTTGTTTTTATCTCTTTTGGGATACAGACCTAGTAGTTGTATTGCTGGGTCAAAAGGTGTGCATGGTTTTATATCCCTTGGGCATAATTGGAAATTGTTCTACATAATGATTGAATCAGTTCACAACTCTACCAACAATGCATTAGTGCCTCAATTTTCCCACATCCCCTCCCACATTTGTCATTTTCCTTTTTTGTCCTATTAGCCAATGCAATAGGTATGAGGTGGTACCTCAGAATTGTTTTTAGTTTGCATTTCTCCACTCAATAGTGATTTAGAGCATTTTTTCGTATGGCTACATATGGCTTTGATTACTTCATCTGAAAACTGACTTCATATCTTTTAATTTTTTATCAGTTGAGGAATGGCCCTTATTTGTAGAAATTTGACTCATTTCTCTACATATTTGAGAAATTAGGCCTTTATCAGAGAAACCTGCTTCAAAAATTTTTCACAATTGTGATTACTAACTATATTCCCCTCCCTCCTATTTTCCCTTATTTATTCTATCCTCTCTCTCCTTTCACTGTGTCCCTCCTTAAAAGTGTTTTGCTTCCAACCATTTCCTCCCCCAATCTGCCCTCCTTTCTATCAGTAACCCCCTACCCGATTGTCTTATCTCTTTCCTCTTCTATACCCAACTGAGTGTGTATGTTATTCCCTCTTTAGGCCAATTCTGATGAGAGTAAGGTTCAAGAGTTCCCTGCCACCTACCCTATCTTCTCCTCCACTGTAAAAGCTCTTTCTTGCCTTTTATGTGAGATAATTTGCCCCATTCTATTTCTCCCTTTCCCTTCCTCCCAGTACATTCCTCTTTCTCACCCTTTAATTTTTTTTGTCAGATATCATCCCATTGTATTCAACTCACACCTGTGCCCTGTGTCTATATATACTCCTTCTAACTGCCCTAATAATAATAAGAGTCTTGTGACCAACTTAGATTTTTAAAAGGCCAGTGCAGAAGGTGGGAGTAGGCACAGATGATGGAGAAAGAACTCTAAAATATGGAGTGGCCCTAGAAGCATCATGTCAGACTGAGCCAAGACCAGCAATGACTGCAAAGGACAAAAAGCAACCGTTCAGTCATGTTGTGAGTAGGAAAAGGCTCAAAGAAAGGATGGAGGTGGGGTAAGGGTAATGGAGAGAAGGAAGAACTACTCCAATCTTATTTTGCCTCTGTTTTCTCTTCTGAAGTGGATGGTCTTTGAACTGGAAATGAGGGGCAGCTAGGTGGTGCAGTGGGTAGAGCTCTGGCCTTGGAGTCAGGAGGATCTGAGTTCAAATCTGGTCTCAGACACATAACACTTACTAGCTGTGTGACCCTGGGCAAGTCACTGAACCCCATTGCCTCAAAAAAAGAAAAAAAATGAACTGGAAATGACGTCGCAAACGGTTAACAGGGGATTGAAACTGAAGATAGTAAGGAGATGGGGACAGAGTGACTAGATACCCCCAGCAAGATCTGGTCCCTGGGACCAGACAAACCATGTCACAGACCACTGAAAGAAAGGACTGATGGGTATGATCTTTGGAAGAGCATGAAGAATGGGAAAAGTACCACAGGCCTAGAAATAAGTCAATGTTGCTTCAGTTTTCCCAAAAAAAGGGAAGAGAGTAGAATCTGCATATCATCAAATGGTGAGCTTGACTTCAATTCCTGTCAAAATTCTCAAATGTAATATTAAAGAGATGGCTCATGAAAATTCAGAAAGGGAAGTGGAGACCACAGAGAACCGGTGTGGGTTCTTCAAGAATAAGTCATGTCAAACAGCTCATTTCCGGCTTTGGTGTGAGGCTTACTAGACTACCAAATCAGGGGAATGAATACTGTAGGTGTAGTTGACCTAGTTTTCAGCAAGGCAGTTGGCAATCAATCAATCAGCATTTATTAAGTGCCTACTATGGACCAGGCACTGTGCTAAGCACTGAAGTTACAAAAAGAGGCAAAAAGATAATTTTTGCTTTCATGGCGCTTACAATCTTTTCATGCCATCCTTGCAGATAAGCTAGTGAGATGTGGGCAGTACAATAAGGTGAATTTGGAATTTATTGAATGACCAAGCATAAGAGTTGATGTCAGCTTTGAAAGAGGTTTCTGGTAGAGTGAGCCAGGAATGTGACCTTAGCCCTGACATTTGATCTGTGACTTACACAAGGGTATAGATGACATATTTAATGCATTTGAGGTGACACAAAGCAATGAGGGATGGCTAATGTGCTAGTTGACAAGATCAGGATTCTAATCATCTTGGCAAGCTAGGATGATGGGCTGTGTCTAATAAGATGAAATTTAATGGGAATAAATGTGAAGTGATAGCACCAGGGATTTAGAGCTGGGAGGAACTTTTACAGGCCACTGAGTCCAATCACCTTGACTTACAGGTGAGGAAAGTGAGGCACTTAGGGATTAACTGACTTGCCCAAGGTTTCACAGCTATGAATTCACCTGACTCCAAGTCCGGTACTCTATCCACTACTCCATGAAGCCTCCCTAAGCATTATGCCTGAGTTTTTTTAAAAAATCAGTTTTAGAGTGTAGTTTGGGGGGCACATGGCTAGACAACTGTTCATATTAAAAAGTTCAGAGGGGATAGTTTTAGCCCCATCTGCTTCCAAGGAAACATATGACTCAGTTGCTGAGAGGCTGATTATGTTGGGATGATACAACACATCTCATGCGGTCCCTTGGGTTCCCCAGCCCACCATGGCTAAAACGGTGGGAGAGACTTTGTCAATGCTGCAGGGCCAAAATGAGTCAATATGGTGGCAAAAGCCAATGTGATCTTGGGCTACGTGAAGGGTGCCATATTGTCCTAACCAACCTAAGTTTTTGTATCCTGAGATCGTCATACCACACCTGGAATACCATGTTCAGTTCTGGGTGCCACATTTTTGGAAGAATATTGGTGAGCCAGCCAGAGCATGTCCAGCTGAGGGTGACCAGAAAAGTGCGGGGGTCTAGATGCAATCCTCTGTATGGATTCATTGAATGTCTTAGCCTGGAGAAGAGATTTTGGGGAGATGTGATAAATCTTTTCAGGTAATTAAAGGATGTGGCATAGGAGTGTAATGGGAGTAAATGGAAGGACTCTTCAGTATGAAGAGTCCTGAGCTGAGAAGCTCCCCTTTTTAGACAGGGAGAGGACCAAGAACCCTAGCCTCACTGGGCCCAGCAGTGGTTAGTTATTACTGAGGTATTAGCCCTTCCACTTGGCAGCAAGTGGAAGGTGCAGCAGTGGGTGGAAACTGCAGAGAGGCACATTTAGGGGTGATGTAAAGGAAAGAATCCTACCAGTCAGAGCTTTTCAAAAATTAAATAGGCTTTCTACCTGAATGCAGATCGAAGCATACTATCTTCTCTTTTTTTCTTCTTTCTTGTGGTTTTTCCCTTTTGTTCCCATTCTTCTTTCACAGCATGACTGATGTGGAAATGTTTAATATGATACATGTATAGCCTATATCAGATCGTCTTGGGGAGGGAGGAAGGGAGAGAGGAAAGGAGAAAAATATTGGAACTCAAAATCTTATAAAAGTGAATGTCGAAAACTATCTTTACATGTAATTGGAAAAAATAAAATACAAAAAAAAAAAGAAAAAGAAAATACTATTAAGTGTTAAATTTTTTTTTTAAATAGCCTTTCTAGGAAGGTAATGAGTTTACCATAATGGAGATCTTCAAGAGGAAGCTGGATGACACCTTGTCTAGGACATTGTAGAGGAGATCTCATTGGACCAGATGACCTCTAAGCCAAGGTGTCTCCCAACTTTTTGATACTGTCCTTCTCATCTTTGATGTTCTGACAGTCTATGTTCCAAGATCCTTCCAGGTCTGATATTCTATTTATTCTATGAGGTGTCTCAGGTCTGTCAGCTCAGAGACTGATGCCAACAGAGCCCTCCAGGAGAGCTGGGAGATATTTGAGGTGCCTCTCAGTCCTTTGGACGAAAGATTAGGGACAGAGGTGGCCACATCATCCCTCAAACAACCTCTCAAGTTGAGACCAGATATCATGCCATCAATCAACAAACACTTATGAAAGACCTACTATGTGCTCGATGTAAAGAATCCGAGCATCGGCCCTGGAGTCAGGAGGACCTGATTTCAAATCAGGCCTCAGACACTTGACACTTACTAGCTGTGTGACCCTGGGCAAGTCACTTAACCCCATTGCCCAGCCAAAAAAAAAAAAAAGAATCCAAGCACAAAGAATGAAACAATACCTAGTAACAAATAACTCACAGTCTAAATGGAGAGACAATAAGTACTTATAAAAATAGATGCAGCACAAATATTATGTGAATACATACAAATACATACAAAGACTTTGAATTCAAGGTAGTCAGGGAGGGAGGGTACTAGCAGTTGAGGGGATCAAGAAAAGCTTGGTGTAGCTGCATCTTAAAGAAAGAGGTGGGATCTCTGAGGCCTCGGAGGTGAGGAAGGAAGGCATGCCAGGTATGTGGGGTGGTCAGTGGAAAGACAGAGAGGAGGCCAGTGTGGCTGGATCGAAGAAGGCAGAAGGGAAAGTAAGACCTGAGTTCAAATCCAGCCTCAAACATTTATCAGCTGTGTGCGCATGGGCAGATGACACCTCTGTGTCCCACAGTTTCCTTATCTACAAAATGGGGATAATCATAGCACCTCACTCCCAGGGTCATTGTGAGGATCAAATGAAACATTTGTAAAGCGCCTAGCGAACCTTAAGGTGCTACGTAAATGCTAACTAGTATTCTTATTATTAGTTGACCTCCCACGTTCCTTCAGGCTGAAAATCTGTGTTACCTTGTGTTAGTCATTAGTACCCCTCAAAGAGAGGGCCTGAATGGGAGGACCAAAGGGCACTGGTGGGCACTCAGAAGGTATCTAGAGGAAAGGTGGGAGTTCCTTCCCAGCTCCCCTCCTCCAGCTGTGCCAGGCTGGCCCTGGGTCCGTGCTGGCCACCTGCTTCTCCTGGCCCCTAGGGGTGAGTCAGCCAGGGAAGGTGCTTTGTAACACATAATGACGCCCACAGGCAGCCAGCCCTGCCCCTGTGGCTGCTGCCATGGCTGGCTGGATGACATGGCCTGGGTTTGGACATACCGTTCTGTGGGATCAGCTAGCGAAGGAGGCTGCTCCTCACGGCCTGTATCATTCCTCCAGATGGGGCCTCTGACCATCTGGGAAGGGGGGAGAAGCACGGTGGGCTTGGTCTCCTGGCACCAATGGGTGGCTAGGAGAGTGCAATGGTTAGCGCTCTCCCGTTCCAGTGCACCACTCTAAGACTCCTAAGATCATTGGAGAGAGAAAGGACCTTTGAGATCATCTAGTCCAGGGTTCTTAATCTGGGGTTCATGGAGCCCCAAGGCTTCCCTGAACTCAGATGGGAAAAAATGACTTCTTTATTTTCACTAACCTCTAACTGAAATTGAGCATTGCCTTCCACTGTGATTTTTTTTTAAAGCATTATTCCAAGAAGGGGTCCACTACACACACACACACACACACACACACACACACCACACACACACACACACACATGCACACACACGCACGCATACACTCACACACACGCATGCACTCACACACACACACATACATGCAGCAGTTTAAAAAAAAAAACAAAACCCTAATCCAGTCCAACTACCTCATTGGAAAAAAGGCAAGAGAGGGGAAGAAAACTGTCCAAAGTCGCATAGCAAGTAAATGATAGAATCAGGACACAAAGCCAGCTTTCCTGACCCCAGGTCTCACATTCATTTCTCCTCATCACACTGAACATATATGTATGGATCCATCTTTATTGAACAAACATGCACGTACAGATAAATACATCCTCACTGACATTGTGTATGGATAATCCTTGCTGAACAGACACGTATGAATGCATTGGTACTGAACATGCATGTGTTAATACCTCCTTACTGAATATATACATATATGGATGGACGCATTCTTACTGTTGTTATTTGTCCTTGGTTTTCAGAGGACAGTGACATCATGTCCTAACTTGCTGGTGAATTGGATTTAAGTGAGGCAGTTGCACTAAGTCCTCAGGCTCGCTCTCTCTTACAGAGTCATTGCTAAGCTGCAAGTGTGGACACCACATGAATTCTTGGTTATTGGGGAGGAGAGGTCAAGGAGAGTTATCATGGGGAAAAAGTCTAGGCTGTGCTAATGGGAGAGGAAGGATGCAGACTGGATCATTTAGTACAGGAAAAGCATACATGCCCTAAGACCCATCTGCTGTGGGCTGGGGAGAGTGAAGATGTCATCCTGGGAAGGGTAGACCTCAGGGAGGCATCTTAGAGGGAGAGAGCTAAGGGAAGCAATTCAAATCCCACCTTCTACAAGAAGAGAAGCTTCTCAATCCCTCTTAATTCAGGTATCTTCCCTCTGTTAATTATTTATTTATTCTGTAATAGTTTGTGCATATCATCTCTCCCATTAGACTATGAGCTCCTTGAGAGCAGGGGTTGTCTTTTGCCTTTCTTCGCATTCCAGGACCTAGCACAGTGCCAGGTACAGAGTAGGCACTTAATAAATGCTAGTTGATGCTAGCAGAGTGCTGAGCTTGGAGTCAGGAAGACTCCCAAGTTAATGAGTTCAAATCTGGCCTTAGATACTTCCTAGCTGTGTGACCCTAGGAAAGTCACTTGGCCCTGTTTGCCTCTCAGTTTCCTCATCTGTCCAATGAACTAGAGAAGGAAATGGCAAAGCACTCCAGTATCTTCGCCAAGAAAACACCAAACAGGGTCATGAAGAGTCAGATACAACTGAATAACAATATATGGCATCTTGTCGCCAAGGCTAAATGGCTTTGGTGGTCTAATTAGTACTAGAAGCATATATTCAGACAGTTACTCATATCTTTATACACAGCAAAAATTCAGTTTTAGCACCTTTTGAAAGATATAGCAGAAAGAACATGGGACTTCGTGTCAGGAGGGGCCTGAGCTCCAATCATAGGAACATTGGAATCAGATTTACAATTTAACAAGAAGAATAACTCAGTGAATTTACTCCAAAAGGAGCAAATGCAGCATGGTGATTATTTAGTGTCTGAGGCAGGATTCAGAGCCTTCCTTGGCATTCACTAGCAGTGTGAGCATGGGCAAGTCTTTTAAACTTTCTGAGCCTTAATTTTCTCTTCTGTTAAATGGGTACATCAGTAGTACCTACCTTCCACAGCTGTTCTGGGAATCAAATGAGATCATGCACACAAATTGTTTTGTAAACCTTAAAATACTACATGAGTGTCATCTAATAATAGTAACAATGGTTGTTTTTGTCTGAAATTGTGATTTCATTGGTAGATGGCAGAATTTTCCAAACAGTGGTAGAAGGTCCCCTACTAGGGAACAAACATGAGATGGGGAGACAGTTGAGAAGCAACAACCCAAATGATCTGCTATTTTTTAGCACAACACCCACACAAATATATTCACTTCTTTCGATGAAAACAAAGCCCTATACCAACGTCACAGAAAGCAGGAATAACAGTGAATCTTCTCCAACCGGAGTGAATGCAGCCAGTGATTACTTAGTATAATATACACAAATGAGCACCTGCAACTCTCAAAGCTCCCCATAGAATTCACCACCATCCCCATCAGTAGACACAAGCCGGTGACTCCAGAGAAGTGTGTCATCGCCTTGCTGCCTGCATGGAACCTGGAAGTTAAACAGTCTTTGTGTGGAGGTTAAAAATACCAACCTGCCTGTTATAGTTCTGAACGTCATTCATTTTGGTGAGTAGACTATAATCAGCTAGTTTCTCATGCAACTGAAACTTGCCAAAAATGGAGATAGCTCAAGAAAGATTACCATTTCTTGAAATGTTTAATAATTAAGCTAAACTGATACTACAGACACACTGACTGTAATGTCATATCAATACTAGCTACTTGACCCTGGCAAATCATTTAACCTGTGCCTGCCTTAATTTCCTCATCTGTAAACTGGGCAGGGGAAGGGGGATAACACCTATCTCCCAGGGCTGTTGTTTTCATAAAATGAAAAAAATAATTGTAAATTAGGACACTGATGCATTGTTGGTAGAGTTGTGAAGTGGTCGGGCCATTCTGGAGGACAGTTTGGAACTATATACAAAGGGCTATAAAACTATGCATACCTTTTGACCCAGCAACACCATTACTAAGTCTACCTCCCCAAGAGATCAAAGAAAAGGGAAAAGAACCTATACCTACAAAAATATTTATAGCAGCTCTTTTTGTGGTGCCAAAGAACTAGAAATTGAGAAGATGTCCACCAATTAGGAAGTGGCTGAACAAGTTGTGGTATATGATTGTGATGGAATACCAGTGTACTATAAGAAATGACAAGCAGGATGGTTTCAGAAAAACCTGGGAAAACTTATATGAACTGATGCAAAGTAAAATGAACAAAGCCAAGAGAACATTATAACAGCAATGGTACAATGATCAACTGTGAATGACTTAGCTACTCTGACCAATATGATGATTCAAGACAATCCCAAAGGATTCGTAATGAAAAATGCTGTCCGCCTCCAGAGAGAGAACCGATGAACTCTGAACGCTGATTGAAGTATAATTTTTTCATTTTCTTTTTTGCAACATGGCTAATTTGGAAATAGGTTTAGCGTGACATGTATAATGGATATCATATTGCTTACCTATTCAATGGGTAAGGGAGGGGTGGGAGGAAGGGAGAGAATACAGAACTCAAAATTTTCAATAAAATGAATGTTAAAAATTTTTTTTAAATTGCGAAGCATGTTATAAACCTTAAAGTCATTTATAAGTGTCGTTACATCAAGAGAAAATTTCAATATAATTCACTGGCTTTTTTTTTAATTAAAAAAAAACATAATGCGAGAGAATGTTATGGAACTGTACAATGAGATCTCACCTAGAACAGAATAAAATACAGATCTTCAAGCACTGGTTAAAATTGTTATTAATTAATTATTTACTATTTAATTATTATTAATCATTATTGTTATTAAATGTTATTGTTATTTGTTAGTTGATATTAATGTCACATGTTATAATATGATATATTTATATATGTTATAATATATGTTAATTACTTGTTAATTGTTATTAAATGGTATTAATTCACTATTAAAAATTCATAATCATATAAAATTGAAAAGCTTTCACACAATTAAAAAATCGCCGTCGCTAAGATAAAGGTAAGTAACAAATGGGGGAGGGGGATTTTTGCATCAAATATCCCTGCCAAGGACCCAATATCCAAAGTATGGACATTCAAAATTCACACTTTTTAGGGGCAGTGAGGTGGCTCTGTGGTGAATAGAGGCACTGAGCTAGCAATCAAGATTCACCCTAGCGACTTCAAATCCAGCCTCAGATACTTACTAGCTGTGTGACCCTGAGCAAGTCACTTAACCCTATGTGCCTCAGTTTCCTCATCTATCAAATGAGCTGGAGAAGGAAATGGTAAACCACTCCAGTATTTTTGCCAAGAAAACCCCAAATGGGGTTGCAATTGAAAAATGACTGAACAACAAAAAACACATTTATAAGACCATGAGTTTATCCACATGGTCAAAGGATATAAACATACAGTTCTCAAAAACGATTAGCAACCATAAGAAAGCCTGCTCCAAATTACCACTACTAAGGGAAATACAAACCATAATAGGTCTTAGGTTTCACCTTGTACTCCGTAAACTAGCGAAGACAGCACACGATGGCAATAGTCAATGTAGGAGGTGATGCTGAAAAGTGGACACACTTCCATCATCGGGAAAGCTGTGAATGGTCCGACCATTCTGGAAAACAATCTGGAATAATACTAAAACTACTCATAAATATAGTTAATAATCAATTAATATTATTATTAATAAAAATAAAAATCAGTTAATAAAAATAGTTAATAATCAATTGATTAATAAGATTAAACTAAAAATCCTAAAATTATTTTAGCATAAAATACTATAATGTATTATAACTAAATACATAACCTAGCTAAAATTACTAAAATGTTCTTCCCTTATGACTCAGAGAGCCCATGGAAGTGAAAAACAGAAAGGCTTCATATGAAGCCAAATATTCACAGCAGCAATTTTTGTGCTAACAAAGAACTAGAAACAGGGAAGATGTTCGTGGACTGGAGAACGGCTAAACAAATTGTGGTACATGCATGTAAAAGCCGCTAGGGGTCGCCATAGTGCGCAGAGAGCTGTGCCTGGAGTCTAGAAGACCTAAACTCCTCTCCAGCTTCAAACACTTACTACCTGTGTGATCGTGGGCAAGTCCCTTCACCTCTGCCTCCGTTTGCCCTTCTGTAAAATGAGGATAATCTCAGCACCCACCTCCTGGGGTTGTTGTAAGAATCAAATGAGACAATAACTGTAAAGCTCTTAACAGCGTGGCACACAGAGTAAGAGCTCTCTAAATGTTGGCTGTCATTAAAGGAGTATTTGTGTCATAAGAAATAATAAATAGGAATAATTCAGAGCAGCATGGGATCATAGATCTTGAGGGAGGACTAACGTGAGCTGACGCAGAGTGAAGTAAGCAGAAGCAGGAAAATGATATAGAAATGACTGCCATGATGTACATCAAAAAAATAATCCCCCACTGGGCCATCAGATCAAGCTTTACCCCAAAGGGAAAATGAGAAAATGTACCGCCCTCCTTTCGCGGTAGAGGTGGGGGACTGTGGGTGTGGACTATTATAACTGTTTTAGGTGGGATCAGTGTACCTGGTTGATTTACTGAATTACCTTTTCCTCTTTTTTAACCTTTGTTATGAGGAAAGGCTCGATGGATAGGGGAGGGTGGAGGGATATATTCAGAAATGAATGTGATGTAAAACGAAGGGCATGGGGGGGGAGGGTTTTAAGAGGAAAAAGGTGGCCCCTCGGGCAACCTGGACACATTACATGATTCATAGCTACTTGTTTCAAAAAATATATATTTTTAAATGTAGCTTTTGAAGTTGTTAACAAGAAAGAAAGGAATAAACACTTAGTAAGTGCCTGCCGTGTGCCTAACATTGTGCTAAGTGCTTTATAACTATTATCTCACTTGATCTTCACAACAACCCTGGGAGGTTGGTGCTGTTACAGTCCCATTTTGCAGTTGAGGTAATGGAGGCAGGTAGAGATTAAGTGACTTACCCAGGGTCACACAGCTAGTAAGTGTCTGAGGCTGGATTGGAACTCAGGCCTTCCTGACTTCAGCTCTCTATCCACTGTGCCACCTACAAGAAGAATCAACTTTGAAGTCCCTTGAAAAGAAAGATCTTTTGCCTGGCCAAAAAAAAAAAAAGAAAAAGAAAAGAAAGATCTTTATGAAAATTATGACCATATGGGGGCACAGTACAAAGACCTTTTATGTTATGGAAAAACATGTTGGCTTTCTCATGCCAAAGTATTCTGAAGGGCATTGAACTGAAAGAAGAAACTTCCATTCTTCCTGGCACGTGGTAAGCACTTAATAAATGCTCTATCTTTAGCCTTATAAACTCTGGGAATCCCCATCCAAACTTCCACAGGTGAGTCAGGTCCCCCAGAGCAAAGCTACAGCTCCCCTTCCCCTTCAGGGTTCTAGAGGTCGCTTGGAGGGTTGGAAGTACCTCTCTCTAATGGTATCAGCTTGAGCCCCTAATTCTGGTGTGTTCTCCCCCCAGTGTTAACCACCAGGAATTAGCACCAAAGTTTCATTTTACCAATTAACATGGAGTAGGTTTTACAAAAATTTATTTACTGAAAAAATATAGTAAAGACAAAAATTACAGAGCATTTCCTCCTGATGCTTCCGGGCACAATCACCCCTGTGCCATTTTGATCCCTGTGAAGAGTAAGCTCAAACTTAAAGCCGCTTCTATGTAGCATCTGCCTCGCCAAGTACACTTCTGAAGTCCTTGTAGCCAATGTAGCTTCCTTTAGGCTGCCTTCAGTCTAGCTCTTTGCTCCTCAAAAAGCCTGACATGGATTTCAGATCCTGGATTTCAGGCAGTCTCTAGTCTGCATTTCAAAAGGGTTGGAGCCATCACTACTATTCCACTACTATTCCTTCACCTCAAGCAGGAAACAGCAAACACAAAGAGACAAAAGACAGAGGCTCATAGTCCCATCCAGAGATCTGTAGAATGTCTGTCTCTCTTTCTCTCTAGTGCAGCCAAGCAGAAAAGAGGAAGGAAAGAGACTCCCTTTGGCTGGTCAGTGCCTTTTGAAAGCGTCCATTCTGGCTCATTAGCTGCCTGATAATTCATCTGCTCACCATGTGGTTAGCTGATGGGATTCAGTTACAGAATGTCTGTACGTATTCCATTGATGCTTTTGGGAGCAGGCTCCCTGGCCTCTTTCATGTGGGCTGGCAATAGATGGAACACGCTGGACGTGATCCAGTAATGGAGCTCCATTGGTCATACCTCATCTATCTATCTATCTATCATCAAGATATTGGGAGACACCCCGTTTTCCTGAGCGAAGGTCCAGCAAGCAAGCTATGCCCCAAGCCTGGGCAACAATCCTTTGCGCTCACTCTGATCTCAGCCACACCAAAATCCCAGAATTGTTTCATGTAATTATATTGCTTTGACTAGCAGCAGGTATTGTCTGAGCTCAGACAAGCACCTTCTACGTCCATGTTCTGGTCTTGAAGCCCTGCTATGAATTAAACTTGTCACGTTGCTGCTGTTAGCCTACATTGTCAGGGCTAAGGCCCACTGCATGTTCACAGATATAAGTATTGAGGGCTCCGAGCCATCAGCTTCCAGATGTCTGCTTAGGCTATATACCAACCTCTGACTGAGTCCAAGGTCTCTAGTCCACTGGACCTGTCAACAGTCGGATTTCGAGGTCTGACTCCTTGAATGTGACCCAGTGAGGCAGGGACAGCTCTACGCCCGTTGCCGGCAGGAAGCAGTTTCAGAAGCTGAGACCTTTGCCCTTTACCCCCAAAAGAATTTGGGTCCCATTTGTTTGAGGGGGGAATGATGGGGTGTAGGACCTGAAACCCACCCACCCTCAGCTTCCCTTGAACTCTCCCACATGGCCCTGGCATTCGCCTGAGATTCGTTTCAGTATAATCCTTTCAACTGTCCTTGCATTGTGGCTTTGACCCTGCCCTAATCTCCAATTCTCAGCCCTAGTAGTCTGCCCCTGGCCGCACCCTACACCACCATCTAGACCCCTTCCACTGTGGTCCAGGCCCCCAGCATTTGCCTAGGGCACCTGGCCCTTCTGGGTCCTTCTCTGTTACTTACCAGTCACCCAGACTACTTGAGCACTCCTAGATCCTTCCCACAGTCCTGTATAAAAGGTCCATCTTGCGTCCATTAAAGGGCTCAGATCCTTAAGAGTCTGACAGGGTTGTCAATACAAGAATCACAAATGGGCAAATTCTTAAAATCCTTCAAACCTCAATTGGTATTTTAATAAACCTTGTCTCTGACTGAAAAAAAAAAGATATAAGTATTGAAATCTGCCTACACTAAAGTGGGTCCCCATCAGTAGGGGTGAGGCTCCAGTGTGTGTATCCTTGATTGCAAGCTGTTTCCCTCGCTTTGAAACTAAACTTCTGGGGCAGCTAGGTGGTGCAGTGGATAGAGCACTGGCCCTGAATTCAGGAGGACCTGAGTTCAAATCTGGCCTCAGACATATAGCACTCACTAGCTGTGTGACACTAGGCAAGTCACTTAACCCCATTGCCTAGCCAAAAAAAGGAAAGAAATTAAACTTCTGTTCGATTCCTGACTCTCCTGTCTCTAGCCTGCTCTGTTTGGCTCTGGCCACCCACAGGTTAGAGGTCAGTTCTGTCTGGTTGATACTGTCTGTCTCTCTATGTATCTATCTATAATCTACCTATTATCTATCTCCTATCATCTGTCTAGCTATATCATTCATCTATATCACATATGTGTGTGTGTGTATATATATATATATATATCACCTATGTATGTATGTATATATATATCACCTATTATCTGTCTACAATCTTTTTAATCTGATTTGTCTATTATCTACCTGTTTATCTGTCCATCATATATTTCCCTAGCACCATCTGTCTATCTACCTATCATCTCTCTGTCTACCTATCTATCATCTATCAGGGGTGTATGGGGTGTTCAGAGTGTGAAGGCTTACTGAGCCCTTTTCTGGGCTGCTCATCTACCTTTGGTGTCCCCTTGTCACTCAACTCTCACCTGTAGCTCCAAGAAGCTGTAGCATGTGCAGCAGCCACACCCCAACAAAGCATCTCAGCAGAAAGGTTACACCAGGGTAACCGAGGGGTCTCAAATCCACTGGTGAGTTAAGGGGGATGTCTACCCCAAGCATGTGAAGTCTTCCTCCTGACAGAATGGATAGATGAGAACAATTTTTTCCTGTGGCCAGGAAAGCAGTTGAAATAGACACTCACCTATCTAATCTATCACCAATCTATCTACCTATCTATCATATATTTATCACCTATCATCTATTATCTACTTAACTACCTAGCTACCTATCTATATCTATGTATCTGTAGATCTCCTACTTATCTACTTACCTATCTATAATCTAGCTACATATCATTCTTCAGTGCCATCATCCATACCTATCTATCTACCTATCCACCACATGGTGTTGTGACCTACAGTTAAGAAGTGCTGAAGGGGCTGAGAAGTTTAAGAAGCCCTGAATTAGCTACCATCTAGCTATCCTGCAAAAGTTTAGATTTTCCCCTATGGCCTCCAGAAAGCCATCTACAATCCCTCCCAGTGTTCTATCATTTCCTCTGCTTGTGTGTGTGTGTCTCTATATGCTGTCAGCTCTCTGAAAATGCCAAGGAACCTTAGAACCAGTGTGACTTCTGCTTTCTTCTTCCCCCATTGGTACAGGACTCAGAGGCAATGCCTGAATGAGTCTAAAGGGACTGCATTACCATCTCCTTCCACTAGATGTCGTGAATTTCCTAGGCTTCAGACTCGGGTTTTAGAGACTCAATTTTTTGTTAATACAGCCCACTCCCATCTTCTTGAACCATTTGCCATTTCCTGCTTTCCTCTCCCCTCTGTGCCCACATAGAAGGAAGATAAGTCATTAGGGTGTCAAGTATTATCACATCCTCTAAATCCTGAAAACAAAGCATCATTCTTTCCAATTACACTGTGAGTTCCTTGAGAGCAGAGATTATCTTTTGCCTTTCTTTGTATCCCCAAAGCTTCACACAATGCCCAGCACATAGTAGGTATTGACTAACCAATATATTGAAAATATACAATGTTATTGCATTACGAGGAAATCCAACGGTTAGAGTGCCTGGCAAACAGCAGGCACTTCATAAATGCTTGCTGATTGGTTGATAGAAATATTTTTATTAAAACATTTTTTAGTGGAGAGAGCACCGGCCCTGAAGTCAGGAGGACCTGAGTTCAAATCTGGCCTCAGGCCAAGCATTTGACACTTACTAGCTGTGTGACCCTGGGCAAGTCACTTAACCCCAATTGCCTAAGAATAAAAAAAAATTAAAATTAAAAAAAAACACATTTTTTTAAAAAGTTCACAGACCCGAGGACCTCTGACGAGGTGAAGAGTGATGTACTTGGAGTCAGAAGGCTTGGATTTCGGACAAGGCTGTATAAACTTTGGACCTTATAGACATAACCTCTCTAGGCTACAGTGTTCCCTCTCCTCATTTTTGTTGGACTATATGGTTTATACTCTACAGAGTCCACCTCTGCTGTTTCATCAAGTCAGAGAGGTGACCCTGGGTCCTAGAAGGCTGTGCTAGTAGAAAGCAAGTCTGGTGGTTTCTACCATGCTGAAAAAGCTTTGAATATGACCCCAACAACAGACTGAGTCTACTTTTATAGTATCTGCCTGGCAAAGAAGCTCATCAGTAGAATGGTGGCTCACCACTTGGTAATGAATTCTTTGATCATGGCAACCCATGGAACAAAGAGAAGTCCTGGTCTTTGTGGCCTCCTTCTATATCTGCTGTGACAATGACAGAACAGCATAAAAGGGGACAAAGGATGTGGGGAATCACATAGTCTCCAGACTCCCTTTACACTTTCATTAGGATGTTGGTAATCTAAATGTGAACTCCTTGTCCAATGACCCCCAAGTTGACAGACTGCCGGAGGAAACAAAGAAACAAAACCAGAAGAAAGGAGAAAGCTACAACCAAATATATGGATGGCTCCCAGCTACTCCTTGGAGAAGCAAAGAAAGGAGTTGGTGGAGATGGTTTTATTGTGTTTCCCAGAGCAACAAGAAATATGGATTCATGGGTAAATCACCGAACCTCTGTTTACCTCAGTCGCTTCAACTCTGAAGTGAAGACAGTAATAGCACCTATGCCCCATGGTGGTTGTGAGGATCAAATAAGATAATTTGTATACAGTGCTTAGCACATAGTAGGTGTTTAATAAGTGTCTGTTTCCTTCCTTCTTTCACTGGATATTTGGTCACTTTGTATTGAAGTACTTATGATAGGTGTTTGCAAAAACTACACCATGAAAATAATTGCAACTTACGTACCGATGTGGGTTGCAGAAGATGAAGAGGTAGAGAAATTCTACAAAGACCTCACTAAGATCCTTCCAGAGAGATAAACACACAGTCTGACACTAATTGACTTCACAATGAATGCTTGCCAGCCCCTTCATGTCCTACTCTTGAGCTCCAGGCTCCGCCCCTGGTCCTGGCATTCTAGCTCCTGCCCTTGGCTTCAGATTGACGAGTCTTCCCCACGTGGGTCATGTTATACTACAGCACTAGAATCTTCCTCCTTTACATCTCTAGCTCTGTGTACAGCAAAAAAAAAAAAATCCACACTGCCGTTTCTGGAAAGAGTTTGTTTTTCTATTGCCCTGTGACTCTATTTACCATAGCTGTGACTTCCATATCTAAAAACCCCTACCTGGCCACCACTCTACAGGAGGTGCAATGGGTAGAGCGCTGGGCCTAGAGTCAAGAAGACTTGAGTTCAGATCTGGCCTCAGCTACTTACTAGTTGTGTGACCCTAGGTAAGTCACTCACCTTCTGTCTGCCTCAGTTTCTTCAACTATAAAATGAAGTAATAATGGCATCTACCTCCCAGGGTGGTTGTGAGAATCAAATGAGATTATATAAATTATTAGTTTATTATTATTAGTTTACTATATAAAGTTTATGTTATATAAACTTTTATATATTTTATATAAAGTTTATTTATATAAAATTTATTATATAAAGTACTTAGTACAGTGCTGGCACATAGTAGGTTCTTAACAAATGCTTTTCCCCCCTTTCCTTCTTTCTGCATCTGTGTCATTTTCTCCTACTAGAATGTAAATTCCTTGGGGACCAGGATTGTCTTACTTTTTGTATTTGTATCTTTGGCACAGTGTCAATCAGTCAGTCAAAGAGTATTTCTTAAGAGCCTACTATATATGTATTCTGATTAGGTTGATATGCCATGTGATTGTCTCCCTTTATCTGTGATTGTCTCCCTTTATCTAGATACTCTGCTTCTATTAATGCAGCCTCAGATCATATGAACTCAATCTGCTGACTCACTGATTTTATAGCCCACTGAAATCCTTAGGTTGCTTTTTTCTCATGAACTGCTTCCTAGCCTCATCCCTGCCATCTTATACTTGTACAGTTGATTTTTTGAACCCAAGTGTATTCATCACATTAAATTTCATCTTGTCTACTTTAGTTAGAGAGAGAGAGAGAGAGAGAGAGAACCTTCTATGTGCCAGACACTATGATAAGTGCTGGGGATTCCAATAAATTAAAAAAAGAAAAAATTACTTTTCTTAAAGAGCTTACAGTCTAATAGAGGAGACAACATGCCAATAACCAAGTACAAACATGATACACATACAAATGTATAGATATATACATATATGATAAACTGGAGATAATCAACAGAGGAAAGTCACTGAAATTAAGGGGGCTTCTTTCAGAAGGTGAGACTTGAGCTAAGATGTGAAGAAAGTCAGAGAAGACAGGAGACAGTGGGCAAGAGGGACAGAGTTCCAGGCACGGGGAGGCAGCCAGCCAGGGAAAATTCCAGGGAGTCAGGAAATGGGAGAAACAGTAAAGAGGTCAGGGTCACTGGATCAAAGAGTATATGGGGGAGGGTGGGAAGGTAAGGTACAAGAAGATTGGTGGTGAAGTGGATAGAGTACCAGCCCTGGACTCAGGAGGATCTCAGTTCAAATGTGACTTCAGAATCTTACTAACTATGTGACCCTGGGCAAGTCACTTAATGCTGATTGGCTGAAAAAAAAAAGAGTTGGATAGCCGCTGGACATGGTGAACACCAAATAAAATAACAAAAAATGAAATTGATGACAATGAAAGACTTGTTATTGAAGTGGCAGTCATTCCTGAATTAGGTGCAAATACACAGTTAGACCACTGACTTATCAGAGCAAAGATCAGAATTAGTCAAAAGCTAGAAAAAAGAACAACAGTGGGAGAAAGATATTAAAACAACTCAATCCTGAAGTATTTAAATGAGTAATTGATCATGAAAAATGAGTAACGAACAAGAAAAGCAGAATCAACAAAAATTACCTGTTTTCATCCAGAAGGGTAAGCAGCGTGAAACAAGCAAGATCACCGAAAGAACCTAAAAGGAGTCTTAGCAACACTTGGTTTGCTTTGCAAGTAGAGTGAGATCAGTGGTAGCCAAGGCAACACCAGGTTAGAATATGAACAGCAATGACACAGAATTTCAGAAGGATGAACAATGCCTTGTTTCCTTTACAATGCACAGATCACTCCATGTGAGCCACTGAAGCTTTCATCCCCTTTACACACAGTGAATTTTTGTTTTTCTGTTGCATCCAATTCTTCATGACCCCATTTGGGGTTTTCTTGGCAGAGATGCCGGTGTGGTTTGCCATTTCCTTCTCCAGCTCATTTTACAGAAGAGGAAACTGAGGCAAAGAGGGTAAAGTGACTTGCCCAGAGTCACACAGCCAGTAAGTGTCTCAGGCCAGATCTGAACTCAGAAAGATGAGTTTTCCTGACTACAGGCCTGGTGTTCTCTCCACTGTGCCACTCAGAGGTGCAGAATATTCTAGGTATGGAGAATACCTCAAGGAGATAGGAGATAGAATGATAAGTTTGGGAATTGAACCCAGGTCCTCTGAATTCCAGAGTCAGTACTTCTTTCCAGTGTACCACAAGTTGGGAGATGTCTGGGGAAAAATTTCAAACACTGTGGTTTATGGATGTAATAGAACATTACTGATGGGGATGGGATCTGAACCCCAAAAGGAAAAGTCGTGGACTTTCCCAGGAGGCCAAATCTCTGGTGTTCACCTGAGGCTATAATCCTATCAACTGGCCTTTCCTCATCCCCTAAATCCAGTCTCCCAATTCTAGGTTACCTTAACCTAGCCTAGCCCTCCATTGGCCACTTCCCACCCTTAATCCTATCTAGGCTCCATTCTCCCTAGGCCACTAGATCTAGGTCCCTGGGATTCTGTTACCTCACAGTCACCCCAGCTTACTGGCCACTCCCATCCACTCCTTAGACCTCTCCTCCAGTCACCCCAGATTTGGCCACTCCTAGATTCCTCCCACAGTCTTTCTGTATATAAGGTCCATCTGGCCTCCATTGAAGTGCTCAGATTCTTAAGATTTGGCCCCCTTTCATTAGGAATACAAATGCTTAGATTCCTTAAGAGTCTGGCCAATATGGCAGATTCTTTAAATCTCACCCATCAATGTTCTAATAAACCTTGTCTTTGGCTGAAAGAAGGCTTGGATCAAATTCATTCAGGCAGGACCCACATTTTAGGGTCCCAGCACCCCTAAACCTCAACATTACTGTGCAGTAAGAAATGACAAATAGGAGGAATTCAGAGAGACATGGGAACATTTTTATGAACTGATTCTGAGTGAAATACATCTCCCTAAGTTCAAATCTGGCCTCAGACACTTCCTAGCTGTGTGACCCTGGGCAAGTCACTTCACCCTGTTTGCCTCAGTTTCCTCATCTGTAAAGTGAGCCAGAGAAGGAAATGGCAAGCCACTCCAGTATCTTTGCTAAGAAAACTCCAAATGAGACCACAAAGTAGCATATGACAGAAAAAAATGACTGAACGACAGTAACAAAAGATTACACGTGGTGACTACAGCAAGTTAAACCAAAAGGAGGCCAAATTCCGAGGAACTGGAGAGCAAATAATGAAACCTATCCCTCCTGGTGACAGGGAGGAGACCACTACTAATGCAGTGTTTTATACTTTTTCAGAGGTAGTCAGTGTATCCAGCGGGGTTTGCGTAACTGTCTTTCCTTGTTTCAAGAGATGATTCAATCTGGAGGAAATGTTTCCAAAAATGATCATTATATAATAACAAAAGGCAACAATTACATATATTTTTAATTTAAAAAAAAACTGAATTGGAAAGGATATGGCCCGATGTCTTCAGTCAATCATCAATCTGCCAACAAGCATTTATTAAGCACTTTTGTGCCAGGTACGATGCCACATGCTGGGGGTTCAGAGAAAGGCAAGAGACAGTCTCTGCTCTCAATGAGCTTCAAGGTTTGGAGCCAGGAGGGGTGGGGGTGGGGTCTACATGCAAACAACTCTGTGCAAGGAAGATATTTACAAGATAACTTGGAGATAAGGTCAGGCACTAACCTTCATTTTACAAAGTACAAATTGTAATTGTAATCAATTTACAACTTGAATCCTGGAGAGCAGAACAGAATGACTTCTCCAAGGTCATTCAGTGACTGTGGCAAGACTGGATTATAATATCAATTTCTGGTCTCTCCAAGATTCCTCCTTTAGTTGTGTCTGACCTTCTTGACCCCATGCCAGTACCCATATATGGGGTTTTCTTGGCAAAGACATTGGAGTGGTTTGCAATTTCCTTCCCCGGTGTTTCAAAGCAGAGGTTAAGTGACTTGCCCAGGGTCACACTGCTAGTAAGTGCCTGAGGCTAGATTTGAACTCAGGTCTTCCTAACTCCAGACCTGGTGCCCTATCCACTGAGACATCTAACTGCCCCAAGATTCTTTTTCTTTTTTTAATTAATTTATTTTGATTTATCAACAATCACTTCCATAAGCTTTTGAGTTTTAAATTTTTCTCCCCCTCTCCCCACCTCCCTCTCCAAGACTGCTCGAAATCTGATATAGGCTATACATATACATTCCTATTAAACATGTTTTCACGTTAGTGATGTTGTAAGGAAGAATTAGAACCAATAACCACAAGAAAGAAGAAACAAAACACAACAGAAGGAAAAAAATAGCAAATAGTATGCTTCCATCTGCATTCAAACTCCATAGTTCTTTCTTTGGATGTGGATGGTATTTTCCATCAACTAAGCCTTTGGAGATGTCTTAGATCCTTGTATTGCTGAGAAGGGCTAAGCCTATCAAAGTCAATTATAGCACAACATGGCTATTACTGTGTACAACATTCTCCTGGTTCTGCTCACTTCACTCAGCATCAGACCATACAAGTCTTTCCAGGTTTTTCTGAAGTCAGCCTGCTCATCATTTCTTATAGCACAATAGTATTCCATTACATTCATATACCACAACTTGTTCAGCCATTCCCCAATTGATGGACATCCACTCAATTTCCAATTCTTTGCCAACCGCTAAAAGAGCTGCTATGGATATTTTTGTACAGTGGGTCCTTTTCCCATTTGTTTGATCTCATTGGGATACAGACCTAGAAGTGGCATTGCTGGGTCAAAGGGTATGCACATTTTTATACCTCTTTGGGCACGGTTCCAAATAGCTCTCCAAAATGCCACATGTTCTCTAACATTTATCATTTTCTTGATTTGTCATGTTGGCCAATCTGATAGGTGTGAAGTGGTACCTCAGTTGTTTTGATTTGCATTTCTCTAATCAATAATGATTTAGAGCATTTTTTCATATGACTATAGATGGCTTTAATTTCTTCATCTGAAAACTGCCTGTTCATATCCTTTGACCATTTATCAATTGTGTCCCAAGATTCCTTCCACGGCACCTCAAATCCTCTCTCCGGCTTTTTATGGAGCAGTCAAATCACCCAAATTGGGGTTCAGCTCTCAAGGGTGTTCTGATCCAAGCTGTCCCGAGGCTTCAGAAAACAGCCTTTCGGTCCCCCCAGTCCCGAGAGTAATGGGGTTTAAGGAGCCAACCTGGAGGGAGGAGGGAGATTTAGCCTTGTTCATAGGGCAAAGATTCACATCTGTATAAGCACTTCAAGATTTATGATTATAAACCGGCACTTTAAGGTTTAGGATTATTATCCCCATTTTACAGATCAGGAAACAGGCTGAGGCTGCTTTCCCCTTTATCACTCTGCCCAGGGCTGCCTCACAGTCAGTAACGCCCCAGCCTCTTCCGGCTTTCTGGTCAAGGTCTGTGCTTCCCCAAGGCCTGGGCGGGCAGCCTGCAGCAGTTAAGGCTGAGATTTGAAACTTCGGCGCCAAAAGCTCCCGCGTGGGTGTGGCCAGCTCTAGGCTGGGAGCCAAGGATGATCTCATCGGGGTCTTGGGCTTATCCCTACGGCTTGATTCAGGCACACGCACTTGAAGATCTCTGTCCTCCTCAGCCGCTTGGCCCAGGCTGTCCCAAAGGGAAGGTTGGGGCTGGGGTGGGTGGGGAAGGGGAGGCGGGGGGGGGAGGGATGGATGAGGCCCTGGATCTGGAGTAGGAGGGCTGAGGGTGAAGGGAGTGGGGGGCAGAAGGGTCCTTACTGCCTTTGGTAACTTGGGAAATCCACTTACAAACTAACTACTGAGTCCTGGATCCCTGGAACTCCTACTCTGACTAGAGATTTGAGACGAGCACACAAATAAATAATTAACTATCGGAGAAGAGAGGAGAATCATGACTCACATTTCCTTAGAGCTTTCAAGGTCTGATAAGTACTTGCTTCTCATCAAATCTGTGAGGTGGTCCCCATTTTACAAACGAGAAGACTGAGGCTTAGGCAGCTGAAGTGACAATCCATTCATTCATCCCACATTTATTAAGTGCCTATTCTTAATCGGGGGTCTGTGTATAGATGTCAGGGGGTCCATGAACTTGGAGAGGGAAAAAAAACCCCACATCTTTATCCTCCCTAAATTCTATAGAAATTGATCATGTCGGGGCAGCTAGATTGCCTAGTGGATAGAGCACCAGCGCTGGAGTCAGCAGGACCTGAATTCAAAGCCATCTCAGACACATGATACTGGCTAGCTGTGTGACCCTGGGCAAGTCACATAAACCCAATTGCCTCACCAAAAAAAAAAAAGAAAGAAAAAAAGAAATTGACTACGTCACATGTTTTTATTTCGGACATTTAACAATATAATTCTGAGAAGGGGTGCGAAGGCTTCTCCAGACTGACTGCCAGAGGGGCCACTGCTGATGGGAGAGGGCAGACCAAGCGTTTCAGAGGTTCAGAGGAGGGAAGGGTCACATCTGGCTTGAGAAAAAGAGGGATGTAAGCAGAGAAGGCTCCCTGGAAGAGGTAGGCTTTGAGTCAAGCCTGGCAGGAAGGGTAAGAAGAGATCAGACTGACAAGACCGGAGCGGAAGTCACGAGAAGTACATTGCAAAGGCAGGTTCTGATGGACAGCTGACCTGGGAATCTGGAAGAACTGGGTGGAGTCTGGCTGGAACTGGAGACAAGTCAACCTCTCAGTGTCCGAAGCAAGTGCCTAAGCAGGGGCAGAATGGCTGCTGCCGACTTCCTTCAGTGGATGAAGGTTCCACATGGGAACTTCTCTGTGCCAGTGACACCTTGGGTCCTATCCAAAAAGGAGAGGGAAAGCATTGGTATAAGGGTCTGGGCGGGAGAAAGTCAATCCCGGGGGCTGGCATGAACCTAGGCTGTCTCTGAATAGTATCTCTCCCATCTGATCTCAGTCCATGCTTGCTTTTCTCCTGCATTATTGCACTTCTCCTTCCCCAGGCCTCTGTTTAGTATTTAAAACTTTTCACCAGAGGTGGGGGTCTATGAATGTGGACTTATATATAACGTCCGTTTTTTCTTCAATGCGTTGATTAGTCTTCCCGAATTTTTTTCTCTTCCCCTTTTTTTAAATTTTGATTTAAATTTTTTTACACTTTTTATTTTCAGTTCCCGATTTGTTCCCTCTCTCCAGCTCCTCCCCCACCCATTGCTCTCTCTTTATTTATCTACATATCTATTTATTATTGTTGTTGTTTTTAAGAGATGGCTCTCTGCTCAAAGGGCTATAAAATTGTGTATGCCCTTTGACCCAGCAATACCACTTCTAGGGCTGTATCTAGGTCTAGATTATAAAAATGGGAAAAGGACCCACATGTACAAAAATATTTACAGCAGCTCTTTTTGTGGTGGCCTAGCATTGGAAATTGAGGGGATGACCATCCATTGGGGAATGGCTGAACAAGTTGTGGTATATGAATGTGATGGAGTACTATTGTGCTATCAGAAATGATGAGCAGGCAGAATTCAAAAAAACTTGGAAAGACTTACATGAACTGATGCAGAGTGAAATGAGCAGAACCAGGAGAACACTGTACACAGGAACAGCCACACTATGGGATGACTGACTTTGTTAGACTTGGCTCTTCACAGCAATTCAAGAATCTCAGACAACTCCAAAAGATTTATGATAGAAATTGCTATCCACACCCAGAGAAGGAAATATGGAGTCTGAAATGAAGATGGAGGTACACTATTTGATCTCCTTTTCCTTTGTTGTTTTGTTTTATTGCTTCATTCTTATGGTTCCTCCCATTGGTTCTAATTGTTCTTTACATCATGACTAATGGGAAAATATGCTTAACATGAATGTATACGTAGAGCCTCTATTTTGTACACCATCTCATGGTGGGGGTGGGGGAAGAAATGAGGGGAAGAGAAAATTTAAAACTCAAAATCTTATGGAAGTGAATGTTGAAAACTAAAAATAAATAAATTTAAATTAAAAAAAAAGAGACAGATGGCTCTCTAGGAGGAAGGAGAGGGATACAGGGCCTCCCTCCTCTCCTGTCTTTCCCCTACTTTTGTTGTTAGCTAGAACCTGTGGTGTCATTGACACAGAGAATTTCCCATGTTGGTCATGTTAAAACAAAAGATGTCAATATAAATTTATGAAAAAAAAAATAAAACTCTTCCCAACCTGGACTCTGCAGATCTCTTCAGTCTTCCTATGCATCACTCTCCTCCACCCACAGTGGTCTATTTGACATTCCTCACAGGCCACACTCCACCTCTGTTCTTTTTGTTGTTGTGGTTGTTCAGTGGTTTCAGTCCCTTCTGACTCTTCCGTGGCCCATTTGGGGATTTCCTGGCAAAGACACTGCAGTGATTTGCCATTTCCTTCTCCAGCTAATTTTACAGATGGGGAAACAGAGGCAAGCAGGGTTAAGTGGCTTGCCCAGGGTCACACATCTGGTAAGTGTCTGAGGCCAGTTTTGAACTCAGGAAGAAGAGTCTTCAGAAATCCAGGCCCTTAGCTGCCCCTTAGCCCTTTATTCCAATAGCCTGTGGTCATTTGAATCTGAATCTGAGCCTCAGTTCTATTACTGTAATATTTGTATCTCCACCCTGGTCCCTTTATAACCTCACGCAACACCCATTCAACTCAAAAGCAAGTTCCTTAATAACCTTACCTTCCACCCTTGTTATTATTTTTCTGTTACTCTACAAGACATTTTAATTTTCTTTTCTTTTTCTGGAACTTTTAGATTGAATAGACTTTATTTTTTTTAATTAATTAATTAATTTTTAGTTTTCAACATTTACTTCCATAAGGTTTTGAGTTTTAAATTTGCTCTCCCCTCTCTTTCCCCCTTTCCTAGACAGCAATCTCATACAGGCTCCACATATACATTCATATTAAACATGTTTTCACATTAGTCATGTTGTAAAGAAGAATTAGAACCAATAGGAAGAACCACAAAAAAGAAAAAACAAAACAAAACAACAAAAGAAAAGGAAATCAAATAATATGCTGCTATCTGCAGACTCCAGAGTTCTTTCTCTGGATGTGGATAGCATTTTCCATCATGAGTCTTTTGGAGTTGTCTTAGATCCTTGCATTGCTCTCGAGAAGAGCCAAATCTATCAAAGTCAGTCATTGCACAGTGTGGCTGTTACTGCGTACAATGTTCTCCTGGTTCTGCTCATTTCACTCTGCATCAGTTCATGTAAGTCTTCGCAGGTTTTTCTGAAGTCTGCCTGCTCATCATTTCTTATGGAACAATAGTATTCCATTACATTCATATACCATAACTTGTTTAGCCATTCCCCAATTGACGGACATCCACTCAATTTCCAATTCTTTGCCACCACTAAAAGAGTTGCTATAAATATTTTTGTACAGTGGGTCCTTTTTCCATTTTTATGATCTCTTTGGGATACAGACTTAGAAGTGGTATTGCTGGGTTAAAAGGCTATGCACATTTTTATAGTCCTTTGGGCATAGTTCCAAATTGCTCTCCAGAATGGTTGGATCAATTCACAACTCCACTAACAATGCATTAATGTTCTAATTTTCCCACATCTTCTGCAACATTTATCATTTTCCTGTTTTGTCATGTTAGCCAATCTGATAGGTATGATGTTATTGATTTGCATTCCTCTAATCAATAGTGATTTATAGCATTTTTTCCATATGACTATAGATAGCTTTAATTTCTTCCTCTGAAAACTGCCTTTCCTATCTTTTGATCATTTATCAGTTGGGGCATTTGGAGTTTTTTTGGCAAAGGTACTGGAGCAGTTTGCCATTTCCTTGTCCAGCTCATTTTATAAATTGAGAAACTGAGGCAAACAGGGTTAAGTGACTTGCCCTGGGTCACCCAGCTAGTGTCTGAGGCCAGATTTGAACTCAGTTAAGTCTGTGACTAAAGGCCATGCACTCTATCCACTGTGCTACCTAGCTACCCTTCTACTCATCACTCACCTAAAGTCTAGTAGCTTCAACCAAAGCTGCTTCAGACTACTGCCATAGGCTGGCGTAGGACAGGAGATGGTGTACTCTTGGAAGTATTGGGGAGGGGACAGGGATGTTTGTATCATTTTTATCACTAGCTCTTTAACGTAAATATCCCTTTGTTAGAGTCAATTGATGTTCAGTAGTGAAATGGGACTGGGGTGCTAGGTATTGGTGCCTAACATCTGGGAGAAACACAGTTGGTAGGGGCTTGAGCAGTGTGCATTAGAGAAGAGATACTCCTTAAATCTCCAGGGTACCCCTAGAACCTGGAGGAGACAGATGTAGCCAACTTTGCTCCATGAGAGTGAGGCCAGAGCATACTGGTACAAATGTATCTAGGATATACCTACTTATAGTCTGGGCAAATTGTCTCCGATAGAATGTAAACTCCTGGAAGGCAGGGCCCATTTCTAGCTTCCCTTTTCCTTTCCTTGGCATTCCTTCATTTCCACAGCAAAGTGCCTCAAATCAAGTAAGTAAGCACTTACTGCTTGCTAAATGGTAGGTCCATTCCAGTCTCTACTCTCCCTAAACCTCCTTCCCCAGGCTGCTGCCAAATAATCTTCTGAAGCCTGAGTGTGACAGTGCCTCATCCCCACTAGAAGGCAATACTGGCGTCAAAAACCTTCCAGGACCTGGCTCCAGACTCATTTTAAATTGTATCTTCCGGGCACATTGGATTTTCCAATCAAACTAGTCCACGGGCTTTCCAGGAACATTCCGTCTCTATCTCTATGCTTTGCACAGGCTGGCCCCAATGCCTGGAATGTACTCCCTTTTTCCTAGAGTCTCTTGGAATACCTAATTTCCTTCTAGGTTCTACTTATTCAACAAGCATTTTATTAAGGGCTGTCTATGTTCCAGGCACAATGCTAATCTACTAAGGATAAAAAAAAAGGGGGTGGGGGGAGGGGATGGGGCAGGGAAGGAAGCAAAATCAAACAAATGGGTTCCTGCCTTTAAGGAGCTTGCATTCTAATGGTGGTGGGGGGGCGGGGGAGGCAGCTTGGTAGCTCAGTGGATAGACTGCTGGGCCTGGAGTCAGAAAGAGTTCAAATCTGGCCTCAGATACTTCCTAGTTGTGTGACCTTGGGCAAGTCATTTCACCCTGTTTGTCTCAGTTTCCTCATCTGTAAAATGAGATTGAGAAGGAAATGGCAAACCACTCCAATATATTCGCCAAGAAAACCCCAAATGGGGTAACAAAGAGTGAGACATGACTGAAATGACTGCACAACAGCATTCTAGTGGAGAAGACAACATGCAAACATGTATGTATGTGTAAGACAGCTTTAGTGCAAATGGGAAGTGATCTCAGAAGAAAGAAGCTAGTAGTGGCAGGAATATGGCAAGGTCTCCTGTATCTCCGGTTCTATCTCTAAGGCCTAATACGGTGCTTTGCACTAAGAGGAACCTTCCCTTCTGCCTACACAGTTACCCAGGTCTCCCCATCCATAAAACATGCCCTCAGCTGATACCACCGTGCCTTAAGCCGTCCCCCTCTATTTCTCATCCCTCTTACAGCCTAAATTCTAAGTTTTAGGAAAAGCTGTCTATACATATCACCTCCACTTATTCTCCTTTCATCCTTCTTCTCTTGTAATCTGGCTGCTAACCTCATCATTTAACTGAAATGGACCTCTCCAAAGCTACTATCTCTTAATTGCCAGATCTAGTGCTCTTTTTTTTCTTCCTTAGGGCAGCTCGGTAGTGCAATGGATAGAATACTGGGAGTGGAATCAGGAAGACTCATCTTTATGAGTTCAAATCTGGCCTCAGACACTTATTACCAGTGTGACCCTGGGCAAGTCACTTTTAACCCTATTTGCCTCAGTTTCCTCATCTGTAAAGTGAGCTGGAGAAGGAAATGGCAAACCACTCCAGCATCTTTGCCAAGAAAACCCAGAGCCAGACACAAGTGAACAACAAAAGCGACCTTTTCTCAGTCCTCATCCTTGTTGACTTCTCTGCAGCCCTTGACGCTGTTAATCACTTAGTTCTCTTTGATATGCTCTCTTCTTGGTTTCATGACATCTTCTCTCTTCCACCTGTCTGGGCCTTTCCTCGGTTTCCTTTGCTAGGTTTTCATTCAGGTCATGCCCACTGCTAACCTAGGCCTTCTTCTCTTCTTTCTCTGTCATTTTGTCAGCTGCTGTGGGATGAATTATCAACTCTATCCAGATGACCCTCAATCTATATATTTTATCTAAGATCCTCACACCGCCCCCCCATCACCAAGCGCCCATTAAACATTTCCAGTTTGACTTTCTGAAGATTATCTCAAAATCAGCACCCAAGACCGAACTCATGTTTTCCCCCAAACACATCTCTCTTCTTAACTTGCTTATATGATGGGGAACCAGTGTATGCTAGACCCCAACAGCTTGCTGGGCAATGCATCCTCTCCACCTGCAAGATGCTAGGGGGCCTGCTTCCAGGTAGCAATGAAGGATTAGGGAGGTGCCTTGGGGAGACTGTGGATCATGTGTGGACATTTTGCAACCTGTTCCTGCTGGCTAGTTAGGTGGTTAGGAGAAGCCTTTTTTGTTGGCTTCATACATGGGACTTTTGGAGTCTTCAAAAAGGCCTGTTAGCTTCAGTCATGACCTGTCTTTCAACTTCATTCAATGACTCCTTAGCTCGTTGCCTCTGATGAGAGATCACGAGGTAAGGGTGGGACCTTCTTACCACACTGTAAGCCTTAGAACCTTCTTCCCTCTCAAGTTCCCGAGCCTTTTTGTTTGTTTTTTTCTATTCCAGATGATAGGGTTGGGAACCTCACCATTTAGTGAGTTCAAAATGTTGGCTTGAAGGTATCCTAGAGACCTGGTGCTCCAGATTGGGTGATGCAGCCAGTCTAGCATCAGTGCCCTGAGGGGCAAAGAGTGGCTGACCTTCTGGACTCATTGCAGCATTAGATGAGACAAGAAGTCACCTTCGATCTGAATTTGGTGGGAACAATGCTACATAGAAACGGAGCTAACTTTTGAGCCCGCTCCCCCAGAAACCAGAGGTGTAGGGGAGATCATGCCACTGAGGTCTTGGGGAAAAATGCTAGGGCATTTTTTCTAGCTATATGTTTGAAGCAAACGTCCCTTTGTAAAAACCACTCAATGTTAAATGGCTAAATAGAACTTGGGAGGGGTGAGTGTGGAAGTTTCTAGTCACTGGCCCCTGTTCAATGATGGGGGACATAAACAGTAGGGATTAGCCAATGTCAGTGGAAAATTCGAGATACCCCAAACCCTTCAAGTTATTCTAGAATCCTGAAGGGTAGATATAGCCTGCCTAGCTCAGAGACAGGGCTAGATGAGATTCATTGCATCTGTTTCTATGAAGGGCACCGCTACCCTTCCTATCACCAAGTTTGCAACCTCAGAGTCACACTTCAACTCCCTGCTCTCCCTCAGCCCCCACGTCCAAATCGCCAAATCTTGTTCTTTCTACCTCCTCCACCTCTTATGTCTGTCTCGTTCCCCCTTGAATAGCCAGCACTTTAGTTCAGGTCTTTATCTCCTCTTACCTGGACTTGGAATGGCCCTCCTTATTGTTCTCCCTGCCTCGAATCTCCCCCGATCCAATCTGTCCTCTAAACACCTGCCACATTTATATTCCTAAGGCAGAGAGGTCCATCTTTGTTATTCTTCTAGTCCACAAATTCCCAGTCTTTCTTTCTTGCCCTTGGGGTAAAATACAAATCCCTCTGTTTGGCATTTAAAGCTCTTCCCAGTCTGGCCCCATCCTCTTTTCAGCTTATTTATACAAGATCAGTGTTCACACAAGACATTCCATCTCTTCCCTCCCTACTTTTTATATTGGCTGTGCCTATGCCTGGAACGCATTCCGTCCACCTTTCCTCTCAGAATCTCTAGCTTCCTCCAGGTCTCAGTTCAAGGGTCACCTTCTGCACGAGGTCTTTCCTGAACCACCCTCCCCTCCCCAGTGTCTTCCTAGCCCCACCCTACCCAAAATTCTTCCAGTTAGGCTGTGTGTATTTTTGTATTTTCTTACATGCAGTTTGTTTCCCGTATAAATCAAACCTCCTTGAGGGAAGGCACTGTTTGAATTTCTATGTTTCCATCTCTAGAGCTCCAGTGTAGCACTTCATGCTTGTCGATCGGTTGGTTAGATTAATGTATTGGTGGAATCGAAGGGATGGAACAGATAGGGCTTTGGGAATTGGAGATGGAGTCATGAATGGGGCGGCATAAACTGGTCTTGGCCACTAATTCACTGGTGGGGAGGAGGATGCAAGAAAATCACGTGCTGCTAGAACTTGCAAAGAATATCACCCTCACTGCGCCCATTGTGTACAAAAGATGAAACCAAGGCCCAGAGAGGGAAAGCCCAAGGTCACAGGTTAGCTAGAACTAGAGAGAAGCAAGATTGAAATCCAAGTTCTCTTACCAGCTGTCTCCAAGGGTCTGGGGGAGTTTTGGAGCCAGGAGGGGATGAGAGGGGAACAGCTGCAAAGTCGGGGATGAAAGTCAAGAGGCCTGGGTCACGGTGTGTGGAAAGGATGGGCAGTGTGGTTAGGTAACAGACAGAGTTGATTTTGTAACTACCCGTTTCTTCCTGGGGCTACCCTGGGCTCTACCACTGACATGGTGTGAAATTGTGCCTCCACTTCCCTCTCTGTAAAAGGAGGGTGCTGGATTAGAGGATCTCTAAGGGCCCTTCCCGCCCTCAGTAGCTGCGACTCTACAAGTGCACGCTGGTGGAGGACCGTGGAAGAAAGGGGCCTCTTCTCCCCCCTCCCCCACCAGCTGCAGCTGCCTTTCTCCTGGGCCCCAAGCCAGGTCCGGGGCGGGCAGGCGGGCAGGCGGGCAGGCGGGGCCCCGCGCAGCTGTTACTGCAGAGCTGGGATAGGCAGCGCCAAAATTCAAAAACTGCTCGGGCTTTCCAAGCTGGAGAAATAAACAAGGGGTGTGTGTAAGGGGGGGGGGCATGGGGCTGGAGGACAGGGCCACGGGCCACACCCACGGCAGGAGGGGGGCCCAGGAGGCCGGTCCTGCTGGGCTTTCTGGGACTTGTAGTCCCCCTCCCCCTTCCAGGGTTGGCCGGAGGCCAGGCTGGCTCGGGGCCGGAGACTGGAAATCTGGATGTGAAAGAAAGGGTGGAGGCAGGGTGTGTGCCCCGGGGAGAAATTGTGAAGCATTCCCCGCCTTGGTTGCCAAACAGCCCCACTTACTTTGCCGGCCCCTTCCCTGACCTCCCCACCCCCAACTCAGCTTAGATCCTGGGTTTCAGAGCTGGGAAGGATTTTAGAGACTCTAATCATTGTTCTGTGTGTCTCGGATCCCCTGGGCGCAGCGCTTATTAGAATAGTTTTTAAATGAACAAAATGAAAACCCCTAGGATCCAAAGGGAAACCAGTTATATTGGAATGTACAGTTATCAAACTATATTTTTTAAAAGTTCATCGGCTTCAGGTTACAAACCCCTGAATAAATCTAATCTCTTCATTTTGCAGTTAAGGCTGAGACCAGGAGAGTTTGTGACTTGTCCAAGGTCAGACAGAGATTCCAACCCTGACGCTCCAATTCTAAACTGTAATTTTACCACTAAACTACAATAATAATAATAGTGATACAGTGATGGCTAGCATTTACATAGAGCTTTAGGTTTTGCAAAGTGCTATACACACATATACATACATGTGCACATATATACACATACACAGCATACATACATATGTTTCTATATTATGTATGTATGTATGTATGTATGTATAGATGGGTGGATGAATGGATGGATGGAGAGAGACAGACACACAGAGAGGCAACTAGGTGGTGCAGTGGATAGAGCTCTGGCCCTGGAGTTAGGGGGACCTGACTTCAACTGTGGCCTCAGATGCTTATTAGCTGTGTGACCCTGGGCAAGTCACTTTACCCTGTTTGCCTCAGTTCCTCATCTGTAAAAGGATCTGGAGAAGGAAATGGCAAACCACTCCAGTATCTTTGCCAAGAAAACCTCAAAAAAGGTCATGGAGAGTCGAACATGACTGAAATGACTCAATGACAAAAATATATGTGTCTAAATATCTATATCTATCTATATGTGTGTATATATACATATACAGCTGTATGTATACACACACTCACACACATTTGACCCTCTCAGAACTCTTTGAGCAGGCCCAGACATATACTTCCCATTTCTATAGGGCTCTGATTTACTCAGATAAAAGCCTCATGAGATGCATGGTTATACATATGATCCTTCTCATTTTACAAACAGAAAAACTCTGGGTCAGGGAGAAGTTACTGGTCCAAGGTAACACAGTGAGCTGTTCCTTGGCAGAGCTGGGAGAAGAGCAGGCTTTCTTCAAGTCCCTATAAATGCAGCTATTAGAGGATGCTAGGCACAGTGGAGAGAGTGCTGGATTTTGAGGTAGGAAGACCTGGGTTCAGATCCTACTTAAAACATTAAATAGCTTTGTGACTCTACTCAAGTTACGTAGCCTCTCAGGATCTCAGTTTCCCCACTTGTAAAATGAGGGAGGTCATGGGTTGGACTAGATGACCTTAGAAGTCCGTTTTAGCTTTAAATACTATTATCTCTCTACTGAGGATTACTAATCCCCAAGCACTTACCAAGTGGCCAGCATGCTGCTAAGTGCTGGTGATACAGAGAAAAGCCAGCCCAGAAATCACTTTCTTGTATTTTAAATCTAATTTTCTATGTGCCTTTTCACCCTGCCTTATTCTTAATAGGGACTTAGTACAAGGCCAGAGGAATCGGCTCCAGGGATCCGTGCAGCAATTCCATCAGAGAATCCCTACCGTTCTTCCTCCTTCCCTGGAAAATCTCACTTGCTCCTGCAGCCCCTTCCTCTAACTGGTCACTTCCTCCTGCAACCTCTACTTTAAGGAACGTGACCTGGCTGGCCAACTCCTCTCCTGCATTGCTTTCTGGGCTTGGACCCTGATTCTCAAGATTTGTTTCTGCATCATAACCCAGCAATCATCTCACCCCAGAAAAACACTTCTTTTTCCATCATTCACCCAGGCACCCTCCCCCACACCTTTCAGCTATCTTTTCTGTGTGGTCTTCTTGAGAGCCGGGACTGTTTTTCTTTTTTATTTCTGTTTGTATCCCCTGTGCTTAGCATGGTACCTGGTATGGAGTAAGGGCCTAATAAATGTTTGTTGACTTTTACAAAGAGATATTTACTCAGAAGTTATAGAAGGAACCTAAGCACAAAGCATCTGAAATTGGGACTCCATTCTCTACCACTTTGGTGCCAGTCAACTCAGACTTAAAGTATTGACTCACTGAGCTGCTACATGGGTTGATACTGGGCAGAGGACGTTGCACATAACCTGACTGGTCAGTCTTCCCACTTTTCTCATCATAGGGGAAGTGACTTGTACAAGGTCACACAAGTAAGTGGCCTCCTGATTCTTATTTTAGTACTTATCTTTTAAAGCCTAACTCAAAACACTCTCTGGATGGCAAGGACCTTTTTCTCAGACCTAATAAATAGAGTACTTAAGGACTTAATATGAAAGTACCTAATACAGGATCGTGGGGCAGCTAGGTGGCTCAGTAGAAAGGTACCTGGCCTGGAGACAGGAAGACCTGAGTTCAAATGTGGCCTCAGATACTTCCTAGCCACGTGACCCTCGGCAAATCACATCACCCTGTTTGCCTCAGTTTCCTCATTTGTAAAATAATCTGGAGAAGAAAATGGCAAACCACTCAGATATCTCTGCCAAGAAAACCTTAAGTGGGGCCATGAAGAGTAAGAGAGGATTGAATGGAAATATAGGTGGCGCCGTGGATAGAGCACCGGCCCTGAAGTCAGGAGGACCTGAGTTCAAATGTGGCCTCAGACCAAACACTTGACACTTACTAGCTGTGTGACCCTGGGCAAGTCACTTGACCCCAATTGCCTAAACTAAATAAATAAAATTTAAAAAAAAAAAAAGAAAGAAATATAGGATCATAGATTTGGAGCTGGAAGGGACCTTAGAGGTCATTCAGTTCATGGGTGTCAAACTCAAATATAAAGGGGGAGCCACTAATCCATGGGTTGCATGTTGACTTAGCTTTAAAATGTAAAATTATCTGTTTTATTCTGTTTTATTTATTTTGTTAAATATTTCCAAATGACATTTTAATCTGGTTTGGCCCCACTGGGAGTGTTGTGGGCCAAATGTATATCCCTTGGGTGGCACATTTGACACTTCTGATCTAGTCCAACCCTCTGGTTTTACGGATGAGGAAAGTGAGGTCCAAAGAGGGTATGAGACTCTTCTACAGTCATACAGGTAGTACTAGAACAGGGATTTACCTGAATTCTCTAACTCTAAATCCAATGCATTTGGCACCTTTCCATGCTTCCCTTATTTACCTTTTGGTTGTAACTCTCCCGTGTACTTGGTTTTCCCAGTTAGAATTTGGTCTCATGTTCTGTTGGGTCATTGTGAGGAGGTGAAGAAAGGACTAAGGTACCATCTTGACACAGCCCCTCAGATGTACTTCGAATGAGGGGTTGGCAGATTATGGGCTGCGGACCAAATCTAGCAGCCACTTGTTTTGGTGTGGCCTCTAAGCTAAGGATGGTTAAACCAAACACTTGTACAGCCTGCTTGCTAACAATGGTTTTTGGTTGAACTCTTCTTAGCTCACAGGCCATACAAAAACAGGTGGCCAGTTGGATTTGATCCATGGGTCGTAGTTTGCTGACTCTTACTCTACATGTAAGATTTAGAGCTACATGTATGTAGTCCAAATCTCTGATTTTCCAATTAAGGAGACTGAGATACAGAAGGGGAAGTGAAGAATTAGGATTCAAATCCCAGTCAATGTGGCTCCAAAACCATCAATCTTTTATTTTACCACACTGTTATGTTTTCTCAATGATCCTAAGGTTTGCCCTGAAGACTTTCTACACCAGTGTTGTCCCAGTGAGGCTAAACATTTGTGAATCATAGAATGCCAGATTTTCAGAAGAATCCCAATTGTCCCATACCCCCAGAGGAGGTATAAGCAGGTTGCAGCATATTAAAGGTATACCTTAGAGATACTTCAGGTTCAGTTCCAGATTACCCAATAAAGTGAATATTGAAATAAAATGAGTCACATGATTTATTTTTGTTTCCCAGTAGTCTATTCAGTATGCAATGATATGTCTAAAAAAAGTATACATTAATCAAAAATATTTTATTGCTTAACAAAATGCTAACCCTCATCTGAGCCTTCAATGAGTTGTAATCTTTTTGCTGTTGGAGGGTCTTGCCCTGATGTTGATGGCTGCTCACTCATCAGTGAGCAGGATGGTGGTTACTAAAGGTTGTTGGGTGCCTGTGGCAATTTCTTAAAATAAGACAACAATGATGTTTGCAGCATTGACTGACTTTTCCTTTCACAAAAGATTTCTCTGTAGCATTCAATGTTGTTTGAAGCCTTTTACCCACGGTAGAACTTCTTTCGAAATTGGAGTCAATTTTCTTAAATGCTGCCTCTGATTTATCAGCTTAGTTTATGTAATATTCTTCAATATTGTCCTGTCTCTGGGAATAGAGAGGCCCCAGGAGCAGAGAGAGACTGGTAGGCTGAGCAGTCAGAACACATACATTTATCAATTAAATTCTCCATCTTGTGTAGGTCTGGTCTGTGATGGCCCAATATAATTACAGTAGTAACATCAGAGATCACTGATCACAGATCATTAACAGATATAATCATAATGAAAAAGTTTGAAATATTGAGAGAGTTACCAAAACGTGACACAGAGACATGATGTGAGCACATGCTGTTGGAAAAAGAGCATCGACAGATTTTCTCAACAAACTTTCCATTTGTAAAAACAAAACAAACAAAACAAAACAAACTAACCCCAAAACCAAAAAAAAAAAACCCCAAACAAACCCAACAACCCACTCCCCCCCAAAAAAAAAACCAACAAAAAAACCCCCCTACAATATCTGTGAAGCTTAATAAAGGGAACAGTAACAAAACAAGGTTTGCCTGTACCCTCATCTCCCACCTCCCTGCATTAGTGTGGAATTTCTTTGACTGCTGTTTCCCCCATGCCCCAGGAAGCTCATTATTGAGAAGACATCGTGTAAGATCCTATCACCTTTACTCTCTCTGACTGGAGAGTGGGGCTGTGGACTTCAAAACCTCCACTTAAGGAGAGAGCTCAATTCTCCCCTGGCAGCTCTACTTTGGGATTTTTTTCTGACTTTCTCCTACAACCTCCCTCCCACCACCATTTTTCAGCTTCCTTTTGTGTTCTGTCTTCTCCCACTAGATTGTAAGCTCCTCCAGGGCAAGACCTGACTTTTCTTTTTTATTTGTAATCCCATGCCTGTCACTTAGTGGGTACTTAATAAATGTTTATGACTATCCGAGGTGTGATTGAGTGGGAGGCTGGTCACAGAGTGTGGGTTAGGGATGACAAGTAGACAGTTAGAGGGGTCCCTAGTGCATAAGGTCAGACTTATTCTGTTTGACTCTTAGAGGACAGAATAAGGAGTAATGGGTGGCAGTTGTAACTGATGTTAGGAAAAGCTTCCTAGCAATCAGAGTTGTACAAGAGTGAAGAGGATTGCTTCAAAAAGGGGTTGGGTTGAACCTCTTTTGAGTTCTTTAAGCAAAGGCTGAGTGACTTATAGGTTTGGTATGTTGTAGACTGGATGTTTGTTTGGATACAGGTTAGACCAGTTAGCCTCTCAGATCATTTCTAACTCTGAGGTTCATGAATCCGTAAAAAGAGACCTAGGGCAGGGTTTCTTCACCTTTTTTTTTTTTTAATGCCATGGATCCCTTTGGTAGACCATTTGGTAAAGACTGTGGACCCCTTCTCAGAATCATGTTTGTTGCCTAAATTCATAACTGAATGAAATGCTACATTTCAGTTAGAAGGTAGTGAAAATCAAAGTCTTTTTTTTTTACTCTATCCAAGTTCCTGGACCCCCTGAAATCTTTCCAGGGGCCCCTCCAGGTTAAGAACCCCTGACTCAAGCCTAGTTTAGTAGAAGCCCTGTGGAGGATTTCTGGGCAAGACTCTGCAGGGTGAGAATGCCTGGTTGGGTTTCCTTCAAAAGTCAGCTCCAACACTTCTTCCTACTTGAGACTCTTCTCCATTCCTGCAGCTGCAGGTGGGGTCTCTGAAATGTCATTGTATGTAGTTTGTATCACCTTGCAGACATTCATACATGTTGCCGGGGAAGGGCAATAATAGTTTTGTCTTTGTGTCTCTGGAAGCCAGTTCAGTGTCAGACACAAAGTTGGGGCTTAAGAAATCTTGCTGATTGATTGATTTCCAGTAATGGAATCGGGTGTCCTTTGAGGATGAGATGAGATCGGGAATCGATTGAAGCACTGGAAGGCAGCAAGGTAACCCATGAGATAGATGAGAGCTATCCCGGAGTCTGGAAGAGAAAGGGCTGAATCCCGTCTCAGATACACTGGCTGTGTGACCCTGGGCAATGGCGTGGCTTTGCTAAATCCCAGTTTCTTCATCTATAAAATGGGGGTGATAAATTAAGTGCCTTCCTCAGAGGGTTGCTGTGAGGATCCAATGAGAGAGATAGAAAGCTCTTTGCAAACTTTAAGCACTACATAAATGCTATCTTATTCTTATTCTTATCCTTGAATGTTTGGGTATTCCAGTCGGCTGTTTGTGTTCTGTCTGCTGCAGTGGGAGCTGCCTCGCTGCCCAGCATAGGCTCTGAAAACAGTGAGCATTTAATGTTTGTTGAATGAATAAGAATTATTCTGCTTCTCCTCCTGTCCCTGCTATTGATGTTGTGGCTCTGTGCCTGTGGGCAAGTGTCTTCTTTCTGGACCTATTTTCCTCCATTGGAAAACAAGAGGTGAATTAGATGGTACATGAGATCCTTTCCAGCTCTTCATTATCTTTAAATTTTTTTTTTTTACATTTTGTGTTTTCACTTTGTCTTCATTTCCAAATATATCTTTCTCTCTTCTTCCAGAGAGCAATCCATTATAACAAAGGATACAATGGAAAAAAAGGTGGGGTTGGGTCCAGTTCAGCAAAACTAACAATAAATGCAATCTTCCACACCTCAGTCCCCTATCTCTGCAAAGATGCATTTTTCAGTCACTACTTCTGGGACATCCTTAGCCATTATGATTGCAGTGTTCAGTTCCAATTTTTTTTCCTTTTCATTTACATTGGGATAGTTATTGGGTATATAGGTTTCCTATTTCTGGCCATTTCAATTTGCATCAATTTATATAAGACTTTCTGTACTTCATTCATATTTGTTATTAGTCTGTCATTCAAACATCTGTTAAACACCTACTACGTGCTAAGTGCCAAGGATACAAAGTAAGGTAAAAGACAAACTCAAAGAGCTCACAGTTTAATGGGGGAGACTTTGAAACAACTATGAACAAAGCACATATGTACAGCATAAACTGAAGATAATTAAAAGAGGGAAGGTTTTGGCGTTATTACTTAGGGTGCAGTTATTTGCCATTGCATTCACATACCACAGTGTTTAGCTATTCCTAATTGATGGGAATCTTTGTTTCAAGATCTTTGCTGTTAAAAAAAAAAGTTCTGCTATAAATATTTTGTATTTGTGGGTGGATAGGGGGAGCTTTCTTTCCACCTTGATCTCCTTGGTATATATGCCTAGCAGTAGGGATCTCTGAGTCAACAAGCGTGGACATTTTAGACACCTTCTTAGCAAATTTCTAAGTGCTTTTTCAATGTTCTGCTCCACCAACAGTGTACTAGTGTGCCTATCTTTCCACAGCCCCTCCAGCGTTGACTATTTCCATCTTTATCGGTCTTGAGACTTAAGTTCAAATCTGACCTCAGAAACTTACTAGCTGTGTGACTCTGGGCAAGTCATTTAATAGATGTAGGCCTCAGTTTCTTCATCTGTAAAATGGGGATAGTAGCACCTACCTCCTAGGATTGTCGTAAGGATCAGATGAGATAATGGTAAAGCACTTAACACACGGCTTGGCGCACAGTAGGTATAATATAAATGTTGGCTGTTATTATTTTATTCTTTGTTATTATTGCCAGTTCCTGGCACACAGTAGGCACTTCTATAAATGTTAGCGATTATAACCAGAAGCAGCAGAAGCTGGTTTGCTGGTTGTGAGCTGAAACTCGAACTGTGTTTGGATTTGAATTTCGCTTATTCTTAGCGGTTTGGGACATTCTTCCGAAAGGTCCTTACTAGTTTGCAGTCGCTCTTTCGAGAATTGTTTGTCCCTGGCTTTTGGTCTCTTTAGCCACAGGGAAGCGAGTGGCTCTGTCTTGTAACTTCAGCTCTAACTTCCCAAGCTCAATTCAATGAAATTATCTCCCGCCCTTGGCCAGCCAGCTCACAAAAGGCCGCGCCCCTGCTTGCCTCCCGCGCTAAGATTTGTCCTGGAAACTACATTTCCCAGGGTGCCCCGCGGCGCGCCGCCGCCATTTGGCGGCCGTTAGCTGAGCTGGGCGCTAGCTGCGGGACTCCATGTCCCAGGCTGCTCGGCGGCACGGCGGCGGCGGGGAGCAGCCGCCATCTTGGCAGTCCGGACTCCCGCCGGATTGAATGAGCCCGCGGAGCCCGCCCGCGCCGCAGCCTCCACTTCAGTGAGGGAGTCCGAGGCAGGCCGCCGGCCCCCGCCCCGCTATGGCCACGCCGCTGTCCGGCCGCAGTGCGGCCTCGGGCCTCGGAACCGGGACGCCGCTGTCGCCCGCGCGTATCTCGCGGCTGCAGGAGAAAGAGGAGCTGCGCGAGCTCAATGACCGCCTGGCGCATTACATCGACCGCGTGCGCGCGCTGGAGCTCGAGAACGACCGGCTGCTGCTGCAGGTGTCCGAGAAGGAGGAGGTCACCACGCGAGAGGTGCGTGCGCCAGCCCAGGGTCGGGCGCGGGGAGGGGGAGGGGAGGCGGACCGCGCTGGGGAGAGCACGAGGGGGGGCACGCACCAAGTTCCTCGAGAGGGCACCACGCGCGACGTGCGTGAGGGGGACGGGGTCACGAACGAGGTGCGGTGCAGGGAGCCGCGAGTGAGGCCACGCGCGGGGTGCCGTGGCCCAGCGAGGGGCGTGGGGCAGAACGGACTAGGCTTGAGGAAGGGCGCGTGGGAAGGGGAGTGGGTTGCGTGCGAGGGAGGGCCGCGGGGGGGGGGGAGTCGGCGTCCCGCGAGGAGCTGCCGGGGGAGTGGGTGGAAGGGGCTAACCACGCGCGAGGTGGAGGCGGCTGCCGGAGGAAGGGGGAGCTGACCGAGGTAGGGCTCCCGGGAAGGAAGTGGTGGGTAACCACCAACGAGCGAGATTTCACTGGCGTGTCCCCCCCCGCCCCCGCGTGGAATTAATTCTCCGTGAACGAGAGGCAGCTCTGTGTACTTTGACACCCCCCCAGCCCCTCCCCAATTTTGTTAGGGTACGAGGGATGCCCCATGAGGTCTAGGCTGGGGGTGGGAGTAAAAGGAGGACCCTGGATGGAACTCTTGGAGCTCCTGGGGTCTGAGGCTGGCTTCGGGGAATGGTTTTGGGAGGCCGGGGCCCCCTTTGGGGGAAGAGTAATTTCCTTCTTGGGAGGAGTTCCCTGGAGACTGGCCTGAGGTATCGCGCTTGGGGAGGGGATTTCCCGGGCCAGGGGGAACCCCCTTAAGGCACCCCTACGGGATGTCTGCTTATGGGGAAGAACGAAGGTCTCAGAGTGAGTTGCGGGGTCCGCTGGAGCTGGGGTCTGCTGGAGAGCACCATGTGAAGGCTGGACTCGTGTAACATTGAGTTCTTGACCTAGAATAAGTGGGAGTTTTCAAAGCAAGTCTGTTTCCATTCTAGATGGATCATTCATTGTAAACGTGAAGAGTACACGTGGCTGTCTTCACATTCTGTGAAGCCGTTAGAGTTCACAGCGCAAATCCTCTTTTTAAAAAAAAACAACTCAGGGCTCAATAATTCAGGTCAATTTTGTGGGGGAGTGCTTTTGGGAAGGACCAGTTATACTGGTGAAGTCTAGCCCTTTCACAGCCTTTCTAGTGGATGGGTAGCTTGTAGATCCCTAACATACTAGGGTTCTGAAGGGACTAAGCTGCACCCGTGTGTTCCTAAGATAGGCTTGGAAGCCCTTGGGAACGATCGCGTCCCGTTTAGGAGAAGGGGTAACATTCTCAAAGGGAGGAAAGTAGCTTGCCCAGGGTCACACGACGACGAGTTAGTGAGTCAGGACTAGAAATCAGGCAGTAATAATAATACCTGGCATTTGTGTACCTCTTTAAGGTTTGCAAAGTGTGATGCATATGCTGTTAACCTAACCCCGGTTTACAGATTAGAAAACTAAGGCAGACAGGTTAAGTGACTGGCTCCAGGGTCATATTGGTAGTAAGTATCTGAGGCAGTATTTGAACTCGGATTCTTGACTCCAAGTCCATTAGCATTCACTGTCAGGGTGCCACTTAGCAGCCTCAGGTCTCTTATTGCTTTGTTTCCTCATCTGTCAACTTAACTAAAGGGGTTGAGCTATGGTATGCCTCTCCCAAGCTGTAAAAAAATCCAAGGTTCTGAGATTCACAAGGTGTGAGTCACATTGAATCAAAAGTATCAACTGTGCAGTGTCTATTTAACCACTAAGTGAGGGCCTGGATCCTAAAATGCAAATCCTGCTTCTGTGCCCCTTGTGCTTGGAGAAGTATCTGTATAAAGTAGTTTGTACTTGAAGTCAAGTGACTAAATAACATATGTCGTTTCTTTGTGTTACTAAATGTTAATTATTGTAACAAATTCATTCAACACACTTCCTTCTGTTAGGCACCAGGGATACAAAAGTTATTGAGACACTGGCTCAGAGAATTTACCAGGTCCTTGTAGGAGATATCAGGAATATACCTATAATAAAATAAAAGTAGGTGTTTCCATAGCCGAGTGGGGTGGGTGGGCGGGGTTCATTAGAGGAAGAAGTTACTTCCTGGCCAGAGGGACCAGAGAAGATTCTTTGGAGGAGGTGGCATTTGAGTTGAGCCTTTGAGGGACAGATAAGATCAAGATGAGTAGAAGAGTAGTCCATTGGTAGAGTCAGAAAAATACTGGATCTTCTCTGGGCAGCCTATGCAGCTAGTTTGCCTAGGACAGAGAGTAGGGGGGAAATGCAACTAAAACTGTAAAGGGAGTTGTCAGATTGGACTTATAAAAGGTATCTGTAAAACTGAACCCTTACGGGAGATGAGTTATTGCAGTGGGTGTTTAAATACTGGAAGTTGGCTCTGATTGTAGATTAAGAAAAATCACCTTTTGAATGAAGGGGGTTGGGCCAAGAGAATTTGATGTTGCTGCCTGACTCAGAAGCATTATTTCTGCATTCATTTTCTCAACTTTTCTGTTAGGCTGTTAAAACACAAATGCTAAAGCCTTTTTGGAATGTGAGACTTACTGGCAGGGACAATTTATATTGTGTCAATTTTAAAATTCAGTTTAACATAGAATTCATGTCTGCTACGGGCAAAAAGTACTACAGGCCCTGTCCTTAAGGAGTGTACATGTTAAGGACAAAAGCAATTTAATTGGAAGCGGATAAAGTAACCTGTAAGGATCCGTTCTCAGAATCCTCCAGCTATCAAAAATGAAACTATAGGCTGCTCCTTCCTACCCTTTTGGGATGCTTTTGTGGCACTAGGGCTAGGAGGAAACTGGAGAAGGGTCAGTTTCATGTCTGGATCTGATGTGCCTGGCAGGGGTCCTAGTGTAGTGTAAACCCATCTGACCATTGGAGAAGCAGCAGGTCATTTGGGGGAAGTGGGGCCAGTGGCTTGGAAAGAAGTTGTCTTCTGTGGACCTTGGTGTAAAAGTAGCATGAAAAGGGACCCCCCCCACACACACACATCCCCACAGCCCCCACCCCAGCTTTTTTTTTTTTTTGCTATGGCATTTGAGCTGAGAGGGACTTTAGTAGATGCAATAATGTAACAGTAATAAAGGCAGCTGACATACAGACGTACATATATGGCATTATCTCATTTGACATGTTGGGGCTGTAAGGGACCTTGGACATCATCTGGTGTCATTCTTGCACATTATCTGTGTGCAGAAAGTGGTTTTTGTTGATGATGGTACAGATGAAGAATCACAGCGAGAACAAAAAGTGCTCTTTATCCTTTGTCTTCCTTGATCCTCCCCGAGACACACCTGTGAGATATTGCAACTATCCTTCCTGTTTTAGAGATGAGGCTACTGAGGCTGAGAGCAGCAACGTGGTAGCAGATTTTGGTGGAAGGGTAGTGAGGAAAAAGGCTAAAGGGGGAGAATTTGGGACAAAATTATTCAATGCCTGGCTAGGGAGATTGGCCTCCATTTTTTTCATCTTTAAATTGAGAAAGCTAGATTAAGAGCTTTCTAATGGTCCTTGCAGCTCTTCCAGGATTTTCTGTAACTGTCCTGTATGCAGTGGGAAGCCACTGAAAAGTATTTGAACCTGAGTTAGGTAGTGATTTCAGGCTGTAAAGGAAGATAGACCCAGGTTGGGAGGCTCTTTACACAAAAGTCTTGGGATCTTACCCTGGGAGTGGTAAGGGTTCCACTTGTAGGGTGGAAGCTCCTTAAGGGCTAGTACTTTTTAAAACTTGTTTTCTGTCCCTTATGGCATTTAACACAGCCTAGAAGTCCACTGGTAGATTAAGGAAATTCCTAGTTGTTTGATTTTAAATGCCTGGTAGCAGGGAGTAGGGAAAAGACCAGGTAGGAGATGTTGATAAATGTTTGAATGAATGAATGAATGAATGGTCATGAAGAAAGTGAGAATGGAGGTTGGTTTCTCTTCTTTGGTTTTTAGGTGAGTTTGACATAGTAAGTCTATTCCAGGGTTGTAATTGGTTGGACAGATCCTTTTCTAGTTTTTTCCTTCCCCTGGAGGAAGAGAGGAGGTATGTGCATTTTAGCTGTCAGGCAATGTTTGTGTGGCCCTTGGCTCATGCATGTGGCAACACGTTTCCTGGGGGTTCGTTCTTCATACCTGTTTGCTGTTGTTATGCATTCAAATAAAAACAGTTCACCTTTTGTCAGCAGTTTACTATAGTGCCCCCTGGAACGTTCGTTTTGAAAACTACATGTGGAAAAAGATGAGAGTGTTTGGCCAGAAACCCACTTATTTGTTGTACATGAAATTTGAATAACCAAGTTAGAGAGGATTTTGGTAAATCATCTGGTCTGCTTGAGGTGTTATGGAACAGAGGTCCCATGGCCCTGGGAGATGGACATGGCTTCTAGTCCTAGCTTTGCCACTCACTAACTTCACAAGTCATATCATTGCTCTGGGTCCCAGTTACCCTATCCGTGAACTCATGAAGATTGGAAAGATTAGCTATAATGTGTCTTCAGCTCTGGCTCTCTGATTCCTTGTTTTTATATATATATATATATATATATATATATAAAAAATATAAATTGAATAAGGTAATGTACCTGAAAATCTTTTAGAAGTGTCAAAATTATATAAATACAGGCTGTTTGTTGAATTTGTCCTTTTGGCTTTACCTTTCCACCCTTGGTTCTGTGGAGTTGAAAACAGTCTCCATGGTCTTTATTCCCAGTTTATTTACTGGAAACTCGCATTTGTGTAGTGCTTTCAAAGTGCTCACAATCTTTCACTTAAGTTATATAGCAACCCTGCAAAGGATTTGATGCAATGATTACTGGGTGCCATTTTACAGAAATGGGCACACCAGCACACAGAATGGAAGTGATGTGACCAGGGTCACACAAACAGTTGCCTGAGCTCATCTAGAACCTGGGTTACAGGATCATAGAATTAAGAGCTAAAAGAGATGTTAGAGGTTATCTTGTCTAGTGCTTCCAAAGCTCATTTGACCTGTGAAACATTTTTGGTTTTGAAATAATTGATAGAAATCATTCATTCTGGAGAATAACATAGGAAGCAGATTTCTATCTTGTACCTTCAGTCCCAGGCCTTGAATCGTCGGGAGGTGTTTAATACATTTAGATTGAATGGGATAAATACTGGAGTGAAGGGCTCACTTAGTCAATAAGCATTTACTAAACACCTGTTTTGTACTAGACACAGTGACTAAGCACTCAGAATACAAAGACCAGTGGCAGTCTCTTCCCTTGTCGAGTTGATTATAATGGGGGTGTGTATGTAGATGACGTGCATGTGTATATATACAGGCTATGTAAGGAATTACATACAAGATAGCTGGGGGGGAGAGAGCACTAGTTGCCTGGGGATCAGGAAACGTTTGTAAAAGGTGATAATTGAGTTGAGTCTTGAAGGAAATGAGAGATTCCAAGAGATTGCAGTGAAGAGAGAACACATTCCAGGTGCAATAGGGCAAAGGCCCAATGCTGGAGATGTGTCTGGTTGGAACAGGAGGCTGGCCATCAGGGCTGGATTATAGAGGATGTGCAGGGGGAAATCAGGTGTGAAAAGACTGGAACAGGAGGAAGGGGCAAAGTTATGAAGGGTTTAACATGCCAATTAGAGAAATTTAAATTTTATCCTGGAAGTAATAGGGAGTCATGCCCTTTATTGAGAAGGGGGGGGTGGCATGGTTAGACCCCTGTTTTAGGAAAATACATCTTGGCAGCTGTGTGGAAGATAGATTGAGGTGGAGAGAGAATTGAGGCAGCTAGGTGAATGAGGAGAAATGATGAGAACAGAACTAGGATGTGTTTAGGTGAGTGGAAAGAAGGGAATGTGTGTGAGATGTTGTAGGGGTAGAAACAAGATTCACCAACTGATTGGATTTGTGGAGTGAGTGAGACTGAGCTGTTGAGGATGGGCGAAGGCTGGGAACCTGGGTGCCTGCAAGCACCATGGTGCCCTTGTCAATATTAGGCCCATTTGGATGGGAGGGATGGGTTTGGAGAGAAAGATAATGAGCTCTCTTTTGGACTTGTGGAGTTGAAGTTGCCTGCAGGACATCCTGTTTGAAATGTCTAACAGGCAATTGATGATGTAGGACTGTCTCAGGAAAGAAGTCAGGGCTGGATCAAGTCAACAGGCATTTATTAAGCACCTGCTCTGTGCTATAAACTTTGCTATAAACAAAGAAAGGCAAAAGACAATGCCCAATAGAAGAAACAACATGCACACCGCTGTGTACAAATGAGTGCGTACAGTTCAGATGGGAGAGAATCTCAGGGAGGTGCCAACATTAAGGGGGTCGGGGAAGGCTTCCTATGGAAGGTGGGAGATGGAGATGAAGATGAGGAAGGAGAGCATTCCAGGCACCGGGACAACCGAGGAAAATGCTAGGAAACCAGAGCCCTGTATTGGAGGAGTAGCAGAGAGGCCAGTGTCACTGGAGTATAGAGTTTGTGGAGAGGATAAGAGGGCAGAAATGGTGAGAAGGGCTTTAGAAGCCAAACATTTGATCCTGTAGGAAGTATTAGGGAAATTCTGGGGTTTAGGGAATAGGGGGTGATGTGGTCCCACCTGCACTTTTGGAACATCATTTTGACAGTAGGCATCTGGGAACCATTGGTGTAGACCTAGAGATAGGAACTGGACCTGGGATTTCATTGGTTTTAGGGTACTGTGGAATGAGGAAACTTTTACCCGTGCAGGTCAGCACCATCTTCGCAATTTACAGTCTTGGAGAGGTGCCTGGACAACTGGGAGGTTGAGTGATTTACCAGGTCTTGCAGTTAGTGTGTGTCACAGGTGGGGCTGGAGCTCAGACCTTCTTGCCTTCACAGTCAGCTCACTATCCACCACCTCATGCTTCTTCTATCATCTGTAGAGAGATGATGATTAATCCACAGGAGTGATGAGGGCATCAGGTTAGAGTGTAGAAATAGAAAAGGGCCCAGAACCAGGGGACAAAAGAGTTGTGAAAATCTAGAGAGGGCAGAGTATCCAGAAGGAGAGGCTGGTCAACAGTGTCAAATGCTGTAGGGAAGTCAAGAAGGAAGAAAATGAAGACTTTTACGTAATCTACATATGATAATCACTTCTGACATCTTAATTTCATGTTTAATATTTGAAGGGGGATTGTTTCTGGTGTTGACATCTTTAATCAATCAACAAGCATTTTATTAAATGCTTACTTTGTGCCTAGCACTGTGCTAATTGCTACCAGTACAAAGAAAGGCATAATAAGCACCAAAACAATCCCTGCCCTCAGAGTACTTACACTCCTAATGGAGAGCCAGCCAGCAGAACCCCATTCATGTTGTGCAGAACACAATTTGGGAAGAGACTGATGTAGTTCAACACTTTTAATTTCACAGTGGAGGAGATGGAGTGTCCTAGTGGGGAAGAAGGAACATGCCCGGTGTCATACTGTGAATTAGTGGCAGAAATTCCTCTAAAATATTTTCCTTTCCTGTACCACATTCCATTCCACATGTCTTTTCCTTTTCCCCAAGGTAATTCATGTAGTCAGCAAAAGATTAGGGCATCTGCTCCATGTGAAAGTTTGTTTGTACTAGGTGGGTTGGAGGAAGCTTACAGAATATAGCAGGAGGCCCAGTCCTTGGGGATCTCTTGGGAGCTAGTGTGCGTGTTGGTACTTTTTTGTCCTTTCTGAGGAATGGGAGGGGAGGGCTGTGTTTACCTCTGTTACCACCCTTGGAAAATCAGTTGTTATGTGAGTTGCTGATCTCTCCAGATGTGTCAGACCTGGGGACGTGGCTCACACATTGTTGGGGACACAGTTGGGCTGGAACAGCCAGTTCTCTTGGACCTGACCAGCTGAAAAACTGACTGACTTTGTTATAGGGTTTTACATTTTGCAGAGGACTTTCCACTCTACTTAGGAAGTCAGCTGTGTGTCGTTGATTTAGAGATGAGAAGGGCCTTGGTGTAATGTGAAAGTCTGATCTGAACCTAGGTCTATTGATAAGAAGTTCAGTGTACCTCCACCATGCCGTACTGCTTCCCATTTAATAGATGAGGAAGCTGAGTTTTGGGAGAGATTTAGTGATTGGTTTAGCTAAGGGACAGAGCCATGACTTGTGCCCGCAGATTCTGATCCAAAGGCCTCCCCACCATGATCCTTTTGGCTAGCACTTGCTGGGAAGAGATCCATGTGACTTGTGCTTTGGTTAAGGTCAAGCTTGCTGGCCTTTCAGACCTCCTGCTATACGGAGTTGGTCAGCTCAGTCTCCTAGTGCATCCTCTCCAGTTGTGCAGTAACCACTCCTATTCTCTTGGGCTTTTCTTTTATGTCTTCAATCAACTGGTGCTTATTGAATCCTGACCAGAAACCTGGCCCTCAGAGGTGGGGCTGGGATGGGGGATAGAAACACATGAGACCTGGGGCATTGCTGCCCTCCATGAGGGCACAGCCTTAATTGTGAAGAGCAGTAACAGGGCAGGCAGCACATGTGCAGGGCCAGGGACTCAGGCAGTGTCTTTTTGGGCTTAGGTGTAGGGCGGGAGCAGGGAGATGACTAGTTATGGTTGCCAGGGGACAGTGGACGCCACAGGCCAAGTTTTCCTTCTTAGGAGATGCTGTACCCTCTCTACAGGAATGTCTGTCCACAGCTCTGGGACGGGGTCTAGGTTGTGATCCTGTTTTGAGAGGTCATTTGTTTGGATGGTTCTGTTTTGAAAATGTGTTTACTAGAACCTGTGGCTTAATTCAACTCAATCAAACTCTTATTGGCACAGCCTTGTTTTTATAGTGCCTGGAACTGGAGTGTGCAAAGATAAGTTTGGTGACATCCCTGCCCTTGTGCAACTCATAGTAGGGCAAATAAGATATTAGATGTAACGTATCCCAAGAGCTAATAAAGCTTAAAGCAGTACTTTTGGGATGTGTGTGTATATACATGGGTACGTATGTATGTACACATATACACTGGACCCTGGAATGTGGGAATTCATATCCTGCCTCAGACACTTAATCTGTCAAATGGGAATAATAATAGCAGCCACCTCCCAGAGTTGTTATAAGGATAAAAGGAGGTAATATTTGTAAAGCATTTTGCATACCTTAAAAGTGCTATGTAAATACTAAATAGTATTATTAAATATCTATTATATATATATATATATATATATATATATATATATATATGTTCATGTATATACAGACAAACCACACTGAGGACCTTGTTTACCATAACCTAGAATGTGCTATCTTTGAAAACCATAGAACAGTCCCACCCTTGTAAAAGAAAAGGATGGTGAAGCAAAACAAATGAGCATTGATCTGCCCACCAGTGTAAGTTTCCTTTCACACACCTGTAGCCTCCTCTCCTCCTCCCCTAAGGAGAGGACAGAAGCATCCTTCCTTTGGGTCTCACTCTGGTTGTTCAGCTGTCCCCGTTTGGGTGTATCTATTTTAAGTAATCTGGCAAATTTAGATACCTAACTCTGGGGTTCCTGGCTTCCTGGGAGGTTATGGGCTGAGAACAGACAACGTGTGTGGCTGTGTTAAAAACTGAGCTAGAAACCAGTGAGATGCTTTGTATTTTCTTCTGGGATTTTGAGGTTGTACTGAGTGTTTGGGGTGGAATGTGGAGTTCTGGAGAGAGCAGCTCCTTTCCTTCCCTGAGGATAGCTTTGTAGAAGAAGAGACACTTGAAGATCTTTGTGAGCCTGTCTCTAAGAGGATCTGAATAATGAGGTGCTTCTCATCTAAGACACTGAGAGCTGGCCAAATTCAACTTTTCTTGCTTCTTTCTCCCCAGAGACGACATCTCTGTGCTTTCTGCTTAGGGTTTCTTTCTTTCCTTCTCCCAGGTAAGCGGAATCAAGGTCCTCTATGAGTCAGAGTTGGCTGATGCCCGGAGAGTCCTGGATGAGACTGCGAGGGAAAGAGCCAAGCTTCAGATTGAAATAGGAAAATTAAGAGCAGAACTTGATGAGGTCAATAAAAAGTAAGTGGTTTTGACTTGGTATAATTTGGGCCTAATTAAAGCAACCACAGTGCTGACAGGCCTGCCATAGCAAGAAACCATCTGGTCTGCTTAACTCTGTGGGAGGACTTCATCCAGCCTATGGCTTCGTTTATATAGGGGGCCCCATGTTAAGAAGACCCATGCTTAGAAAGCATCAATATGGGTGGGAAGGCAGTTCCATAGGATTAGATTTCTAAAAGTTGACCATCGGTTTTTTTTTTTTTGGCTGGGCAATGGGGTTAAGTGACTTGCCCAGGGTCACACAGCTAGTAAGTGTTACGTGTCTGAGGCTAGATTGGAACTCAGGTCCTCCTGAATCCAGGGCCGGAGCTGTATCCAGCGTGCCACCTAGCTGCCCCAGTCAGTTTTGCTAGAACACAACATATACATTCTCCAAAAGCATCTTTCTTTGCAAAATCATGCAGTAAAAGCCACAGAGCTTATGGGGAAATGAGGCTGGGGCATAATGCTCAAAAACTTCATCAGTGACACTTCAAAAAAGATAGGAGCCTAGTGAAAAATGGCAGTAGTTTTATATGTGTTAAATGGTTAGAATAGGTGGCCAAGGGGGTGGAGGATGTGAGCCAGTCCTTCTCTCCTTGCTGTTCCTTCTGCACCTGAAGGTAGAGTATACAATGGCCCTCTGTGCTGCTAAAGACCTGGACGGAGCTTTTGGGTTGTAGCCCGTGAGTCATTGTGAAATGCCACCGTTTTCTGCACTGTTTCTGAGGAAGAAATTGTGAAGAAGTAAACTGGAGTTATTCTCAAAATGTTCCATTATGTTGGAACAAATGTGTTTTTTGAAAGCTGTGTTATAGTGCTGACTGCCCTTTAGGGGAGGATGTGCCCTATTACTTACATAAAACAGGGTCCACCCTGCTTGACCTCAGGTATGAAAATAACATCATTATTTAGAAAGCCAAGCGCCCACATTTTCTTAAATGCTATCGGGGATCAAGGGGAAAACTTTTCTATTTGTTTCCCCAGCATTTAGCGCAATGTTTCTTACATAATTAAATAGTTTTTATTAATGAATTCATCCTCATGTAAGGCTTAATTCTTTGGCCTGGTATTTTTCAGTCTCTCCTAGTTAATCGTCATTAAGGGTCCCTTTGAATTATGCCTCATCCTGGCTAGAGATGACCTTGCCCCTTTAGACTTTGCCAGGGGAGTAGAAACTCTGGCTGGACCTTCCCCACTTGCCTGGATGCAGAGTAAGGGGATGAGGACGCGTGAAAGCTGGCCACCAGCAGGTATTGGGGGTGTTTTGGGGCAACTGCACCTCATAAACGTGCCTGCTGTGATATGAAGGGACTTGGGATCTCTAGCAGTGAAGGGGTTATAGGCCTTTTAAAGTTCAAGGTAAAGGGTAGCACTGAACTAGTAAACACAGTGGTAAGGCTTTTAATAATTCCGTCTTAAACTTAGTGAGTGCCTTCTCTGTCCAAGCAGTGAGTCAGGGGCAGGGTGTACAAAGACAAAACCAAAGGGACTTGCTATGAGCACCAGTGTAGCACTAGTGTAGTACAAGGGGAAAACATTTTTTTTAATTAGGAAGCAGTGTTAAGTGACTTGCCCAGGGTCATACAGCTAGTAAGTAAGTGTCTTAAGGCCAGTGCTCTATACACTGTGCTACCCAGCTGCCCCATAGTACAAGGAAATTTGAGGAAGGAGGGCACACTTAGCAATGGAGAGGATGAGGAGTCATCGCAGGTTGATGAAAAAAAGTAGAGGCTTCAGGGAGGAGGTGAAAATTGAGTTGTGTTGAAGGAAGACAAGGATTCTGAGACATGAAGAAGAAGCACTTTCTAGGGAGGTAGGAGATGGAGTGATCAATCATCTGTCTGTTGGCCCAGAAATCTGTCCAAAAACCTTTCCCAAACCTCATCTTATCCTACAGGTAAGCAGACTGTGCCCTCTGCACTACTTTAACCTTCACTTCCACATCCCTGGGCCTCTTGGAGAATGGGGGAAATGGAGGCTTGCTCAGCCATCCAGGGTGAACTATCCTGTGAATGGCCCCTGGAGATCCTCTCAACATCAAGAATCTACTCAGTTTCTTCATTTAAGAAATAGGGAAACTGAACTTAGGGAAAAGTGAGTTGCCTGAGGTTGTGACCTCAGCTGTGTTGAAGAAAAAATACTATAGAAATACAGTACGAGAGAGATGCAGATTGGTCCAAACTGGCATAGTACCCTTGCCCTTCAGCGTGACTCTTTGCCCCAAGATGATTTCAGGTAACATTTGTGAGAATCTTGAACTAGGACGAGACACGTTGACCTTCCACAATTGATTGAATAACCAAGTCACCATCCCATACTTGTGGGCCACTCCTCAGTCCTGGAGTGAGACAAAGGGACCTCCTTCCTTGCATTAATATCGTAATCCTTTCTCTGTGGAGAAGGGTGAGTCAGCACTGGACCATCACTTCTGGTGGACTGGTAACTGGGGGAGACTGATTGCCCCTAGATGAACCCAGGACTTGCTACTTATCACTAATCATTTCAGGGATGGGATGGGCACCATCTTGAACAGACCAGAGTTCTTTGCCAAAAGGTTCCCTGTCACCCTTTATTTCCCTAAGAAAAACCCTTTGTGTTCTAGGGGCTTTTCTCAAGGTATTTGGAAAGGGCTTTGGAGGAAAGTATTTAGTATTTTCAGTTTTACTATAAATGGGTTGTAAATATGTTTCTATGGCTGGATAGCAGAATCAGACCTAGAACCCCGGTCAGTACTTGATGTGCTGATGCTTTAGCTCTCCGAGGGTCCTCCTGGCAGCAGTTGGGTTCCTCACCACATTGATCCAAGGAACACGTGTACCCCGCGTCCCTGGGATGCTGCTGGGGTCCTTTATCTCAACAGACGTTTTGTGAGGCCCATGAAAGGGAGGGCATTCTGTGTGAGGCTCTAAAGTGCAGTGCGGCATGATAGTGGGAACAGCTCTGGAATGGGGAGTCCTGGGCTGTATACCCTGACCTGTGTGATTTGTGAGCCAGCCACTCACCTTCTCTGAATGAGAAGGGACCCAAGAAGGCTCCTGGTTAGTCCAGCCTGTACCAGAGCAGAATTGGGCAATGATGGGCAGAAACCTCTGTCCTTTTGACCTAGGACAATAGATTTAGAGTTAGGGGGAGCTTGGAGATTGTTGAGTCCAGTCCCCTCACTTTATAGGTACCAGCATGGAGCCTGAGGTCACATAGGTAGTAGGAGGGTAGGAGATCAGGGCTTGAAAACAAGAGCTGTCATTTTAAGTCCGGTTCTTTTTGCTCTCTATTATTTTGTCTCATTGGCTGAATCTGACTTGTATGCTACAAAGCTTCCAGGAGATATGAGCAGCCATGGTCTGGTAGTGGTCTTCAGACCCCATGACATCAGACTGGCACCAGGGGAAGCTGAGGAAAACTGGCACAGAGTGGTAAAGCCTTATTGTGACAGCCCTCTTGGGGCAGGGTGGAGCCAAGCCTCTGCCAGAGAGTGCCTGGCCAGGGCTGCCCCTCCCAATGAGGGGCTGTCAATACTCAGTCCAAAGGCCAGTGTTTGGGCGATAATTCTGCTGAAACTGGGAAGCTGCCCTGGGGCCCCTTTGCAAACCCTTGCCATGTGGGATGTTCATCTAGGTTAACATGATGTTGGGGGAGGAAATGGAGCTTGGAATCAGAAAGATGTGGGTGGGTGCCCAGGCTGAGATGTGTGACCCAGGTGGGACAGGTCACTTCATTTGGAGCTTTTTTTCCTTCTACAAAATGGGGATGAGCCCTAGTTAGAGAATTGTCCTTTCCAGCGTCTTACACTTAGCTCCTAGGGATGTTGTGGGAAGCCCCTCCCTATACTTTAATGTCCTTCCCTTGAGACTTCAATCCCTTTCTCACCTGGGAATCCGCCCACTGACCAGCAAATCCTAGAGCTGACTGGTTCCCCAAGGATACCTAGGCCAGGCCTTGCCTTCAGGCCAGCCAGGCTTTCCTTTGATCACCTGGGAATGAAGGCTCTTTAAGGGGGATGATGGCACAACTACTGAATTTGCCAAAGCTGGACAAGTTACTGCTAGTGCTACCTAAGAGCCTGTGAGAGCCAAGGCTGACCTGGATTATCCTGTGATGGAGCCCATTGCCCCCTGGTGGTGGGACCTGGGATAGGCCCATTTGGGCCAGTGCAACAATAATAGTGGGCCTTAGGGCTCCAATCCCTTCGTGTTCTTTAAGAGGGTGATGCCGAGAGTGCACTACCTGATCTGTGCCTTCTCTCTAGTAGGGACCAGGCCTCTTCTGTATGGTACCAGATCCTCTTTCTGGGTAAGCACTCATACTGGCCCCCTGACACCAGCTATTTGGGTGGTGGGAGGTTGTGCAAGCTAGAGCTATTTAAGGAGGTACTGTCGAAGGGAGCACTACCATGCCAGTAGGCCTTCTTGAGAGGAAACCTGTTGGGTTCAGTGTGAAGTTGAACGTAGCCAGCATAATCACTTAGGCCCCTTTCCCTCTCCTTGGGGGTCTTAAAATAGTACTGGGTGAGTGGAGTGGACAGGGACTTAGATCACAGATTAAGATGGGACCTCCGATAATCTAGTCTAAAAGAAATCTAGACAACCTTAAAGGGACTTTTCCAAGGTCATACAGGTTGTATGGAACAGAGCTTATTGGGAGATTTTCCTTCTCACTCTTCTTAGAATTCTTTGGAGGCTGCTGAGTCAAATTTTCTCTTCTAGAAGGGAGGGCTAGAGGATGTTCTTTTGGCCCTTGCCTTAGCTGAAGTGACCAATAAGAACTTGCCTTTGGACACTTGCTCTGTGTCTATTTGGAGAGGCTCAGAAGAAGCCTATCTGGGTACTTAGTGATGTGGCTTGGTAAACACCTCCCGTTAGGTATTGTTTAAAATCTCCAGCTTTTTCTTAGTCTTTTTTGCCTTTTGTGTGGCAAACAACAAAGGCTGTTTTCTTTTTTCTAAAGTAGAACAGAAATACATGTGTTGAAATTTAATGTTTTTAGATTGGGCAAACAATCTCTCACTTTACATAGATGTGAGGTACAGAGAAGGGAAGTGGATGGCCCATGGTGGCATAGCTAATTAATGGCAGAGCTAAACTGGAACCAGGGGCTCTTGACTCCCAATTCACAACTCATTCTGTTGCTTCAGGTGGTCATCAGGCTGGACCACAGTCTCTCCCCTTTACTCATCCAAGCATTTCTGCTTAAATTTCAGCTGTAAGAAGAAGGATGGAGATCTGACTGTTGCCCAGGGCCGTGTGAAGGACCTTGAGTCCCTGTTTCACCGGAGTGAAGCTGAACTTTCTGCTGCCCTGAGTGACAAACGGAATCTGGAAAGTGATGTTGCTGAGCTCAGGGCCCAGCTCGCTAAGGTATGGGCTTCAACCTACTTGTGAGCCAGTGGGTCAGTGGTCCTGGGCATGGCAACCCTTCTGCCTCTAGAATAGGCCTGGCAGCCTGCGACAGTGTTCTGGGCCTCTTTTTTCCACTTCCTCTACTTCTTGTCATTAAATCTTGAATCTCCATTCCCTGTCATGGGAAGCTTTTAAGTGAGGCTGGAGGGCCCTGTTTGAGATTCCAGGTCACCTCATCAGTGGGAAGGAAGTGGGAAGTTGGGACTACATGCATATGTTGCCATGCCAAGGCTGGGTGAGTGGCCTGGAGTTGAGGTAATTCTGTTTATGCAAAACCAGACTATGACCCCAGTGGCTGCAGCCATGTGAAATGCCATGTCCTTAGTCATACTTGCATGTCATTGCCTCAGAATCCTAAGAACTGACAGGAGTGGAGTGCTCTCCATTCACCAAGAACCTAACATCCTCCTTTGACTCTTAACAACCTGTGAAGTGGGTGGTTCAAGAGTTCTTGTCCCCATTTACAGATGAGGAAACTGAGAGGTGGAAGGATTTGCCCAGGTCACATAAGTAATAAGTTCTGGTCTGGGCTTCTAACCCATTTTGGGTGACTGCACATTAAGAGTTCTTTCCACTATATTGCCCAAGGTCTGAGGTGTGCTTGCTCCCTGACCTGGCCTGTGGATTAATACTATGCCTACCATTAAGACCTAAGAGTCTCAGGAAAGTTTGGGTGGGATGGAGTGAGGGTGGGAGTGGGAGGAAGGCACCTGAACATGTCGGGTTCAACCCTCAATATCAGGCAGAAGATGGTCATGCTGTGGCAAAAAAGCAATTGGAAAAGGAGACACTGATGCGGGTGGACTTGGAGAATCGCTACCAGAGCTTGCAGGAAGAGCTAGACTTCCGGAAGAACATATTTGAAGAGGTATTTTATCCTGTTGTGAAAAAAGGGCCCACAGGGTGGTATGGGGAAATTAGTTCCTAAGTGGATTTATTGAGCCTTTCTTCTACCTTCACCTTGACCCCTAGACAAGGGCTAGGCCAGCTTTCAACATATTGTGAAGGAGTCAGAGACTTCCCTCTCATTGCTCCTCCAAGATCCCTAGATACCTCTGTCATTCCCCTGTCCCCTCTTGTCTGGCTGCCCTTCAGGTCTCCTCTTCTCCAGCCTCTCATTAGAGAGAACAATGTGGCAGCGTGGATAGGCTTTGGGCCCAAATAGCCTCACCCAGGTGGAGTCAAGTCCTGGCTCTGGGCTGATAGCTATTTCCATTAGCACCTGACACCTCATACTTTGTACGTGTTAGCACCTAGTCTTTGTTGAAAGAATTAAAAAAGAAATCCAGAGACACAACCAGGAAAGTGGCATCTTTGCTGTCAAGTGAACAAGGGCGGCTCTGGGGCCTTGAATTGTCAGTGACTTCAAGGACTTCTTCCCTGTCTGTTCTCTCTTCCTTGCTATTCACATCTGTCATGAAACAGGGACTCTTGTTGGAATTTAGGGTCAACTCACCGTCTCACTATCTTGATGCTTCTGAGAAGAGAAAGCTATAGCAAAGAAACTTCCAGCTTTCTGCCCTTCAGCTGAGGAGCAGACCACTGATTTCCAGTAATTGTTCTTTTCTTTCTTGGGCTAGGAGGTACGAGAGACTCGCAAGAGCCACGAGCGCCGTTTGGTAGAGGTTGATAGCAGCCGTCAGCAGGAATACGAATTCAAGATGGCGCAGGCCTTGGAGGACCTTCGTAATCAGCATGATGAGCAAGTGAGGCTCTATAAGTTGGAGCTGGAACAGACCTACCAGGCCAAGGTATGAGCAGGGAGCCTGCTGCCCCTGACTTTGTGCCCCGTGAGGCTGGATGTGTTGATTCCTGAAAGATCAGCCCCAGAGGAGTTTGTAGCTCCTTAGTACCCATGCTTTTACTGAGGACCACTCAGGCTGAAATGAGCATCTGAGGGCAGCCTGAGACTGGATGTGTGTGTGTGTTAAAGGCTTGTCCATTCTGATGGTCCCAGCAGCAGCTTCTGGCCATTCTCATCCATTGTGGGAGTGTAGTCCTCCTGCCTCCCTCCTTGAATTACTGCTCAGTCTTCAGCATAGCAAGGCCTGTGAGGTCCCATCTCATTGTGGACTCTAAAGAGGGCTGGGCCCTGAGGCCGTGCGCCAGTGTGATAGAACAAGGGGTTGGGGAGAGATGCCGTCATGAAGGCAGGTAGGCAGTCACATGTAGGGAAAGCTCGGCTCCCACGTGGGGCAGGGATCGGCTCAGCTTTCCTCTAAGTGGCCTGTCCTGTTGTGTCCTCCCTCCTTTCCTCCTTCAGCTGGAGAATGCCAAACTGTGCTCTGACCAAAACGACAAAGCAGCCAGCGCAGCTCGGGAGGAGCTGAAGGAAGCCCGCATGCGAGTGGAGTCTCTCAGTTACCAGCTCTCCAGCCTCCAGAAACAGGTGAGGCCTTGGACCCCCTCTGCCTCCTACTTTGGATCATTTATCCTTGGGTTCCATGCTGAGTTTTGTCAGCAGGCATTTAAACTCGTGCAGTCTCTGCTCTTGGAGGGCTGTCCATCCTTAGACTACCAGGCCTCGGGCCCTTTTTGGAAGTCATATAACATCAATGCCTTTCTCATTCCCATGAAGCTCAAAGAAACTGCATATTTTTTTAGCTGCAGTCTCATTAGAATAATTGAGATGCTCATGATTTCGTACAATACGTTGATTGATGAAGCACTTTACTGAACACAAGTATCACTTTGCATTTTACCTATGAAGAAACTTGAGTTTAGGAATATGAAGGGGCTGGCCCAGCCTCCTCCTCCATCTTTTCTGACTTAATTCAGGTTGCTCAGACAGTCCATTCACTCAACGGCTGTCGTTCACTCAGTGTATGAAAGTGTCTTTGAGAACAGACTAGATTAGACACAGATCCTGCCCACGTGGAATTCGTAGCCAGCTAGGAAGCAAAACTCAAATACACACTAGAATACACAGTGTTCCTTAGTCACACTGCTTCATAGTGAAGTTGTAGTGGACTGTGTGAGGCCAGAAGGGTACTCCAAGCCAGAAGTTCTCAAACTTTTTGTTCTCAGGACCCCTTTATACTCTTAAAAATGATTGAGGACCCCAAAGAGCTTATATTGTGTGAGTTTATCGGTGTTTACTGTATTAGAAATAAAAACTAATACATTTCTAAATATTCATTTTAAAATAATAAACCCACTACATGTTAACAAAAAATAATTTTTCCAAAATAGGAATTAGTGAGAATTGCATCGCTTTATATATTTTCGTGGATCTCATGAATTTGCAGCTTAATTTCTCATAACCCTTTCTGCATTCAGTCTGTTGTTTAATACAATACCTGGCACATAGTAGGCACTCAGCCAAGGTTTATTGACTATTATGACATTGTTTTGGTTGAGGTATATGAGGACAATCCAAAGTCACCCAAATGTGCCGTTGACAAAGGGAGGAGTAGTTAGTTTAATAATCGATCAGAACAGCTGACTTCACGATCGGATTTTGAGAAGTGCTGCTCCAGGCACATGGGACAAAGGACAAAAGGAGAGGAGGGGTCTCGGTGTGTTTGTGGGGCAGGGCGACGAGAAGGCCTTAGAGGGGATCTTGTGAGATAACGCCCAAGAGGCATCATAGCCGCTTTGGAGAGGACCTTGAGTGCTAGGTAGAAGAGCTTTGAGTTTATTAGGTAGCCCAAGGGGAGCTGAGCCCTGGCGAGTTTGGAACAGGGAGTAATCTTTGCATAAGAAGGATTATTCTGGCAGAGAGGCCAAGAGGCTGGAGCCCAGGCTGTGGAATGGGGGGTGGCAGGGAGGAGGACAGTCTAATGATGCTGAGAGAGGTTACAGAGAGGAAGTAGATCTGGGAGGGTGAAAGCTTGGATCAGAGAGGTCAGGGGTGAGGAGCACTCAGAACACCAGCCCAGAGGAGTCCCATCCCTGGCTTTGAGGCTGCGCTGCTCCTGTAATGGAGCTTGCTGGAAATCACTTGTGGGAGGAGAATGTGGCTGCCTTCTCCTCAACTTCTTTGGCTCACGCCTCACCTTTGGGATTAGCCTTTTTTTCTCCACTGCCCTCTTTGGGCTCTTAGGTTCCCTGTACAGTATGGAGTCTGACCAGCTGGATTAACCACATTCTGATAAACCATAGGCCAGTGCAGCAGAAGATCGAATCCGTGAGCTGGAAGAGATTTTGGGTGGCGAGCGGGAGAAATTCCGCAAGATGCTGGATGCCAAGGAGCGGGAGATGACAGAGATGAGGGACCAGATGCAGCAGCAGCTGACTGAGTATCAGGAACTGCTGGATGTCAAGCTTGCCTTGGACATGGAAATCAATGCATATCGGAAACTCCTGGAAGGAGAGGAGGAGAGGTAAGGGAGGGCAGGCTGCGCTCTCGGCTTACAAATGTTTCGGGAGGGAGGAACAGGCCTCCTGGGCCCTCACTGAAGTGCTCAAGGGAATTTCAGTGATCCCTGATTTGTCCAGCATTATTGGGGAGTGTGTTCTACAGACCCTTTTTTAGAGACCTGAAGCAGATTCCTTTTAAGACCCTTTTTGTGGTTTGAGCCAGTGTTGCTGTAAATCTCTAAAAATGTATCGCACTCTTTCCTGGCCATTTCAGGGAGACACTGTACATGGAGTCACTTTTTTGAAGATGAGCATGCATTGTTCTACAGGGCCTTCAGGAGCTCACCTGCACAGAATGGCCCCTGCCGTGCTGGGCTTCCCGCTTTCCTGGGTCTGTTTCTGTTTCTTGTCTTTTTCCTGTCTCTTCCTCCCTGCCAGGCTATCAGCTCTCACCTGTGGCTGTTTCCCTTGGCAGTGCTCTCCTTTTGCCCCATCTACACTATTTTGGGTTGGGAAACCCGATAACCTTGGCTTATTAAAATTTTGTATAAAGTAAGAGTCGGGTCCTTTGGGATAGTCCTCTGGAAAAGACACCTACACTTTAGATCCTGGATATGTGATGTGACTTTTGGCCATTTGGGTGACTTCTATTGATTTATTTTGTGATAACTTGAGTGATTTTCTGCTGTACCCCTCCATTCCCCTTCCCCCACCCCAGCCCCATCTTGACCCAGTGAACCTCCTTTGCCACACTCTGCTCTCTGGCTTTAGGAGGAAGGTGAAATGTTATTGCTTCTGATCCTGTTTAGTCAGAATTACACAGCCTTTAGCTTCATCTTCTTTTGGTTCTCCTGGTTCTGCTCACTGCCCTTTGTATTGGCTCATAGGGGTCTTCTCATGTTCCCCTGAAGTCCGCATTTGTTGTTTATTACAACACAGCTAATGTTCCATTGCAGTTACTAGGAGGCCTCTTTTGCTTCCTTCTCAACTGGGTTTTACGTAATTGACATTTCTAGATGACTGAACATCTAAGTGAGCTTTTGCTGTAGATGGTCAGCCGTCTATTTGCTTAACTGATCTCTCTGATCATTGCTGATGTTGCCCAAGGTCCAGGACAGTTAAGATAAACTTCAATTCAGTAATTATTTACTGAGCACTTGCTTTTTGCCCTTCCTTATGCTAAGTGCTATAGAGGACTCCAGCCCTCATGAGCTTGTCCTGTTTGGTGGGGGGCACTAAGTTTGCCTAGAATCAGAGTCTCCAAATCGGAAAGGGCCTCAGTATCTAGTCCAAGCCATTCCTGAGCAGGCAGGCATCTCCTCTGCAACGTAATCTGAGGGTGGTCAGCCTCACCTTGGAGACTGTCAGTGGCAGAGAAGAGAGGTGCTCATTCCACTTTTGAATGACTGATTGGTAGAAAGTTCTTACTTATGTGGGACTAAATCTTCCTCTTTATAACTTCTGTCTGCTGTTCAGCCTGTTTTGGCCATGACCCTCTTCAGCATAATAGAAGAGAATGACCGTGCTCTAAAGTCTGCTCTTTTCCTAGTATAGACAGACGAATAAAGATAATTCTGTGATAATGTGAGAATTTTGAGAAAAGAGAAAATGGGATCATGCTGCTGTTCTGTTCAACAAAACAGAGCCATGAGTCCCTTGGGGCTAATCTAGCCTCAGCTCCTCCCCAGCCATGTTACTTGTCAAAATGTGGGCATTTACATTTTTATGTTAGTCACATCACTGGCGTGTAAAAAAGTACAGGTGAAAACCTTTGGCTCAGGAGTGAAATCTGCTGTCAAGTGGAGGATTTCCCTGTATGGTCTCAGTGGGTGAGTCTGCTGGGACTTCTCATGGACTCCTGCTCAGTTCATCTCAGAGGTGCTTTGCCGTTCTTGTCCTGCCTGACAATTTTTTTTGCTGAGCACCTAAATTATGTTAGAGCTGAAACCCTTTTGCTGGAACAATTCAGAAAAGGCTTGGCTAATTGATAAAGAGGGAGCCTAGAGAACAGAGTTTGTTTTTTTGGCCTTAACTGCAGCCCTTCTGAGACTTCATGAGAGCTGGAATCTGGAACAACCCTTAGTCTGGATTCTCTTCAGTCTTCACATAACACTACTGCCTTTTCCCCTCCTTGTGGCTCTGCTCCAGCCAAGCTGCTTCCTGGCTTTCCTTAGGAAACCTCAGAAATGCTGTCTTGTGTCAGTGATGACCTGTCCAGCCCAGCCTCCTGTTCCTGAGGCAGGCACCATGGGACAGCTGAGGGGCCAACTCCAGCCCTTTTAGGTGTTTTCTATGATGTCCATTCCCTGAAGAGGTATTACCCACCAGAAGTTTCTGCCAGCCCTCCTTGAGCTGGTTTACTTTTTGGTTTGCAGGCTGAAACTGTCCCCTAGCCCATCATCCCGAGTCACAGTGTCCAGAGCTACCTCCAGCAGCAGCAGCAGCAGCACTTCTGCCATCCGCTCTTCTCGAAGCAAGAGGAAGCGCGTGGAGTTGGAGGAGCATTCAGGCAGTGGCACCAGCGGCATCGGTACTGGCAGCAGCGCCAGCAGTGCCAGCACTAGCAGCTTCCAGCTGTCGCAGCAAGCCTCTGCCACGGGCAGCATCAGCATAGAGGAGATTGATTTGGAGGGGAAATTCGTACAGCTCAAGAACAGCTCTGATAAAGTGAGAGTGGGTCAAACTCATGCAGGCCCCATGAGATAGGCAAAGGCGGAGGTGGGGCGGGGAGAAGGGCTTCAAATCGGAAAGCAGCTTGGTGGGAGGAAGCCAGGTAACCTGGGGGTCCAAATATTTCTTATGGTATTTCTCAGTTGTATGACTTTAAGCAAATCACTTAACGTTGTTGAGACTTAGTTTCCTCATCTAAATGTCAAAGAAAAATATTAATAATTTAACTCTGTTTTAGGCACAAGTTTGCCAGAAATATTTTAATTTTCAAAAAATTTTATTTATTAATTTATTTATTTTTGGCTTTCAGCATTCACTTCTACAAGATTTTGAGTTCCAAATTTTCTCCCCATCTCATCCCTCCCCCCACCCCAAGATGGAATGCATTCTGAATATCCCTTCCCCTAATCTGCCTTCCCTTTTATTCCTGCCCCCCACCTCCCCAATTCTCTTATCCCCTTCCCTTCAATTTTCCTGTAGGGCAGGATAGATTTCTATACCCCATTGCCAGTATATCTTATTTCCCAGTTGCATGTGAAAACAGTTTTTAACATTTGTTTTTAAGATTTTGAGTTCCAAATTTTTTCTCTTCTCCCTCCCCACTCACCCTCATTGAGAAGGCAGGCAACTCGATACAGGTTGTACATGTGTAGTCATATAAATCACTTCCATAGTAGTCATGTTGTGGAAAACTAACTGTATTTCCCTTCATACTATCCCTCCCCCCACACTTGTTCTATTCTCTCTTTTGACCCTGTCCCTCCTCAGAAGTGTTTGCTTCTGATTACCCCCTCCCCCAATCTGCCCTTTCCTCTATCATCCCCCTGCTCTCTTGTCCCCTTTCCCCCCTATTTTCCTATAGGGTAAGATAGATTTCCATATGCAATTGAGTGTGTATGGTATTCCCTCCTTAAGCCAAATCCAATGAGAATAAGATTCACTCATTCCCTCTCAACTTCCCCCACTTCCCCTCCACTGTAAAAGCCTTTTCTTATCTTTTTTCTGAGATAATTTACCCCATTCTGCCTTTCCCTTTCTCCTTTCCCCAGTATAATCCTTTCTCCTCCCTTAATTTTATTCTCCAGATATCACCCCTTCATCTTCAACTCACCCTGTGCCCTCTATCCATTTATCTATCCATCCATATAAATTTTTTTCCCTCCAACTACCCTAATACTGACAAAGGCCTCATGAGTTACAAATATCTTTCCATGTAGGAATGTAAACAGTTCAACCTTAATAAGTCCCTTATGATCAGAAACATTTTTTTTCTTTTTCTTTTTGTGAGGCAGTGGGGGTTAACTGACTTGCCCAGGGTTACTTGACAGCTAGTAAGTGTCAAGTGTCTGAGACTAGATTTGAACTCAGGTCCTCCAGACTCCAGGGCTGGTACTCTATTCATTGCACCACCAGCTGCCCCAACATTTTTATTTAATATTAGAGCAATATCCAGACTGGCACAGTGCCTTTGGACATGTCTCTCTTCCAAGACAATTTAAGGTAACATTTATAGGAATCTTGAATAATGAAAATGTCTTAATATGTTAAGATGCAGTTTGGGGTTAGGATAGTCATACATTTTTTCTTTGACCACTTCCTCAAAGATTGTAAGGGGTAGTCTCCCAGTGATCAAGATAGAAAATTCTTTCTGAGCAATAATAAAGGGGTGTGGCAGGCTCTTCTGGGGATGAGGAAGTTGTACTCTTAGTTCAGAGTTCAGTATCCCATGGGGCATCTGAGGTGGTACAGTGTATAGAGCATTGGAGGCAGGAAGTCCTGGGTCCAAATCCGGCCTTAGATGCTTACTAGCTGTGTAACCGAGGGCAAGTCACCTCACCCTGTTTGCCTCAGAAAACAAACAAACCAAAACTTCAGCATCCCTTCATCCATTTCCTTAAGAAAAGGCTTTAGTCCTCAGCCTGTTACTGCCTACCTTTGGGGAGGAAGGGATGGTGAAGATGTAAGATAGGTGCGAGTCTGGAAAAGGCTTGTGAACCAGAGGAATGGGTTTTTTTTTTAAGTGTTTTCAGTTGAACCAAAAAGGAGGTTTTTATCATGTTTCAACATGGAAAACAAGGTATTAGAGGAAAAATACTTTATAAAAAAACTTCATGTGTTATAGAAGAGTAAACTACAAGCTCAGCTCTTTGTTTTGATCGACTGACCTGGTGCCTTGTGTATTTTCTCTAGGATCAGTCTCTGGGGAATTGGAGGCTAAAGAGACAGATTGGAGAAGGTGAAGAAATTGCCTATAAATTTACTCCCAAGTATGTTCTTCGGGCTGGGCAGACTGTCACGGTACGTCAGAGAGAACTAACTGTTGGGGTCATTGAGCTAGATTAGGGGGATGGGGGGGCGGGTCTTCCTTCCCTTAGAGATAGGTGCCAAGAGAATTGCCAGTCTTGTAACAGGTAGGATCCTGACCATTCTTGGGCAGGGGATAAGCAGCTGGTGATCTTGCCTGGTACAACTGCTGGTACCTGGCGTGATATAGTCTGGGGTGGCATGATGACTGCTGAGGTGGGAAAGAGGAGCTATCCTGACATTGCTTCGACAATTCCTTTATTTTGTAATTAATTAATTGAGGAAGGTCTCCAGCCTTTGCTCTGAAGTGCTGTGAGAGGTGGTGACTTGGCTTTAGGAAGAACAAGGGGCCTTTTTTACCTGATGAGCTGGGGAAACCTGGGCCTTCCTACCCTGCTGTCAGAGAAGAGGGAGAATCACTGCCCTTTTTAGGCTGCAAAAGGAGGGTGTCTGCTCTGTTCCTGAGCATCTGTACCTGCTGCCTACTTGTTTTTGATTACATGGGGAGGACTGGGAACACATGGAAGGCTTTGCTGCTGGCCTAGCGACATGATGTTTCACATGTAAGAGGCATGGGTGCCATTTAAGAAAGCCAGAATTAGATCACCAGCAATAATCTGGTGACTGTCTTGCAAGACAGGGTTGCCTTCTGCACATATTGCGTTCAGGCAGCTTTTCACCTTAACGACCACGTGGCTAGGTTGGGGGTGGAGGGTGAAGCAGACTTTCTGGTTGTTTGAGAAGGAAGGGGCTAGGGGCAGCAGTCCATCCCCACCCTTGAGGCTTTCAGGAAGCAGCTACAGGGATTATATTCACATAGAATTCCTGTGACATCACTTTTTTTTCTTGGGTCAGAAGCCAGGTAGAAGGACCCTGAGAACCAGGGCACACACAGTAAGTTGGAGCAAAGTGGGGGCAGGATGTCTAAGCTTTAGGTAAATCATCTGGGATTAGGAGGGGGTGAAGCAGGAGAAGTTTCAAGGCCCCAGGGACAAGGAAAGACTGAAATACTTGAGCCACATGGTGGTTCTGGACTAGAAGCTTTCCTTTTTCCTCTGAAGGAAGAGGCCAGTTTTCTAGCTGGCTGTTCTCTTGGTAAGTTAATTGAAGACGTACTCATTGGAATAAAGAGGGCAGAGAGAGGCATCTTCTGGTTGGAGACTTCAGAAATTTCAGATTATAGGTGCTCTGGATGGGAGCAATTGAGAACGAGGTGAAAGAAGCCCTCTCTGTGTTTTTCCTCAGATCTGGGCAGCAGATGCTGGTGTGACTCATAGCCCACCATCTGTTCTTGTGTGGAAGAACCAGAGCAGCTGGGGCACTGGTGGAAATTTTCGAACATACCTGGTCAACGCAGATGGAGAGGTACTTTGTTTAGGTTTGGTTGAGGCTAACTGGATTGTAGTCACAATATCCTCCCCTTTGAACGGGGCCACATCTCCTTGCCCTCAAAGACAGAATTCGTACTTGTCTTATTTTCCATGTGTTCTTTGGGTCACCAGCTGGTTGGCAGGGCTCCCTTAACCAGGGTCTCAGAAAAACTCATCAGGACTATGGTTCTCTGTGATAGAAACAAGCTCCCATGGTAGCCAGCTCTCTGTCCCACATGACAGAGCCTTCGGGGGGGGTGGGGGAGGGCTGCTGTGGCGTGCTATAAAAAAGGCGGGTAAGTGTATGCATATGACCCAGTTATGTCAGCTTATACATCTAGAGCCCTTTTAACTCTTATTTTTGGAAATCTCCTTTGATTTCCCACCAGTAGTTACCTCATTTGATCATCACAGCATCCTTGTATGCTGGGCATGGTGGGGAACTGAAGTCCAGAGAGCGTGTTTCCTTATGCAAGGACGTAGCTAGGTTAAGAAGAGATCCCAGACCTCGAGGGGAATGCTCCTCCTGCTCCCCCCGCCTGAGTGGGCTCTGGAAGCCGTGTTAGAAGGACTAACCAGGACCTGCTCTCACTGATGGATGGCTCTGTTTGCTTTGCCTAGGAAGTGGCAGTGAGAACAGTGACTCAGTCACTAGTTGTGCAAGAGAATGGGGAGGAGGAAGAGGAGGAGGAAGAAGCAGACTTTGGGGAAGAAGACCTTTTCCACCAACAGGTAAGTATCCATCTTGTTCTTTCTGAGTTTTTGTCCAAGGATAGGTTTGGGTATATTTACAGGAGTTTCACTGGCCTCTGAGCTCGTCTGGTCCAGCCTGCTGATTTTATAGAGGAAGAAAATGGAAATACTTAGGCCAACCTGGTTGTCACAAGGTTTTTCTGTTTTAGAACATCAGCGTTACCAGATGCTTGGTGAAATATAGCCAGTTGATCCTTTCAGACTGCCTTCTTAGGTCATTATTAGTCTGGGTACGGCTGAGTTTGGGAAGACCCATGGTGGGCTTTTGGTGGCAATACTGTTTCCAGGCATAGTTGGTGCCCAATAGAAACTGGAGGCAGGCTGATGTTGGTCTGCCTTGGGTAGTATTAGAATTATACTGGGATCGAGGCCTAGGAAGATGTGTACTTAGTTATTCCCTCAGGGCTTCCTCCTATGTGAGTAATAATCATCCGTAGCTGCTTAGGGCCTCAGTCTGTACCTACATAATCCTACCCATTAAATCACAAAAGCAGGTGTAGAAAGTTTAAACTTTGTGTCAGGGTGCATTTCCCTGATGTGTTTATTTGCTGTTCCCTAAAACATACCTTTGTTCTTGTTCAGTTATATCAAACTCTTTGTGACCCCATTTAGAGTTTTTTGGTAAAAGTACTGGAATGCTTTGCCATTTTCTTCTGCAGCTCGTTTTACAGATGAGGAAACTGAGGCAAATAGGGTGAAGTGATTTACTCAGGGTCACAGCTAGGAAGTGTCTGAGGCCACATTGGAACTCAGGTCTTCTTACTCCAGAATGGCATTCTGTGCCACCAAAACACAACTTACTCATTGAATAATTTTGAAGCCTCAAATAAACAACAGGAGCAGAAAGAGATTAACTTTTAGACAGGTTTTCTAAGAATATCCAGCACCCCAATGTGGGGATTGCCTTCAGTCTCTGATGGTCTAGAGCAGGGGTGTCAAACACCAGTAGAAATGGGGGCTGTTAATCCATACATAAGGATCCCTGTGGGCTACATATTGACTTAGTTTTAAAATATAATGCTATTTATATTGTATTTTTATTGAGTTAAATATTTCTCAGTTGCATTTTAGTCTGTTTTGCCGCCCCGTGGCGCGCCCCCCCCCCCCCAGTTGGGGGATGGGGGGTGGGGCAGTGTGTTTGATAGCTCTGGTCTAGAGGGTATGATCTTAAGTTGATAGGCTGTAGCTATCCATGGTCCTTAACTAGATCTTAATTTATAGCTGGATAATCATGAGTAAAATATGACCAGGTGGCACAGTGGATAGTGTCATGCCTGGAGTCAGGAAGACTTATTTTCCTGTGTTCAAATCTGGCCTCAGACACTTATTGGTGTGTGACCCTTGGCAAGTCACTTCACCCTGTTTGCCTCAGTTTCCTCATCTGTAAAATGAACTGGAGAAGGAAATGGCAAACCCCTCCAGTATCTTTGCTAAAAAATCTCCAAACAAGGTCACAAAGTCGGACATGGCTGAAAAAAGACTGACTAGCGATTGAAAGCTTTTAATCTTCTTATCAGAACTGATCTTTCTAAGGAGTCAGCAGTTTTATTTAGGGCCCTAGGTTCTCAGCTTTTGAAGGGTCCCCAGAAACCAGCCCATCTGAGTCATGAACACCCCCTCCCTCGACAAACAGCCACAACAATGCGAGAGGCTGCTTTACCGTGGCCTTTGTGGGGTGTCCTCAGTGCAGGGGGCTCCTGGCTCCCCAGGGGCTGCCCACTCCTTGTGTTTTGAGACTGCGTTCAACTCTGCCCTACTCTCAATTTTTACACATTAATCCTAGTTTTGCCTTGAGCTAAGCAGGACAAACGCAGCTATTTAGGTCTTTGGAGAATAGTTGTCACTTTACCCACAATCTGCTGTATGCACAAAGGTGCCACAGGGGCCTTCGTTTCATCCTTAGGAGTTGGCTGAAAAAGATGGGTGACTGAGTGAGCGGGAGGATAGGCCAGCTTCCCTGACGTTGCGTAGTCATCCCCCTGAATTCAAGGATGAGCTACTAATAAACATTTCTTCTCTTGGCCACATAACTCTCCCTGTCTCTTCCTTTCTCTTTCAGGGAGACCCCCGGACGACCTCCAGAGGCTGTTCAGTGATGTGAGTGCCCACCACTCACTTTCCTTACCCAGCTCCTGCCTTTCCTCAGAGCCGCTGAAAACTATTTTTGTATCATTGGATTTCTTTATTCCTTGTTACATTTCTAGAGATTTTTTAACCAAACTGCCAGAATTTTTGAATGGATTTCTCTTCCTTCCTCCTTCCTGGGTTGGGCGTCCCCTTCCCTGAACTTTAGGGGTCCCTGCAACACTACTATCCAACTACTGCATTTCCCCCCATTTTAGCATTGAGTGAATTAGAAATTTGCAGACTGGTAAATCTTATCAAACTGAAACTAGGCTTTTTTTTTGCAGGGGTGGGGGGAGGTGGGGGTGGAGGGTATAGATTAATAAACTTGAGTTACTGCCCTGGAAGTTGTTCGTACCTGATGGTGGGTGAATTCCTTGGCAAGGAATCATGAAATGAGAAATTATCTCCACCCCTACACACATACCCCAGGCCCCTCCAGGAGTGGCCACCAGCTGTGAAGAGGGCACAAGATATTTTTTAGTGTTTTTTATCAAATCTAAAGTTGAGATTGCCACGTTGCCTTGGTGGCTGGGGGCCTGCAGATGCAAGCTTTTTGCAACATGACCCATCATGTACAAAATTAGCTGAATAGAATATTGAAGCAAATCTTTCTTTTCTTTTTTCGTTTCCTTGAGGGGAATTGGGATGGATCACCTGATGGGAATTTGATATGTGATCTGCCCTGTATAAAATGTTTTATAATAACTTCTGCCAAGTGCGGTTTAGTCTCAGGCTTCCTCTATCATGTTTCAATGAATATCAGAAACTGACATTTGCGTCTATCTGGGCACCACAAAGCATTGTGGCTCCTTGGTAACAAACTCAGTTTTGTTTTTTTGAAAACTCTTCAGGGCATTTGGATTCTCTTCACAGGCCAGCCTGACCCTGGCCTTTTGTGGATTTTGCTCTTGAGCTACTCAAGTGAAATAGGTTGGTATGGCCTAAAGTTCTTGATGGGATAGTTGTGGCTCCTGAATGTTGTTCCTTAATTGCCCACTTCTGCTAGTCCTTGTGGGTCTGGTTAAGGGCTTTTACCTTAGTGTAGCACTGGGGAATCTGCAGCCTCGAGCCCACATGTGGCCCTCCAGGTCCTCGGGTGCGGCCTTTTGACTGAGCCCAAGTTTTACAGAACAAATCCTTTTGTTAAGGGGGTTTGTGCTATGAAGTTTGGATTCAGTCAAAGAGCCGAACACGAGGACCTAGAGGGCCACTTGTGGCCTCGGGGGCGCAGGTTCCCCACCCCTGCCTTAGTGGTTTAACCTTCAATGCAATAGGGCTGAAAATGAAGATTTCAAAACACCTGGTTCTCAACCAGCCTTCAAGGTTATGTCTCCACAACCTCAAATAACTTTAGTGTCGAGGAGCAAGTCATTGTGGGCTGATTAGATTAGATTTACAAATACTCTTTGCTACAAGATGGAAAGCTAGCCAAATGTAGTATCTGGGGCGGAATGCACCAAAAGCCATTCAGCTGATTGGACTAGTTAGTTAGCACTTAGATTAAAAGAAGAAAAATATTGATGGTGCAGATGAGTCTTAACAAATGTCTTCCTCTGAAGGGAGATGTTAAAATGGAATTTGAGCTTCTCCCTTTGTGTGTAATGCAGCCTGATGCATACCTGATAGCACTGTGAGGGAGTGGGCATTTTTAGGTAATAGGTGGCTACTTTGGATAATGTTGGAATTTTTCCCTTGAATTTGACTGACTTTTCTCGTCTGTTATTCCCACTCTGTGTATGGGGGTAACTAAATATGTAGTGAAATCATACCTATCTTTGTCAAATATATATGCACCTATCTGTATCTACCTATATATATATATACACACATATATCTTCTTGCTGAAATTATGTTTCTCAGACAAAACACGCAAATGCAAATTAACCTTTCCTAGACTGATATTTTAAACCATGCAGTCCACCTTCCAGCTGCCGAAGCCCAAGTCTCTCCTGCTAACTTGCTGTGTTTACATGCCCTCCTACCTGTATACATAGAAGTTATTTTTTTTAATGGATATTTATTTTTTTATGTTGGCCAGTAGGTGATTGCTTCATCTGGCCTAGGGAGCTCTGATACTCAGTGGCTGGGACCTTGTCGAAGGCTGGGTCAACATAGGGGTGGTGCTCGGCCCCAAGTCCAGTTGCCTGGGCTCATTTTGTTCTCTTTGTTTACTTGGTGTTTCCTCCCCCTACACTGAGCAGTGATGGCTCCCTCAGTTTTTTTTTTTAACTGAATTCCCTTGTACAAGTAGCTTGAATTAGATTTCAAATTATCTGAGCCATTGGCTGTTTCCTGCCTGACGGAGTGAAGCATATTCTTTCCCCAAACTCTAGGAAACAGGTTGCCTCCTCTACAGCTAGCTGGGTGGATTAACCAACTTTTCCCTATGAAACTAGAGTTTATGCAAATCCTGTGTTTCACTCTTAAGTGTAGCAATAGTCATTGTTTTCCCTCTACTACTGTGTGCACCACATGTGACTTGCTTTCTTTAGGGAATTGTGTGTCAGGAACTGAAGTGTCTGCCAGTTTGGCTTTGATTAAGCTTTCCTCTTGGAGCCTGTGGGCATGTGCTACCTTTCTGAAGAACCATTCCCAAGAGCAGGGTCCAAGAAGATTGTATCATGACAACTTTGTCTTGTTTACCAAAAACCAATGTTTCTTAAGGACTAGACTGTCTGTCCTTTCTGCAGGGCCGAGGCAGTCTTTTGGCTTTGTTGTCATGATCTTAAAAAGATCACTGCCACCCAAACACTTTTAAGAGGCAATTCCTGATTTTAAAGTAGAGACACATATAAACTACTGTATTCCTTCCACTAGCTGTTCAAAACTAAATGACCAGAGACATTTGCCTTTACCTTTCTAAATCATATGGAATTTGCTTGGAAACGTGCTGGCCTTATCAGTCATAACCTGGAGTGGACAACATTCAATTTAATCTGGTTAAGGAGCTTTTAAAGTGAGGGAGGTGCTGGGAGAACCTGGGCTTAGCCCTGTTTGCCATCTTTGTTAATAGGCTCTTGATGAAATTTTGAGCTGAGGGGGCTGGTCCTCTCCATTGATCTCCTCTTGAATGACACAGCTTCTTTGGAATTGTCCAGGCATCTTGGCAACAGGCTGAAGGCACTGCCACTAGCATGTGGTTTCATTTTACGCCTGAAGAAGTGAAGGCAGTAAGAGCCGAATTTCAGTTAAAGCCAGGGAAGCAGCCATTGGTCTTTTTGGTCAGTTAATGATGCACGCCTTGTAGACCAAATGAGATGGTAGAATGTGGCTGTATGGACTAACTATGCTCGTCATGTGTGGAAAGCTTTCGGGGAACTCCAGAAACTGACGGGCTGCTCAGCAAATCCCTTCTCTCGTAGTCTCAACCCTTCTCCCAAAGCAAATGGAGAAAAAATGCCTCCAAGGAATTAGCTCTTTGTTTTTTCTGGAGGGAGCCCAGTTGATGGGTCTTATACAAGGTAGGCAGCTAACCACGTGCATGCAGGAAAAACGTGAGGTGCCAGAGCATCTCTGGTCACGGTCACAATGTGAATGATAGTAACTGTGAAGGGGCATTCCCTCTGTACTCTCAGCCTTCTGACCTTTACGAGGGGACTGACTCAACCCAGGGTTCTAGGAAGGCCCAGTCATCCCGACCAGACAGGAAAGGAACAGCATTCACTCCTATTAGGACAAAACCACACAAGGTGTCAAAAGTGGGAGCTGAGTAACTGGAGACAGTTTCTTGGTGACTCTTGTTGCATGTATTGGGAAAAAGTGATCAGACAATTTCTTATTCAATTTCTTCTCTTTGCTGGCGAGGAAAGAGTTCATTCTGACCAAGGTGTCCTTGGAGACTAGGGCAGAACCAGGAGCTAAGTGTGATCTGCAGTCTTGAGCCTTTTCCTAGTTCTCTGTTCTCTTATTATAACTGGTTTTAGGCTTCATATAGGGAGGCTCTTTGCTGGAAGGTTAGCTGGCTGGTGGCTGCATGTTAGCCCATGGTGGAAAATGGAAAATAGAGTATTTGGAAACATTGAGCAGCACGAACCCTTTAATTCTGAACATGGCCTGGGAAACAGAATTTTTACTTGCCCTCAAATATGCTTAGCTTTACACCACTTTAAAGTAATTCAGAGGTGATTTTTTTTCGTGTTTTGTATAAGCCCACATTTACATACAATTATTCTTTGTAAACATAATGCCTTTTTCTTGAAATGCTAAGGTCTAGATGAAAAAATGGTTAGGTGAAAGTAGCAGTGATGACCCTAGAAAAGCATGTGTTGAAGCCTGGCTTGATCCTTTGAGTAAAATAAATCCTAGGATTGGGAAGGGGGTGGGGGGTGGGCTGGGAGAGGGGTTACTTTTGTGAAAGGTATTAGCGCAACTCAAAAGATCATGAAAACTTGATTCTTCACTGATTGGGCAGGACCAACATTCCTCCCCAGGTTATCACACTAAAGTTGTTAGCAATAAACTGTTAAAAGCAAGCCCCAAAGGCCTGCAAATGACTGAGATCACTTTCCATATCCAACTATTTTCATAAGAATAATGACTTTTGACTTGAATGGTAGTTTTAACCATACAACTTTTAGATAGCTTTGTTCTATTTATATAGTGGCCATTGATCATTATGGATGTATTCTTTATGAACACTGCTGTAAAAAAAAAAGGTTTAAATGACTTGCTGAGTTGGATAGTTATGGCAAACCCCCCAAACTTCAGTAGAAATGACAGATCATCATGCAGAGCATCTGAGAACTATGTGATAATCTAGACTTTATCATTTCAAAAAATGTTTTTTTTAAAGAATATACATGCATGCCAAATGTCTTTTTCAGTGATTTGTAATATACGTTTTATGACTGGAAACTTTTTTGTACAAGACACTCCAATAAATGTTTTGATTTAACTGTTGGTTGTGATTTTGTTGGGGCTTTTAAAACAAATACTGTTGCTTTTTGTGGGAAACTGCCCGAGGAGATTCACAGTGGAGGAGAAAGCATCAGACTTTGATCCCACCCAGCTTTACCACCATTTTGCTGGTGAGGCCGAGTGAATCACAGGTCCTCAGATTTAGCTCTCAGATGGAGTCAATACAGTCTGTCCAGCTTTGTTTTTATAAATTATGGTTTTTGTCATCCTGATTGCCATATACTGGTGTCCCACATAGATTTGTGGTAGGGACAGATGAATGAATATAAAACCTAATGCTTAAAACCCTGGCACTGGCAAGCATTTTGTTCAGTGCTGGGCCTATGAATCTAAAAGGGAAAGTCCCTGTAGTTAAGGTGCTTATATTCAAATTGGAAGTGACTAGTTTATTGGATGACCCTTTGAACCACACTAAGTATGGGAAATTGAGATAAAGAGCAAGTGGATGACCAAACTGCCATGGTGCTCTTGGGTACTTCTAGAGAAGGTGCCTTGCCTGTACGGTTTCTGGTTCAACTTTCACTGATTTAGAAATGGTGGCACAGCTAGCCTAGCCACAGCTAGCTAGGCTCTGGAGTCTGAGGACCTGAGTTTGCATCCAGCCTCTGGACACTCACTAGCTGTGTGACCCTGGGTTAAGGCATTTGACCTTTGGCTGCTTCAGTTTCCTCAACTATGAAATGGGTGCAGTGTGTCCATCTCACAGGATTGTTGTGAGGATCAAATTTTGTAAAGCACTTAGCGCAGTGCTTAATAGTAGGTGTTTAATAAATGTTTATTCCCTTCCCTTTTGGAAGCACCAGCGTCAGCAAGAGTGCTTTGGGCCCAGTGGATTTGAGGCTGAATTGTTGCAGTTTATAGCAAGCTCTTGTTCTTTGATCAGTTTTAAAGATTAGGAGCATGATTGGCTAGGATGGATATAACTGAGCTGCTCTCGGATGGTTCTTAATTCATGGTCTAAAGGGGTTTTTTTGGATTAATTATCCAATGACCCAAATGCTTCCCCCATCCTGGACATAGGAGGTTGGGTTTTTGAAACCAAGTTGAATATTTAAATTTATTCCACTGGATCTGCAATTTCACCAATGACCTTCAAATGATGGAGACCACAACCCATCCAGGCTTAGATTTGTGCCTTCCTGTCCTGCTCATTGCCTCCCATAAATTTCCCACCGGGGTCTATCTGTATTACTTGAAAGTTTTAAAGTTTCAACCCATAGCATTTATCCCTATTAGATTTGGCTCAAGTGATCTAATTGATACCAAAAAAAAAAAACCAACCCCAAGGAATCATTGATAGGTACTGCTGCCAATCATATCAACTTGCAGGAACATTTTAATATGTTCAGCATTGTCCCACAGAATACAAAAAAACCAGTGGGCTCTGAGCCTGTTTCAGGAACCTTTTATAGGTCTTGAGTTACATCAGCATACAGTGGAGTTTTGTAGAGAGCAGAAGAGGGAAGGTAAAGAAGAGAAAGGAAAGATTTGCTTCAGGTAGAATAAACTAGTCAGTAAATACTAGACATAAAGCTGGAATTTGCAGACTAACCAGAATCTTTAACCTCGGAGTTTATGACTTGACATTCATTTTAAATAGAACAGAGGTAATCTAGCTGAGCCCCAAATGCTCTTATCACTAACCGGTTAATCACCTGAGTTCACTGGTGACTCAGTCAAATTCTGAAAGCCCTATCTAGCCACGTGACTTGCTTTCTCAAGCAAAACTGGAGGACAGCCTTCCACGAAGATCTTTTGGGATACACATGTATATATAGTTACATAGCTATGTCTATATATATACATATACAGATATAGCTATCACCTCCTAGCTTTGTGGGTCCTCTCTGCGAATTTGCTAAGCATGCCATTTATAATTATAGCTAGCATTTGTATAATGGTTTGCAAAGTGCTTCACAGAGAGTCACTTTCAATCCCAAAGGACTCATAATGAAAAATGCTATCCACCTCCGAGAACTGATGAACCAACCCTGAGTTGCAGATTGAAGCGTATTTCTTTTCACTGTATTTTTCTTGCTTTTTTTTGGGCAACATGATTAATATGGAAATATGTTTTGCATGACCAAACGTATAATGAGTATAATACTGCTTGCCTTCTCAATGGCTGGAGGAGGGACTGGAGGAAGAGAATTTGAAACTCAAAATTTTTTTTAAGTTAAAAACAAAATTTTTTTAAAAATTGTCATTTTATCCCCACGACCTTTCCCTGAGAGGTAGGTGCAGAGTTCACATGGCCAGTAAGTGTCTGAGGCTGGATTTGAAGTCAGTTGCTCATGATTAAAGGTCCGGCGCTCTAACCACTGTACCACCTAGCTGCCTTTATTCAAAGCCTCGAATACACGTGAAACAGGGACCAAAGAGCTCTGTCACACTTTCAAGCTAACACGGACCTGATGTAATAATGCCTTCTCTCTATCGTTTGCTACAACGCAGGGAAAGCCTAGCTGCAGCATTTCCCGGATCTACTGCCCTGGCAGAAAAGGAAGTCAAAGGATCTGGGTTCAAATCTCAGCTCTCGTGGGGTGCCTCAGTTTCCCCACCCGCGCCTCCTTCTAGGGCTCCCACTAGAGTGTGGGGATCTGGGGAAAGCTGGTGGGTGTGAAGGTGCCACCGGAGCAGGAAAAGGAGGGGAGCACAGGGCGCCTGCGCGGAGAGCGGTCGTGAGGGGGGTCACACAAATGTACGGATCCGGGCACTTGCGCCGAGGTATGGCTGGCGGGCTGGCGCGAGGCTTGGCGCCTGCGCGCTCAGGGTTTGGTCTCGGCTGGGCAGGGCGCCTGCGCGCGGGGCTGGACGGCTACAAGTTCTTTGTGCTTTGACGTTGGGGAGCTGGGGGATATCCCGGCTTGCATTGCGCGGCAGCAGGGGTTGAGTGGGGTGGTGCTCCTCGCCAAAGCTTCTAGCGGAAGCGGAGGAGTGCGGACTGCAGGGACCCTCGCTGCTCACCTAAAAGCACCCTGTAAGGGTGAGGCGGGACCGGGAGAGCTTAGTGACATCACAACCCCCTTTAAGCGGGCCCAGGCAGTTAACTCGCTGCGCAAGCGCAAAGGGCAGGGTCACCTAACGGCCCTCAGTCTCCCCCCTACGGGTACAGCTCCAGAGCGCGCGACCCGCGGCGCGTGGCCTTGTGGGCTCCGTAGTTTTTCCTTTTCTCGCCGACTTCTCCCCGCCCCTTCCGCTCTTGGTTCCCCTGGGACTCCGTTTCCCGTGGTGCGCAGGAAGCAGCTTCCGGTACGAGTACTGGTACGGGTTGGCGCACGCGGCGGCAGTGGCGGCGCCCGGGTGACTTTGCTTCGGGGCCATGGAGGGCAGTTTCGGTTCAGAGTTCGGGGGTGCGGCGGGGGCCGGGGGCGGGAAGCTGGACCCAGGGCTCATCATGGAGCAAGTGAAGGTGCAAATCGCCGTGGCTAACGCGCAGGAGCTGCTGCAGGTGTGGGGCTGGGGCCTGGGGGCGGGGGCGAGGGCCAGGCCGAGGGTCCCGTGGCGCGCGGGTCACTGTGTCTCCCTGTCCCTTCCAGAGGATGACGAACAAGTGTTTCCGGAAGTGCATCGGGAAGCCCGGCAGCGCCTTGGATAACTCCGAGCAGGTGAGGGCGCCTCGCGGGGGGACCCACGCGGGGCCCTGGACCGCCACTCCTCCGCCCCCGCCCCTTCCGCTGGGGGGGGGGGTCGGGCCGTGGGCCGGCTTCTTGCCGCCCGGCCGCATCTCGGGCAAGAGCAAGGCATCCTCCCCTGGTCCTGTCCGGAGTGACCCCTACCCCTGCCGTGCAAGGGGGACCCTTCGGAGTTCAGCCACGGGGGGTCTGGGGAGGCTGGCACTGAGCTAAGTGGATGTAACCCTCCGCCTTACTCCCCGGGACTGGGGTCGGGGGGCAGCACGTGCCCTAAGAAAGTGAGCCGAGTCACTAAGAGTGAAGGTTAGGGAGCCTGGAGGAGCAGAGTGGCCCATGGGGGTGTCCCGGAGAGAGGGGGCGAGAACTGGTGACCCTTTGGGGGGGCTGGAAGGGGACCCGGAGAATTAGTGACTGAAAGAAGCAGTACGTGCCCCCAGGCACCCGAAGGAGGGTGAGGGGCTGTGCCCAGCACTGCCGAGGGACCCAGCAGGTGCAGAAGAATCGGGAGGCAGCCTGTCATCGTAATGAGTACAAGCTTGGAGCTCCCGAGTTTGAATCCTGGTTCCTTACTTCGCGGTTATTTATTTATTTTAGCCTTGCCCAAGGGTGAGCTTCTTGAGGGCGGAGCCTGTCTTTCTGCCTTCTGTAAATCTGTAGTGCTCAGCTCGGTGTCTAGTGCGTTGTAGGTGCTGAATAAATGTTTACTAATAATTAATTAATCACTGAATGGGCGTTGCTTCAGTCAAACTGAAACCTGTTAAAGAGTAGCTTAGAAAGGCCAAGGTCTCCCACTGCATGGCATCCGGGGCCATCTCCAGTCCTCCTGATCTGTCCCCACTGGACCCATATGGCTCTGGAGGAGAGAGAGGCTGGTGAACCTTGCCCAGCCCTGCCTCGCTTCAGTCCAGTCCCCTTGCAGGTGGTGGCAGTGGCGGTTGTTTGTCCTTCCATTCTCAAAGACCACGATATCAGGGGCACGTCATGGCTTCCCCTCCCTGATGTCATGGTTCTCTTCCAGAAAGAAGGACAGACGACCAGCACGTTGTAGGTGCTTCGTAAATGCTCATTGACTGACTGTCTCCGCTAGGGTAGTGAGAGGAGCCAAAAGGCAGAGTAACTAAAGATGAGAGAAGACTTAAAAGGGGTCGTGATTCCTCTGTTTGGAGAGATAAGTGGCTGTCATGGGGAAGAGGGCTTGTTTAGTCTGACCCCAGAGGACAGAACTAGAACCAGAGGATAGATTGCAGCTTGTTGGAAGGAAGACAGCGAGGGAGTGCCCCTGGAGAGGCGGGGTCATGCGGGTCAGGATTTCAGGCTGGGAAGAGACCTTTGAGACCTCTAGCATAGCCCCTACAGATGGGGCAGTTGTGGGTGATAGGACAGTAAGGAGCAGAATCAGGATTCAGACCTTGCCTTCGTAGATTTTATTGTTCAGTCACATTCACCTCTCCGGGACTTCCTTTGGGCTTTCCTTGAGAAAGATACTGGAGTGGTTTGCCATTTCCTTCTCCAGATCATTTCAGAGATGAGGAAACTGAAGCGGGCAGGGTCACACAGCTGGGAATTGTCTGAGGCGGAATTTGAACTCAAGAGGAGTCTCCCCAGGCCCTGATGTTCTGTGCACTGTGGCGCCACCTAGCTGCCCTTTAAACTCTAGAACTTTGCTGTTTCTGTGTCAGTCTATGTTCCTTCTACTAGTCGTTGTAGCAGCACAAGGGGGTTCCAAAATGGGGAATCTGGCCATTTAACCAGAGGGGAGGACCCCACACAGGGCTGTACAGGACACAGTCGAGAGAAAACCTGCCCCAGCCTACTGGTAAAGTCCAGCAGGAACCATTCTGTGGAGATAGGAGAAAGCCACTCTCTTTCAGCTCTAGGGTTCTGTGGGCATTGGTCATGTGTGGCTGCCCTCCCTGGCCCCCAATCCAGTCTGGATGACGGTCTGAAGACCCAGAAAAAGAAGAATTTGTTTTTCAGGCGTGTCTGACTCTTCATGACCCCATTTGGGGTTTTCTTGGCAAAGATACTAGAGTGGTTTTTCATTTCCTTCTCCAGATCATTTTACTAATAAGGAGACTGAGGCAGGCAGGGGGACGTGACTTGCGTGGTATCTCAGGCTAGATTTGAGCTCAGGTCTTCCCGACTCCACTGAGCTGCCCCGTATAGGATCTAGGAGCAGTTAAAGCAGGGCGCTGAGCCCCCTCTCTACCTGTCTCGTTTGTTTCCTCTTCAGAAGTGTATTGCGATGTGCATGGATCGGTACATGGATGCCTGGAATACAGTGTCCCGAGCCTACAATTCTAGGTTGCAGCGGGAGCGAGCTAACATGTGAGGCATGTACTCTTCTCATGGACGTCCAGGAGCTCTAGCTGGGTTGTCCAGACCGGCCGTCCCCCTTCCCCAGAGCGGGCCAGCCACAGACACAGCCAGGGAGCTCATCCTCCCGCCCTCCCTTCTGACAGGGTGCTTTGAGAATGAAAGGAATAAGGCAGGGGCAGGGGGGTGATTCCCCACCTCCTCCTCAGCACACTAATAAAAGCCCTGTTTGTGGAGCCTGGATCTCTGCCCTTCTCTAAGGGCCCAGTTCTCCCTTCTCTGCTGTGGTCTCAGCCTATAGCCAAATGGTGGCCTCCTGCATGCTGCGGAAGCTCCTGGCCACGTCGCGGAGGTTCCTGACCTTACCTGGCCCCAGCACACACTGATTCAGAGCTGGGCCTTCGGCTGCTCCCTGGGAAAGATGTGATTGGCTCCCCCAGGTGGGGGATGTGCAGCTCACGAGCCTTGGGGACAATGTCATCACCCCCTGTCATTTATCTGGAAAACAGTAAATTGCTGTCTGACACCAGAGCAGCTTCTCTGCCTCTTGTGAGCAATGAGAAGCGTATGGATTGGTTCTTTCCAAGATTTGTGCCTCTGAGATGGGATATGTCTTGCTGGGTGGGGTGTCCTGCCCTGCCTGGCCCGGCTGGGGAGTCATTGTCACCATGTGACCATGGGCAGGTCCTGTAATCCCCCAGTGACTGCCAGATCTCTTTCCACTCAAATCTTAGCCTAATAGTGTGAGTTAGACTGTCTTACTCCTCTTGTTTCCCTCTTCCACTTCCCTTTGGATAATGGGGCTGTGCTAGCCCAGATGGTCATGAAGGTGACAGCCTTTTCGAGACCTCTAGCTGCAGCTGCCTTGAGAATAAAGAAGAATAATAATAAGCAGCATTTATACAGCACCTATGTGCCTGGCACGGTGCTAAGTGCTTTATAAAGATCTCATCCAGTTCCCACAACAGCCCTGCAGGGTAGGTGCTGTTATTCCCATTTTATGGTTAAGGAAGCAGACAAACAGGGGAAATGAATTGCCCAAGGTCTCAGGGTGTCTGTGGCTAGATTCAGACTGAGGTCTTCCTGATTCTAGGCACAGTGCCCCATCTACTGTAACGCCCAGTCACCAAGGATGTGGTTGTGGGTTTTAAGGGTTGGGTAGGGTTCCTCCTGGCTGTTTGACTTCCCTTTGGTCTGGTGGTCCACTTGGCTGGTGCCACAGGGATTCAGGGGGGGCCTTGGCCTGAATGCTGAGATGCCAGCGACAATCAGTCACCTCATCCTGTGAGGGTCAGCTCTGGATATGGGGGGAGGAATGATGACTGAAATAATTCACATACCTATAGCACTTACATTACATAGACTTACATGGCATGACTTCGAGGCAGGTAATACAAGTATTAAAGTATTATCCCCATTTTACAGATGTATAAACTGAGTCTCCAAGAGGTTAAACGATTAGTTCTTGGTCACCCAACTAGTGGAGTAAAATCGAGCGAACATTTATTCAGTGCCAGCTAATATGTTTGAGATTCCCTGTATTCAGCCCTGGGGATACAAAGGCACAGAATTCCAACATTCGCTGCCTGTGACTAGTGCTAGTAAGTAATGGATCTTTGTTCCGGCAGTCTTGCTCCTGGACTTGGGGTGGCCTTGCTGGGGAAGGGCTGAGTCATTCTTCCCTCACAAGCTAGAGTCTGAAACAGGTCATGTTTACTTGTACAAAAGAGCCTAATACAATTGCGCCATGTTAAATGCAACTCTCCACACCCTCCCCTGCCCTAATCCCACCTCAGGTGGTTGACACCACCATCCCGTAAGTTACCCCGGGGGAATGGTTCTTGGCTTCCTGGCTCTCACTGCTGTCCAGCGTAAGGAGACAGGCAGCTCTTTAGGGGGCAGCAGCCACTGCCTGCTTCAGGTTGATTCCTTAAGCCAGGGGAACTTTGGCCTGGCCACATGCCTCCTGGTCTTCCTGGCCAGTCACAGTCTGATGTTCTGCCTGATCCAGCCCCTTACAGCTGTCACCTTTGAGTAGACACCCGGGAAGTATGGCCTGGCACAGCCGTACCCCCAGCTGGTGACCCCAGCAAGAAACCACCGCCCGGCGGGCTCCTTGCAAGCCAGCGGCCCCCCGGCATCACCCTGGAAGGAGGACAAGAAGCAGGAAGGTCAGAGGCAGCTGAACTGAGGCCCTGGAGAAGATAGGCCACCCTCTCCCCCTGCTGGGCTCTTGAGAAGAGGGGATTTCACTGCCAGTGAGTTACACAGAAGGAGCCCATGGCGGGGCTTAGGCAGCCATCTCAGCTCTACCATTAACTGGCTGTCACATTGCAAGCCATATCACCTGTGTGGGCCTTAGTGTCCCAGTCTGTAAAATGGGAATGATCCTTTCTGCCCTTGCTTTCCTCCCAGGGTGCTTAAAACTGCTTTAAAGGTTTATAAAGTGCTTTTCCCATAAGAACTGCGAACCAGATGGCACAAATATTCCAGTTTTACAAATGAGAACTCCTGTCTGCTGGGCCAGGCTGGCTGCCTGCTTACAGATAAGCCTGGAGGATTGGCTGTCCTGGGGAGCCTGGGGACAGTGCAGCTGGGACCTCACCGAGCAGCTGTCTACACCTCCCTGGGTGAAGCCTGCGCACAGCATTCTGTTACTGATCTGGATGGGGTAGAACTTCCTGCAGGTGTCCTCTCCAATGATGTTTACGACTGCTTTCTGCAGGTGCCTCGCCATCAGCCCTGTTCAACACAAATGGCAGTTAGCAGGGGCCTCGAGGAGGGCTGGGTGGTGGGTGAGGAGTGAAGTGGAGAATGTCAGGACTGCTTTCTAGAACATCCCACCGAGTGGTTTACCTGGCTTCTGCTGGAGGGTCTCTAGGAAGGGGGAGCCAGCACCTCTGCTAGTGACCCAGCCCTCTTTTGGACAGCTAGTTTAGTTTTCCTTTATACCAGCCTCAGTTTGCCTCTCCACAACTTAGACCCATTGCTTCTACTGGGGCTATGCAGAGTGAGTCCAGTCTCTCCCTGGGTGGCAATCCTGCACATACTTAAACCCATTTGTCACCTCCTAAGCCCAAGCCTTCTGAAGTTCTCCAGGTTAAATCCCTAGTTCATTTACTCCTTACACTTGGACTTCACCTTTACTCTTCATGGTTGCTTTGTAGGCATGCTCCAACTTTTCATTTCCCTTCCTAAAATGTGCCTGGATCTAACCAACACACTTCAGAATAGAGCCAGTTACCATGGGGTCTACCGCATAGTAGGGCAGAGGCATCTAGTAGAGGAGTATGAAGTGGCAATTCCAGCTACATGGCCCTGTGGGACAGTGAACGGGAGAGGAAGTCTCTGCAGGTGAAGGATGGGCTCAGTGGGCATGAAGGAGGGGCTGGATGGAAATGAGGTGGATCAGAAGGAGAAGGGTCCTTGGAAACTGTCGGGCCAACAGCCTCACTTTGCAGATGAGGAAACAGATCTGAGAAAGGGAAGTGAAGTGCCCAAGCTAGGACTCAAACCCATATATTCTGACTTCAACTTCAGAGCTCTTCCATGGTACCGCAGGCCTCATCTGGCTTAGCAAGCGTGCTGTTGGATATTAGGTAAAATGGTAACAGAGGACGCTATTGGAGACAGTGCTTGAAATAATGTCTTGTTCAGTTGTATCCGACTCTTTGTGACCCCATTTGGGGTTTTCTTGGCAAAGATACTGGAGTGGTTTGCCTTTTCCTTCTCCAGCTCATTTTACAGATGAGGAAACTGAGGCACACAGAGTGAAGTGACTTGCCCAGTGTCACACAGCTGGTAAGGGTCTGAGGCTGTATTTGAACTCGGGAAGAAGAGTCTTTGTGACTCCAGGCCCAGTGCTCCATCCTCTGTGCCACCCGCCTGTGCCATTCTAGAATGTAGTAGGTACTTAATAAATGCTTATTCTCTTCTCATTCCCACTCCCTGTTCTCATTTTTCCTCCTTTCTGAAATGTGTTAGATTTAAAGTCAGAGGGCCTAGGCAGAGATGCCAGCTCTCCCTGTGTGACTATAGATCTGGTGCTTTGGAGAGCTTATCTGTAAAGTGATCTGGTGAATCTGCCTCCCGCCTCTGCTTAGGCTGGACTTGCCCGATCCCTGAGCCCTGGATTAGAGGGGGGTGGGGTGGGGAGACTGGGCAGTGGCCGTGCAGGGGGAAGCTGTAGGTGATTCACCTACCTCCTTCTCGGATGGATCCCCAGCCAGTGATGAAACACTTTGTGCCTTCAGTGAAAAGGTGAGAGTGCTCTGGGAGACAGATGGGCTTGATGACGCTGGTGTATTTCACAGGAGCCGAGAGTTCCAGGAGGGCCACGTCGTAGTCCAAAGTGTAGACATTGTAGAATGGGTGCTTGTAGATGCGGTACACCTTCTCAACCTTCCCCTCCATGCCACTCAGGGAGGCGGTCCCCAGGAAGGCCACCCACAGGTTGGGGTCACTATAACTGAAGCCACGGAGAATTTTGATGGTTTCACTCAGTCACTAATAGCTACCAATCTTGTTTATTTTTTAAAATAATTTTATTTATTTTTAGTTTTAAACATTCACTTCCATAAGATTTTGAGGTTTAAATTTTCTCCCCATCCCTCCCCCACCCCAAGACAGCGTGCAGTCTGATATAGACTCTTAATTGTACATCCATATTAAGCATATTTTCCCATTAGTCATGTAAAGAACAATTGTAACTAATGGGAGGAACCATGAGAATGAAGCAATAAAAACAACAGAAGAAAAGGAGAGCAGATAGCATGCTTCCCTCTGCATTCAGACTCCATGTTCTTTCTCTGGATGTGGATACATCTTCCATCGTGAATCTTTTGTAGTTGTCTTAGATCATTGCATTGCTGAGAAGAGTCAAATCTATCAGTCATCGCATAGTGTGGCTATTAAATAGTTACTCATCTTAAAGCATTTTCATACCCTGTGAAGTGGACTGCAAGTATTACCTTCATTTTAGAGCTGAGGAAACTGAGGCTGAAGTTAAGTAACCTGCTTGTGGTCTTCCTGCCAGTGCCCTGACTCCTAACTTCCAGGACACAGAAGCTTTCTCCCTCCACTCCCAATAAATACCTGTTCTGCACAGCTCACTAGAAAGATGAATGAGGTTGAGTCCTTGCCCTCAAGGAACTGAATCAAAGAGGGAGAAAAGGCTAGGATTTAGATCCAGAAGGGGTTTTAGGGCTTATCTGATCCAAGCCCCTCATCAGACAGATTAAGTGACTTGCCCAAGATGCCAAGTGGCAGAGCCAGCTTCTACATCGAGGGACCCTTTGAGCAAGGCCAGCTTTTTATTTTTAAAGGCAATTGGGGTTAAGTGACTTGCCCAGGGTCAGTCACACAGCTAGTAAGTGTCAAGTGTTTGGTCTGAGGCCAAATTTGAACTCAGGTCCTTCTGACTGCAGGGCTGGTGCTCTATCCACTGCACCACCTAGCTGCCCCTTTTAATTTTGTTTTTTACTAGGCAATGGGGTTAAGTGACTTAACCAGAGTCACACAGCTAGTAAGTGTCGAGCAAAGCCAGCTCTTTTCCCACAATGCACAGGGCAGGCAGGGAAGGCTTCTTTGAGGATGGGCAGTTGAGTTGGGTCCCAAATCCACAGAGCTGATATGAGGGCAGCAGCCCTGGAATTCCATGGTCTCCAGTGGACCAGCCCTGGCCAAGTACTTTGAGGAAACCCTAGAGGCAGTTTTCAATGCCATATATGAACTGACTCCCACTTCCTGTAAAGGGCATTCAGTAATCACATTCATTGTCATCTGAGAGGCAGGACAATGCAGTGGAAAGGATGTATGAACAACCAGAAGACATGAATCCAAGTCTTAGATTTACTACTCATCTGAACTTCAGTTTCCTCATCTATAAAATGGGCACCAGAATCATGAGGGCCATTTCCAGTCATCCTGATCTATATCCGGCCACTGGATCCGGATAGTTTCAGAGGAGAAAGTGAGGCTGGTGTCTTTGCACAGCCCTCCCTCGCCTAAATTCAATTCACTTGCATGTCATGGCATCACCTTCCTGAAGTCAAGGTCCTCTTCAAAGACAACAATGACAATGATCATAATCATAATCTTTATACTGTCTACCTCACAGGGTGTGTCTGAGGGCTCAGATGAGGTGATATACCTAAGGCACTTAGTCAGATGTTCCTTCTCTCTCCTTCTAGTGGAACTAAGGCCCTATTTTCACAATACCTGGCAAACCCAGGGGAGGGAGACCACCTGATGAACAGCGGGAGGGGCATTTCTGAGGACCTAGGTCAAAGGGAGCACCAAGAAGCCAATAAAAGCCAGGTAGACAACTTCAAGGTGGGTGAGAGAGGAGAGTTAGCAGAAACAAGGGGCTCAGAGCTAATCCTGTTTCTGTACCACTTCAAGGATGACCGAGCGTTGCATTATGGTCCTTTAATAGGGGATGGGACTTGCCCAGAGTCATGAAACTATCAAGAGGCAGAACCTTTGAATTCCCAAGCTAAGATGCTCTCTATTACATTCAAATTTGAGAGGCTGTGCAGTAAGAAGGAGCGAGAAGAGGGGCAGCTAGGTGGCACAGTGGATAGAGCACCGGCCCTGAAGTCAGGAGGACCTGAGTTCAAATCCAGCCTCAGACCAAACACTTGACACTTACTAGCTGTGTGACTGACCCTGGGCAAGTCACTTAACCCCAATTGCCTTTAAAAAAAAAAAAAAGAAGGACCGAGAAGCTTTGGAGTCACAGGACCTGGGTTCGCATTCTACCTCAAAAGTAATTTATTTCCCTGGCCTCTGTCTCTTCCTGTAAAATGAGGGGGTTGGTTTCTGGAGGCCCCTTTGGCTCTAGATTGATAATTCTGAGCTCTCTTAGTCCTCTAAATCAATGATTCTGTGATCCTAAGGAAATATACAACAGCTTCTGGGCTGAGACGGTAAATGATGAGCTTTGGTGAAAACACTTTTCCTTTAGATTTTAACGTAATATTCTTTTTTTTTTTTTTAGACAATTGGGGTTAAGTGATTTGCTCAGGGTACACAGCTAGTGTCAAGTGTTTGGTTTGAGGCTGGATTTGAACTCAGGTCCTCCTGACTTCAGGGCTGGTGCTCTATCCACTGCGCCACCTAGCTGCCCCTTAACATAATATTCTTTTGGGAAATTGTAGGGAGTCATTGAAATGTTTCGGTTTCAGGGTGACTTTTCACCCTCACCTGTTCTTTTAAAAGTTATTATTGTTACTAGTAGCTAATGTTTACGTCAGTTTTAAGATATGCAAAGCCCTCTATAGGTGTGATTTCATTGGCTCCTCAGAACAGCCTCTGGAACTCAGTGCTCACATTTTCCAGATGAGGAAATGGGCTAAGAGTTTTGGTGATTTGCTCAGGTAAACTAGTAAGTGCCTGAGACAATGTTCAAACTCAGGTCTTCTGGATTCCAAAACCAGCATTCCATCCACTCGTCACTGAGCCAGCTCTCAGAAAGCGGACAATGAAGATGACTGATGAAGAGAGAGAAATGTGTTTCAGCTCGTCAATGGCCAGCCCGGAAACTATGGAGCGTCTTGTTGGCATCCTCGGGAGCAGCAGGGGGAGCCAGAGATAAGGGAATTTCCATGTCAGGAAATGGGAGAGACAAGGGGAAAGAGTATATTGTAGCTGCATTTGGAGTCAGACCAGGGTTTGAGCCTTCAAAGGCTGTGTCACCTTGGACAAGTCATTTCCCTGTCTGTAAAATATAAAGTCCTTTCCACCTCTTCTCTCTTTTTCTTTTTAAATTTCATTTATTTTGCTTTTTAAAAAAAATTTAAGTATTAATTTTCTTTTGCTCCCCCCCAATGGAAAAACAAAAACCTTTTAACAAATAACAAAGCATAGTCAAGCAAAACACATTTCCACATTTGCCAGGTCCAAAAATATATATCTCATTCTGCACCCTCAGTCCACCACCTCTCTCTCAAAAGGTGTTTAACTTGCTTCATCATTGGGCTTCTGGAATCATGGTTGCTCACTGCAGCGAGGGCAGGGACTGTCTCCTGCCTCTTTTTGTATCCCCGGTGCCTAGCACAGTGCCTGGCACAGAGTAGGTGCTTAATAAATGTTTATTGAATTCATTTGAAGTTCTTAAGCCGAAGACCAGTTTCCCCAGGGAACCTTTTCGTAAATCCAGAATGACCTGATCTTGGAGGACACTTTTAGAGTGTCCAAGATACCAATTTAGAAAGATGCTATTTCCTCTCCTTCATCCATTTCTTTGTAACGTTTTGATTTTGGACATGACTACATTTAAGTCCAGTTACTCTGGCCTACAACATGGAAGGAAGACTCTCTCGGGGAGGGCAGTCAGGGAAAGGCTTCTTTGAGAAGAGCCTCCTGATACAATAATACATTTATTGAATGCCTACTGTATGCAAGGCCATATACTGGTTGTTAGGGGAGATACAAAGATAAATAAGACGTTGTCCCTGCCCTCAAAGAACTTTCTATCTAATAAAGGTATACAACACGAAGCAAAAAGGCAGCTAGGTGGCGCCATAGTGCATAGAGTGCTGGGCCTGGAGTCATGAAGACTCATCTTCCTGAGTTCAAATGTGGCCTCAGACACTTCCTAGCTGAGTGGCCCTGGGCAAGTCATTTCACCCTGTTTGCCTCAGTTTCCTCATCTGTAAAATGAACTGTAGAAGGAAATGGCATGCCACTCAAGTATCTTTGCCAAGAAAATCCCAAATGGAGCCATGAAGAATTGGACACAACTGAATGACAACACTAAGAAATAAAGTGAGGAGGGAGGGAGAGAATTTGGAATTCAGTTTTAAAAATGAATGTTGAAAGTAGTTTTTACATGTAATTGGGGAAAAGAAAATAATAAATTAAAAAAAGAAAAAACTATGATACAAAACGAACCAGTGTAAAGACCTAATAAAAGAGCCAATGCAGAGCAAGTGAGCAAACTGTGGACTTGAAATGGAAGCTCCCGGATTTGAATCCTGCCTCTGACTAGGACTGGATGACTATGGGCAAGTCATGTCCCCTCTGAGCCTCAGTTTCCCCATCTGTAAAACAGGCGGCACATATGTGAAAAGGCCATGAGGAAAGGTGATGATGGGTTTAAGATTAGACAGAAGCGTCTCCTCCTTAGACTTACAATGCTTCCCTGAAAGATGTCAGATCTTGACATTACTATGTTTATGGTGGGTTTTAAAGAGAGAAATGGGGTTCCATGAGGACATCCAATACTCTACCACTTTCACTATTCAGGGTCTATTTTAAAAATAGGCAGCACTCGGAGTGTGGTCCCTTGAGTGTGAGTACAAGTTACGAGGGTGGAGTTGAGTCAAGCCACGGTGTTGATCATTAAAGGGAATGTCAATGAAAGCCCGTGTTCAACAGCGACCATTTGGTGGTTACTAAGCTGCTCTTTCTGCTCCTGGCCCTTTCAGGACCCCCTCTTCTGTGATAGTGAGTAGGGCTTAGTCTTTGTATGGCGCTTGTATCACCAGTACCTGGCCTAGTGCCTGGCACATGGGAAGCCCTTAATAACTTGCTGACTGATTGATACACGCTGTGAGTACTTTGTGCAAAATACACAAACACAGATTTGGAGTCCTGTATTTGGAGGGGTCATTGGCACTCTCATCTTTTGATAGCAAGTATCCTTTAATTAAGAAAGGTGGAAACTTTTCTTTAAAAAATATTCTTTGGTACATGGGATGGCTCTCTAGGAAGGAAGTGGCGACAGAATAGAGGGAAAAATTTCAGCAACAGAAATAAAAGATACCAATGCAAATTTATTTAAAGAAAAAGTGGGATCAGGGTCATGTCTGAAAAGAAGCTGGTAAAGTGTTTTACTAGTGTTGTGTGATGGGGGTTGGAATGAGTCCATTCTGTGGAATATGCTTGGGGATGGGCCTTTGGGGCCATCCCATGGAGCACGTGTGATGCTGAACCTATGCCTTGGTTACCTCCAGCAACCTATGTGACTTTGCCTCTTCTGCAATCAGGGGCTTCTGGCCCAGCTCCAAATGGACTGTGTCCTGACGCCATTGTGATATGGGGCCTGTGGCAAAGAGGATTGGCTAACGAACAGCCTTTAAAAGTGAGAGACAATTTTTCCCCCCTCCGCCTTCCTTCTTCTGAGTCTGTGGCTTGGTACCCTAATAACTCTCCTTTGGACTTGCCATGGAAGAGGGACTTTCTTCTTCCCCTCCCTCCCTACCACTGTGACAGCTGTTTGCCCATGGCAGTGAGACTGTGTTTGTCTTGTTAGTCTGATATTGTCACTCAAGCCTCTCTGGGTAGAGGAGTGGAGAGGGACATACTGGGAAATGAAGGTGATGTAGAAACAAAAAAAGCAAGAAAAGAAACCCAAATCAGTTGAATTGTAGGTGCTCTCTTTCATCCATTTCGATGTTGGGTTGAATTTCTGGAGTTTGTGTGAAGGGAAGTTTTTCAAAGACTTCAGGCTCCTCAGCTTTTCCTTCTTCAACACCAAGGAGCTCCCCCATTTTAGCTCTTATCCCATCTAATCCGAGCTTAGGGAGGAAGTTGTTTTGTGTAGCTGCCCTGAACAGGTCTTGCAGTATGTTGTTGTGAGACTCGGAGTTGAGAGCCCCGCTGAAGCTCTTGCCCATAACTATGAAGACGTGGTTCCATTTTGTTATGGTAGCCTTGGCGCGTGATGAAAGCATTCACAGCCCATTTCACGTGCCTTTGGGACTTGCTTGGGTTAGCTGGCAGCGCTATCTGCACTGAAGCCTTTCTAGGCTGGGGTATCGGCGTATCTGATTTGCTTTGGCGCCTCTTGCCTTTTGATGGCACCAGAAAGGAACATGAAGGAGCGCCATTTGCTTGGCTGTTCTGATCATCACAATTTTGGAGAAGGGATACCCCGAAACCCTAGGCCACTCCCTTGTTTCTTTGACTCTTAAGACCAGCTGCATCACACTGACCAAGGTGCTAACTCATAGCTTCCTACTTCAAACCAATCAATCAATCAATATTTATTGAGCATCTACTTTGTGCCAGGCACTGTGCTAAGCACTACTCTGACTTTAGCAAACAGAGATGGAAATTGGGAGAGGGTGACTTAGGCACAGAGAATAACAAGCTGTGGAAGATTGAAGGACACGTACAGAACAGAGATTAGTCCAATTTGGCTGGAAAGTAGAATAAGTGAGATAAGGCTGGAAAGGTGCCTTCTTCCACCAAGACTCTTCCTGATGACAGTATGCTGCTAATACTGTTGCTACAGGAAAGTGCCTTCTGGCAGTTCTTTGGTTTCCCCAGTTTCCTTCAAGACTTAACAGGAAGAAAAATGGGATTTGTCTGAAGCAATTGGTTTAGAGGTAAAGGGAACTCATTAACCTATTTATATTTGAAAAAGAAACGCCCAGGAGGTGGAAGCAAGGCCAAATCACAGAGAATGAATATATTAGCTTGGCATGAAATCCTATAAAAATGGTGTCAGGAGCAGTAATGCTCAGAGTGAGCTGAGACTCGCCAGAGAAGCTGAGAAGAACAAAAGGGTTTGTGGGCTTGTTTTCTGGTTGTTCTGTTTTTAAGATATATTAGGAGACAGAGTAGGATCCAAGAAGGGATAAGACCTTTGGCCTTGGGTGGATAGGCTAATGAGAACTGACAACAGAGAGGGCCGACCTGCTCATTTCTTTATTTTGCTTCCGTCTTCTCTGACAAGAAGAAGGACCTTTGTCCCAGGAAGGACAGAACAAAGATGGCTAACAGGACAAGTGCCATAGCATGCCTTCGATTAGTGAGGGAGATAGGAATAGAGCACTTGGTGGCTCTTGATGAATTCAAGTCACCAGGACTAGAAAGAATGGCATGCTTGGGTATGGAAAGAGCTGGGCCATTGTCGGCAGCCTGGGAAAGATCATGGAGACTGGGGGAAGTACCACGAGTCTGGAGAACGGCATGTTGGAACCTGGAAGAGAATGAAATCTGCAAACTCTTGGCTATGAGTTTGGCATTGATTCTTGGTAATTCTAGAAATGCTCCTTAGAGAGATGGTTGTCCAACATCTAGAAGGGCTTCATCAAGCATAGGTCATGCCAGGCTAAACTCATTGCCTTATTTTGGGGGGAAGATACATAGAAACAGAGATTTAGAGCTGCAAGGGACCTTTGAGGTCATTGACTCCAACCTCTTCATTTTGTAGATAAAGAACTGAGGCCCAGAGTGTGTCTTGTGTCTGATTTATCTTGGTATTCCTATAAATGTTTATTGAATTGAATCAAAGGGGGAAATAGGCACTGGAGGTGAGCCAGACCCAGGAGGTGATGGGGGAAGGTGTAGACCCACCAGACAGGTGGAGGAGAGAGGGAGGAGAGAGATTCCCCCAGAGTCAGCCTAGGGAGCTGGTAAGGAGATAGATACCTCAGGACTTTCCCAGGGTCTCCTCACTTCCCTCTCCCATGATGGAACTGTTGCCATTAGGATACTGGCTTATTTCTATGCCTGTCCATGGAGCCCCTGACCTCCAAAGGGGGTCAGGATGTTGCTGCTGGACCAGAGGTGCTAGATTCTACCAGAGAGGGAAAGGGAATGGCCTCTAAGGAAGATGGGAAACTGTGAGCTGTGGACTCACCCTGCAACCCTGGTAGATCATTTAGCCTTACCCACTCAGATGAGGAAATTGGGTTCTGCCCCCTCCTTCCATTCTCCCTCCCCATAACTGCTCTCAGTCACATCAAATGGACTTACACGTCAAAGCAGTGCGCTGCGGTGAGCAGCCACCTGTCCGCAATCAGCACTGCCCCGCACTTGTGCTCCTTCCTCCTCAGCCACAGACTGACCTGCCAGGGCCATTCCCCACGGCTGGCAGCGCTGCCGCCCACAATCTTGGTCAGGGTGCCCACCGGAGAGACACCGCAGTCTGGAGAGAGGGGAGAGGGCAGAGACGGAATGCACGGCGACCCTGGCAGCCAGCTGGCCTCCTAGCCCTCCCACCCCCTCCCCACACCATGGGGAAGCAGAGAAAAGAGCCGAGCTTCCACAGAGAGAGTAATTTTAGGCTGCCATCGGGAAGAAGGGTCACTCTGGTTCTATGTAGCCGCGGGGGAGAGCGCTTACACCAGTGGGTGGTTGAAAGTCACTGGAAGGCTAAATTTGGCTTCACAGAAGGGAGAGCTTCTGTTGACATGATCAGTTCTGTTGATAGTTTTCCTAATATTGAACCAGCCCTGCATTCCTGGTATAAATCCTACCTGGTCATAGTGTATTATTCTTGTGATAAGTTGCTGTAATCTATCTGCTAATATTTTATTTAAATTTTTTTGCATCTATATTCATTAGGGAAATTGGTCTATAATTTTCTTTCTCTCTTTTGACTTTTCCCGATTTAGGTATCAGCACCACATTTGTATCATAAAAGGAATTTGCTAAGACTCTTTCTTCACCTATTTTCCCAAATAGTCTATATAGCATTAGAATTAATTGTTCTTTGAATGTTTGATAGAATTCACTTGTAAATCCATCTGGCCCGGGGGGATTTTTTCCTAGGGAGTTCATTGATGGCTTGTTCAATTTGTTTTTCTGAGATGAGGTTTTTAAAATATTCCTCTTCTGTTAATCTGAGCAATTTATATTTTTGTAAATATTCATCCATTTCACTAAGATTGTCAAATTTATTGGCATACAGTTGGGCAAAATAGTTCCTAATTATTGTTTTAATTTCCTCTTGGTGTCACCCTTTTTATTTTTGATACTGGTAATTTGGTTTTCTTCTTTCTTTTTTTTAAAATTAAATTAACCAAAGGTTTATTTTATTGGTTTTTTCATAAAACCAGGTCTTAGGTTTTTTTTTTTATTAGCTCAATAGTTTTCTTAATTTCAATTTTATTAATCTCTAGAAAGGAGAGCTTCTGAATGGGCCTCTCTTAAAGTAGAATGGGCAGCTGCCTGAGGACACAGCGATTGCCCCTGTCATTGGCAGAACAGTCTTAAGTTAGGAATATTCATAGAATCACCCGTTATCAGATCTGGAAGGAACCTCAGAGAACATCTTTTTGGTAGTGAGGTGGTATAAGGTGATAAAGCCTCAGACTTAGAGTCAGGGAGACCTAAGTACAGATCCTGCCTCACACACTTACTAGCTATGTGACCATGGGCAAGTCACTTAAATGTCTCAGTTTCCTCATTTGTAAAATGGGGATTACAAAAAAGCACCTACATCCCAGAATGGTTGTGGAGATCAGATGAGATGTTTATAAAGTACTTTATAAAACTTTTTAGTATCTTTTAGTGGAAAGCACACTGAACTTGGAAACAGGAGGCGGGGAAAGAGTGCTAGATTTGGAGCCAAGTGACCAGGATTCAGATCCCAGCTTGGCCATTTGCTACTTTATGTGATCTTGGACATCAACTAATTTCTCTGAATCTCAGTTTCCTAACCTATAAAAGGAGGGCAGAGAACAAGATGACCTTTAAGGTCAGGCCCCTTCCTGCTAGAAATCTATGATCCTATGACCTGGCTCTGAAAGTTACTGTTGGGGTGACCCTGGCGCTAGCAGTTTCACTGGGTGGTTTAGGGGAAAGTGTCTTGTTAATAATGATGATAGTAATGTACCCTTCTTTCAGAGTGAGGAAACTGGAGTCCAGTGAGGTTCAATCATGGACTGGACTAGATGACCCAGTAAGGCCCCTTTCCATTCCAGAATTCTATGAAATGAACAAGACTTTAGCTTGGGACTATAAAGTTCGACTCAGGACCCATCCACTAGCACTGATCATGGCTGATCTCTGCTGGCCATTAGCCAGCTGCCTGAGCTTGGCCGGGCCCTCTGAGGGTTCCCTAAATGGACCTATTCATTTTTGTGCTGATATTCCATTTCTCCACTTGGCTTGTGGAAGGAATGCAAAGTCAGCTGGGAATGATTGACTCTGGACAAGGTGGAGGGCAACCAGGGAAGGGCAGCCAGGAAACAGAGAGGATTGTGAGCCATCCAGTAGGAAGTTCGGTGGAAGGAACTGGGGATGTTTTGCTTGGAGGAGAGAAGATTTAGGGCAGACATTATCAATGTATGTAAATGCTTTTCAAGCCTCCAGTCACTACATAAATGTCAGTTGTGAGAACATTGATTACTCTAGAACCTATTGGGCTCTCATATGTGGAAAAAGGATTAGGTTTATTCTGCTACTGGAAGCATTGTGGGGAATGTGTGGAGAGGCAGATTTAGTCTCAATGCAAAGGAAAGCTGCCTGACCGCTGGAGCTTCCCAGAATGGGCTGCCTGCAGAGGTAGTGAGTTTCTCACCACTGGTGGTCTTTGAGGGGAGGGTGGACGACCATTTGTCAGGGACATTACAGAAGGGATTCCTGCTTGGGTGGACTAGCAATCCTAGAATCATATCATTTCAGAGTTGGATCTAGTCCAAAATGCCCAAAAGACTTGTCTCCCCTACAAAATACCCAGCAAGTGGCCATCTGGCTCCTGCTTGAAGAAGTGCTGAGGAGGGGGAGCTCATTACCTCCCAAGGCAGCCCATTCCACTCTGGGAAGCCCATTCCACCTCTAGTTAGCAGGAAGTTTTCCCTTATGTCCCAGCCAAACGTGACTGCCACATCCACCCACGGCTCCTGGTTCCACCCATGTGGTCAAACCAAACAGACCTAATTCCTCTTGGACGTATCAACCCTTGAGATGCTTCGAGACAGCTGTCATCTTGCTTCCGAGTCTTCTCCAGGCTAACATCCCCTGTTCTTTCAGCTAATCATCCTGTGGCCTGGGCTCAAGACCCTTCACTGTTCTAGGATCAGGGATCTGGAGCTGGAAGGCGGAGGGAAGGGTCCAGGAACAAGCACTTATAGAGCACCTACTGTGTGCCAAGCACTGCACTAAGCCCTTTACAAATATCTCATTTCATCCTCACAACAACCTTGCGAAGGTAGATAGAAGAACCTTAAAAGTCACCTTGTCCAATTTCCTCATTTGACAGTTGAGGAAACTGAGGCCCAAGGAAGTCAAGTGACTTGCCCAAGAGTATGCAGGGAGGAGTCAGAGGTGGGATCTGAATCCACTTTTTAAAATTAAAAAAACCTTTTTTTTTTAGTTAGGTAATGGGGTTAAGTGACTTGCCCAGGGTCACACAGCTAGTTAGTGTTACGTCTGAAGTCACATTTGACCTCAGGTCCTCCTGAATCCAGAGCCAGTGCTCTATCCACTGCACCACATAGCTGCCCCTGAATCCACTTTTTTTGGGGCTTTATCATCCTGGCTGTCCTCTTCTGGAGGTGATCCATCTTATCTAAACATCGTACTCTACTTCGGTCTGACCAGGGCAGAGTAAAGTTGGACTCCCACTTCCTTATTCTGGAAGATAAACCTCCCAGTGTGGGCCAAGATCTCACTGGCTTTCTGGGTTGCCGGGTCCCATGGCTGCGTCCTACTGAGCTTTGTTGTTCAGTTCTTTCCGACTCTTCCTGACCCCATTTGGATTTTCTTGGCAGAGATACTGGAGTGGTTTGCCATTTCTTGTCCAGCTCAATTTACAGACGAGGAAGCTGAGGCAAACGGGGTGAAGTGACTTGCCCAGGGTCACACAGCTAGTAAGTGTTATGTGTCTGAGGCTGGATTGGAACTCAGGTCCTCCTGACTCCAGGGCTGGAGCTCTATCCACCACGCCACCTAGCTTCCCTGTTCGCTCACTTTTTCAGTGGATGAATGAAGGCAGGCAGCCTGCCTGTTGTCAAGGAAAGCACACTGGCCGAGAGCGCTTGGAATTAAAGTTAAGCTCTGCTCTGTACTGCCTGTGTGACCCTGGGCCAGTAACTGAGCTTCTCTGGGCCTCAGTTTCTCCTCTGTAAAAGGAGGGAGCCGGATCAGATGACCTCTAAGGGCTCTTCCAGCTCCAAATCTGTGTCCCTAAGCACTGAGTCTCATGGATGATTTGTGAGCGCAGAATACAAGTGAACCTCCCTTGTTAGGGTGTGGTCTCTAACTGGTGTGGTTCAGCACGGGCTGAGAATGGTAATGGTCAAGAAGCCCAAGCCGCCCAAACTGACTTTTCTGAATTATTACTGTACCTGGAAGCTGAATGGGTGTGGCCAGTTGGTGGATTTGTAGTGGAGGGGGCGGCTTACTACTGGTGGTCCTGATTGCTGTGATGACCGCACTGGTAGGCCTCCTGGTCGTAGTTTCGTCGGCAGGCCGAGGGGTAGTTTTGCTTGTCGTGGGTCTGCTAGCAGTCTCACTGGTAGGCTGGCTGGTAGGGGTGCTAGTGGTCTTGAGGGTGACTGTGCTGGTGGTCTTGAGGGTGGCTGTGCTGGTGGTCTTGAGGGTGGCTGTGCTGGTAGTCTTGAGGGTGGCTGGGCTGGTGGTCTTGAGGGTGGCGGGGCTGGTGGTCTTGAGGGTGGCTGGGCTGGTTGGTTTGGGGGTCAGTTTGCCGGGGGTCACACGTGTGGTGGTCAGGCTTGAGATTGCTCCTAGGGGGTGACTGGTCGTGACAGGTGTTTTCTCAGGTGAGAAGGTGGAGCCAGTCTGCAGGCCAGGTGAGATGGTGTCCACAATCCAGTCTTTAAGCCTGGTCATCCGGGAGTACACTCCTGGCTTTTTAGCTTGAGCACATCCGATCCCCCAGCTCACAACCCCTGCCAGATAAAACACGCCGGGGGTCTCTTCGCAGGCCAGCGGCCCCCCAGAGTCACCCTAGGGAAGAAACATGGAAAGCTGAGGATCCCAAAGCACTATCCAGAGGGAGAAGCTAACCTGGCTGGGGGAGGGAATTGGTGAGGCATGGTCTGGGGGATTTCCCTGGCATCCCCAGTTGGTCCTCCTGTCCTTTTTGGTCTGTTTTAGAGAAAGCAGCTTGTTTTAATGGCACCTAAGTTTGAACTGATGGTCTGACCCTTACGTAGCTGTGTTGGACTGTGAGCCCCTTGAGGGCAGGGACTATTTCTGCCTTTCTTTGTGTCTCTAGCACTCAGCAGGATGTCTGGTACACAGTAGTCACTTAATAAGTGTTTGTTCAGTGGTCTGGACTGTATAACCTTGCATAGATCTCTTTACCTTTGTGAGCCCTAGTTTCCTCATGTATGACATGGAGATAATGCTTACTATACCCACTTCACGGAGCACTGTAGGGAAAGTACTTGGAAAAATAGTAGTGATGATGGGGGGCCTTCTCTCAGCTTGTCTATAATTCTGGAGGAGTGCTCAGTTAAACAGATCAAGAATAGGGTGCTTGGCCCAAACATTCATAGGAGCATGGGATTTAGAGCTGGGAGGGCCCTTAGAACACAGGATGTCAGAACTGGGAGGGCCCTTAGAACACAGGATGTCAGAACTGGGAGGGCCCTTAGGACACAGGATGTCAGGGCTGGGGGGGCTCTTAGGACACAAGATGTCAGAGTTGGGAGGGCCCTTAGGACACAGGATGTCAGGGCTGGGAGGGCCCTTAGGACTCAGGATTCAGGGCTGAGGGAGTCCTTAGGACACAGAGTGTCAGGGCTGGGAGGGCCCTTAGGACACAGGATGTCAGGGCTGGGGGGGCTCTTAGGACACAGAATGTCAGAGTTGGGAGGGCCCTTAGGACACAGGATGTCAGGGCTGGGAGGGCCCTTAGGACACAGGATTCAGGGCTGAGGGAGTCCTTAGGACACAGAGTGTCAGGGCTGGGAGGGCCCTTAGGACACAGAGTGTCAGGGCTGGGAGGGCCCTTAGGACACAGGATGTCAGAGTTGGGAGGGCCCTTAGGACACAGAGTGTCAGGGCTGGGAGGGCCTTTAGGACACAGGAAGTCAGGGCTGGGGGGGCTCTTAGGACACAGGATTCAGGGCTGAGGGAGTCCTTAGGACACGGAGTGTCAGGGCTGGGAGGTACTTCATAACAGAATGTTAACATAGTTCAACCCCTTCATTTGACAGATGAATAATCAAACCCAGAAAAGTAAGTGACTGTCCCAAGAGCATCCAGGTAGCAGCAGCAGAGCTGAGGTTCAAACCACTTTGCTGGTGTTGACAAGAGCACTAAGTCTGAGGAGTTTGCTCCCCGACTTGTGCAGTGACTTCTGTGTCCTTGAAAGGCATCAGACTCGATGCTCGGGTCTCAGCCCCACCACTTAGGACCCATAATATTTTTCACAAGTTAGTTGCTCTTTCTAGGCCATGGTTTCTCCAATGGTCAAATAAAAGAGTTGGATCAGATGGTGCAGCATAGTAGACTTGGAGTCCATAAGACCTAGGTTCAAATCCTGCCCCAGAAGCTTAATAGCTTTGAACGTGGGCAGGTCTTAAACCTCTCTGTGACTCAGTTTCCTCATCTGTAAAACAAGAGGAGAAGCTGGCCTCTAGAGATCCCTTCTGACTATGTCCTTGATCCTCTCTGGGACCATCTTTTCAAACTGCCTCCGGATGGAGAAGATGCCGCCTGTCCTCCTGGCGATTCCCTCCAGAGGAGCACAGTCCTTGCAGCCTTTTCTCTCAGATAGCTCTTTTTAAAGTAAGCTCACCTACGTGTAGCTATTGCTGCAGTTTGAAACAGTTATGCCCATCTCCTCTTTCTCACTTCTTTGTGGGGGAAGAAGAAGAGCATCTAGGGGAAGCTGAGGCTTCTTCCTTCTTTCCCTTTGCCCTTCAGGGATGCAGAGTCCATCCCCAGCTCATTTTGGCTGCTTTTCTCTGGACTCTCGCCCATTGCTTCATAGCCCCCTAAAGATATGGAGACCCAGCTGGTCTGTGACACCGCCAAGAGGGCCAGGCCCAAACCAGCTGACCTGAAAGCAGGCAAATGATGTTTGCTAAAAGGAGGAATTCCACCGGTCAAGATGGTGGAGGGTGCAGGAGTCAGGCAGAAAGAGTGGAGCCTTTGCTTTGTACAAAACCCATCCCTATTACTCAGTTTCCCTTAAATAGCAAAATCCCTCCTTTGCCTGTCCCCAAATGTTAAGTGAATCCGTGCAGGAAGATTCAATATAGACACAACTCTCCAGAAATGATCAAAGTCCTTCTTTTCCTTCAAGGATTAGTGCAAGTACTCTGTCCTCCATGAAGCCTTTGCTGATTTCACCTACCCGCGGTGGGAGGGTTCTCTCCCCTTCCTCAAATGTTCCTGGAACACCTTTTCTGGCCCTCTCTTTTGTCCTCCAGGACACTTTCTCCTGTGATACACCTCCCTGGGGAAATGTCTTATCTGTCTCCCCAACCCTCACCCCCACCCTCACCCCCATAAGCTCCTTCAGGCCAGAACTGTGTCATTTTATCATCTGTGTCTCGAGCATCAATCTCAGGGCTTTGCGTGGAGTAGATGTTCAGTAACTTTGTGTTACTGAACTAGTCTGTTCTGTACATTGTTACACTGACATAATTATTTTCTTACTTCCCGGATCATGCTGTCTCTAATCCTGTTAATACATCGATGATTCCACTGGCAATGGCCATGGTCCCTCCAGGCTTCAGTCACATGGTTTTCCTGCGTCAATGCAGACAAAAAATGCATCCCCCTGTGGCCGACTTGGTGACATCTCCTCTGAACTTAGCTTAGCTGGTCCTTAGATGAACACCCAGCTGTAGAGTCTGTTAGCCAGTGGGTCCTTTCTGGCCTTTCTAGCTTGGGAAAGTCTCCCAGGGCTTTTGCTGCGCTGACCCCTGAGCCTCTGAGAGCCAATGGCCAGCTCCCTAACATGGGAAGGCCCATGTGTGAGCCAGCATTTGAAAAACCAAGAGCTGAGTTCAGGTTCTGAAAATCAAGCTCTGAGTCTCAGTCACATAAACTCAAAGATTTTATTTGTTTAATATAAGGGGAGTTAGAATCAGATTGCTCTGAGCACTGCTCCTATTCTACGTGGATGTCAGGACATTTTGCAATTTCTGTGTCTGTATTCTCAAACTTCAATATCTATGTGTTACATTCTAAGACATTTTGCCTCATAAGTGTCCTGGTGTCCCATCAGTTCTAATGGACAGGGTTGCTCCGAGATGGAGTAGATGATGTCTCCTTTTAGCGCTCCTATTTTCCACCATGATGTTTCATGAATGAACGGGGATCCCAGCTACAGCTAACCCTAAGGGATCCTGAGATAGCCATATACAAGTGAGAAGGACTACCCTCCAGGCAGCAGGATCTGCCCTCTGAATGGCAAGCTTTGCTCGCCAGGCCAGAAAGAACCCTGCTAGTGTGAGTAGTGCAACGCTAGGTAGTCAGGCTGCACTGCGGCGCCTCTTCTCTCACTCACCAGGACTCTCCCTCTCTGTCTGGAAGAGGGGTTAGATTTGGAGTCAGACCTGGGGTTGAATCTTGACTCTGACAGTGACCGGGAGCAAGTCTCACTTTTCTCATCTGTAGAATGGGGATAATAACATTTGTGCTATCTACCATGCTGAGTTCTTGTGGAAAAAAAAGCATGTTGTAAACCCTAGAGTGTTTTACAAATGTGAGTTATTATTATTACTATTAGTATTCTAGACTAGTCCTGGGGGGTTCAGGTCTAGCTATAGAAGACCTGGAGGCCCCCTCAGTCCACCCTCATTCTTTTTTTTTTTAAGTAATATGTTTTTTTCTCCAATTACATGTAAGGCTTACCTTCGTTCTTATCCTTGGGCCTAGGCTAAAATCAGCCTGTTTTCTGGGATTAAAAAGAGCACGCGGACAATATTCCCTTAATTCAACCATTCAATTCAGCCCTTACTAAATACCTAGTATGTACAAGACCCTTGGGAAACAGATGAAAAATGACAGTCTCTGCCTTCAGGGAACTTAAACCTTAGTAGAGAAGTGAGTTACATGTACAAGTAAATGCAAATGAGAATGAAATAAATGCATAGAAAAGATCCAACAGAGGCCTGAGGAATTCAGACGGAGAGGGATCATGTCTAGCTGGAGCAGACTCATGGAAGCTGTCCTGGGGTGGGGGTGGCACCAGAATCTCTCCTTGAAGGAACGGAAAGGTCTCAATAACTAGAGATGTGCAAACTCAAATCCTACGATCCCATGGACGGAATTGGCTCCAAGCATGCACAAAGGCATAGAAGTGAGATAAAGCTTGGGAAACACCATTGAATGACCTCCATCTTGTCTTTGGATTGAACCCTTTCCTTCAGAGGCCCGTCCATTTCTCTGACTCCAGGACTGGGCCTTACCTTGTTCCACCACCAGATGGGATTCCTGCTAGTTAAGATGGCATCAGGACTTGCCCATGCTTACCTGACATGAATCTATTTTCCCCTCCAGAAAACCAGCACACATCATACGATCAGTGAGGGAGAAATTGTAGAAGATGCTACATGTCTTTTGATCGATAATACCCACAGAGGCCTTCTGCAAGATGTCGGGCTTAGTTGCTGCAAAAAAGAAAAACAAAAGGGATGTGTTGAAACTGGTGATCATGTTAATGAGTTAGACAAGTTACCCACAATTCCAGGTAAAGGACGTCCCGCTAAGCCTAAGAGGGAAAACTTGGAGGAAGACTGATGAGATTTTATTGAATCATAGCATTTCACCCTTAGAAGGGACCCCAGAGACCATTGTGCCCCATCCATTTTTTCATCCATCTCCATCCCATGATGTTACGGAAATGGGACTGGATTTGGAGTCAGAAGACAGAGGCTTGAACCCTGGCTCTGTTACTTACTTACTGCCTGTGTGACCCTGGAGAAGTCCCCTCCCCTCTCTGAGTCACCCAGAGTATAATGAGGGGGCTATAATAGAGGGTCCCTAAGGTTCCTTCTGGGTCTAAACACTACAAGCCTGTGATCCTTCACACCCATCCCTGTTGGAAGCACTGTCATACCCTTTTTTTGTTAGGACCCCCAAAGTCCCGAAGGGTGAAAATGGTGTAGAATTCACTGGTGTGATGCAGTGGGGAGGCCAGTAGGCAGGTAACAGGATGAGATGACCTCAGAGATCCTGGCAGAACTCACCGTTGCCTTCATAGGTGTTCCCCCATCCAGAAATCATGCACTTCCGGCCCACGGGGAACTTTTGGATGGCCAGTGGGAGGCAGACAGGCTGGATATAATTGTTGAAGAGGAGCGGGCTGGCCAGCTCCAGCAAGGCCACGTCAAAGTCTAGTATAACAGGGTTGTAGGAGGGGTGGAGCACCACGCTCTTGATGCTGACCTTTACAGCACTGCCATCTGCCCCCGTGAGGGACGTCGTCCCCAAATACGCTTTCACAAAGTCCATCTTTGTGCTGCAGAGACAGAAGCCCACATAGACATCCCCCAACCCACCATCATCACCAGGGGCTTGGGAAATGGTTAGACTCCCCACCTTGGAAGAAAGGGAGGGCATCCAGTAGCTTAGCCTACCAACTCCTGGGATAAGAAGCAGTAGGGTGGAAGAACCAGGAGGATCTTCTAGGAAGGCTGCCATTGAAAGACTCTCTTCACTGGTGAAGAGGATGATTATTCTGTGCAAATACCCAGCTTTGAATCCTGGCTTACAGTTGAATTCATTATAATGTGGGATAACCTCCTAGAGATACTTAAGGAACGTTTCCCATGTTTCAACCTCTGAATCTCTCCCCTCAAAGGCACCCTGCACTTTACCACTTCCCTGCCTTTGCTCACACCAAGCCCTATCCCTGGAGTGTTGTCTCCTTCCATCAAGAGCTAAATTGCTACCCACCTTTCAAAGCCTAACTCAATTGCTATCTCCTTCACAGAGCCTTCCTGGATCCTCTTGCCTCTTTCCCGTGGACCCCACCTCCCTTAGGCCCCAAGGGCTTTGGGAGAATTTCTTTGAAGTACTTGTCAGGGGCAGCTAGGTGGTGCAGTGGATAGAGCTCTGGCCTTGAAGTCAGGAGGAAATGAGTTCTAATCCAGTTTCAGATGCATGACATTTATTAGCTGTGTGACCCTGGGCAAGTCACTTAACTCCAATTTCCTCACCAAAACACTAAATAAATAAATGAAGTACTTGTCCTAACACAATATGCAGAAAGCGGGGCCGGGGGGGGGGGACGACAGGAAAATCACCAGCCAACTACTTAGAGTTTTAAAAAGACACATGCTGAAGACAGAAGCAAGCGCTGGTAGCAAGCAAGGATGAATATTATGGCATGGCATACAAGAGGGTCAGGAGTCCTAAATTCAACCTGATAGCATTTATTAAATGCCTGCTGTGTACCAGGGATTGGGGATGCTGCAAAGGACAAATGGAAGTCACCCCTGCTCTCAAGATGCTTACATTGTAAAGGCTCTCTCTCCAGTGGAGCTAACAGCCTAGATGAGAGACAGTCAAGATTCTCAACATCCCCAAATAGCCCCAAGCAGGCTAAAGTTCAGAACGAGCCAGGGCTGGCAAGAAAAGCCAGTCACACCCCAAGGGGTTTGGTTTGGTTTTTGAAGCCAAGACAGGGAAAAGAGGAGCTTCGCAGGAGGGATGGACAAGTGGTCAGAGTGGAGAGGATAATGATGAGGGGGCAAGGAGAGAAGGGGGTGTTGCACAGCGCTCTTTTTGGTTTTGTTTTCTGGGATGAGGAGAATGTTTGATAGACTAGGAAAGACAAGATAGAAAGTGCTCAGAGGGAGACGGTGGCCAAGGGAAGAAGGCGCCCAGTAAGACAGCAGCTGTCTCTGCCTTTGCTGAGCTCAGGTCCCTAAGATGAGAGGAGATACATGCAACCAGTCAGCCAATCAACATGTATTAAGCACCTACAACGTGCCAGGCACAGAGAGGCATTGTACCAAAAGAAACATCAGCTGTGGCTACTGAGTCCCTGTGACCTTTGGAAGATCTTGGAGAATGGGGGAGGGGCCGCCTGGTGGAAAAGGGCGGATGTCCTGATTTTCAAAAAAAGGGAAGAGGATGGAATTAGGCTTGTGAGCTGGAATTTGATTTCTAGTAGAATTCTCTTATGTATTATTGCTATTGGTTTTTGATTTAGTTTTTTTTTTAATTTATTGCTTAAGGTCTTTAAAAAAAAAAACCACCAGTCATTTTTAGGTATTTCCTCCGTTTTCCCCGGACCCAGTGAGTTCTCCATTATTACAAAGAAAAAGTTAAAGACATTTGGTAGCACGTATACTATTCCACATCCACAGACCCCCTACCTCTCTATTAGATGACCACTTGTCACATGTGTCCCAGTGGGATTCTTGTTAAGGTATGAGATGACCTCTGAGGGCCTTCCTACTCTTTGATTCTATAATTTTGTGATGTTTAAATTGTCTTTTTTCCCTTAGTGCCTACATAGAATAGGGCTCTGTACACAGTTGACATTTAATAAATGTTTGTTAGATGGATGGAAACATGAGATTGGGTTGGGGGCACACACCCTAACTGAATGTTAACCTGAATATAGGTGAAGCTATATTGATAGGAGATAACCATGGGGCCATGAGAGGAGCCAAATCCCTGCTGCATTTCCCAGGTGGGTGAGGCATGTTCTTACTGATTGAAGCAGTGGGCTGCTGACACCAGCCATCGCTCCCCCACCACCGTGGCTCCGCAGAAGTGCCGAGATCCCTCCTTCAGGCTGACCTGCCATGGAACCTCGCCCTGGGCAGCGTCAAATCCCCCGACGATTTTGCTAGGTTTGGGCATGGCCGGTCTCCCCCCACACTCTGCAGAGAAGCAAAGGAGAAAGTGCCCTACTTGTCCGAGACTTTTTCAAAAACCAGAGCCGAGGAAGATCAGCTCTTTCAGCCCATCCAGGTTGATTCCTGAATTTGAGATGGAGTGGACGTCTGTGTGGTGGAATAGAAGAACACAGTTCATAGAGGCCCAGGGCCTGGCAGAGGCCTGGGCCTAGCTTTGCCCAGCTGTGTGAATTTGGGGAAATCAATCAGTCCCTTTGAACCTGCCCGCACCCTGAAGGTAAAGTCGTTGGACCAGGTCATTTCTGAAGTCTCTTCTAATTTATATTTATAATCTCAGTGTAAGACATCAGTCTATCAACTGATCAATCACACTGGCCAGACAGGCCTTCATTTCCCTCCTGGCCCTATTCCTGCCTCCCAGCCTTCCAAGCCAGGCTTCTCATTCAGAAATTTCCCTCAGCACCCAGAGCCTCCTTGTCCTGGAATATCTAGACACCCCTGTGACCTTCTCAGTAGGGAACGTCTCTGTGTAAGGGCCACCTTCTCCTTGTGGTACGTGCCGGAGCCTCCATTTTATGGCGGAGCCCAGGCCCGCCTTCATTCCCTTCCCAGACCCATTCTTGGTTTGGAACTTTAAGGCTGTTCTCCCATTTTCAGCTGCCTTTCTGGAAGTTTTCTTCCCCCATTAGAATAGAAGCTTAGCATAGGGCTTGGCTTAAGTAAGCACTTAACAGGTCCTCCCTCCTTCCTCCCTCCCTCCCTTCTTTCCTTTCTCCCTTCCTCCCTCCTTCCCTTCTCCCTTCCTTCCTTCATTTCTTCCTTCCCTTTTAAGGTAATTTAAAAGATGCTATTATTAGAGCAGCTAGGTGGTGCCATATTGCACAGAGTGCTGGGCTTAGAGTCAAGAAGACTCCTCTTCCTGAGTTCAAATCTGGCTTCAGACACTTACTAGCTGTGTGACCCTGGGCAAGTCACTTAACTTCTGTCTGCCTCAGTCTCCTCAACTATAAAATGGGGATAATAATAGCACTTACCTCCCAGGGTTGTGATGATTAAATGAGATAATATTTGTAAGCACTTAGCATAGTGCCTGGTACACCATAGGCACTTAATAAATGCTTATTCCTTTCTCACCTAGACAAGCAAATAAGTGCTTATTTTCTTCTTGAACCACATCCACAAGAGGAGGTTTCACGTATTCTTTCTGTAATATTTATATATCTATATCTATATCTATATCTATATCTATATCTATATCTATATCTATATCTATATCTATATCTATATCTATATCTATATCTATATCTATATCTATATCTATATCTATATCTATATCTATATCTATATCTATATCTATATCTATATATTTTGGGGGCAAGGCAGTTGGGGTTAAGTGACTTGCCCAGGGTCACACAGCTACTAAGTGTTATGTGTCTGAGGCCAGATTTGAACTCAGGTCCTCCTGACTCCAGGGCCGGGGCTCTACCCACTGCACCCCCTTGCTACCTCGCTGCAATGTATTTTTGTGGGGCTTTTTTGTTGTTTATGAGAAGAAGTCTGGTACAGTAGAGAAAGCATGCAGGATTTGGAATCAGGAGACCTGAGTCAGAGATTGGACATTTACTAGCCTTGTGACCATGGGCAAAGCACTTCCTTTAGCCTCAGTTTCTCCAATTGCATAATGGAGCAAAGTATGAGGAACGTCCTATCTAAGGATGTGCTGAGAAGCAGATGGTGTAATGGAATGAATACTAGATTTGGTACCAGACGACCCAAGTTTGAATGCTGGTTCCTCTGCTTACTCCCTGTGTGACCTTGGGAAAGTCACTTTCCTTCCTCTGGGGCTCGCTTTTCTCATCTTTTAAAAAGAGGTTGGATTGAATGATCTCGAAGGTTACTTTTGGTTTAAATATTATGATCCTAGTTAGAAGATCATTGGTGGTTTTGGTATAGTGGTTAAAGAGTAGGTCTTGGAGCCAGGAAAATCTTGGTTCAAATCTTGCTTCTGACTCATAGGGTCTATGTGGTCCCTGGCTAAGTTACCAGAGGTTCTTAACCTTTCTGTATATCTTGGACCTCCTTGGTAGTCAGTCTGGTGAAGCCAGTGGACTCCTCAGAATAGTTTTAAATGCATAAAATAAAATACATAGGAAACCAATTATATTGAAATACAGTGTTTAAATATTTTTAAAAACAAGCTCCTGGACCCCAGGCTGAGCATCATTGCTCTGGACAGCTCTCAAAGTTGTAGAGAGTTTCTCCCTCTGGGAGGTTCCTCTACCAGTGGAAGTCCAGTCCTTATCCTGAGTCATTATTATTAGTGTCAGTATGCCGCTGTGCTGGGGAGTGGTTCTGAAGAATCCAGCAGCTGTTCTGAGCTGCTGACATAGAGCCCTCATTCCAGCACCTGTCAGTGACCTTGTAAATTACCTTGTGGCCTGGAAGTGGTGCCTGGAGAGAGAGACACTGTGTCCAACTCAGTGCTGGTGACCAGCTTGGGCTTGGTGGTGATACTGGTCATGAGCCTTTCTGTAGTCAAGAGCCAATCACTGCTGGTGGTGGAGGAGTCAGGAAAGACAGCTGGTGCGCTGACAGTGGGGGCTGTTGAGATGGTCTCCAGAATCCAGTCTCGAACCTTGGTCACACGGACATAGACCCCCGGCCTCCGAGCTTCTGCACAGCCGATGCCCCAGCTTACAATGCCAGCAAGGAAGAACCTCCCTGAGGGCTCGTCACAGACTAGTGGTCCTCCTGAGTCACCCTGTGGGCAAAAGTCACAGATTTGTGTGGGTCCCAAATGGCTTCTGTGATCCGCTCAAAACCCAACTTGGTTAAACTCTGATGAAGAAATCACCTTCCACTCCCCACTTTGGGTTTCCCCATGCAGGAGTCCTATGGAAGTGTTTATGCTGGGTGAGAGGCACCACCCATCACAGAGATAAAGGCACCATTTTGGGGATGGATGGTGGAGTGTGTGTGTGGGGTCCAGAGGTAGGATATAGATCAGGATGACTGGTGATGGCTCCTACCATCTTAAACTCAATGTGCACTAGACATCTTTTTTTTTCTTTTTCTTTTTTTTTGCAATTCTCTGTATTTCTTTTCATAAACAGTATTTTGTTTTTTTTTTCCAATTACATGTAAAGATAGTTTTCAACATTCCTTTTTAATAAGATTTTGAGTTCCAAATTCTCCCTTCACCCTTCCCAGGACAGCAAGCAATCCAATATGGGTTATACATATGCAATCACGTCAAACATATTTCCACATTAGTCTAGTTCAGCTCAAAAGGAAGCTGGATCTCAGTGGGCCCATAATTCAAAATAGATTGCTCCCCAACCCTCCCTCCCTGGGAAGGTCTAATCAGGAGACATGGCTTCCATTCCTTGGTTAGATGTTATTTTTAGCAAGTTGCTGTGTTCCCACAGAAACCACAGGGCCATAGAATTCGAAACCAGGCTGGCTGCTCACCAACCAGGGGAACTGAAACAGACAAGGTCCAGGGGGAGTCCAATGGCAGGGAGCCAAGGAACACTATTGGGTCAGCATGGAGCCCCTGAACATTGCTCCAACTTGAGGAGGTCCCATGACCCTGCTCCAGGACGGGGGAGGATGCTGAGAATCACTTAGCCAAGGCTTCCCAGGCTTGGGCTGCTCAGTCACTGCCCAGGCCACGTGTATATGAAGACGAAATCAATCAGCAGGTATTTGTTAAGCACCTACTATGTGCCAGGCACTGGGAACCAAGAAAGATCTGGCCTCACATCCTGCCTCTGACACTAGCTGTCATTTAACTTTTCAGAGCCTGAGAGCTTTTCTATAAAATGGGAATAAAGCTATGGAAGGCAGCTGGTCTGTGTCTGAACTTTTACTGGCTATGACCAGAGCTAATCATAGCTTTAGGGCTACAAGGGACCTCAGGGGTCATCTGGTTCAACCGTCTCATTTTGCAGATGGGGAAACTGAGGCCCAGAGAGGTAAAGGGATTTACCCAGGATCACAAAGGTTAGGTGTGGGATTTGAACCCAGGTCCTCTGACTCCAGGGTCAAAGTACCATGATGCCAATCCTTTCCCTATCTATTCTGGGTAGGTCATGGCAGAAACCTCTTTATTTTTTTCCTTCTAAAACCTGAGGGCAATTTGAAGTACGAAAAACAAGAATGAGAAAGATACATGCCCTCCCCCGGTACCTTGCCTGCTAAGTGAGGCTGGGAGTTTTATATGAGCCTATGTCTCTGAAGATTTCACAAACCTTGCTGGGCTGTTGGACAGGTGAGCTGTCATTACCGTTCCTGGCGACCTTTTGGTCACAATAAGGAAAAATCCCTTGTAAAAGGATGGGGTTGAGCAAGATGGCCCCTAAAATTTCCTGTGGCTCTAGATCTGTGATCCCGTGATCCCTGGAGGCCAGGTCGACACAGGAGCTACAATTCACTTAAAGGTTCAAGACGTGGCCAGGGGAGTATTTTCCTCATTAAAAACAACAGCAAACAACTTGGGTTCGGTTCACCGCTCCGTCACTTACTAGTTGTGATGGGTTGGGCAAATACCTGCCCTTTTCTAGGTCCCAGTTTTCCTCTTTACCAAATGAAGGGACTAGACTAGATAGATGGTCCTTTAGGTCTTTCTTGGCTCTGCACTTCTTTGTTTTGTGTCCCTCCAAGCTCGGACATTCTGTGTTCTATGTTCAGCACTTCAGTGCCTTACATGGCAAACCACTGGCCCACAGGAGTGAGTTAAGCCTCCATCTTCCTATTAGGGAGTGGCTTAGGCACAAGGAAGTGCATCTTCATGAAGCAGATGATAATTGTTATAAGAGGCAGTGTGACCCAGTGGATAAAGGGCCAGCCTTGAAGTCAGGAAGGGAATAAGCATTTCATTATTCTTTGGGGTTAAGTGACTTGCCCAAGGTCACACAGCTAGTAAGTGTCAAGTGTTTGGTCTGAGGCCGCATTTGAACTCAGGTCCTCCTGACTTCAGGGCCAGTGCTCTATCCACTGTGCCACCTAGCTGCTCCCATTAGGCATTTCAACTGGTCACCTAATATAGAGTGAATGAATACAGAGGCAGCTGGGTGGAGCAGGGGTGTATTTAGAGTCAGGAAGGCCTTGAGTTCAAATCTGGCCTCAAACACTAGCTATGTGACCTTGGGCAAGCCACTTAAAACTTTGTCTGCCTCAATTTCCTTATCTGTAAAATCAGGATAATGATAGCACCTCCTTCAAAAGCCCCATAGAAGTGACAGTTATATTGTCAGTTTTCTCATCTGTAGCACGGGGATAATAATAGTACAGTCAAGTCAACAAACATTTATTAAGGACCTACTATTGGACACACTAGGGCAGCTAGATGGCTCAGCAGATAGAGCACTGAGCCTGGAGTCAGGAAGACCTGAGTTCAAATCCAGCCTCAGAAACTTCATCGCTGTGTGACCTTGGACATTTAACCTCTGTTTGCCTTAATCCCCAGGAGAAGGAAATGGCAAACCACTCCAGTATCTTTGCCAAGAAAAGCCCCTGGACAGTGTTGGCATGTTGTGGTCAGAGGGGTTGTGAAGAGTCAGATATGCCCAAACAACAGCATGTGCCATACTGACTGCTAAGTGCTGGAGATGCAAAGACAGACAGACAGATCAACTGATATCACACGGAAAGTACTTTGCAAACCTGAAAATGCTCTGTAAATGCTAGTTATCGTTATTATTATTATTATTATTATTATTATTATTATTAGCTAGGCAACTAGTGTGCCATGGGGGACCAAGTGGGGATTACACTGTGAGCTCTTCTGCTTCTTTTTGTATCTCCAGAACTTAGCCTGATGCCTGGCATACAGTAGGTGCTTAACTCATGTTTATTGGCTGACTGGTATAGAGAGGCTTGCACGCCAGCTACCGTCTCGTAATGGTAGCGGGTAGTTTATAGGAGTCACTAGCCTGTCTCTTGGGATTTGATAAGGTGAATCTCTGATCCCCAATAAAGAGGGCTATGCTCTCCCCAGAGGCCGGCACCTCACCTGGCAGGAATCTACCTTCCCGTCCAGGTAGCCAGCACACACCATCCGGTCTGTGAGCGAGTTGCTATAGAGGCTTGCACACAGTGCCTGGTCTAAGAGTTCCACGGTTGCCTTCTGGAGGACCTCAGGTTTCACCACTAAGGAGGAAAGAGAAAGCAGACAAACAGTCTCAGGAGCACCCTCCCAATCTCATTTGGCCTTCTCTTTGGGCTGAGTTCTTTAGCCACCGCACCCCCTGCTCCCACAGTGCTTACAGAAATCTTCCTTCAGGTAGCCCCAACCAGAGATGAGACATTTCTTCCTGGGAGGGAAGATGTGAGTGGCCGAGGGGAGGCACACTGGCTGGATGTGGCTGGTGAAAGGCAAGGGACTGCCCAGCTCAAGGACGGCCACGTCGAAGTCTGCGGTGTCTGAGTTATAGAAGGGGTGCTTGATGATCTGGGCGATGTGGGCCTTCACAGTGCCAATGTCAGAGCCGCTGAGGAAGGTGGTACCAGCATAAGCCATCCAGACTGTGGGGTCCTGGAATCTAGGGGAGCAAACCACCAATCAGACTACCCTCCAGTCATCCCTCTGGGTACTTCAATCACTCTACAACTTTAGAGAAATGTTCTTCTCAGATTTGGAACTGTGTCCACAAAGCTATTACACTGTGCTTACTCTCTTACCCTAGGCCTGTACCCCCAAAGAGAGAAAGAAAGAGGAAAGGGACCCATGCATACAAAAATATTTATAGCAGTTTTTTTGTCTTAGCAAAGAACTGGAAACTAGGAGGATGCATCTCAAGTGGGGAATGTCTCATCCTGTTAGGGTACATGCATGTAATGGAATACTTTAGTGCTGTAAGAAATAATGAAGGGTTTCAGAGAAGACTTGTAGGAACTGATGCAAAGTGAAGTACGTAAAACCAAGAGAACAATTTATACAAAAACAACCACGTTGTAAAGATAGACAATTGTGAAAGACTGATCTTCATCTATGTTTATAATTTGATTCACAGATTCACTCAAAGCCTTCAGTGTCTGCTCTTCCTGGGTGCACTTTAAGAATTTTGTACTTGTCAATCCAAATTATATTTTTATGTTGTTGGAGAAAGTCTCAGCGATATGAAGGTGAACGTGCTTTTCAGTGGAGTGATAGAACAATGTCATTGTCCGGTCATTTTCAGTCATGTCAAATTCTTTGTGCTGCCATTTGGGGTTTTCTTGGCAAAGATACTAGAGTGGTTCACCATTTCCTTCTCTAGCTCATTTGACAGATGAGGAAACTGAGGCAAACGTGGTAGAGTGACTTTCCCAGGGTCATATAGCTTATAAGTGTCAGAGGCCAGATTTGAACTCGGGAAGATGAATCTTCCTGACTTTATGCGTGGCACTATCTCTACTGTGCCACCTAGACCAGGATATAATGATGACATCCATGGTCAAGGAGTGCATATGATATTTTCTCTTGTTTCTTTTCAGATTTAAGCAACTCTTTAATCTCCATTCCTTTCATCTAATTTGTATTTAGTAATGAAGTGAGGAGGAGGAGAAGGAGGAAGATGATGGTGGTTCTATGGTACTTTAAAGTTTATAAGGTGTTTTCTTCACAACTGCTGGGAAAGTAAATTGTTGTCCCCATCTTGCAGATGGGCAGAGGCTCAGACAGGTTACGTGATTTGCCCCAAGTCACATAGCTAATAAATGTCAGAATTAGGACTTTGAATGCATGTCTCCCTGAGTCCGTTGTAATTCCATGCAACTCTATCCCACTTCAAGTACTAACTGCAAAAGCTTCTTTTTAAAAAAAATCCATTTTGCTTCCTTTTCTCCCTTTCTCCAAACTTGACTTCCCCTCTCTGTTTCTCTGGCTGCCCTCTGTTGTGATTTCCCCCCCTTCCCCCTTAGTCAAAATGAACAGCCGTGTAGCCCTCTGGCCTGGGGACCTGTGTTACATGGGTGAAGCGGCCTGCCCAGGACCACACAGCTAGTCAATGTCTGAGGCTGGATCTGAACGCAGGAAGATGAGTCTTCCTGACTGCAGGCCTTGCGTTCTATGCACTATGGTGCCACCTAGCGGCCCATTTTATGCGTTACCTAATGTTTATGATCAGAGGTTCCTTGAACAGGGTTAGTTTTTCTTTCTTCTGTATGGAAAGGAGACGCCTTGTTGGAGGGAACCTTTTAAAGTGGTGCTTTGTTCTTCTAAATCAAAAGCTGTTTCATAATCAGTGAACAATAAACACAGTGAGCTCTTGCATCCTTCTCCATCTCTTAGTTGAAAAAGGGCAAAGGTATAGTAATTATAGAATATCTCTTGTGAAAGCCTACCTAATCCTTTCAAATGCCCTCAATTTGTGCATAGACGTAGACGAGCGGAGATATGTATTTTACAAAATATTTATGAGGAGTTATTGGTGGCGTACCAAGTGCTTTTTTGGGGGGTATTATTAAGGTTCAAGACTTTTTTCCGTGTTTTTGATATCTTCCCTTCCTGCAGATGCCTTGTGAGCTGGTCTGTTGGCCCCTCACGATTGCACTGCCTCCAGCACAGATGGATCTCTTCTTTGTACACGTAGTACAACCTGGCTGCTTTTCCTATCTTTGTTCAGTTTATTGCTATTTCTACTTACCTCAAAAGCATGTCTAGGACTGTAATGTTAGAGAGTTCCAATGTGGTGAAACCAGTTGCACCTATAAACAGATTGTTATAAAAAGTTTTTGCAGATCTTTTACATTTTTCTTTTGGGTGTTGTCCTTTCATTTTCATGCTTATATGCCTTTGAAATGACTTTGTTTAGATGGGTCTCTTGACAAAACTCCTTAAACAAATTTTTACCTTTACTATTTTATTGTATTACCTCAAAAAAGCAGAGAAGAGTGGGGGGAATAATAGTAATAATAATATCATTTATAATAATAGCTAGCATTTATATAGCTTTATGGTCTACTGAATTCTTTAAGATTTGCATTTGTCACAACCAACCCTATGAAATAGGAAGTACAAGCATTATGATCCTCACTGCACAGGTGAGGAAACAGAGGCTCAGAGAGGCATAATAATAATAGCAAAAACAACAATAATAATGATTACAATGCACATTTCCATGGTGCTTTAAGGTATGTAGAACACTTTGAGGTAGGTAGTAAAAGTATTGTTATATTTCTACACTATTGTAAGCTCCTCAAAAGTAGAAATTATGCCTTGTCTAAATCTTATATCTCCTCCCCCCCCCCAGTACCTTACACAGTACTCTGCACACAGTAGACCTTCAATATTTGTTGAATTTGTATCCCTATTTTTACAGATGAGAAAACAGAGTCAGAGAAGTTAAGACTTGCCTTTGGTCCCACAGCTAGAAAATGTCGGAGCCAAGACTCAGACTCAGATCTTCTGAATCTAGAACTGACCTACTTCCCGCTATATCACACCAGTTCTCTAGGTCACACATGTTGGAAGTGACGGAACCTAAAGTCAAAGCCTGTTCTTCTGATTCTATGTAGCACTCTTTTTCCCATACCACAATACAGAAGTCATATGGTACAGACCTATATGCTATAAGACAACAGAATAAACACAGTATTCATAGAGTGTTATGGTAGAAGGGATTGTAGAGATCATCTAATTCAACAATCCCATTTTGCAGATGAGGAAACTGAGGTTAAGGTCACATATCTAGAAACAGAGCCATTGGAATCTGAACCTGTATCTCCTGACTATAAATTCAGTGCTTCATTCTCAATACTTACCTTCTCATGCCACATCTTAATTCAATATGGTAGAAAGAGGTTTTTTTTTTTCAGTTTGACTTTAGTGGGAAATGGTGGCCATTCTGAGCCCATTTGAGAGGTGGGTGGATGAGGAACTGGTGACATTTAAGGAGCTTACTCGTTGAAGCAGTGAGCTGCAGATACCAGCCATTTGGCACTGAGGATCGCTGCCCCACAGAAGTGCTCATTGTGTTCTCGAAGGCTGATTTGCCATGGAAACTCCCCCCTGGCAGCCTCCATTCCTCCCACAATCCTGTTGGCTGATTTCAAGGCAGGTCGGCCTCCACAATCTGAAAAAGACAAGACCTTGGACTTTCATCATCAGGAACCTGATAGCCTGTTACTGAGAAGATCCCACAAAATCACAGATTTGGAAGAAACCTTAGAGGCCATGTTATACAACCCACCTCTGAGAAGGAATTGACCTCCCCAAGCAGTCCAGCTTCTATGTGAAGAACTCTGGCTTGCTTCTGTTGCTATGCCACTACCATGACTGATATTGTCCTTGCAGTCCACTGATACCTCCAGGTCTTTTTCAGCTGAACTCATTTAGCTATACCACCCCCATCCTGTACTTGTATTTGATTCTTTGAACCCAAGTATAAGACTTTACATTTAACCCTACTAAATTCCATCTTGTTAAAATTAATCCTTTATTCTAGTCTATTGAGACTTTCTAAGATACTGTCTGACATTCAGTGTACTAGCTATATTGCTTCAATAAATATTTCAGCCATTTCGTTGTTGTTGTTCAGTTGTGTCCAACTTTTCATGACCCCCTCTGGGGTTTTCTTGGCAAAGATACTGGAGCAGTTTGCCATTTCCTTCTCCAGCTCGTTTAATAGGTGAGGAAACTGAGGCAACCAGGGTTAGATGACTTGCCCAGGGTCACACAGCTAGTAAGTGTCTGAGGCCAGATTTGAACTCAGGAAGTTGAGTCTTCTTGACTCCAGGTCTGGCACTCTATCCGCTGCAACATTCAATGCATGAGCTATATTGCTTCAGTAAATATTTCAGCCATGCTTTTACCCAAGTTATTGACTAAAATGTGGAACAGTATGAAGAAAAGCGCAGATGTGTTGTGAGGACATCATTAGAGACCTCTAAGTTGACATCATCCCATGAATTCTTTGGGTACAGTTGTTCAGCCAGTTCTAAGGCTACTCAAACGTGCCAATAGTTGACCCATGTCCCTCTGCCTTGTCCACAGAATTACAAAATGGTAGAATTGGAAAGGACCATGTCCATCTAAGTCCAACCCACACACCAAAAAGAATCCCCATGACTGCATATCTGAGAAGTGATCATCAAGCCTTTATATGAAGACCTTCAATGAAGGGAAACCCACTGTCTCCAAGGCAGCCCATTTCACCTTTGGATAGCTCCAAGAGTTAGGGAGTTTTTCCCTGAGATCCAGCCTAGATCTGCCTCTTTTCAACTTCTACCTACTGTTCCCAGTTCTGCCTCATGGGGCCAAACAGGACAAATCTAATCCTCTTCCAGTACTCAATGACTGTGCTCATATATCCCCTGAGTTGTCTCTTCTCTGGGGTAAGCGTCCTTTGCTTCTTCAACCAATCTTCATATGACATGGACTCCAGGCCCTTTGCTATCCTGGTTGCCCCTCCCTGGACAATCTTTATGTAATCAATATCCTTCCTAAACTGTGTCACTCAGAATTGAACACAAGACTGAGGCAGGGTATATTGGGGTTAAAAGCACAGGATTTAGAGTCAGAAGACTGGATTTGAATCTCAGCCCTGCCGCTTACTATCTGTGTAACCTTGAATATGGAGTAGAATACAGCGGAACTATTGCCTCCTTGTTCCTTAAGTTATACCTCTCAATGCAGCATTGATGTTGATGTTGTTGTTGTTGTTTTTTTGGGGGGGCTGCTATATCACACTGTTGATGCCTTTTAAGCTTGTGGTCCACTAAAACCCCTAGATGTTTTTCAGACCAATTGGTCTCTAACCATAACTTGTCCATCTTGTACTTAGGAAGTCTTATTTTTCTATTGTTATTATTTTAGTGTAAACAACTGAATATACACAAATGTAGGGAAAGTATAATGCTGGGTCCTGAGAACACAGAGACAAATGGTCCTTACTCTCAGGGAGCTACCTTATACATAGGGGGTAGGGAGAACATTAAGATATGATATGTAGAAAATAAGTAAAAACAAAAAGTAATCTGAGGAAGAAAGGATAATAAATTGGGAGGGGTATTAGGAAGTGGCACTTGAGATGAGCACTGAAGGAAGCTTAACATCCTGACAAATCGAACTAATGAGGATACATATTCTAGCTGTGACGATATGAAGGTTCAGGAACTGGTCCATAGAACACTATGTTTAGGGAATAACTAGCAGGTTGATTTGGCTGGAATGTACATGGAAAGTCTGATTATTTTAATGCAAGCATGAATTTATGTTTATCCTTATTACATTTCATCAGGAAAAACATGAAAAATTTTTACACAAAACCCGTGGCCAATTGTATGAATCCCATCCCCTACTAGGCTCCTCTTTACCTCAAACATGTCTGTCTCTATCTTTCTCCTTATTTCATTTCCACTGGTTTCAGAGAGAGAAGTGCCCTTTCTCCTTAATACCAATTCTCCCTTGTATGCTTTAGTTCTCATTCCTTCCTATTTCCTAAGAGACTGAGCTCCCCTACAAATCCCTTCCCTCTCAATTATCTCCAATGACTCTGCAGACCCAGGAAGGCCTTGACTTTCATGAAAAACTCTCACTTGGCTGTAGCACTGGAATGCATTTTCACTTCTTTTTCCCTCCCGAGCTCCCAAAGAAAGGTACACAAATCCAAGTCTTTTCATGGACTTCATGGTTCTTGACCTCACTGCAGCATTTGACGCTACAGAAATGTCTCCCTTTCCTGTGGCTCTTTTGATAAGCCAACATGTGAAGGATCTGTGATTTTACCAGTGTGAGAACTCTCAGTGTAGGAACTCTCTTCACTAACACGGATCACAATCCAAGAAGCTTTGAAGCTTAGAGAGGTTACATGAACTAGGTTTACACAGCTACTGAGTATCAGATTTGGGATTGGAACTCAGTTCTTCCTGACTCTAAGACCAGCACTCTTTCCACTATTCCATGCTGGTGCTCAGTGCTTCTGTGAGATCACATTTTAATAGTCTCTGCCATTTCTATAGCATTTTGCTCACAAAATCCCTATGAGGTAGGTAGCACAGGTATTATTATCCCCATTGTACAGATGAAGAAACCAAGGCAGCGTGTATTGGTGTAAAAAGCACAGGATTTGGTGTCAGAACCTTGGATTTGAATGTTAGCTCTGCCACTTACTATCTGTGTGACCTTGAGCGAGTCTCCTCAACACTTTGACCTCACTTTTCTCATCTGTAAAATGCTTTGCATGTAAATACTTTGTATTTATTAACTGTATATTTTAATGTAACATTTATTTATAAATTTATATACTTGCATCTAGCTACTTTGTATTTATTAAGTGTATATTTATATAGTATTTATAATTTTATATACTTGCATTTAGCTACTTTGTATTTATTAAGTGTATATTTTTATATAACATTTATTTATAAATTTATATACAGTGTGTCCCCAAATTCTTAGTGCAAGTTTAGGCTTGAACAGCTTAAAATTGCATTAAGACTTTTGGAATACCCTATATTGATGTTTGTTTCTGTTTTTATAGTTACGTCTTCCCCATTAGAATTGTAAAGCTCTTTGAGAGAAGAGATTCTTTCATTTTTGACTTGTCTTTGTATTCCCAACTGCCAGGACATGCCTAATATGATGTTCACTAAATGCTGATTGATTGTTAATTGACCTCTAGTCCCTTTCAGCTCTCAGCAAGATCCTCTGAAATGACTTGTCCAAGGCCACGCAGCTTCTAGGTGACAGAAATGAAAATCGAACCTAATTTTCCAGTGTTCAAATACAGAACCATTCCCATGGTACTATGCTAAGTCCATGGGCCAGTATTCTGGCCTTGCCAAGTATCTCTTTTCTTTCTCCGTTGCAGGCACCATGGATAGAGCTCTGGACGTAGAGTCAGGAAGACCTAGTTCAGATCTTACCTTGGACACTCACTACTTGTATGATCTTGGGCAAGTCACTTGACCTCAGTCTGCCTCAGGTTTCTCATCCTGGGGGATGAGAATGGGGATAATAAGAGCCCCTACCTCCAAGGGTGGTTGTGAGGATCAAATGAAGTAACATTTGCAAAGTGTTTTGCAATAAGCACAATGTGTGTGCTCCTTATTATTATTACTATTATTATTGTTATTATTATTTCTGCTATGGGGGTATTTCCTAAGATTAAATCTTGGTTCCTTTTCCCTTTCCTCTTGCTGTTTTCTCCAGCTCCAAATATCAGCTTTATGCAGCTGATTGTGACATCTGGCCACCGGGGGTTGACCTGAGTTTCAATCCCCGACCTCCCCATGTCCTCACCATTTCCCCAAGAGTCAAGTTGGCCCTGCCCCTGTCCCAGGCTGAGATGTCTGGGGGTGGGGTACACAAGCAGTTTACCAAAAGAAGCCCTGAAGTTGTGGCCCCCTCCCCTGCTCAGTTCTCTGTCAGAGAAAAAGAGGGTGGGATTGACTGACCACAGTGGGCTTCATCAGAACCATCGGAGCAGTCCACTTTGCCGTCACATTCGGGATTCACTTTGGACACGCACTGGTTACTCTGGCAGGCAAATGCATTCCCTGGACAGCGCCCTGGGGACAGAGAAGAACCCAATCACCACATTCTTTAATCACTGGCTGGTGTCCAGGCCTGCGAAGCTCGCTGTCCCATAGGGTCCCTCTCTTCCGGTAAGATGCAGCTTAGGCGCCATCTTGGCCTGAAGCCTGGCCTGATTCCTCTACCCCAGCTGCTGGTGCCCTCCCTCCCAACCTGCCTTGAATTCTGTTACTGTGTCTGCATTTACTCACTTTATATTTTTGCTCTCTGTATAGTTATTTTCCCCATTAGAATGTAAGATCCTGGGGGCAGGGATCTTTTCATTCCTTGTGCTTATGTCCTCATTGCCTTGCATGCTGCTTGGCACACAGTAGATGATAATTAAGAAAGACCTGTTGATTGATTGATTGACTATTCTCCTTCCTTCTTTCCACCTTCTGCCAAAATAATCTTCCTAAGGTACATGTCTGACTAGGTCACTCCCCTGCTCCTAAATCTTCAGCTGTTCCTTCTTAACTATAGGATAAAATATAAACTTCTCCGTTTGACATTTAGAGTCCTTCCCAACTTGGCTCCAACCTACCTTACCAGACTTATTTCATATTATGCCCCTTCTCTTGTTTCAGTCAAAATGGTCTACTTCCTATTTCCTAAACTCAGGAGTTCTTATGGATGTATGGTATATAGTCCATGGATCGATTTTGGGAGATCTATGAAGTTGGGTGGGAAAAAAAATTACATCTTTGTTTTCACTAACTTCTATCTGAAATTTAGTATTTCCTTCAATTATGAATTTTAAAAACCTCATTCTGAAAAATGAGATAATATTTTTCAAGCACTATCTACACCTTAAAGTGTCATATAAATGCTAGCTATTAGCTTTTCTTAGCTATTAGAAGGGGGTCTACAGACTTCACCAAACTGGTTGTCAGAGGGTTCCATCCTGTCACTGTCCTTCCTAAAACATGGCCCCCAGAACTGAACGTAGAGCTCTAGATGTGGGTGAATCAGGGCAGCCTGAGTTGACATGGTGATGGTCCTGCCCTGGTCCAACCACCTCTAGAGTGCTGGGTTGTGTTCTGGGGGCCATTTTAGGAAGGAGGTTGACAAGATGGGGAGCACTTGGCTAGGGTGATTAAGGGCTTTGAACTCCTGCCCATATGAGGACCTTTTAAAGAACCTGGGGATGTTTAGCTTGGAGAAGAGCTGACCAAGGTGGAGCATGAGAGCCATATTCAAGTATTTGAAGGGTTGTCATAAGGATGAAGTTCTGCCAAGTCCCACACGGTAGAACTGGAAAAAATGGGTAGAATTTACAGAGAGTCAAACATCAGGGGAGAAAACCAAACTTAAAAATGAGAGCTACCCAGAATAGAAATAGTCTACCTTGAGAGGTTGAGTGTTTCCCTTCTCCAGAGCTCTCGAGGAAAGGCTATAGATCAATTTGGGGGCCATGCTGTTGAGAGGATTCTTGCTTACCACTGTGCTTGACACATAGTAGATGCTTAGTAAGACCAGGTGGTACAGTGTATAGAGTGCTGGACCTGAAATCTGGAAGACCTGAGTTCAAATCCAGCCTCAGTCACTTACTAGCTATGTGACCCTGGACAAGTCATTTTTGTCTGTCTCAGTTTCCTCATCTATAAAATGGGGATGGAAGCAACAAGGTGATACAGTGGATAGAATGTTGGGAATGAAGTTAGGAAGACTCATCTTCCTGAGTTCAAATCTGGCCTCAGACACTTACTAGCTGTGTGACCCTGGGCAAGTCATTTAACTCTGCCTCAGTTCCCTCATCTGTAAAATGAGCTGGAGAAGGAAATGGCAAATCACTCCAGTGTCTTTGCCAAGAAAATCCCAAATGGGGTCAATGAAGAGTCAGACACGACTGAACAGCCACCACAAAATGGGAACAATAATAGCATCTACCCGCCAGGCTTGTTGTGAGGATTCAATGAGATAATATCTGTAAAGTGTTTAGCACTGGGCCTGACACATAGTAGGTGCTATACAAATGCTTATTCCCTTCCCTTTCTTCCCTTCTTGACTTCCTCAGATAAGAATTGAACTAGAGGGGCAGCTAGGTGGCGCAGTAGATAGAGCACCGGCCCTGGATTTAGGAGGACCTGAGTTTAAATCAGGCTTCAGACACATGACACTTACTAGCTGTGTGACCCTGGGCAAGTCACTTAACCCCATTGCCTAGCCCCCAAAAAAGAGTTGAATGGATAACCTCTGCCATCCCTGTGATGTCACCTCCACGCCTTGGACATGGCAGAGCTTTTGGTTCGGTAAATCCCCTTATGTATTTTTTATACAAATGCTTTTTAAGTTATACTTTTTCCAGTGTTGACTTTTACAGCTGACTTTTTGAACCTAAGTGTTAGACTTTACATTTATTCTCATTAGAGTTCATCTTATTAAATTAACCATCCCCCTACTTTTTCTAGCCTGGCAAAACCATCTCCCCTGTGGTTTGGTAGCCCCAAGAGCTGGTTCTAAGGAGTTCAGTGGCAGCTAGGTGGCACAGTAGATAGAGTGCCAGGCCTAGAGTCAAAAAGACACATCTTCCTGAATTCAAATACTAGCTGTGTGACCCTAGACAAGTTACTTCACCCTGTTTGCCTCAGTTTCCTCATCTGTAAAATGAGCTGGAGAACCATTCCAATACCTTTGCCAAGAAAATCTCAAATGGGATCATGAAGAATTGGACATAACAACGAGTTCGGTTTGCTCATTTGGAAGAGGAAACGGAAAACCACAGGAAATGAACTACAAAGAAAAAAGCTGTCAATAGAGCAAAGAGCTCCTACCCAGATAAAGGAGGCTCACCTGACTTCAGACTGATTTCTGTGGCAGGCAGCTCCTTGTTCCCTGCAATGACAAGAGGGCAGAAAACCAAAGTCGGTTAGCCATGAAATTCATCTTGGCACTGTGATGCAGGTATATGGTAGTGGAGAGCACAGAGGTGAAAGGAAGACTTTAACTAGGGAAGGAAAAATCATAGAAATTTGGGAACATGATGGGAGGTTTTGGAACGTTTACAAGTGGTACTTGACAACATGGCTGCTTTGAGGGTGTCCTGCTCTCAAGCATAGCAGGCCTAGAAAAGCATCACAACAATTCAGTCATCTTTTAGGATAGTTTCCTTTGAGTGTGTAGAGCTTTTAGCTTTTATCTTGGCAAAGAGGGAGGATATGATTTAAAAAGTGAAATTAAATATAAGCTTTTTTAAAGATCAGAAAAACTTCTGCTTCCCTCTCTCCCCACAAGCTCCACTTGAAAAGAAAAGAAAGCACCGAGTTCTTAGAAGTGTTCCCACTCCTGAAGTTTTGGGCCTGATGCCTTCTTGGCCCAGGCTAGCAGGGCTCACCTGTGAGTGCAGCAGAATAGATGGTCCCATAGGTGGGCAGGGGGATGCTGTGCTCCCGGAACCTCATGGTCAGACCTTGCCGGAGTGTTTCCTCCTCCAATCCAGCGGTCAGGAACCACAGGGTTTGGGACACAAAGTGTAGGCGGAAACGCACCAGGACGCTGGAGTTCCCATCCCTAAGGTTGGAGAAAGAAGGGGCAGAAACAAACACACAGAGGCAGATGTTGCCAAGTCTCCATACACCTTCTTTCTGACTGTTATCTACTCCAGAGGAGGAGAAATAGGAGTGGGAGGAACTCACCTATAACTCAGCACAGTGCAGCCAACACAGCTCTCCTCTAACTTTGTCTTCTGAAAGCTACTTACAAACTACAAAAGAAAAAAATGGGAGATTGTAAGGATGATCCCACCTTCCTATTGCTTGCTATAGTTCACCTTCACCCCCGCAGCAGGGGGCAGCACCCCTGATGAATATAGTCTATAGAAGGGGTCTTGGGGAGATTTTCTGATTCTTTTGAAAGTTCAGGGAATAGGACACATCATTCCTAGGTCATCATTTTCTTCTGCAGTCTTCAAATATTAGAACATAGAATAGAAGAGCTGGAATAGACTTTAGGTATCATCTAATCCAGTCTATTTCTTCTTATAGAGGATACTGAGATAAGTGATTTGTCTGCAAGCCCATAACATGGGAGGGTCAGAGCTGGGGCCAGAGCCCAGGCCTCTTGACTGCAAGGCTGTTATTCTTTCTCCTACATCTTGCTGCCTCCCAAATCAAAAGACTCTTTGTCCTCAGAAGAAGGAAAAGTAAGAAAAAAGCCTTTCCCAGAGAACTGAACATAAGGATTCCTGACCCAAAAAACCTCCAAGTGCTCGGAAGTGTTCCTACTTAGCAACACATAAACGCATTTAGAGAACACATGTACATATAAATACATATATGGCTCATGTATACAGATGCACATTCTAGAAATGAAGGAAATCCATAGACCTGGGTGTAAACTAGAGCAACAGAGGAAGCCATTAACTATAAGTTGTTTTTACACACTGCAGTTTTTAGACTTTTTCAATGTACTGATCAGTTGTGCTAACTTTTTTTTTACTCTCTAAAAAAATGCTATTTGTCGTATGGGATGGCTTTCAGAGAGGGGTGGAGAGGGATAGGTGGGATACTATGGTTGATGTAAGAAACAGAAACCATCAATTTTTAAAAGGGCCTTAAAAAGTTGCCGTAAGACTGACAGTATTTAAAAGGTTTTTTGTAGGGTCTCCTTTACCCTAGTCAGAAAGTGCTTTAAAAATATGAGAAAACGGTTGACATCAGCATTGACAGGAATGAAAATATTTCTTGGGAGAGATCAGTCTATGCCAGATTTTTTGGTACCAGATTATCTAATTTAGGTATAGTCAGTTCTGCCGACTCCTCTGTTGTTCATCCTTCTTGGGCTTAGAGAGAACTGGTGGGTTAGGTGATGAAACCAACATGTGGAGGTCTTGAGGCATTGAGAGTAGCTAGCAAAAGTACTGGAGTTGGAGATTGGGGTTCTAAGTTATTTCAGTAACCTTCTGGGTGGTCTCCCTGCCTTAAGTCTCTCCCCACTCCAGTCTGTTCCCCATTCAGTTGTCAAAGTGATCTTAAAATACAGATCTGACCATGTCACTCACCTATATAGAAATCCTTTGGTTTTTAAAGACTCTTAACAACCTGGTTCCTTCCCAGCTACCTTCCCAGTCTTCTTCTTTTTTTTTTCTTTCTTTCTTTCTTTTTTTTTTTTTTAGGCTAGGCAATGGGGTTAAGTGACTTGCCCAGGGTCACACAGCTAGTAAGTGTTATGTGTCTGAGGCCGGATTTGAACTCAGGACCTCCTGAATCCAGGGCTGGTTCTCTATCCATTGTGCTTCCCAGTCTTCTTGCACCTTACTTGCCTCCATGTCCTCTGGGGTCCAGTGACCTTGGCCTCCTTGCAGTTTCCCGCCTTGCCATCTCCCCGCCCCCACACAAGACCCTACCCAATGCCAGGCCTTTTCTCTGGCTGTCTCTCATGCCTGGAATTCTCTCCCTCCTCATCTTGGCTTTCCTGAAGGCTTGGCTCAAATCCCAGCGTATGCAGAAAGCATTCCCCAGTGCCCCTCATTGCTGGTGCCTCGGAGATTTCCTTTCATTTACTCTCTCCCTCCTCATCCCCTTCTCCTGTCTCTTCCTTCAAGTGTCAGCATAAGTCCCACCTTCTGCAAGGAGCCTTACCCAGCCCTCCTTAATCTTAGACCCTTCCCTTGGAGACTACTCCCAATTTATCTTGTATGTACAGCATGTTGTTTGTCTGTTTGTATGTCGTCTGCCCCATTAGACTGGGAGCTCCTTGAGGACAAGGACTGTTTTTGCCTACCTTTGTATCCCCATGGCTTAACGCAGTGCCTGGCACATAGTAGGCCCTTAATAAATGCTGACTCCAGCATTGCCTACTGTGTGATCCCAGGCAAACAACTTAAACCTAAGAATTAGCCTAAGAAAGGCAAAACAAGTTACAAAAAGACCTACTCTCTGCTCTTGAGGAGCGCGGTCTAGGCACCAAATCCAGTCACCTTTTCTCAGTCTTCATTCATTTTGACATCACTGTGCGTTCGGCATTGGTGGCCACGTCGTCCCCTTGACCACTCTTCTTTCTCTGGGTTTTCCTGATGCTTGGTTCTCCTCCCACCCATCTGACAGCTCATTCTCAGCTTTCTTTGTTCAGTCCTTATAGGGCCCAGCCTCCTAATCAGCGTCATACCCCAAGGCTCTGCCCTGGGCCTTCTTTTCTTCTCTCGCTACACTCTCGATGTCCTCCTCAACTCCAAAAGTTCATTGTTGACCCTTCCTTCCCAGAGGACCAATGACGTCACAAGGGTGAAGTCTAGACTTGTACGTGAACTGGATTTAAATGAGGCAGAGCTGCATGGAGTTGTCAGCCTCACTGTTTCCTCCAGAGTCATCAGAGTCCAGGGGCAGGACAAAGGTCATGACGACTGGTCCCAAAGGTTCAAATATCATCTCTGTGCAGGTGACTCCCAGATCTATATATCCAGCCCTGATCTCTCTCCTGAGCTCCAGTCTTATTAGACATTTCCAATTGGATATCCCATTGGCAATTCAAACATAATGTGTCCAAAGCAGAATCCTTTCTCTCTTCCCCCAATTCCTGCCTTTTCTCAACTTCTCATTTACTGTGGAGGACACCACCATCCTGTTGGTCACCCAGGTTTGCAACCTTAGAGTTATTCTTCACTCTTCAGGCTCATTCACCCCACACATCCAAATAGTTGCCAAGTCTTGTTGGCATTAGCTCGACAATACTGTTTACATGTACCCCCTTTTCTTTACTCACACAGATGCCAACCTAGCTCAGATCCTTCCCATCTCTCAACTGGATTGTTGCAATAATTTCCCTAACCAGTCTTCCCAATTTTCCAATCCAGCCTCTGCACAGCTGAAGAGAAGATACTCCTAAATACAGGTCAGACTATACCATTCTCCTGCTCAATGACTTCCCTATTACTTCTAGGATCAAACACAGACTCTTCTGTTTGACATTTGAAGCCATTTACAACTGGGCTCTAACTTACCTGTCTAACCTCATTATATACTATTTATTTATTTGTTCTATTATATGCTATTCTGTATTATATACTATTTATGTATTATATACCATTGCCCTTTTCAGTATGCGGTCTGGCCAGATTGGCCTGCCTCCTGTTCCACATACATGGCATCCCATGTCACATCTCCGTGCTTTTGTACTGAAATACATTTCTTTCTCACCACCTCTTTTTAGAGGTGAAGCTTGGCTTGACTTGGCACATGGGTGAGGTACAGATGCAAACCGGAGAGAAACAAGGATTGCTGGGAACAAGAGAACAAGCCCCAGTGTGTGTGGGAAGGGTCGAGGTCTGACCTCTAGTTGCCTTCAGAGGTCAGCTCAAGCATTATCTCCTACATGGTATCTTTCCTGATCCTGCCAGCTGCTGGTGTCTCCTCTCTAAAAAGGCTATTTTAAAAAATGTATTATATGGGTACATGTCGCCTTGCCCAATAACAAAGGGTAGAAACTGCTTTGCTTTTTCCTTGTGTCCCTTGTATGTAGCATGCACAGCACTTGGCATATGGTAGACCCTTGTCCTCTCCTTCCTCTGTGCCAACCTTGAACTGTGCTGGACAAACCTTCACCCCGAGGCCTCTCTCTCCTGAGTAGGCCTGTTCAACCACTATTCAAGGATAGGCCCCAACCAGGCTTCTCTTCACTTAAGACTGGACTCTCTAGCCTTCTTCTCTCCCTTGTTCACCCCTCTTTCTCTTTTTAGTTACCTTTTATTATTTTATTATATATAATGTTGTATTACTATATATAATATAACATATTATTATATTAATTTCCCCCCACTATATTTCCCCAATTAAATTCATTTCCTCCATTAGAATGACATCTCCCTGAAGGCAGGGACTGGCTTGTTTGCTTAGATCTGTATTCCTTGGACAAATAGTTAAGTGCTTAGTAAATGCTTCATTTAGCTAGGCATTTAATAAATGCTTATAGATAAGTTAGAGAGTCCCCTGGGACACTGAGAAAAATGATGTGCCCAGGGTCACAAGACCAGAAGGTGTCAGAGGCAAGACTTAAATCCAGGTCCTCCTGGCTGCAAGGCCAGCTAACTCTCCATCTACAAGGCTATACCATCTCCCTGTGCCATTTTGGGAAAGTCATGGTATGCTGTCTTGATCTTTTCAACCCCTAGATTAAATGATTCAAGGTAGGGCACGGGATGGTTTTTTTAAGGCACACTGGGAGGCTCAGAGCTTGAGTGGAACCCAAGCTGGGCGATTTCCCAAAGCCTAGAAAGGTAGGCAGGGGGACACAGGACAGAAGATGTAGGAACCCAGCCAGTGCATGCCACAGAGTCACTGAGGGGGCTAAGGGGCTGGAGCAGCTTTGGTAGCATGCTTCCCAGTGGCGCTTCACCTCTAGAGCCCACATAAAGCTGCCACTCCTGTCCAAAAGAGGATTCTGGTGCCTTCCACATAAATACATGCAGAAGAACATTGGCAAAACCCCTGGCATGCCAGAACAGGCTCAGAGGAAGGTGCCCAGCGTAGCAAGAAGACTGGAGATTTTGCCACGCGGGGTGCAGGGGTAGGGACCTGGAATCATTAGTATGGAGAGGGGAAGGCTTAGGAGGGACATTTGGGGCTCACATGTCATAAATAAGACTTCATTCTTCTTGCCTCCACCTTCTGGCTTCTCTGGCTTCTTTCTAGTCTCAGAGGAAATCTTACCTTCTGCAAGAACCTTTTCTTAATGCTTTGTGCTTTGTTCTGAGACTGTCCCCAATTTATCCTGCACATAACTTGTTTGGACTTAGTCATCATTTATATGTCTCCTCCCCATCCCCTTTCAGACTGTGAGCTCATTGATAGAAGGGACTTTTTTATTTCGTTTTGCCTTTCTTTATGTCCTCAGCCCTTGCAAAGTGCTTGGCATATCGGAGGCGCTTAATACATGCCTGGCTTGGCTTGACTTGGCACATGGGTGAGGTACAGATGCAAACTGGAGAGAAACAAGGATTGCTGGGAACAAGCAAACAAGCCCAGTGTATGTGGGAAGGGTCGAGGTCTAACCCTGGATGACTAAGAATTGTGGTGACCTTGACTGAAATGGGGAAGTTGGGAGGAGGGCTGGGTTTAAGGAGAAAGATAATGAGTTCTATTTTGGTCCTATTGAGTTTGAGATACCTATGGGAAACCAGATGGAGATGTCTAGCAGGCAGCTGAAGACTGGGGACTGGGGCTCGGGGAGATAGCTGGAAATGCACATTTGTGAGTTATCTGCATAGACCCTTTTCCCTCAGCCTCTACTCCTCCTCCTACCCCATGAGGAGTTAATCCATTCAGTTTTGGAAATCACCCAGGAGTAACACTGCTTAGATTGGAGGGTGGGTGAGTCGATATTAATGGCAATCTTCTATTTCTAGCCAGTCTCAGACCCTTCCCTCCTTTATAATACTTCATCCCGTAAACCCCTCTCCAACTCCCCTCCCCCCTCCACTTTCAGCTTTTGCTTAGGGAACAATGATCAAATCCCTTTTACCATTGCTACTGGAAAGGATGTAACAATGAAAGCACCTCTGGCTTCACTCACAATTCCCATGATTGGCCAGATGGAGTTCTTAACCTGGGGGCTGTAAACTGATTTAAAGAAAAATACTCTGATAGCGGGGCAGCTAGGTGGTGCAGTAGATAGAGCACTGGCCCTGGAATTAGGAGGACCTGAGTTCAAATCCAGGCTCCCAGACACATAACGCTTACTAGCTGTGTGACCCTGGGCAAGTCATTTAACCCCATGGCCTAGCCAAAAAAAAAAAAATTCTGATAGTGAGGCAGCTAGGGGGTGCTATGATAGCTATGTATTTCAGTTAAATTGATTTCCTTTATAATGCTAAAAATTTTATTTTATTCATTTAAGAATATTATTTTGAGAGGAGGTCCATAGGCTTTACCAGACCACCAGAGGGGACCTGGACACACTTAAGAACACTTAGGCTCACCCAAGGCTGCCAGCTTTGGTCAGTGAGATATATTCTATCCCCTTAAGAGTTTATAAGCTCCTTGACAATAGAGCTGGTCTCATTTTTTATTTGAATCCCCAGGACTCTGCACAGTGCCTGGCATATAGTAGGTACTTAATGAATGTTTATTGATTGACTAATTGATACATGGGAGCTGATTGGAAGAGAAAATAGAGAGAAAAGAGGAGAACCCTGGAGTATCCCCACACATAGGGTATATGACTTCAATGATGATCCTGCAAAGAAGATGAAGAAGGATCCGTCAGACACGGAAAAAAGAACCACAACTGAGATGTGTCAATGGTTTCAAAGTCATAAGAGAGGTCAATAATACTAAAGCTAGCATCCACGAGATGCTTTGAGGTTGGTAAAGCATTTATATGACTTATTTCATTTGATCCTCAAAACAACCCTGTAGGGTAGGTGCTATTATCTTCCTCATTTTACAGATAAGGAAACTGAGGCTCAGAAAGTTTAAAATGGCTTGCCTGGGTTTACACAGTTAAGTAAGTATTGAGGCAGGATTTGAACTCACATCTTTTTAAAGAAAACACATTTTTATTTATTTTATTAAATATTTCCTAATTACATGTAAAAAATGTTGACATTCATTTTTAAAAATTTTGAGTTCCAAATTCTCTCGCTCCCTCCCCTCCCTTACCCCTTGAGTAGGCAAGCAGTATGATATCAATTATTCATGTGAAGTCATGAGAAACATATTTCCATATTAGCCGTGTTGCAAAAGAAAGGAACTCATTTCTTTGTTAACTCTGAGTTTGGAATTCTATCCACTACAACACCTAGCTGCTGCAAAAAAGAGGAAGGAGAAGAAGTTGAAGAAGAAGAAGAGGAGGAGGAGGAGGAGAAGAAGAAGAAGAGGAGGAGGAGGAGGAGGAGGAGAAGAAGAAGAGGAGAAGGAGGAGGAGGAGGAGAAGAAGAGGAGGAGGAGAAGAAGAGGAGGAGGAGGAGGAGGAGGAGAGGAGGAGGAGGAGGAGGAGAAGAAGAAGGAGGAGAGGAGGAGGAGGAGGAGGAGGAGGAGAGGAGGAGGAGGAGGAGAAGAAGAGGCATTGAGCAAATAGTATTGGATCCAGCAATAAAGAAATCTTTGGTGACCTTGGAGAAAGGCCTTGCAATGGAATGGTAGGGGCTAAAGCCAGATTACAAGGATCAGTCTCTTGCAAGGGACAATGAGAAAGTCAAAGCAACGAGTGGAGAAGGTTGGCTGTGAAAAGAAGAAGAATCATAAGGTGTACATTAAAGACGGCTATGACCTGGGCAGCAGGGAAGAGTCCAGTGAATGAGGAAAGGCTGAAAATGAGGGAGCTGGTGAGTGACTGAAAGGGCGGAAGGGGTGCCCCAAAGTAAAGAGGATGGCATTGGCAAAGAGAAGGCTCAGCTCTTCCTCTGAGACTGTAGCAAAGGAAGAGACAATGGGAAGTAGGTAGGAAGGAGGCCATTGAAGGAGGGAAGAGGGAGGCAAGAGGGAGGATAGAAGAAGAAAGAGGATGAGAAGGAAGGGACAGGGAGAGGAGGGAGGAAGGATGAGGAAAAGGAGTATTTTCTCTCTGAGCTCCTCTTTTTTCCCCCTTCTTCCATGGAGGTTTGAGGATGCTCCCCCAAACATCCCCAAATTTGCCCTAGGCTTGGACCCCTCACCACCACCCTTGCCTGGACCAGAGCCAGAGCCCTGCCTTCAGCCCAATATGGCACACCAGATGATACTACTGTTTGCTGTCTTTTGCTTGTACGGTTTCAAGATCTTGAGATGAAGAGAGAAGGTAGGTTTCAGACCTGGATGGAGGGTCCTGCAATTTAGCCCCGTCTATCAGTCTTCTCTGTCAAATCCCTCCTCTCTCCAAGTCTCCATAGCCCTTTAACCTAGACATACCATCCCAGGGTCCAGCCCAGTGCTTTCTGGGAAAACTCCCACCCCTGGTTTATCTGCCTCAGAGTGAAAGCTACAACTCACCAGCATTTCCAGAGCTGGGGTCAAAGCCCTGTAATAGCTGGAGGTCTCTTGCTGCAGGCTGTTGTCATATAGGATTCCTTTGAGTTCCACCGAGTGCTCAAAACTGATGTCCTGTGTGTAGAGGGAGGCTGTGGGCAGAGACCAGGGCCCCATGAGAGAGCCCAACTCTAGAGACTCATTGCTTGGCTAAGCCTGGGACCCTGGGCCCAGTTTCAGGCTCGGTACAACCCATTTGATTAATAATAATAACACAGCAAGTTATTTTTATAAAGCACTTTAAAGTTTGCAAAGCCCTTTACCTAAAACAAGATTGATCCTTCCAACAATCCTAGGAGACAGGTATAGACATATTGTTAGCCCATTTTATAGATAAGAAAACTAAAACTCAGAAGAGTTACCATGATCTGGGAATGGGTTCCTTGTTTCCTCAATTTAGAGAAAATTGTAATGTCTCATAAGCCTTAGACATCATCAGATTTCGCTCTGAAGAGAACCTTAGAATTTATCTATTTGAACCCCACATTTTACAGTTGATATAACTAGGGCCCAGGACAATGAAGGGACTTGTCCAGAAGTTCACAGAGTCACAGGGCTTCATTTTTCAAACTGACATTCATTGAGCCCTATAAGGTTTATAAGGAGGCAGGTAGGTGGCTCAGTAGATACAGCACTGGGCTGGAATCAGGAAGACCTGAATTCAAATGTGGCCTGAGACATTCACTAACTGTGTGACCCTGGACAAGTCACTTGATGTCTGTTTGCCTTACTTCATTGGAGAAGGAAATGGCAAATCACTCCAGTGTCTTTGCCAAGAAAACCCCATATAGGGTCACGAAGAGTCAGACACAATTGAACAACAGCCACAGAGGTTTACAAAGCACTTTCCTCATTAGAGCCTTGTAAGGTCAGTGGTAAATATGTCAAGGTCCTGTGCTTTCAACTCATGGATTCCAATCAGCCTATTTTGAACTCAGGTCTCCCTGACCCTGGGGTCCCACCACTCTACCCACTGTACCCCAATGTTTTTCTGAGTAAGTGGTGAAAGTCCCATTTTAGAGATGGGGAAACTGAGAGACAGAGAGGTCAAGGGACTTGCCCGTAGTCACAGAGCTAATAAGTATCTGAGGACGAGTCCAAATGCAAGCCTCCACCCAACTCTGGTCCTCTCTCCAGTCTACGACATTGCTGTCATCCTCTAGACTTTCCATCCTATTAAAACCCGCTCCCACTCACCCAGAAGGAGACCTAAGAAAACAAGAGCAATGGAACTGGCTAGGACGGTGGCCACGGTCACCTTCCAGCAGGTTGCGTCTGCCTCCAGCTGTGCCTTGGTATTGCTAGGCGTGGAATCCAAGGTGGCAACCGCCGCTTCCATGGTTCTTCGAAGCATTCGAGGTCAGCCTACGAGCCAGCCTGGGCGTGGACAGAAAAGCAGGAAGGGAAACTGGGTTAGACCATCGGAGAGATGCTATCGGGCCTCCTCTGCTAAGCAGGTGCTGGAGCTGTTTGGGAGCTGTTAGCTGCTGCAGCCACACCGACGGGCCTTTAGGAGGCAGTGATGTTCCAGCAAAGAAAGAAGCTGATGCCGAAGGAGGGCCATGTGGGATGGCCAAGCAGTTGCCCCCATTTGCTGCTGCAGTGGATTATGAGACTAGCCATGAATAAATTGATGGGGAGAGATATGCTCAAACCACTGAGGAGCCTGAAGAGTTCTGCCTGACCTATTTTGAGTTTCCATCCTCCTTCCATTTATCACACATTTTTTTTGTTCTCTGCTCCTTCTCTATCTCTGTCCCTCTAGTCGGTCATTCAGTCAGTCAGCTGTCATTTAGTAAGTACCTACTCTGTGCCAGGCATTGTGCTGTGAGTTGAGGTTACAAAGAAAGGCAAAACGCAGTCCCTACTCTCAAGTAGCCCACAATCTATAATCCATAGAGGGAAGGCACTAGCATTGAGGAGGATCACGAAAGGCTTCTTATAGAAGGTGAGATTTTAGCTGGGACTTGAAGGAAGCCAGGGAAGCCAGGAGGCAGAGATGAGGAGACAGGGGAGTCCCAGGCATGAGGGACAGCCAGTGAAAATGCCTAGAATCCAGGAGATGTGAAGTGTGGGTAATGAAAAGCAAGGAGACCAGTGTCCCTGCCTCCTACAGTACACGAATGGGACTAAGGTGTAAGAAGATGAGAAAGGTGTGAGTGAGGGCAGGTTAAGAAGGGTTATGAACAGCCAAACAGAAGATACATATTTGCTCCTGGAGGTAATGGGGAGCTCCTGGAGTTGGTTGAATGGGGGTGGGATGACAGGGTCAGATTTGAATTTTAGGAAGATCATTTTGATAGCTGAGTGGGAGGATGGACTGGAGTGGGGGGAGACTTGAGGCAGGCAGAACAGTCAGTAGGCTATTGCAACAGATGTGAGCTGATGAGAGCCTGTACCCCCAAGGTGGTAACAGTGTCAGAGGAGAGAAGGAGGATATGCAAGGAATGTTAGGAAGGCAGAAATAACAGGAATCGGCAGCCGACCAGATGTGAGGGGTGAGAGAGTGAGGAGTTGAGAATGACTCTCAGTTTGGGAGCCTGGATGACTGGGAAGGTGGTGGTACCCTGGACTGTAATAGGAAAGTTGGGAAGAGGGGAGGGTTTGGAGGCAAAGACAAGGAATTCCGTTTTGGACATGCTAAGTTTAAGATGTATATGGGATGTCTAGTTTGAGATATCCAATAGGCAGTTGGAGATGTGAGAATGCAGGTCAGGAGAGATACTGGGGCTGGCCAAGTAGGCCTGAAGGTCATCAGCACAGAGATGATAATTGAAAGTACGGGAGCTAGTGAGATCACCAAATGAAACCGTATATAGGGAGAAGAGGAAAAAAGGCTCAGAACAGAGGCTTGGGGGACCCCACTGGTACTGAAGGTGACCTGGATAAAGATCGAGCAAAGGAGCTAGAGGAGCCAGAAGGTCAGAGGATAGAAGGAGAACACAGAGAGATCCGGGTCACAGACACTGAGGCGAAGAAAGAATCAAGGAGAAGAGGGTGATCCACGATGTCAGAGGCTGCAGAGAGGTGGAGGAGAATGAGAACTGAGAAAAGGCTACTGGAATTGGCAGTGAAGAGATCACTGGCACAGCCCCAGTATCTCTCCTGACCTGCATTCTCACATCTGCAAATGCAAATCAAAATGACTCTGAGGTACCACATCACACCTATCAGATTGGCCAACATGACAAAACAGGACAATGATAATTGCTGGAGAAGATGTGGGAAAATTGGAACACTAATGCATTGTTGGTGGAGTTGTGAACTGATCTAACCATTCTGGAGAGCAATTTGGAACTATGCACAAAGGGCTATAAAACTATGCATATCCTTTGACCCAACAATACCACTGGTAAGTCTATATTCCAAAGAGATCATAAAAATGGGAAAAGGAGCCTCATGTACAAAAATTTTTATAGCAGCTCTTTTTGTGGTGGCCAAGAATTGGAAATTGAGGGGATGCCCATCAATTAGGGAATGGCTGAACAAGTTGTGGTATATGAATGGAATGGAATACTATTGTGCTATAAGAAATGATGAGCAGGCGGACTTCAGAAAAACCTGGAAAGACTTATATGGCCTGATGCTGAGTGAAGTAGCAGAACCAGGAGAACATTGTACACAGTAATAGCCACACTGTGTGATGACTAACTTTGATAGACTTATCTCTAAGGATATCTAAGGATCTAAGATAACTCCAAATGACTCATGATGGAAAATGCTGTCCACATCCAGGAAAAGAACTGTGGAGTCTGAATGCAGATTGAAGCATGTTATTTGCGCTCTCTCTCTCTTTTTGGTTTCTTCTTTCTTGTGCTTTCTCCCATTAGTTCTAATTCTTCTTTATAACACGACTAACATGAAAATAGATTTAATATGAATGCATATGTTGAGCCTATATCAATTTACATGCCACCTTGGGATGGGGGGAAGGGAGAGATGGGGATAAAATTTGTAACTCAAAATCTTATAGGGGCAGCTAGGTGGCACAGTGGATAGAGCTCTGGCCTTGGAGTCAGGAGGACCTGAGTTCAAATGTGGCCTCTGACATATACACTAGCTGTGTGACTCTGGGCAAGTCACTTAACCCCAGCTGCCTAAAAAAAAAAATCTTATGGAAGTGAATGTTGAAACTAAAAATTAATAAATTTATGGGAGAAAAAAAAGAGATCACTGGCAACTTTACAGAAAGCAGTTTCCATTGAATGATGAGGTTGGAAACCAGACTACAAAGAGTTAAGAGAATAAGAAGAAAGGAAGTAGAGGCATGTATTGTAGATGGTCTTCTCAAGGTGTTTGGCCAAAAAAAGGAAGAGGGCTATGGGATGCTAGTTGGGGGGATGGATAGGTTTTTTTTTGTTTTTTCTTATTTTTTATTTTTTTGGATGGATAGTTTTTTGAGGAGAGGGGAGACCTGGGCATGTTTGTAAGCAGTAGGGAAGCAGCCAGTAGACAGGGATTAGTTGAAGATGAGTGAAGATGATTTCTAGTTTTTGATCCTTAGCTCTCTGTGTGTACGGCTGTCCTGGTACATAACTGAGTATGTAAGCAAAAGGATGGCAGAATGGAAGAAGTGGGGAAGATGTGAGAGGGAGCACAGAACACAGCACCAGAGTGTCACAGGCTTTAGAGCAAGTCACCAAGCCAGCCCTCATCGGAAGCACGGCTATGACCTTGGGCAAGTCTCATTTTCCTTTTCTTCCCCTTAGCCTCAGTTTCCTCATCTGTAAGTTGAGGGAGCTGAAGGAGAAGGACTCTTGCCTTCTAGATCCAGCTGTGAACTGCGAAGCTTCTGTCTGTTCAGCCAAAAACCTTCCAGTTTTGGGAAACCCACTAACTGGTTTGTGACCTTAAATCAATAGATTTGGGGCTAGAAATAATCTAGTCTAGTCATCTCATTTGATAGTTGGGAATACTGAGACCCAGCGAGGTTCATTGTTGGCCAATGCCACATAGCTAGGAAATGACAGGACTCGAATCCAGAACTCCTGATTCCTAGTTTCCTGCCCTTTCTTACTATACTACCCCTTGCTGCCTCCTACAGGGTTGTAGAAATAGAAGAAACCTGAGAGATCATCTATTCCAGAGGGTCTTCACCTTATTTGTCTCCTGGATCTGTTTGCCAGTCAGGCTGCTGAAGTCTGTGAACCCCTTAGCAGAATCATGTTTTTAAATACATAAAATGAAATACATAGAATTAGAAAAGGAAGCCAAAGGTTAGAGAAAATAAAGGTGGGTTTTTTTCCCATCCAAGTTCACAGAACTCTGAAATCTATCCACAGAAATCTTGGAAGTCTGTGGACCCCAGCTTAAGAACCTCTGACCCAGCCCAATTCTCCTATTTTATATGTGAGGAAACTGGGGGTCCAGAGAGGTTCAGTGATTTGTCCAAATTTGCACAGCTAATTTGTCAAATCCATGGTGTTTTATGTTTGGAAAATGGCTTAGGGCCATGGGAAAAAAAAGCTCAGAGGGTAAAGCATTAAGGAAAGTTAGAATGTAAGCTCTTGGAAGGCAGGGACTATTTAAAAATTTTTGTTTTGTTTTTAAAGCGACAGAGCATGGGTCTCTTGGATATGCTGTTCAATTGTTTCAATCATGTCCAACTCTCCATGACCCCATCTGGAGTTTTCTTGGTAAAGATACTGGACTGGTTTGTCATTTCCTTCTCCAGCTCATTTGACAGATGAGGAAACTGAGGCAAACAGGGTTAAGTGACTTGCCCAGGGTCACACAGCTAGTAAGTGTCTGAGACCAGATTTTAACTCACAGAGTCTTCCTGATTCCAGGCTTGGGACTCTATCCATTATGCCACCTGACTGCCCTTACTCTGGATATTGGAGGTGCCTAATAAATGCTGTTAGCTTCAACTGAATTGGAGATCAGTAGCCCATGTAAATACCTTTGCTGAGAAGAAACATGACTTGGGAGTCAGAAGAACTGAGTGCAAATCCTGTGTGACCCCTCCCCTGTAAGGCACCCATTAGAGGATTCTATCACTATGGTGCTCCTCACACAGGGTCTTCCCATTCCCTGGCACTGCCCCTCTGTTCTACTCTATGTAACTCTTTTGGGGGTACAGTGAATAGAGTGCTGGGCCTGGAGTCAGAAAGGCCTGAGTTCAAATTTGTCCTCAGGCACTTGCTAGCTGTGTGACCCTGGGCAAAGTCATTTAACCCGTTTGGCTCAGTTTCCTCATCTGTAAAATGGGGATCATAACAGCACCTACCTCTCAGGTTTGTTATGAAGATTAAATGAGATAATTGTGAAGTGCTTAGCCCAGTTCCTGGCACACAGTAGGCATCATATAAATGTACACTATTATTATTACTACTACTTCTACCACTACTGCTACTACTACTACTACTAGGTATTATAGGCCCATGAAGGTAGCCTTAGGTCACACCCCATGTGGATGGAACACACATCCACAGCGACCTACAAATAGTAATAATAAGTCACGACTACATAGAGCTCTCAGGCTAATTAGTAATGATATCTCCCATTTCTAGAGCACTTTAAAGCAGACATTGTTTTCCTCATGGTAACTCTGTGAGTGAGGTAGTGAAAGAAATTTTATTTCACAATTTCCAAGATGAGAAAACTGAAGCTCAGAGTGGTTAACAGGCTAGCCCTACATCACACAGTTAGGAAGTGTCCATTCAATTCCACAAGCATATATTAAGTTGCTATTAAGTGCCAATGAATGAATGGAAAAGCATTTATTAAGTGTTTACTATGAGCCAAGCACCATGCTAAGCTCTAGGGATGCAAATAATAATAATAATAAAAAGCCACACAGTCCCTGCCCTAAGCAGCTTGAACACTAACACCACATACAAGAAAGCTCGGCTTTAGGGCTGAGACCCAGCAGCCCCAAGAATTGAGCCACAGGGCAGATGCCAGGCCCAGGGATATTTAAACTATGTCAGTGGGTGAGGTGACAGTGCTGAGGATCTGAGGGACATGGAGTCAGGGTTAGATTGTAAGGACTGCTGCTCCCTTATCTCACGTGACTCCCATCTCATCCAAGCAGGGGAGCTGCCTAGCAGCCCGGCAGAGTTGTGGGCCTCAGTGGCCCAGGGGAGGGATTAAAGGGAAAAGGGAGGGGCAGGGCAACCCTGATGGTGGGGAAGGGGCTAAAGGCAAAATACTAGGCATACAGAGGCAAAAACCAATCTCTAACTCCAAGAAGCTTCCATTCTATTGAGTGGGAGTGAAGGAGGGGGTGGATACAACATATGCAAAGATATAGATATGTATATATGTATGTACACACACGTACATGTATGTATGTGTGTATGCGCACACACACACAAATATATAAAGAGATATAAATATATATAGAGATGTAAATATGAAGATATATGTGTGTATATGTATATGTACATATAACCATATTCATACATGTATATGTAGTATATGTATACATACACACATATATACACATGCATGTATATGAAAAGAGAGAGAGAGAATCCCAGGGAGAGAGCAAAGGGACAAAGAGGAGTCAGACAAAGAGCTCTAGGGGAATTTGAGAAGGAAAACGATGCTCATACGTGGGAGGATGAGGAAAGACTTCATAGCCAAAGTAGCAGCCAGGCTGACCTTGAAGGAAGTATCTTTCCAACGTTCTTACACACATCACCCACCCATCCCGTCCGTGAACTTCAAAGTCCGGCCGCATGGGCCTCCTTGCTGTTCTTCACCCTCCATCTCCCATCTCATGCCTTTGCACTGGCTGACTCCATGCCTGGAATGCTCTCCTCATCGCCTCTCTGTCTTGGAATTCCAGATTTCTTTCAAGGTTCAGCTCAAATCCCCACTTCTGGTCTTTTTTTCACCCCCTCCTCCCCACCTCACCCTCATGCTAGTGTGGCATTCCTCTGGAATTGTGGTTGGGCATTGTGATCAGAGTTCTTAAGTCTCTTTTTTTTTTTGGCTAGGCAATGGGGTTAAGTGACTTGCCCAGGGTCACACAGCTAGTAAGTGTTATGTGTCTGAGGCCGGATTTGAACTCAGGTACTCCTGACTCCAGGTCCGGTGCTCTATCCACTGCACCACCTAGCTGCCCCCAGAGTGCTTAAGTCTTTCAGAATTAATCAATTTAAAAAAAAAGAATTAATCAATTTTACTATGGCATTTTTATTGTCTATATCTTTCTCCTGGTTCTTTTCACTTCACTCTGCATCAGTTCACACAAGGCTTCCTGGGTTTCTCTGAAGCCATCACCTTCCTCATTTCTTACAGCACAACAGCATCCATCAGGTTCATATCCCATGGCTTGTCTAGCCATTTCTCACTTGATGAGCATCCTTTCAGTTTGCAGTTTTTTTGCCATCACAGAAAGATAAAAGCTCCCATTTCGTAGCATGCTAAGGCTACAAAACACTTTCCCCACAGCATCCTGGTGAAGTAAATAATGCAATAATTCCTACCTTCCCGTTACGGTTGTAGACACTGAAGTTCAGAGTAGGACTACGAAAATGATCACACTGTGTTTTCCTTGATCATTCCGAGTTTGCTCAACTGTGAATGTGGGTGGGGAGTGGAGCTAGCTGATCTCAAAATTCCCTTTCAAATATGAGATTCCGTGATTTTAGGATAACATAGTAATCTGGGGTGTTAAAATAAAATAATAGAATATTGATTCTTCCATAAAGAGCTTGATATTACAAGATGTCCCAGCCTTATGTGTGAGTCATATTAGACCCTGCATTTGGGGTTGCTGAGCACAAAGGAAGGCTGGCCATCAGCAATATGAAATCTCCTGAGGACTGTCAGCGAATCTGCCAGGAAGGAGGAATCTCATCTCTCCCCCAAATCTTTTGTCTCTGGCTCAGGTGAGGAATAAGGGCCTCTCCTTCATTCCTTTATATGGGAGTATCTCGAACTTGGGATTTAAATCTAGGCCTCCTGGCTTCAAGTCCAGCACTCACCCCCGTTATACCGCACTGCCATAAGGTTTAAATCGAAATTGGACATAATCACAGACCAGAGTTACTAGTCTCTCAAGCCCTCTCAGTGTCCAAAGACTCCTTCAGAATCTTCAGGAGTCTCCATCAGCCTCTTTATCCACTCTCCTTTAATGAAAACTGCTTTCCCCCACAGCACCAGCATTTGGGAGCAATAGAAACCTATAATTAGCACTGTCAAAGTACTACTTCTGACTTTATCAAAATGGAAAATGTATCAGATTTCACTTTGTTGGGGGGTTAAGCATTTTGGCACTAGTCAAAGAAACCGACTCCTACCAGAAACATTTCTGTGGGGAAAGTGCCTTCTGAGTTCCAAAATAACTGATCTTTCACCCCAAGCAAATGAACCTTCAGAACACTTTTTTTAAAAAGTTTTTTTATCTTTATTAACGTGGTACTAAGTGGAAATAAACAGGCAAAAGTCTGTTCTACCTGAGCAAAGATATTCATGGTTGACTGTCTGTCCTTGTCATTCTTGCTGCTATCCAGGATGGGGGTGAGGAACCTGTGGCCTTCTAGGTCCTCAAGTGAGGCCCTATCTAGTCAGAGGACATGTGGCCTCGAGGTCTCAGGTTTCCCACTCCTGTTCTAGAAAGATCAGAGAATGTTCCCAAGCACACACTCACATGGCTCAGAAAGAAAGGGGGGAGAGGTCTTGCACCTTATCTGGATCAGGGATGAAAGATCAGAGGGAGAGACAAGAGTCCTGCTTCCTGGGTCCCAAACAGGACTCAGATTCGTTGGCGGTCCTCAGGAGATTTCGTATCGCTGATGGCCAGTCTTCCTTTGTGCTCAGCAACTCATGATCCAGCGTCCAACATGACTTACATGTAAGGTGGGGACATCTTGGAATGTCAGGCTATTTATGGAAGAATAGGCTAGCATAATGTGATAGTTTTCCAAGTCAGGTCAAGAAACATTTATTAAGCACCTACTGTATGAAAGGCACTGTGCTAAGTTCTGGGAATATAAAGACAAAAGACAACCTCTGTTTTTCAGGAGTTCACAGTCTAATGGGGGAGAGTGTGCAAACAACGATGTGTAAACAAGATGTGTGTGTGCGTGTGTGTGCGCGTGTGTGTGCGTGTGTGTGTGCGTGTGTGTGTGTGATAAATTGGGAATTATCCACAGAGGGAAGGCATTAGAAGTAAGGAGTATTGTGAAAAGCTGCTTGTAGCAGAGGAGATTTTAGCTGGGATTTGAAAGAAGCCAGGAGTCAAGGATGAAGAGGGAAAGCATTCCAAGAATGGGGCATAGCCAGAGAGAATGTCCAGAGCTGGGAGATGGAGTGCCTTGGGCAAAGACTGGAAAGAAAGCCAGGTGGTGTCAATGGATGGGAGAGTGCACAGTGGTATGTAAGGTGCAAGAAGACTGGGAAATAGGAAGGGGCCAGATTCTGAAGGGCTTTAAATGGCAAGCAGGGGATGTTATATTTGATTCTGGAGGTAATAGGGAGTTTACTGAAGGGGGGACAGTGACATGGGCAGGCCTGAGCTTTAGGAGGATCAAGATGCTGGAATGTAGGGGGCAGCTAGGTGGCAGCAGTGGATAGAGAATCGGCCTTGAAGTCTGGAGGACCTGAGTTCAAATGTAGCCTCAGGCCAAACACTTGACACTTACTAGCTGTGTGACCCTGGGCAAGTCACTTAACCCCAATTGCCTTAAAAACGAAAAAAGATGCTGAAATGTAGTAGGAAGAAACTTGAGGCAGGGAGATCAACCAGTGAGCTATTGTAGTAGTCCAGGTAATATCAGTCAAGTCATTTATCAACACTGGAACCCTCACAGTGTCTCCCTCCTCCCCACTGACTCTTAGAATCCCATATTCCCTGATTTCAAGCCCAAGTACCCCTCCTTACACCTTCCTGACCACACCTATTGTGTTCAGCCATTTTCAATCATATCCAACTCTTCATGACCCCATTTGGGTTTTTCTTAGCAAAGATATTGGAGTAGTTTGCCATTTCCTTCTGCAGTTCATCTTATAGATGAGGAAACTGAGGCAAACAGGGTTAAGTGACTTGCCCAGGGTCACATAGCTAGTGAGTGTGTAAGGTTAGATGTGAACTCAGGTCTTCCTGATTCCAGGCCTGGCGCTGTAACCACCATGCTATTTAGTACCTGACCACCCCCACCAGCTACTAATGCCCTCCTCTCCAAATATTACCCTAAGGTTATTTTGTATAGTCTTATCCATGTGCATGGGCAGCTAGATGGCACAATGGATAAGAGCGCTGACCCTGGAGTCAGGAGGATCTGAGTTCAAATCTGGCCTCAGACACATAACACTCACTAGCTGTGTGATGCTAAGCAAGTCTTTTAACCCTGATTGCCTCACCAAAAAGCAAAAAAAGAAAAGAAAAGCCCAAATGGGGTCATGAAGAGTCCAACACGATTAAACAGCAATTCATGTATAGGCTGTTTCCTCCAATAGAATGTGAAGTCCTTGAGGATAGCGGCTGTTTCATTATTTATTATCTTTTTATCTCTAGTGCCCAGCATAGTGTCTCACTAAATGCCTGTCGCTTAATCGGTCAATTAAATGCAGAGTGCACTGAGATGGAATTAACTAAGCTAGCAAAAGGGAAAGGCAAAGAAAAAGAGGAGAATTTAGCAGAAACACAATATTCCTAAGTGAGAAAGGAGATGATGGAAAGAGGTTTTTTCCCTATACCAACCACTGGGTGACACATTTTTCTTATGTTTCTGGCAAGAAAGACAGAAAGCTCCCAGATGGAAGAGGCTCCTACTTAACATCTGATTGGCAAGAAAGAAAAAAAAAAGCAATTACACGAAAAAGCCATGAGAACACTCCTAGCAGAACACAAAACAACTACAAGTGGGTGAAATGCAAATGGAATCCATATTCCCAGGGAGACTTGGCTCCATGTGATGGCAGGCGGGTGTAAGTTACCCACAGCAGATTGCTGACGGCAATCTGGGAGACAGACATAGGCTCAAAGAGATCTTCAAGGACGTGTATGCTGAGGGCAAGAAGTGAGAGCAGAGGTTGTCAACAGAGGAACAGCTTCAGTGTTCCTGAGGCCATGATGAAATATTAAAGATAGAAAAATGCCCCAAATGCATTAGGTAGATATGGAGGATTTACTGGAGGCCATGGACAAGAGCTGTCCAGCATGAGAGAGCCTGGCTGGGCTTCTGTGATGGAATGCATACTCAGTGAGCCAAGTCTGTGGCATGGCAGTCACGAGTTATCTTGGGCTATATTGATAGGTGGAGTCACTTGGATAGAGTGCTGGACCTGGAGTCAGGAAGACCACAAGTTCAAATCACAGACACTTACTAACGATATAACCCTGGACGGAGCAAGGCATTTAACCTCTCTCTGCCTCAGTTTCCTCATCCATAAATTGTTCTTGTTCAGTCATTTTCAGTCACATCTTACTCTTCATGACCCCATTTGGGGTTTTCTCGGCAAAGATACTGAAGTGCTTTGCCATTTCCTTTTCCATCTCATTTTACAGATGAGGAAACTGAGGCAAACAGGATGAAGTGACTTGCCCAGGGTCACACAGCTAGTAAGTGTCTGAAGCCAGATTTGAACTCAGGAAGATGAGTCTTCGGGTCTCCATGCCAGGCACTCTGTGCACTATGGCGCCACCTAGCTGCCCCATCTGTAAAAAGGGAAAATAATAGCACCTGTTTCCACGGGTTGTGGTGAGCATCTAATGAGATAATATAGAAAAAATAACTAGCAATTTTATAACACTTTACAAATATTCTTTTGTTCTAGGTCCAGCACTCTAGCCACTGCACCACTTGGGTGCCTCTGCCTTGTACACACACACACACACACACACACACACACACACACACACACACTTTGCAAACCTTAGAGTCCTCTATAAATGCAAGCTATTAGCTATTATGATATATGCTTGCAGAGGACAGTCATGGCACCTTAGAGAGGGAAGGAACTTTGGGGGTCATCTGGTCTAGGCCCTGGGTGAGTAAAAAACACTATTTAGAAGGAACCCCCCCCCAAATGTATGTTTCATGAATGTTGGTGTTCCCACTTCTAACACATGTTGTAACTCCTCCACTGATGCTGATTGTGACTTTTAGTGCCTTAACAGATGGTCTTGAGGCCCTGAGACTAAAAGAAATGTCCTGGTGGCCAACTCTTGGGTGATAACCTTCATTGAACTTAGCTGGCTTGGTCATAGGATAACAAGTCACCAGGCCCATAGTCAAAGCCTTTCCCGCTTTGTAGGACCTAGCAGGATGTATGTTCTACCAGCATAGCAAAAAGAAAGACAGGACCTACCCCTCAAAGATCATATATTTTAATGGGAGAAGACAGCACATAAAAGGGAAAGGGAGGAGGGGAAAGGGAAGAAGAGGTGGGCTGGACCCAGCTCTAACCAGCTTTCCCTCAGAGATCAGCAAATGCTACAAATCAGGGGTTGAGTTATGGTTTTGCTGATTGTCTAGACTTAAGAAAGTGTTAATAATGCAGATTAAATTAAATAGTTCATGTGCTACATGTATAATCTATTTCAAATCTCTTGCCTTCTCAAGGAGGGAGGAGGGGAGGGAAGGAAGGAGAGAATTTGGAACTCTAAACTTAAAAAAAAGAATATTAAAAATTTTTTGTTTACTTGTAATTGAGAAAAAATAAAATTAAAACTAAATGAAAAAAAATAAGTGTGAGCTACTTTCTGGAGAGCCTAGTTGTTAAATATTTACCTACCCAACCCTGGATAGCTTTAACTTGTTTCCCTGGTCCTAGAGGTTAGAAGGCAGCAATGGGAGAAAAGTTCAGAGAGCTGGATTTAGGCTTGATGTTAGGGAAAAAGTGCCTAACAATGAAAGCTGTTGAACAGTGGAATGGATTCATTGAGAAAGACTCTGATGCTGGTAAAGATTGAAGACAAAAGGAAGAGGGGATGGTAGAGGATGACATAGATGGATAGTGTCATGGAAGCAACGAACATGAGCTTGGACAGACTTCAGAGATAGTGGAGGATGGAAGGGCCTGGTGTGCTATGGCCCATGGGGTCATGAAGAATTGGACATGACTGAATAACAACAACAGTGGAATAGGCTGCATTGGAGGTAAAGGACTGCCCATTACCAGAGGTTTTCAAGAACAAAATGGATGACCATTTGTCAGGTATGTTGCAGAGGGGATTTTGGGTTCAGGTGTAGGTTGGGTTAGATGGTCTCTGAGGTTCCTACAACGTCTGAGCTGAGATGCTGTGACTTTCTCTCTGTCTGTCAGTTCTCTCTCTCTCTCTCTCTCTCTCTCTCTCTCTCTCTCTCTCTCTCTCTCTCTCTCACTCTGTCCTCTCTCCTTTCTCTCTCTCTCTCTCTCTCTCTCTCTCTCTCTCTCTCTCTCTCTCTCTCTCTCTCTCCTCTCTCCTTCCTCTGTCTCTCTGTCTCTGTCTCTCTGTCTCTGTCTTTGTCTCTGTCTCTCTCTCTGTCTCTCTGTCTCTGTCTCTCTCTCTCTGTCGCTGTCTCTCTGTCTCTCTGTCTCTCTCTCTCTCTCTCTCTCTCTCTCTCTCTCTCTCTCTCTCTCCCTCTCTCTCTCCCTCTCTCTCTCCCTCTCTCTCCCCCTTCTTATGTAATGTCAAATTCTTCATTTGTAAAATTAATTGGACCAGAATGATGTCCAAGTTCCCTTCCAGCTCTTGCGCTCTGTGATCCATATTTAAACGTCTTTCATTTTTATTTCCTGATTATGAGATGGCCTTTACATCCATGGGACCATTTAAGGCATCTTTTCTCTTCTCTACCCCAAGTAAACCTTCTCCCTCCGAATGGATGTCATTAGCTTTTAGATGAGCCTTGTTCCCCAGGGAGGGAATCAACCTTTTTATATTTTGTGCAAGGTACATCTCGTTACCAGATACTTCACCTCAATTGCTCCCTGCTGGAGGCAGCTGCATTTAATCTGTGGGCGTGGTGATTCATGCCTTCTCCTGTGATACATTTTTCTCCACAAAAAAAAAAAGGAAAAAAGAAAATTGAGAATGATGCTAGCGAACAATTCCCTTCTGTTTTCACAGCTTGTGCTCCACTCCACTTGGTGAGATAGCCCCTCCGGATGAGCTCCTCCTAAAGGCAGAGCAGGTGATGAGAGAGGCTGCCGAGGCTGGAGCCTGGCCAGGGTGCTCTCTCTTGGCCCTGGCTCCCAGGGATAAGCGTCATGGATGATAAAGGCTTCTCTGCATCTCCATGCTGGTATCAAAGGGTTATGAGGCAGAAAGAAGAGATACACCGGGGAATAGGGGGAAACAGCTGCTGGGGAACACTTGCTTCTTTATGCTTATTATTATTTTCTTAAAGGGCATCTGTGCTTGGGCTGAGATGGAGGTATGACTTGGTAACATTATCTTCCCATTCTAAGAGATGATTCAGGAATTAGAGACACCAAGACTGGTTAGTCAGATTGTGTCTTTTAAACTTGAGATTAATAAAAACAATACTAGAAGAGTACTGATCTCGGAGGGAGGAGATCTGGGTTTAAGTTCCAGCTCTGACACATTAGCTGTGTGTTTCTGGGGAAGTCATTGGACTTTTCTTAGTTTGATGTTAGTTCATTAAGTTCACTGAGTTCAGACTTAGTGCCTTAGTTTCTTCATTTGTAAAGGGAGGATAATAATACTTGTATCCTCTATCTTACCATCATGTCAACAAGCACTTATTATGTGCCTACTGCATGCTAAGTAAGCATGTCAGTGACAATTGGGTTGTAAGGAAAGCATTTTCTTGAATCAAACTTAAGTACTTCATCCATATAAGCATCTATTTACCCTGCTCTTTCATGCCAATATTTGATGGCCTTGAATCGTGGAACATTAGGATCTCTGGGGAATCACGTTTCTGGGTGACCCAAGAGTCAATGCAAAGATGCATGGGGGTGGGGGGGCACGCAGCATCAGGAGGATGCAGGATATCGCTGCTGATGACTAATGCATGAGAAATGTCATATGTGATGTCACCAAGGACATGTATGACTGGTCATGTAGTAAGAGTGAGGGGCAACAGATGGAAAGTCAAACACCATACCAGTATTTGGGAAACATCAAAAGAGCCAGGGAAAGGAAGCCCTTTGGGGCATTGGATGAACCCTCTGTGGAGGATTTGTAGAAAGACATGGACAGCAGCTGAACAGAATGAGAAGGAATTGGGTGGCCTATAATCTTTGCCTATACAAGAAGATCCACACTGATGAAATCATGGACTCACCCAAGTATGTGTGTGCATTGGTGTGCACTGTATTAGATGGGGGAGTGGGGAGGGTGTGTACGAGTGTGTAGAGGGAGTCAAGGAACTTAATGGTGGGTCTGCTGTCCAGGGTTCCTGCCCCATCTCTGCTGTTAACTCACTCTCTGACTTTGTGAAAGTCATTCTCTCTCTCTAGGCCTGTTTTCTGTTCTGGAAAAGGATGGCTTTGAACAAGATGCTTTCTAATGTTTCTCAAAGTTGTGAAATTCTTTCACGTGATTTACATAATAAATGACTTCATTGGTCTGACAGGCCAGCTTTAACTTAACCACTTCAGATGTTCAATCATTTTCCAGTCACATCTGACTCTTTGTGACCTTGTTTGGGCTTTTCTTGGCAGAGATACTAGAGTGGTTTGCCGTTTCCTTCTCCAGCTCATCTTACAGATGAAGAAACTGAGGCAAACAGAGTTAAGTGACTTGCCCAGGGTCACACAGCTAGGAAGGCCAGATTTTAATTCATGAAAATGAGTCTTCCTGACTTCATGTCCAGTACTCTGTCCACTGTACTATTTAGCTGCCCCACCTCTCCTCATTTGACCCCTTAAATAAGGATTTTGGTGTCCAAAAACAACATTTATATCAAAATTTTCCATTTTGAAAAATGAAGGGGAAAGCACAGAAAGCTAAAAGAAAACAAAATTAAAGCCTAGCCATTAAGAGGACTTAAGAGAATATCATTCATTCACTCACACATTCATCAAACATTTATTGAGTGCCCTCTAGATGTAGTGCCCTGAGCTAAAACTGAAGGGGCAGTGTAGTATGGTGGATAGACCTTTGGGCTTAGAGAGTATGGAAGCTTAGAATCCCAGCTCCAACACTCACTGGCTGTGTGGCTGTGGGCAAGTCACTAGATCTCTTTGAAATTCAACTTCCTCAAGTCAAGTTAATAAGACAACAGATTGTTATTGTTTGTCCTTCGTTCTCTTTGAGAACAAAGAGAAATGATGATATCTTGGCTTACAAGTGAATTAGATCTAAGTGAGACAGGGCTGTGCTAAGTTACCAGCCTCACTCTCTCCTTTGGAGCCATCTGGGTCCAGTGGCAAGATATAGAACAGGACAACTGGAGAAGCATTTACTAAGTACTCACTTTGTGTTGGGCACTGTGTTAGCTTTGGGGGATACAAAGAAAGGCAAAAGACAATCCCTGCCTCCAAAGAGCTCACAGTCTACAGAGGGAGAGAACGTGCAAACAGCTATGTACAAATAAGATCCATAAATTGGATAAATAGGAGGTAAGCGTCGGAGGGAAGGTACTAGCATTATGAGGCATCGGGAAAGCCTTTCTGTAGAAGTTCTCACTACAAATGAAGGCCTTCATTCATTAGAAGGGCTTACTATCATCTCAGAGCATCTTGGAACTCAAGTTCATGGTAAAAATCCCACTGGTTTGGCCAAAAATAGATAACAGTAGAACTAAAAACCCTCTACCAGCGTCATCACAATGAGAAAAGCAGGGCAAGTGATTTGTTGGGGGCAAGAAAGCAGTAACTATCATTAATAGCAGGGACATTAGCCCTAAAAAGGATGTCTGCTTCTGAGCTTCTCCAAGAATTCCTGAAAGCAGCTCATAAAAGGAGAGAGAGCTCAGGCTTCTGAGCTCGTGTTAGATTGCTCCTATCTGATTGTATTCATGAGAAGAGAGAGCAAAAACACTAGGTGAGTCCTCTTTGTGACAGAACAGTATAGTTCTGGGGACTCTGGCTATTTGGGAGGATGTTTTTTCCATTTTGCTCTGGGTCATTCTGTAAGTTGCCAAAGCATACACCACAGGGTTGGACAGTGTTGACCCTATGTCAAAAAATGTCACCAGGAGAGATGTATCCTTGAACACATCTTCAGAGCCCTTCTTTACTCTTTCAGGAATGCCTGTGTCAAAGGTCTCAAGACCTTGGCAGTCAGAGGCCATAGGACCTTGACAATTAGTCATAATGAAGCATTTTTTACTTGTCATATTAATTTATATTTTACTCCAGTTGGCTAACTCAGTGGTTCATAATTCTCATTTTATGACCTCACCATCATCTTTTCATATGAAAGATTGCCTCCAATGTAACCATTCCCCTGGCCAGAATCATAGATTAGATAAAGATAATGTCATTTTTTGGGGGACAAGGAAGAAAAGAGTCCATAGACAGTCTACCTGAGATGAATAAATTGTCTAATAGGCAGGAAAGTGAACAGGGTGGAGGGGGAAGGGGGAGAGCAAAGCATTGCCAGCTAATTTGCTGACACTCAACTCTTTTCTTGTATGGCAACAACCAGGCCATGATCAACCTCAAGGAAAAAGTCTTCCCTGGAAACTTCCTTGGGTGGAATTGCCCATGTTTCCTAGGCATGTGACATAAAAGGTGTATGGTTTCAGGAGGTAAGAGCAGTTATGGAAGAGAAAGTTTGAGTGAGAACCGAGTTAGACAACTAGATCCATATCTCAAAGAAATAAAAGAGGAAAAGGACTGAGGTACAAAAATATTGATAGCAGCCTTTTCACGGTAGCCAAAAATTGGAAACCAAGAGAATATCCTTTTGGGGGAATAGCCAAAAAAAATAAGGACATATAATAATATGTAACATAATATATAATAATATTAACTATAATGGGATATTATTAAATAGCGATTAAAATGACAAAATGGACAGTTCAGAAGAAACTGGGAAGACTTTTATGAACTGATGCAGAATGAAGTGAGCAGAATCAGGAGGATAATTATAAAATGGCAACAACATTATAAATAAAAACAGTTCTGAAAGACTTAAGAATTCTGTTCAATATAATGACCAAACAGAGGACCAGTGATGATGTACGGGACCTGCCTCTTGCCAGAGAAGTGATGGACTTAAAATTGAAGAAGATGACATATTTTTGGATATGGACGATGTGGGAATTTGTTTTATTTGTTTATAAATATTTGTTATGAGGGTTTTTTCTTTCCATTTTTAAAATATTGTATTTTTTCCAATTACATGTAAAAACAATTTTTAACATTAATTTTTTAAAAATTATGTGTTCCAAATTCTTGCCCTCACTCCCTTCCCCCTCATTGAGAAGGCAAGCAATTTGACATAAGTTATTCACGTGCAGTCATGCAAAGCATATTTCCATAGTAATCATGTTGTGAAAGAAGACACAGACCAAAAACAACAAAACAGGAAAGATAAAGAAAGTTAAAAAAAAGCATGCTTCAATCTGCATTGAGACTATTTTTCATTATTAATTGATGGGAGAGTGGAAGAGAGAAAATGAATGCTTGTTAGTCAGAAAAGACTGGGGCAGCTAGGTGGCCCAGTGAATAGAGTGCTGGTCCTGAAGTCAGGAGAAACCTGAGTTCAAATCTGGCCTCAGACATTTACTAGCTGTGTGACCCTGTACAAGTCACTTAACCCTGTTTGCCTCAGTTTCCTCAACTGTAAAATGAGCTGGAGAAGGAAATGGCAAAATCCTCCAGCATCTTTGCTAAGAAAATCCCCAACTGGGGTCATGGAGTGTCAGACAATGACTGAAAAAGACTCGATAACAACAGTCAGAAAAGAATAAAGATAGGAATAAAAATTTTAAAATAAAAGAAAAAACAATAGAACTGGAATGAGAACAAAGGCACGTCCAGTAGAAGTCCAGAAACATGAATCCTCCTCTTGGACACATATGGCCCAAAACAGACCTGTCCATGGCACAGCAGAGGGAGGGGGCTGCCTGGGAATCCATGTCCTACTTAGCTGGACCTGCTTTCCTTTTTAGTTTTGAGTTAACCATTGATAACACAGAGGAGGAAAATAATTGTGACCCGAACTATCTGTGTGACCTGGTTTTTGGTTGCGTTTTGTCTTTCTTTGTATCCTCATCACTTAGCATGGTGCCTGGTACGTAGTAGATGCCAGCTGACTGGCTAACTGACCTTCAGCAAGTTGTCCAGCTCAGGGAGTCAGTTTCTCTTTTTCAGGCTAAATAAACAGTCCTCCTACGGCATGACCTGGGGGCCCTTCCCCAGCCTCATTGCCTTCCTCTGGACACCCTCCAGCTTGTCAAGCTCCTTTCTCAAATGTGGCTCCCAGAACTGAACCTGATACTTCAGATGGAGTCTGAGCAGGGCAGAGGACAGTGGGAACCTAACCTCCTCGTTCGGAACACTGTGCAGTTCACGATCACTTTAGCTACTTTGGCTGCGCTTCACTCAGGCCCTTGATATCATCCTCTCCCATCGGCCGCCAGGCAGATAGCCCCCAGCATCATCACCTCCCTCGCTCTGATCTTTAATCTCTCACTTCTAAGAGCTTTTTTCCCCTTCTGCCTACAAGCCAGATCCAATGGACAATGGAGGAAGGAGGAGAGAAAAGCCCCTCCTCCTCCCCTCAAAGGATCTCCAACTGTCAGCTCTTGGCTCTGAGTGACCACACTGACTGGAAGGTGTCCTTTAAGGGGAACCCTGGGGCATGGCCAATCTTCATTAGTGCAGGGAGTTCATTCTTTTTTTTTTTTGAAGGCAATGGGATTTAAGTGACTTGTGCGGGGTCAGTCCAGGGAGTTCAAATGCAGCCTTAGATACTTACTAGCTGTGTGACCCTGGGCAAGTCGACCTCTGTCTTCCTTAGTTTCCTCATCTGTAGAATGAGGATAATAACAGCACCTACCTTCCAGGGTTGTTGTGAGGACCAAATAAAGTAATATTTGTAAAGCATAGGGCTTGGCGCATAATAGGAACTTAATGAATGCTTATTTAAAAAAAAAAAAGATGCTCCTTTCTGACTCCGAGTACAGTGTTCATATTTTGTAAAGGGGTTACAGACATTAACGTCTCATCATCTCTGATTTTATCCTGTGGCTACATCAACTGAGTTAGACCGGGGGGGGGGGGGACGACGACACTCCTTCCCTGATGCACATGTAGGCATATTCAAGATGGGTTCAAATTCAATGTAAGGCAATTGGGGCGAGCGGGAGGGGAGGTAATAGAACCTGTAAGGATTGAGAAAAGTATTCATGTAGGAGATGACCCTTGAACTGAGCTTTGGAACTAAGGATTTTAAGAGGCAGAGGTGAGGAAAGAGGGCATTCCAAGCTTGAGGGATGAGCAGTATAAAGGCATAAAGGTGAGAGATGTGGTTTCATAGTTGAGGGACAGTAAGAAGACCAATTTGGAGCGTGTAAAGAGAAGTAATATGGAATATCACTAGCAAGGTAAACTGAAGGCAGGGTGCGAAAAGCTTTGGATGCCAAATTGAAAAAGTTATATTTGCTCCTAGAGGTGAGAAGGAGCTACTGGAGCTTTTTGAGTTAGAGGTGCTCAGACCTACATGTGCGTTGGCATCTGGATATTGGAAGGACTGAAGTAGAGAAAGACTTTAGGCAGGAATACTAAGTAGGAGGCTGAGGACTGAAAGTGGGATGGGGGCTATGAAGGTGGAGCAGTGTGGGAAGAGGGCTGCTGAGGAGACCAGAATGGCACAGGGCTTGGGAGCTTGGGGACTGGAAGAATGGTGGCACCCTCAACAGAAAGAGGGAAGTTCAGAAGAGGAGTGAGTCTCGAGTTCTGTTCTGGATACATTGAGTGGGAGCTGTCTAGGGCTAGCAAGTTATAAATGCCCAAAAGCCTATGTGGGACTGGCACTTGGAAGAGACTAGATCAACAGACATATAAGTCTGACTATTATCTGCACAGAGGTAATAATAATTAAACCCAAGGGAGATGATAAAGTAATCAAAAGAGGGAATACGGAGAGAGAAGAGGAGAGGAGGCGGGATGGAGCCTTGGGATGTGATCCATTACGAAGCAGCATGTTGATGAAAATCCAACAAGGGAACATTCAGACAGGTGTGAGAGGAACTACGAGAGTGCAGGAACCAGGGAGGTTCTAAGGGCCAGAGTCCAAGGTTCTAGGGGGAGGAGGTGGAGGTGAAGGCCACAAAAGGAGGTGGCGTGGTTTGGAGCTGGTGGCAAAATGCCTGGCACACAGAAGGCATTTTTGATGAAATGCTTTTTGATTAAGTGATAAGAAACAAGCTTTAAGTTGACACACATGAGAAATTCTGGATGGCACAGAAACATGCAAACATATTCCTGTGTTCTCCCAATCACTCACGTTTGGGCAAAACTCAGAATCCTACAAGTCCTGGTCATTGAAGTAGAGCTCTGACCTGAGGCGGCTAGGGGGTGCAGTGGACAGAAGGCTGGACCTGGAGTCAGGAAGGTCTAAGTTCCAATGCTATCTCAGATACTTCCTCCTTGTGTCGCCTTGAACAAGTCACTTAGCCTCTCTTGGCCTCATTTCCCCGTCTATAAAATGGGGATAATAATAGCACCCACCTTGTAGGGTTATTATAAGGATCGAATAAGATAATAACTGTATGTAAATGCCAGCTATCATTATCTTGAACAGCAGAACTCAAATTTGGGCTGATTTCAACTTGTTTGTGGCCTGCCAGAGCTGCCAAAAGTTTCCTAACATGGCTTTCCTAGCTGGTGAAGAAGAAAAAATATTTAAAAATAATTAAAAAATGCCTCTAATAACTATAATAAGCGAAATAAAAAGCCCCAGAGTGAGCATCCCAAGACATGGTCTACCCAGTTCTCTGACTCCATAAAGCTTCATGTCACTGTTGCATAGAATGAAAAGGCCCCACAGTTTCTTACGGTTTCCAGACTCACTGCTATAAAAAAAATCAAAGTCAAAGTAAGCACTGTAGGGGATAGGAGAGTTCCAGCAAGATCTAGGAAAGGGCAACTCTTTGGAGGATCAGAGCATCTCAGAACTGGATAACTGGAAGAAAGGATCAACCCCTTCATTTTGCAGATGAGAAAATAAGTCTAGAGAAAGGTCATGATTCTCCCAAGGTCACCCCGGGAGTCAGAAGTCAGTCACAGAGCCCAGGTCTCCTGACTCCAAGCTCTGTGCATTTCTGGGCACATCATAGTGCCATCAAAATACAGGGGATGTTAGAGACTGAGCTTGGGAGTGTTGACAGCAGCATATGGAGTTAAGATGGCCAGCTGGAGTGTAATTCACAGCACAGTTTGAGCAGATTGTGAATGTTTCCATACAGAAATGTTGAGAAGCTGGGGAGCCAAATGCATTAGTGAGTAAAATCAGATCAGTCCAGAGGGAAGACTATCAGAAAGGAGAAATGAGAGGCCACTTCTACTCCTTTGCCTTTGAGCCTGAGTGCCTTTTCAGTAGAAACCATGCCAGAGCCACTGAAGTCACAGCCAGACCAACTTTCTTAAAGGGTCAGAAGTATCAGTCCAGGGGTATAGTACTGGGTAGCCATGACTGACAGCTCATAAGATCGGACCATACTAATCTTCCCTTTGCAACCAAGATCAACTTAATGACGCTCGTTGCCATTTTTAGAGTGATTTAAAGTTTGCAAAGCCCTTAGGCTCCAAGGATCAGAGATTTAGAGCTAAAAGTAGTTCAACCCCCATAGCATACAAATAAGGAAACTGAGGCCCATGGTTAAGTAACTTGCCCAAGGTGACATAGATGATAAGTAGAAGAGTCAGGATGAAAACCCAGGTCCTCTGGTGGCAAATGCAGCACTTTCTCTACTACACATGGAGCTTCTTCCACATTAATTAATTTAAAAACATTTATTAGATGCCTATGTATGCTACCATAGAGGCACAAATGCAAAGCTGAGGCAGTTTCTGCCCTCAAGGACCTTATATTCTAATAATGGGAGACAGAGGGAGGGGGACTTGAGGAGTCACAGGGATGGTGAGTTGAGTCATAAGGCAATTGATGGTTCTGATTTCTCCAGAAGCAATAACTGGTACTGATGAACTCTGAGCGCAAATCGAAGTATAATTTTCTTTTTTAAAAAAATAGCTTATACTTAACCCTAATTGCCTAAAAAAAATAGCTTATACGGAAATATGTTTTGCATTATTTCACATGTATAATTGCTTTCCTTCTCAGTGGGTGAGGGAAGGAATGGGAGGGAGGGAGAGAATTTGGAACTCAAAATTTAAAAAGAAAAAGATGCTAAAAATAAATAATAATAAATTGCAATTTAAAAAAAAACCTAGTGCTGATTTGGTGACTGTGCCCAGAAAAGTACAAGGCAATAGCTTGAGGAAGGGGTACATTGTGACTTGGTATAGCTGATATCATTGGAGCAACAAAGGTAGCAGTGATACAGTGAATGAATCTAATTTTTAACAAAGAACATTAATTTCCAAAATATCTCCTGCCTCTAGGCCTTTGCACAAGCCATCCCCTATGCCCGGAATGCTCTCCCTCCTTAATACCACCTCTTAGAATCCTTAGCTTCCTTCAAAGCTCAGCTCGTGTGTTCCCATCTCCAGGAAACCCTTCCTGATCCTCCAGATTGTGAGTGCTTTCTTTCTCTTTAATTTACCATGTATACAATCTATTTTTAGATTATACCCCCCTCCCAGTAGATCATAAGCTCTTTCCCTAGAATATAGCATAGTGCTTCATACAGCAGGCATTTAATACATATTTTCAAGTTTGGATCATTTGATGTTGAATTAAGTGCCCGCTATGTACAGCTACATGCAAGACCTTAGGGGCAACATAAAAATACTTAAAGCAGAGGTCTGATCATGTCACACTCCTGCCAAAAGTCTTCAGTGGCTCCCTATTGCCTCTAAAGGGGCAGCTAGGTGGCTCCACAGTGCATAGAGTGCCAGGCCTGGAGTCAGGAAGACTGTTCTTCCTGAGCTCAGATATAGCGTCAGAATTTACTAGCTATGTGATCCTGGGCAAGTCACTTCACCCTGTTTGCCTCGGTTTCCTCATTTGTTAAATGAGCCAGAGAAGGAAAATGATGAACTGCTCCTGTATCTTTGCCAGGAAAATCCCAAATGGGCTCAGGCAGAGTCGGACATAACTGAAAGGACTGAACGACAAAAAATTGCTTATAAGCCAAATACAGACTCCTTAGCTTGGATTTAAGCCCCTTCACACGCTCTCTTTTCCAACTGGACCGGACTGGATGGCCATTCCCTGAGCTAGACTAGCACTCTGGGCAGCTCCCTGCCTTCTTGGCTGTCATTGACAAAACTCCATTTCCATCGCTGTCAATCATACACAGCTCCTGGGGCTCCTGCCTCCTGACCGTTTGCATTTCCTCTCCATTTGACCATCCCAGCCAGCTCTGCCTGGACAATCTTAGCTCCTGACAGTCATCAGGAATTTGCTGCAGGCAGAGACAGGTACTCAGACTGTTTCTGGTCTGCTTTTCAGTTGGAGGCTGGGTCCAGAGTTAGACAGCTAGAAATGTCTGAGACTGTATTTAAACTCAGGTCTTTCCAACACCAGGCCTGGCACTCTATCTGCCGTGCCACCTAGCTGCCTGTGAATGTGGGTCTTTGCATTTGTCCTTTCCTGCTTTTAGATGAGGCAGGTAGGTGGCACAGTGGCTAGCGTTCTGGACCTAGAGCCAGGAAGACTCCTCTTCCTGAGTTAACATCTGATCTCACAAACCTTACAAGCTATGTGACCCTGGGCAAGTCACTTAACCCTATTTGTCTCAGTTTCCTCATCTGTAAAATGAGCTGGAGAAGAAAATAGCAAACTGCTCTAGTATCCCTACCAAGAAAATGCCAAATAGAGTCACAAAGAGTCAGACACAACTGAGCAAGAAAAGCTTTTAGGTGAAAGAGCGCTGAAGATGTCTACAACCTTGTGAGCCTCTCAAGGTCAGAACTGTGACCCATCAGAGGTCTAGGAGCTGGTATTTATGCCAGTCTGTGGCCAACCAAGCCTAGTCTGCCCTCAGAGGTGGCTAGGTGGCACACAGTAGATAGGGCACTGGGCCTGGAGTCAGGAAGGTTTGGATTCAAACCTAGCCTCAGACCTCACTAGCTGTGTGACCCTGGGCAAGTCATTTCACAGCTTCTGTCTCTATTTCCTCAACTGTAAAATGGGGATAATAATAGCACCTACCTTGCAGGGTTGTGTGAGGACCAATAAGTTAATATTTATAAAGTGCTCAGTACAGCATCTGACACATAGTAGGTGCTTAATAAATGCTTATTATTTGATTGTTGGCTATTTAACCTTGAGTCAGTCACTTAGCTTCCTTGGGCTTCAGTTTCCTAATCTAGCAAATGAGGGACTTGATTAGGTAACCCTTAAGATCCTTTCTGGCTCATATTCTATGCTTTCAGTAAAGTGAAGAAGTTTGTCCTAACATTAAATGGCAACTCCCTTCACCCCCACTTCTACTCCCACTGTGCCCAGTTCTGTCTTCTGGGGCCAAGCACAACAAGTGTCATCCATCTTCCATGTGACCAACCTTTAACAATGTAAAAGGTGACTGCTTTGTCTCCCCTAAATCTTCTCTTTTTTTGAACTAAGCATTCTTGGTGCCTTCAAACGCTTTTCATCTGGCCTGGTGTCCAGCCTTTTCACCAACACAGCCACCCTCCTCTGGACCTGCTCCAACTCGTCAGCGCCCTTCCTCAAATGGGGCATCCAGAGCTGAATTTGATACTCTCGATAGAGTTGGGCCAGGGCAGAGGACGGTGAGACTTGTCACCTCCCTCATTCTGGACACGATGCTTCTCTATCAAAGCAGTCTGAGATCACTTCTGTGATCACAGCCCAAGCTCCTCCAACAAGGCTCGTCACTGGGGATTTCGTCTGTAATGAACTCTCTTCCAAGGAAAGATAATGACCTTCAGTGGGATTTCGTGTCTTCTTTTATTGGCTGATACCTTGAGCTGACTTTGGAAACAGACAAAGCAAAGGAACCATTTCCAAGTTGCCTCCATGGCCTAAATGCGTATCAAAACTCAGCTCTCCTTCTCTTGCTCCTCCCCAGCTAACTATCCTCCTCTCCCATGATCTCTCCTACTTTCCCCCATCTCTGATAAGGAGATGGTCCTTCTCTTTGCCAATGCTATTCCCTTCCCAGCTTCTCTGGCGCATTGCATCCTCAATTGCCCCTACTCTTGAATCTTCAACTTCCTGAATCAGCTGATTCCTTCCCTACTGCCTTTAAAACATGCCCAAATCTCAAACCCCCCCCAAACCCTTGTATTTGACTACTTTGTGTGTGTGTATACATACATACATACATACATACATACATACATACATACATATATGTATGTATCCACTTTTTATTTATTCTGTATGTATTTTAACATAAACATGTCTCTCCATTAGAATATAATATAATATAATAAATATAACATAATATAACATGAATATATTATAATCTCATTGTGAGTTAGGATAGTTTCTTTTTTTATATTTGTATCTCATGATGCACAGTAGGCCCTTAATAAGTCAAGTTAAGAAACATTTATTAAGCACCTATTACTACAGATAATAAAGACTTGTTTATTGATTAATGGACAGATGGAGAGTAAAAATAGAATCCATGCCAGGCTCTTGATCTTTATGACTTTAAGCATGTTTAAGCTGTGATCTAGTAGAAAGAACAAAGGGTGTAGAAGCTCAAGACCTGGGTTTGACTCTTAGATGTCATTTACTAGCTGTGTGACTCTAGGAATGTCATCTTCCTTCTCTGAGGCTTGGTTTCTTCTTCTGTGAAATGAGGATTGTAGTATTTATGCTACTTAGCCCCCACAGGGTTGTTGTGAAGAGACTGACTTGTAAACTTGAAAGTACTATGTAAATGGAAGATTATTTATTCATTTATAGAATCACAGAGTTTGAGAGACTGAGGGGTTCTTCAGCAGCTGCCTAGTCTGATCCATGCCCCAAAAAGAAACCCTGCCACAACAGAGCAGAGAAGTGGTCATGCTATCTATCCAAACAATTGTTCGACAGTTTCCAGTGAAGGGTCACCCACTACCTCCCCAGACAGCCCATTCCACCATGGGATGGAGCCCTAATTGTCAGAAAGTTCCTCCTAATTACTCAGATAGATCTGTGATCTTCTCAGTTTAGAAGTTTGCCCCAATGATGCAGAGAGAAACCCATCCATAGCCAGTCATCCAATGAGACTGTTTTGTCTAAATTCTCTCAGAGGTGTACCATAAGGGGTCTACCCACAATGCTGGAGGCCTTTGTTGCTTTCTCTCAGCATCAAAATAATGATAATGACAGTGGTAATAATAATAATAACATTTATATAGCTCTTTAAGGCTTTTAAAGTACTATACATATGTTAAGTCACTTAGTAAAGAGTACCAATCTATCTTTGATGTCTTTATCCAAATCATCAATAAAAATATTAAACAGTAAAGGGCTAAACACAGATGCCAGGCACACTCCATTGAAGACATTCTTCCAAGTTGACATTATCTTTGAGTCTGGCCATTCAACTAATTCCAAATCCATCTGACAGTACTATCATCTAGCCCACATCTCTCCATCTTTTCTACAAGAATAGTATATGGTATTGATCAACTCAATGACCAATCATAGTTGCTGAGGACTCGTGATGAAACAAGCTGGCCACCTCCTCTTAGAGAGATGATAGGGGCAGCTAGGTGGCACAGTGGATAGAGCACCAGCCCTGAAGTCAGGAGGACCTGAGTTCAAACCTGGCCTCAGACCAAACACTTGACATTTACTAGCTGTGTGACCCTGGGCAAGTCACTTAACCCCAATTGCCTAAAAAGAAAAAAAAAAGAGAGATGATGGACTCAAAGTGCAGATCAAGAATTTTTCTTGGAACACAGCCAACATGGAAATTAATTTTGCTTAATTATATATATATATTTGTAACAGGGGATTTTGTTTTTGTTGCTCAGTGTGGGGTGGGGGAGAGGGAGTTGGGAAAAGATAGACAGGAGAGAAGGTGATCTTTGTTTAAAAAAATAATATGAGATATCAATTTTTTTTTTGCTAAAATACAGGTAAACTGTAGCTATCCTATGCTTCTGATCTGTTTGGTAGGCCTATCAAAAGAGGAAATCTGGCTAGCCACAGGCATGACCTGTTCTTGATGAAATCAAGTTGCCTCTTCGTAATAATTTCTTCCTTTATTTTTTCCAGATTTTACTTTAATAATCCATTCCAGAATTTCCCCAGGAATCGAAGTTGAACTCACTGGCTTATAGTTTGAAGATTTCATTCTTTGGAAACCAGAACATGTATCCCTCTCCAGTCCTTGGATACCCATCCTGTTCTTCATGGTTGTTCAAATATCACTGACGTTGGTTTAGCAATCATGTCCACCAGTTCTTTCTCCTCACTTTATCTTTTCTGCAATATCAGCTCTCTACTATCCAATTTTTGTTTTGCCCATAGATGAGTATCCTTGGCAGAGAAAGCAGCAAAAATAATAACTGATCAGCTTCGTTTTCTCTCTGTTTTCAGGCATCCCCATCCCATCCAATCCCATGCAGTGGGCCTACTCTTCTTTTGATCCCCTTTTCTCAATATAGCTAAAAATTTATTTTTTCTTATCCTTAGCCTTCCTTGCGAGCCTCAGCTCATTCTGATCTTTGGCCCTCCTGGCACTATTACAAGACCATGCTACACTTTTGTAGTCATCCTCTCTTGCTATCCCTTGTTTTGGTCTTGTATATATATCTTTTAAAAATCAAAGTCAACTTGTGAGTGCTTCCACGTGGCTTTTTTTTTTAAGGAAACTGCTGGTTTTTCCTCCTCATCAGAATCGTTTTCTCTTGTATAAATCTATGAATTTCTCTAAGTCTGTTAAAAAAAACCCATTCAAACAAGGTGACAGAAAAGGGGACTCCACTGGAACTCACCAGCTTCTGCTCAGGCTTCATAGTCATTAGATTATAGATTTAGGTCTGGAAGTCACTGAGTCAAACCCTTTATTTTATAGATGAGGAAACAGACTCAGAAAGGTGAAGTGAGTGCAACTGGCTAATATACACCCCAAGCTCCACATATACAAACTGTAATTTCTTATGGTCCACAAGAGGGTCAGGACTTCTGAATATTTGGAGCTATATACACTTTCACCCAGAATAATAGAACTCAGCCATGCTCCAGTCTGTCATAAGATCAGAGATCTGGAATTAGAAAGGACTTTAGAGGCTATTGAGTCCAAACCCCTCATTTTACTGATGAGGAAACCGAGGTGTATAGAGGGGAAGTGACTTGCCCTGGGTTACACAGATGCTAGCTGCTGGAAGCAGGATTTGAACTCTGGTCTTCATGACTGTAAGCCCGGTGCTTTATCTACTGTGCCCCCTAGCTGCCTACTATTCACAACTTTCTATGCTAGTGTGTCATCATGACATGACATGGTTTGGTATCACTTTCCATCTTTTTTTTTTCTTGCAGAGACAATAATCAGGGCCTTCAGAATCTCCTCTATGAAATTTAATATCACAGTCTGTTAATGTCTAATCTGATTGCTTGAAGACTGTGCTTTCATATGTTCAAAAATCAAGGCAGGTGGCTGGTCAGTCAATGAAGAAGCATTTATTAAATGCTTACTGTGTGCTAGGGGTGCAGTGGTCTTAGAATCAGAAAGACTCATCCTCATAAGTTCAAATCCAGACTCAGGCACTAGCTGTGTGACCCTAGGCAAATCACTTAACCCTGCTTGCCTCAGTTTCCTCATCTGTCAAATGAGCTGGAGAAGGAAATGGCAATTTTGTGAAGAAAACCCTAAATGGGGTCATAGAGAGTCGGATGTGACTGAAAAATGACTGAACAACAAAAAGTGAAATGGCCAGGTTAAGACTAAATCAAAAGAAAGTTGAGAATGAATGGAAGAATTATTTAAAACTGTTAGGCATAGTTTTAAAGCTATCTATCTATCTATCTACTACCTATCAATCAATCAATCAATCAACATTTATTAAGTGCTGGGAGCTGTGCTAAGTGCTAAGAATGCAGAAAGAGGCAAAAGACATTCCCTGCCCTCAAGGAGTTTACAATCTAACGGGAAGACAACACTCAGACAACTCTATACAAAGCGAGTTTTATACGGTATAAATAGGAAATGATCAACCTAGAGAAGGGGCTGGAATTAAGAGGAGCTGGAGAAGGCTTCCTGTAGGAGGTCTATTTTAGTTGGGACTTAAAGGAAGCCAGCAAGAACAAGAGTAGTTTGTCTGTCTGTCTGTCTAGACACCCAGACAAGCCTGTGCCTGTGTATTTTCTGTGCTGTTTTTTAGGGGTGACTGCAAGAGAGAATTCTGACCCAAGGCTGCATGTCTGCCTGAGGGTGCTTTGAAGAGAAGAGACTTTTTTTGCTTTGAGAGAACAACCATGGTGCCAGCCTCTCTTCAGGACTGACTCAGGATATTTGTAGAGGGAAAGAAAGACTTTAGAAGCCCTAGACATGTAAGGGAAGCAGGCTTCTCAGCATGTCCTTGGTTTCTAGCTTGCCTTCCTAGAGAATTCCTACTTGGGTGAGACCAGAGTCTTTTGAGCTGAGATATCATCTCTCGCATATCTAAATAGCTCATTCACTCTGTATGTTTCTGATATATTATAATGCATATAACTCAGATGATGACATAAAGCTAAGGCTGGGGGGAGGAGCAAGGAATGACAGCTTTATGTTGTAGGTTAGTCAGGAACGGAAAAAGTCCCAGCCGGGACAGAACACTGAGTAAGATGAAATTTAATAAAGATCATTCTACACTTGGGTTTTAAAAACTCAACTTCTGAAGGATGGAGGGGAGGAGACAGGTGTGAAAAGATCTAGGGACTTTAGCAGACTGGAAGCTCAATAATGAGTCAACATTGCTGTGCAGAGGACAGAGAAACTAGTAGGACCTGAAGCTGCTTGAAGAAGGGTAACATCCAGGACTAGGGAGGTGATGGGCCTGCCTGGTCTGCCGAGGTCAGACCACTTCCCTGGTGTTTGTGCTCATGTCAGGGTGGCACATTTTAGGAAGAATGCTGACAAACTATAAAAGTCAGGAGGAAGGCAATCAGGCTAGGGAGTGGACTTGAAACCAGGGTATATGAGAACCAGCTGAAGGAAAAGGGGATAGTTATCCTGGAGAAAAGAAGATTTGGGAGGGACTTTATTGTAGTCTTTTAGTATTTGTGTCTGACTCTTTGTGACTCCATCTGGGGTTTTCTGGGCAAAGATACTGGAGTGGTTTGCCATTTCCTTCTCCAGCTCATTTTACAGATGAGGAAACTGAGGCAAACAAGGTTAAGTGATGTATGTTATCACATCCTTAGCAGATATTTCGAGGAGTGTCTCACGGGGACTTTTTGAAGTTAGGATGGATTTTCTCTATATATTCTGTACCCTCAGAAGAATAAACTGAGTCAGTTCTACTGCTCCGCCTGGGTCATGTCTCAAGTTTATTTCGCGCCTTTCCGTTCGGTGTACTATCTGGTTGCGGGCAACAGAGTGACTTGCCCAGACTCACACAGCCAGTAAGTGTCTGAAGGCAGATTTGAACTCATGAGGATGAGTCTACCTGACTCCAAGCTTGGAGTCTATCCGCTGTACCACCTACCTGCCCCCCTTCCCCCACTCTATGCCAAGTACCATACTAAATACTGGGGATATGCATACTAGCAAAAAGAGACAGTCCCTGCCTTCAAGGAACTTACATTCTAATGGAAGAAGACAACACCCAAGAGGAAGCTGAAAGGGAGGGGTTTAGAGCCTGAAGCAGAGCTGAGTGGAGAATGAAGGATGACCAGCCTGGGCCCCTGTCTAAAATGGAGGCCCCAGGAGGAGCTTACCAAGGGGAGAAGGGGTCTAGAGGGGTGGAGGAAAGTTCCAGGATGAAAAGTGAATCTGTGAAATGCAGATGGCTCTATCTCAGGTCTACAAGTCTTCTGATTCTATGTGGATGCTGATTCTTTGCATGAAATAGAGAGTAGTGGATGCCAATCTAACCCAAGTTCCACAGATCTCCCTCTCATCCTCCTTCCATTTTGGTCCTATTTTTTTTTAAAGGCAATTGGGGTTAAATGACTTGCCCAGGGTCACACAGTTAATAGTATCAAGTATCTAAGGTCAAATTTGAACTCAGGTCCTCCTGACTTCAAGGCCAGAGCTCTATCCACTGCGCCACCTAGCTGCTTCTTAAGACATTGCTCCCCTTACCACAACTCTGCACACCTTTGCTTATGCACCTGGTACAAACCTTCCACCTGCAAATTCCAGCCCCCACTAAAATCCTACCTTTTTCAGGCAGATAAGTACCTTTGACCAAACTAAAGTTTGGTCAGAAACTTCTTTCTGAAATCTGATGTTCTTACAGCACAACTACCCCCACAGTTTAGCATTTAATCTTTGACTGGTTTTATAGCCATATAATGCTTTCTTGGCCATGCCCACTAAAGTATCACCAGGGACATCAGGATTCTAGAGGCACTGTTGATTTCCAGCAGAAATCTCCTAGAATTTTCCTCATCTGCTTCTTCTCCTCCCACATCTTTTGCCCTGATCTTGGAACTTTCCCTGACTGTCTTGCCTCTCCCCTGCCCCCATCTTTGGAATTATGGGAAAAAAGAGAGGTGGAACCCATTGAGGCACTGCTGGGATAGAAATGATGGAAGAGCTGGAGCCATGAGGTCACAAACACTGGATGTCGGGGTCCAAAGCAGTGTGGGTGAATCATGTCCAGGGCTTGTCAGAGGGGAAACTGCATCGCTGCAAGCCATTCAGATGGCAGATCAAAGGAAGTGATTCTTCTTTATACTCTTCTCCTTTCTCTTGTTCTCCTGACAGAGTGAATTCCCCTTTGTGAGCTTGCTGTTTCTCTTATTCCAGAAGGCTTATCCTTGTTTCTTATCCCTCTGGGATGTTCCTACAGTTTGCAGGTTGGGTCCCCAGAGGAGTGACTATTCTCAGAGTACAGGGGTGTATCCTGTAGAACCTGTCTTCTAAAATAGCCCAAAAGCCCCCACTGATGTTCTTCCTTTTAATAACCAACCAGTAGACTCAATTAGCTCTTAGCAAAGGCATTTACTCAAATGGCATAGCAAAAACATCTCCCCATTTATATCTGGGATATACTTATCCACAAATTTGCACTGTGTCTATGGAAAGAGTGGGCATGTTGCAGCCTAAGGGGTCTTGGGAACCCCCAAAATGCAAGGGCAGAGTGCTTGGGTCTGCCTCAAAAGAATCCAACCACTTCTTTCAAAGTAGCAAGTAGCAAGTTTTATTTGTGAAATAAATAGAAGCAGGCTACACTCCTAGTGGGTCTGCACATTTGATAGGGACAAGATTGATGTTTTTATAGGGAAAAAAGATTGTGGGAAGATTTGGATGGGATTAAGGAGTGGGAAGTAGCCTGGGGTGGTCTAGAGGTAACAGAATGAAGGGATGGGCTAGATGGGGAGCAGGGCACAATGAAAGGACAGTTGAAAGGATTACTGGGATAGGTGATGCCTCAGGTGAACACCAGGGATCTGGGCTGTGTGGGAAAGTCCAAGGGCTTTTCCTTTTTGGTGTCCAGATCCCAAAGACATGGTCTTTTCCTTTTAGGGGTTCAGATCCCATCTTCATTAGGCATAAACTTGGAGTTAAATGGTAGTGAGGAACACGTATAGTTAAGACAACTAACAACTCTGGAACAGCTAGACTTTTTTTCATAGAGCCCTCAGGAAATTATTTGCTGAGCTTCTGCATTGCACTGGACTGCCTAGCTTGCTCCTCAATGGGCAGCATCTCCAACCTTAGGCTCAGCTCCAGTCGTGCTGGAGTTTACCCAGGCTTCTCCAGTTCTTCAATCTCTGGGCCCAGGCCCTGAGGTTTGCCACCTCTCATAGGAGGGCAAAGTCTCCAACCCCCTAGCCTTTCTTTTGAACAACTCTTCCAGGCTCAAGGCATCTTCCCTTTAGGGAAAAGACTTCTCCCTAATTTTTGGTGACCATGATTACATTTCCTAAATCTTTACTACACCATCACCAGGCAATGGTCATTTCCCCAGTAATCACCAAATAGCTCTGGGGTTCAGGGTTCCTCCACTGTTGTTGTAAGCTAGAAGATTCTCCAGTTCATACATGCAAATGAGTGATTGGGAGAAAGTATAAAAACAATATACCGGACTGGGGGCAAGTTAACAGTCTCAGCTGGCTTTTTCATATGCAAACGAAGCCACTCAAAGCTGCACATTCTTTACTAGGCTAGAATGATCCGCTCACATCTGAAAAGAGGTTCATTTTCTACAAAGGGCAAATGTAGTCTGAGGGGATACATCCAGACGTTTCTGTGTGTAACTTGCCCTCAGAGGCCTGCAGTTTTGCGTAAGTCCAAAAGGGGGCAAGTTCTGTACTGAAAAATGTTTACCCTTTTGTGTTTAACATTTTATTTTGTCTCAAGCCAGTGGTAGTGATAAAGTTGTTACCAACTGAATAGATTGCATTGAATGTGGTGTAGAGACGGGCTGTTGGTAATGCCAGGGAACAGAAGGAGATAGATTTAAATATTTTGTTAAAGGTTGACTTCTGGCTGGGGGCTCTGAGCTATAAATGAGAGAGTTATTGACTCATTTTCACAAATCTCTAAGACAGAGAATTCATTTACTATGCCTTCTCCCATTTACAAGGGTGGTGACTGGCTAGGATGGTATTGAGATAGGCAACTGCCGTTTCTGATGGCACAGTGGATAAAGTGCTAGGCCTGCAGTCAGGAAGACCAGAGTTCAAGGCCAGCTTCAGATACTTTTTTTAGCTGTGTGAACATAAGCAAATCACTCAGCCTCTGTTTGCCTCCACTGCAAAATAATAACACCTACTTTAGAAGTTGTTGTGAGGATCAAAGGAGATAATATTTGTTAGGAGTGATTAACACAGTGCCTGGAATGTAGTAGGGGCTGTATAAATGCTTATTCTCTCCCTCCCATTCCCACTGTGGTCTGGTTTGAAATAGTAATTTTCATAGCTTGCATTTATATTGCACTTTAAGGTTTGCAAAGTGCTTTACATGTATTATTTCATTTTACCCTCACAACAACCCTGTGAAGTAGGTGCTATTATTATCCCCATTTTACAGATGATGAAACAGGCATACAGTGACTTATCCAGGGCCACACAGCTAGTAAATGTCTGAGGCAAAATTCAAACTCAGGTCTTCCTGACTCCAAGACTAGCGCTCTATCTAACCAGTAGGCCACCTAATTGCCTAAAGTGGTTGGAAAGTCATGCCCCCAAGTAGCTCAGTACACACACACACACACACACACACACACACACACACACACCCCAGAATGGCAACATTACTGCTACATATTATTCTTTGTTATATCACAATTGCTACAATAAACTCTTCTATTATCTTTTCACAGTGCCTAGGAAAAAGCTGGGGATAGGGGGAGCTTGAGAAAGACTCAGTTTCCCTCCACTTGGAGGGAGCAGTTTTCTCTGCTCCCTGGACTAGCCCGTATTTTACCCATCCTCCTCTTTCCCTCCTTACCAAGCCTTGTTCCCTTTGAAAGTGGCTTGGGAAGCGGAGGAGGAAATCAGTCTTAGTTGCCTCCCTAAGTACTGTGTAATCGGATCTGGTGAGTGTTGTGAATTCCATGAGAGGGGGCAGAGAGAGGTACTTCTAGGGAAAGTCCGGTTACTCTGATCTCACCCAAGCCTAAGGGGGAGTTGCTGGCTGAGGTGATAGGTGGTGGAGGGAGGGGGGTGGTTGGAGTTCAGATTTATCTACCCTAATGACCTGGGGATAGAAAAAAGAAAGTGTTCAAAGAAAATGGAAAGTAAAGCATCTCTGAAATTGTAATGTAAAGTCAAAGGTAAAATGTGGTTTGATATAAATTCGTTTCTCACTTCTTAGGATTTAGAAGAGGAAATCCAAATCCCTCGTTCTACAGATGAGAAAACAGCATCCTGAAAAAGCAAAGACTTGCCCAAAGTCACACAGAGAGTAACTAGCACAGCTTTGCACTGCGGCTAGGAAGCTGACCCTTAAAACTATGAAGACCTGGGTTCAAATCCCCCTTCTCCCCAATAAATCATGGCTATGTGACTTTAGGGAAGTCACTTAATTTCTGTCTTCCTACCTCCAGGGTTGTTGTGGGAAGAAAATGAGATCATATTTGTAAAGTAATGAAATCATAAATCTAGTCTTGATTCTGGCAAATTCTCCAATTGGTCAGTTCTTCCTGCAACCTCCATTTTGAGGAAGGACCCATGTTCCTCCTTCATCACTCTCCAGGACCAGCTCCTGCCTCTCTGGACTTGCCTCTCCAACACTGCCCCAAGAAGCCTTGTCCTGGAAGATGCTGCCCTCCTTACCCCCTTCCTTTGATCAGTCAGTTCTTCCTAGAATCTCCGTTCTGAAAGCAGCAACATTCACTCCCTCATTCCTCTCTAAGCTCTGCTCCTGATTCTCTTGGACGTTTTTCTCCTTCATATGGTACCTTTTCCTTCCGCAGCCCCCTTTCTTACATTATCTTTCCTCATCAGAATAAAAGCCCCTTAAGGGCAAGGACTCTCTTTTTGCTTATATTTGTCTTCTCAGTGCAGAGCACAGTGCCAGACACATAGTAGGTGCTTAATAAATTCTTGCTGGCTTGACTTATTTTTCTGCCCCCAAAGCTCTTACTAGTTCATCCTACTACTTCTTAGTAGTATATCGCTGCTCCACAAAGTACAGTTTGCCTTGCAGCTCACCAGGGTGACTCTTCATGGGGGTTTTCCACAGTTTCAAAAAAATAAAGGGAAGAATCCCTATAGCTCTAAAATTGACCAAACCAGTTTTGTTGCTGTTGATGTTGCAGAGACAAAAAAAAAAAAAAGACAAAACACCAGTCCATTTGAATAGAATTGAACATTCCATCGCAAACTCTATTGAAGGCAAGTGACACGTATAGGTTTGGGAGTCAGATGACTTTAGTCAGATTCAGCCTTTCACTCTTGTATGACCTTGACTAAATCAGCAATATAATACAGTACAACAAACAGTAGGACCTAGTGCAAGCAAAGCACTCTGCTAGAAGTTTGGTTGTCACGTCAGTCGTGAATGACTCTTCCTGACCCCATTTGGGGTTTTCTTTGCAAAGATACTAGAGTGGTTTGCCATTTCCTTCTGCAGTTCATTTTACAGATGAGGAAACTGAGGTAAACGAGATGAAGTGACTTGCCCAGGGCAAGTACACAGCTAGTAGGTGTCTGAGGCTAGATTTGAACTCGAGTCTTCCTGATTCCAAACCCAGCGCGCTATCTACTGCACCTCCTAGCTGCCTGCTAGAAGTTAGTGAGATAAGTCATATTGTCCTTAAACATGCATCTCACAGTCTTTAATAGAGATTCAAGACATCAACACAGATAACTAGAATGCAATATACAATATTACATGATAAATGCACAGGCAGACAGTTACAAAGCAATGAGATATGAGGGCTGAGGGGAAAGGTTATTACCACCTGGAGATATTAGAAAAGGATTCGTGTAGGAGATGCATTGAGTTGAACTTTAAGGAATGGGCAAAGAGAGTACCTCAATTTCTTTACCAGTCAAACAGAGATAAACCTATTTGCATTCTACTCAGGCAAGCTTATCATGAAGATAAAATGAGAAAATTGAGTGAAAAGTGTTTTGTAAACCATAACATGCTAAAGAAAGAATGTGAGCTATTATGAGCTATTATTCTTTAAGAACAGTGGGAAGTGACGTGCCGTGGTGGAATGGGTGCTTAATGGGCAATTTGGAGACTTGGTTTTGAATTCTATTTCCCAAACTTACTAGCTATGTGACCTTGGGTAAGTCACTTAATTTCTTTCAACCTCAGTTTCCTCATCCGTAAAATGTCTGTAGCAGTTGCACTTCTAATCTAATCCGTTATGCATTTATTAAGAGCCTACTATGTTCAGGAGACAGTGCTAGGCTCTGGAGGCTAGAAAGATGAAGTGACATATAGCTCTTGCCTTCAAGGAGATTATATTCTATTAAGAGGATGCAGTTTGTGGGGTTTTTTAAATAATATTTTATTTTTTCCCCAGTTACATGTAAAGATAATTAAAAATGTTTTTTTGAGTTCCAAATTTTCTTTCTCCCTTCCTCATCTTCCCTTTCCCTGAGACAGTAAGCAATTTGGTATAGGTTAGACATGTTCAATCATGCAAAGCATATTACCATATTAGTCATGTTGTAAAAGAAGACACATACCCAAAGGGGGTAAAATGCCAAAAAAATACAGAAAGTGAAAAACAGCATGCTTTGATCTGCATTCAGACTCCATCAATTCTTTCTCTGGAGGTGGATAACATTTTTTTCATCATGACTCCTTTGGCACTGTCTTGCATCATTGTATTGCTGAGAATAGCTAAGTCATTCACAGTTGATCATCATACAGTATTGCTGTTACTGTGAACAGTGTTCTCCTGGTTCTGCTCACTTCACTTTGCATCAGTTCATATAAGTCTTTCCAGGTTTTTCTGAAATCAGTTTGCTCATCATTTCTTATAGCACAGTAATATTCCATTATAATCATATATCACAACTTGTTCAGCCATTCCCCAATTGATGGGCACAAGGGGTTGCAATTTGTAAGAAGATAAATATGTGTACAATCATCTGAGGATGAAGACGGAGCCCTAACAACCAGGAACTTGGGAAAGCCTTCCAATAGGAGATAGCACATGAGCTGAGCCTTGAAAGGAACGAAGGCTTCTGGGAGGAGGTGAGCAGGGGGCTCTGTGAGCCTATGAGTGCATGCCAGTCATGGGGAACAGTTTGTGCAAAGACCCAGAGGTAGGAGATGGAGTGCCAGTTCTGGGGAAGAGTGAGCAGGACGGTTCGGCTAGAACCCAGGACAGGTGAAACAGAATCATCTATGATAAGCTTAGATAGATAGACTGAGGCCAGATTGTGAAGCTCCATAAATAAAAACATTAATATTTATTCATCTCCCTACTGGAACACTGGGCCCAGCTGACCTCTAAGAATTCCCAGGTTCCTTCAGGGTGCAATTCAAGTGCCAATTTCCTACAGCTCTGAAGAAAATCCTTGGTAAACTGGGCAGCACCAGAGAAAGGGGAGTTATTGTCATTCTACTCAAATGGCAAAACATTTTCCAGAATTTTGTTGCAAAGATTTTGATGAGAGGGTAAGATAATCCATGAAGCCGATAACTACTGCCCCCCCAAAAGTGGGCATCATTCATCATTTAGCTCCGTTACGAGAAATGGCAGGTGGTTGGGTTCCACAGAACACTGGGACTCAGAGATGGCATCTGATGGGATGAAGCAGGGTTCCTTGTAGAAAACAACAGAGGATACCATTGGAGCTCATTAGATACCTGGGAAGGCTGAAGACAACCATGACAGCCCAGAAATGAATGAACGCTTATTTAAAGGGGAGGAGGAGCGGCTGGCCGTTTCGTTGCTATCCTGTACAGTCAATAGAGGACCTGAGAAGGAATGAAATCTCAAGCTGGAGACCAGAATAGAGACACAAGACAGACCTGGGATTTCATCACTCTGGGAGCTCCCTCGGTCTCTGAACATGGACCATGGCCCCTGTCAGAGCTTCAGGCAATCAATAAGCATTTACATCTTCCCTCCTTTGCTCTAAGTTCTGCCTTCGGGGATCAAACAGAGCAAGTCTTATCATTTTTCCATACGACGAGCTAGCAAAATACTTGGAGGGCTATCGTGCCTCTCCCTCAGACGTTCTTTTCTCCAATCTAAACATGCCCAATTCCTTCAACCGACTGAAACCGAAAATGAGCGTTAAAAGAGAGTTAACCAGGCAAAGTGGGGTGCTCTATGAACTCGGTGATCTATTTACAAAGTTCCCAGTCCCCTGATTGCAAAGCAAACACCCGTGGTATCATGCCCCATCATGATATTCTCATTCTCTCCTCCTGGTTTGGTTTTGTTTTGTTTTGTTTTTTGCTTTTTGTTTGCTTGTTTGTTTTTGTTTTTGGCTAGGCAATGGGGTTAAGTGACTTGCCTAGGGTCACACAGCTAATAAATGTTATGTGTGTGAGGTCAGATTTGAACTCGGGTCTTCCTGAATCCAGGCCTCTATCCACTGAGCCACCTAGCTGCCCCTCTCCTCCTGTTATGAACGACAGCTTTCTGCCTGAACACCTCTGGCCAAAGTGAGGTTGATCCACCTGAGACTTCAGCACCTAGTGAGAATGCTGACCCTCATAGACTTACTCTCTGTCCATCAGGGAATTTCTGGCTGAATTGCTGCAAGCTCTGAGTGTTTGAGCTACATTCCCTCTGAAAAGCTGGATAACTAGATATCTCAGCTCACTTTGTCTAAAGGGAATGGGAGTGAGGGATAAGATTTCCTAAATGCTGATTATTGATGCAGAATCATGGAATTTCAGAATTGGAAGGGACCTCAAAAGTCCATTTAGTCCATCCCTGACAATTGGTCAGCCAATCTCTGCTTAAAGGCTTTCAGTGATAGAGAGCTCACTGCCTCCAGAGGTATCTCATTCCTCTTTTAGGTAGCTAAGTGGCTCAGCGGATAGAGTGCCGGCCCTGGAGTCAGAAGTACCTGAATTCAAATCTGGCCTCAGATACTTACTAGTTGTGTGACCCTGGGCTAGTCACATCATCCTGTTTGCCTCAGTTTCCTCACCTGTAAAACAAGCTGGGGAAGGAAATGGCAAACCACTCCAGTATCTTTGCCAAGAAAACCCCAAATGGGGTCACAAAGAATTGGATATGACTGAAATGACTAAACAACGATAACAAAAAAGTTTTGGGGGAGGTTTTTCTGTTATCAAATTGAAATTTGCCTCTCTATTCCTTTGACTCCTTTGGTGTGGTTTTGTCCACTAAATTGTGGGTGCTCTATGACAAAACCCTGATCACTCTGCCCTAATGACAACACTGATGGTCCCCTATGTCACCATATTTATGCCAATGGATGGAAAGGGGCTAAGGTGACCAAACTGTCCTATTTCCAGCTGAGAGACATTTAAGCCAACAAAATACAGTAGAAGAAACCCGTGCAAAAGCAAGGAGGTGGGAGATTGATTTGCTGAATGCTAGCAGTAGCAAGTGAGAAAGGAATGTATAATTTTCATATTAGTCGATACGATATGTGTAATGAATATACTAATAATTTTGTTTTCTCAAGAGCTGCCTTTTCCAGCTTGAGCTGATCAGTCAAACCGTGACAAGGCTCACAATCACTGGCATCCTTCTGCCTGCACGAGGTGGTCACGACCCTCAAAGACTTGACTCCGGAATTGTTGTGTCGTGGGACTTAGGGGTTTCTCATGGGAAACTACTAAGTGATTGTTTGTAATCCACCTTCCCCCTCCTTCCCCAGTTGTGATTTAAGTATATAACCTGTGCTTTTACTTCAGCAAGAGAACATTCCTAGCTCTGAAACTGATTAATTAAACTACTTGATGACTTTGCGCGGCTCTGAGCATTCTCAGGTTAGAGACTGGCTCAGTAAAAATCCTGTTAACACAAGTTAGCCAGTGGACTAAGTGTATCAAGGGAAGTAACTAGTAAGAATGCCAGAAAGATCAGATGGAGCCATAGAAGAAAAGCTTTGAATGCCAAACCACAGAGTATAAATTTAATCATGCAAGTATCAGGGAGCCAAGAGATAACTGAGTAGGGGGGAAAACATAGTCAGACCTGTGTGTGGAAGGTGGACTGGCATGGAGACAGACTTGGGGCAGAGGGACCATTTAGAACTACGGTTCTGCAAGAATCTAGGCAAGGGCTGATGGGGAGCTGAACTAAGACAGTGGCAGGAGTAGAGAGAAGGGAACATAGAGCAGTGATGTTTAGGAGAGCTGGCTACTGATTGGAAATCTGGGATGTGTGAAAGGGAGGAGTTAAGGGTGATACCAGGGTTATCAGCGTGGGTGGCCAGGAGGCTGGTGGTACCCTCCATGGAATAAGAAAGTGTGGGAAAAGTTAGGGAGGAGGGGAAGAGAATTTGATCTGGTTTGGACTTGGTGCGTTTGAGACGCTTATAGGGCATATACTTTGAGATGTCCAATAGGCAGGTGATGATGCAGGGTTGAAGCTCGGGGTCTCTAGGGCTGGACAAATAAATCTGGAAATCATCAGCTCCTGTGCCACATTGCCAGCTGCCATCTGATCATCTCAAACTGGATGACCCATAGGCATCCCAAGCCCATCATGTCCAATACTGAGCTCATAATCTTCCCCTCTCCCCCTGCAAGAAAAAAATTATCCCCTCTTCCAAACTTCTTTATTTCTGTAGAGGGCACCACCGTCCTCCCATGTCAATTCATTACCAAGTCGTAGTGATTTTCCCTCTCCCTCTCACACGTCGGCTGCCTTCTCTTCACTCACACAGCCCCCACCCTAGTTCAGACCCTCATTTCCTAGACTATTGTCACGTCCTTTGTCCCTCCAAAGGGAGTCTCTCCCTGCTCCAAAGCACTCTCTGAGCAGCTGCTGAAGTGCTATTCCTAAAGCACAAGCCTGACCTTGTCACTGCCCTCCTCAGTAAACCTCAATGACTCCCTCTTACCTGTAGGAGCAAGGATTACCTTTAGGCATAGGCATTTATTAAGTGCCTACTACGTGCCAGGCACTATGCTAAGCTCTGGGAACACAAAGAAAAAGCAAAAATGGTCCCTGCCCTTAAAGAAGCTACAATCTTTGGTGTTTTTTTATATTTTTAAAATTTTTTTTTTTTGCTTAGGCAATGGGGTTAAGTGACTTGCCCAGGATCACACAGCTAGTAAGTGTTATGTGTCTGCAGCCGCATTTGAACTCAGTTCCTCCCGAATCCAGGCCCAGTGCTCTATCCACTGCGCCACCTAGCTGCCCCAAAGAGGCTACATTCTAAATGTGATAAGTTGGACTAACTGGCCTTTGGGGTCCCTTCTAACTCAGACTCGGACTTGGTGATCTCTCTTATCTATCTTCTTTCTCTCATCGCTCTCCCCTCCCCCTCCTCTCTCTCCCTCTCCTCCATCGATCTTTCTGTCCTGTTTCTCTCCCTCTTTCTTTGTCTTCTCCTGTCTCTCTCCCTCTTTCTATGTGTCCTCCCTCCCTCCCTCTCTCTCTCTCTCTCTCTCTCTCTCTCTCTCTCCCTCACCCACATTGCTGTCTCCCTCTCTATATTTCTTTCATCTCTCTCTCTCCCGCTCCTTCATCAATTTCTCTCTCCTCCTTCCCTCCCTCTTTCTGTGTCTCCCTCTCTCCATTTCTGTCTTTTCCTCTCTCACTTATCCTACTTGTCTCCACTTTTTCAATTCCACCACAGCCAAAGCCTGTTAATGAAACAGTTGTCTTTTGTGCAGATTGCAACGTCTGCCTCTCCAGTTTCTCCCCTTCTCCTCTCCCATCAGGCTATAGTCTAGTTGTGAAAACCTTCTCTCTCCCCTTGCCTCAGCTCCATGAAATAAATCAGTCAGCAAGCTTAATGGGCCTGGAAGGAGCCTGAGCTCTCTGTTCTATGACCTATTGTTAGATTTTCATGGGAATGGGTTTTTGTGGGGAAATGGTATTTGTAGCCATTAGAGCCTTGTGTCCTTTCAGCTCCATGATGTGTCTAGCAGTAGAAGGGCTGAGGAATAATATCCACAGTGGGTGAGGCCAAAGAAACTAGTGAGAGCTTTTATGTTTGCTTTAAAGTACTAATAAAATTGTATGCCTACATAATAATTCTATGTATAAATGCATTACCCTCTATAGAAGGCAGCTAGGAGGCACGGGGGATAGAGCACTGGATCTGAAATTGGGAAGATCAGAGTTCAAATCTGGACCCAGAGGCTTTACTAGCCCTGTTGGACAAGTCATTTTACCTCTTGGGCCTCAGTTTCCTTTTCTGTCAAATGAGAGGGGTTGGACTAAAGGGCCTCTAAGGTTTCTTCCAACTCTAAATTTATGATCTTATGATCCAAGAATCAATCCCTGATTTCTCCAGCCAGAAATGATTGTTGCTCTCAGCCAACCTCAAAATACTTTGTATTCCTCTTATGCATCATTTAAAAATTTGTATTCTATTTAGAGGGGCAGCTAGGAGGTATAGTGGATAGAGTGCTAGGTCTGGAGTCAGAAAGACCCATCTTCCTGAGCTCAAATCTGGCTTCAGACAATTACTAGCTCTGTGACCCTGGGCAAGTCACTTCACCCTGTTTGCCTCAGTTTCCTCATCTGTAAAATAAGCTAGAAGGAAATGGCAAAGCACTCCAGTATCTTTGCCAGGGAAATCCCAAATGGGGTCACAAAGAGTTGGACATGACTGCAAAATACTGAAGAACAACAAATTCTATGTAGGGCTATAACTAGAAATTTTTTCACCTTGGACAAAAGCAGTTGGGGGAGCACGGAAGCATAAATGATAGCGGTATGTGTGTTGGGGGGGTCCAGCCCCCATCCTCTCTAGGGCTGGTAGAATGTGGGAATTGTGAGAGGGGATCATGGGATGCACACCATATGGCAGCCTGGGCCAACAGAGGTCCCCAAGGAGAGGTACAAGGACTATGGTGTCACTGAGACAGAAGCCTTTTCCCTAAATGTCAACACCCTGGGAGAGATCCCTATTTGCGCCTCCCTAGTTACAGCTCTCTTTTTATTTATCTGTGTATATGTCTTTACACAGGTGGCTAGGTGGCTCAGTGGGTAGAGTACTGGGCCTGGAGTCAGAAAGAACCCTGGGCAGGTCACTTAACCTCTGTTTGCTTTAATCCACTGGAGAAGGAAATGGCAAACTCTGTATCTTTGCCCGTATCTTTGCCAAGAAAACTCCATGGACAGGTATCGGCACGCTATGGTCCACGGGCAGACATGACTGAACAACAGCATCTTTAGGCGGTCAATAAACACTTATTAAGCACCCACTGTGTGCCAAGCACAGTGCTGAGGGTGGGGGATACAAAAAGAGGCAAAAGACAGCTCCTGCTCCCTCTATCGGGGGAGACAATAAACAAATGTATGCAAAGTATACACAGCATAAAGAGGAGATAATTAATGGAAGGACGTCACCAGAATGGAGAGGGATTGGGAAAGACTCCCTGTGGAAGAAAGCGTTTCACCTGGGACTTAACGGAAGGCGGGGAGGTCAGCAGGACGAGACAGGTGAACTCACCATCAGGCTCCTACAGGTTTTTGTGGGGCCGCGTATTCAGAGATGAAGATCACTTTAAGCGCTTGAGTACTTACACATACTGATTTGCTGCTTTTTCCCTATACTCCTATAAAGCCCTCGACTCGTAATGGAACGGAAGTAGCCCTGGGTTCTCAAAGGCTATTCCAAGAAAATAGAAATCGAGTGCTTAGCCAAGCTACCGAACATCTTTTGTCGTTCTCGAGTCATTTTTAGTTGTGTCCGACTCTCCATGATGCCATTTGGGGTTTTCTTGGCAAAGGTTTGGGCTTTGCCCTTTCCTTCTCCAGCTCATTTTACAGGTGAGGAAACTGGGGCTAACAGGGTGAAGTGACTTGCCCAGAGTCACACAACTAGTAAGTGAGGCCAGATTTGAACTCAGGAAGAGGAATCTTCCCAACTCCAGGCCCAGCAGCTCTATCCACTGCACCATGTAGTAGCAGCACACAGTACGTGCTTAACAAAGGTTTGCTGACTTGATAAGCTTTAGCAGGTCCTATCCAACTGGAAAAGCTTCCAGTCCAGGACTGGTGAGGGATTCAAGAAAGCTATCTCCCTCCTAGGAGGTACGTGCAGGGGCTTTGATCCGGGAAAATGGAGGAAGTACCCAGGCAGATTCTCAAGGTACTGACAGATAGGATTTACCTCCCCGGGGTTCACCCCGTTCCAAGGGTCAGGGACTGCCTTAAAGAAGAGAATGTCTTCTGTTTTTTAATGGGATCTCAACGTCACAATCCAAGATGTTGCCTATTACAAAATACATGCTGGATGGTGGTGATGGCAATGATAGCTGGTATCCTTCATCCTTCACAGAGACCCATTAAAAATCCATAATGGGAGACCTCCATATTAACTGAGAGTCCAGGATGACTGTGATTATTTGCACCCATTTTAAGGAGTGAGTAGAAGAAAACATGACAGTAAATGCTGTGATACATGGCATCTGCCGTTAGAAGCCCCAGTGTAGATCAGAAGTACAGATTAGATGCTTAAGCGTCAGGCACACCGGGCCTGGAGTCAGGAAGACCTCAGCTCAAATTCAACCTCAGACACTGCCTAGATGTGTGACCTTGGGCAAGTCATTGAACTGCTATTTGCCTCAGTCTTCTCATCTGTAAAATAGGGATAATAATCACACCTACCTCCCAGGGTTGTTGTGGAGCTCTATTGAGATAATAATTAGAAAGCCATTGGAGCACAATAGGTGCTATAGAAATATTAGCTATTGGGGCAGCGAGGTGGCCCAGTGGATAGAGCACCAGCCCTGAAGTCAGGAGGACCTGAGTTCAGATGTGATACCAGACCAAACACTTGACATTTACTAGCTGTGTGACCCTGGGCAAGTCACTTAACCCTAATTGCCTAAAAAAAAGAAGAAAAAGAAGAAATATTAGCTATTATGGGAACAAAAAGGACATTTGGGACTCAGCACTGAACCCTTTGACATAGGGAATTGTTGCCTGTGTGGGAACATGGGCCCCAGCAAAGGACTGTGGGTTGGGCTAATAATTGTCAAAGACTAAAAGCCCAATACCCTTTGTGCCAGGTTCTAACCACCCAACTGGTTTTTCAATCAAAAGACAGAATGTTAAAAAATCTAGAATTCTAGGATCTCAGAGAAAGCAGGAGCTTCTGAGGACATCAAATGCAACCTCCCACCACCCCCATGCAGAAATTCTCCTCTATCACAGTTTCCCAAACTGAGTTCTGGTGACACCCACCCTCTGTGTATCATACAACATGAACAGGATTCCATGAGAACATTTTGAGATTTGTTATAATCTGTCCTTCTAAAATTAAATATGAAATTATATATGCCATCAACTTACTTATGGGCTGTAATTTTTCTGTATAAAAACAGATTGAATTTTCATGGCAATTCATTTCTTTCTGGGCCTCAGTTTCTCCATTGGTAAAATGAGGGGTTGACTAGATGATAATTCAAATTCTAAATCTTACAACATTATTTAGATTCAAAATGTATAATAAAATATAATTTATATTTTAATTCTAAGAACTCTAACCCTCTCTAACCTTACATTATCCCAGAGGTATTACAAATTCCCAGACTTCTCAGGTCAGCATTTATAGGTCTTATCCATATATTTCAAATCCAGTTGTGTTTGGGGACCAAGTTTGCTTGGGAAACATTCCTGTGCAGCAACCCTGAAATGTAACAAATGGTCACCCAACCCTCTGGTGATGGGGAGAGTTCACTATCTCACACAGCAGCACTTTTCCTCTTGTTCCCTTCAAACCTACCCCTCCCTTACTTCCCTTTTCTTGCTGAGGAAACCACCAATTCTTCCTCAATTCTTTTCTCTCGCTCTCGGCTCACATCCAATCAGTTGAGAGGTCTTATTGATTCTACTTCCACCTTTATCTTGTATCTGTTCTCATTTGGCCACCCAAATGTCCACCACCCTGGTTCAAGACCTCATCACCTCTTTGCCTGTGTAAGGGTGGAAGTCAATGAGTTGGCCGAACAATTACCCCAAACTACTTAAGGTGAATGTTGAAATACCTTAGCAAGGTATCAGACAAGTGTGAAAAACCCTGGAAAACTGTTTACACACACAAACCATCATTTGTATCTTTGCCAAGAGAACTCCATGAACAGGTATTGGCGTGCTATGGTCCACGGGCAGACATGACTGAACAACAGCATCTTTAGGCGGTCAATAAACACTTATTAAGCACCCACTGTGTGCCAAGCACAGTGCTGAGGGTGGGGGATACAAAAAGAGGCAAAAGACAGCTCTTGCCCCCTCTATCGGGGGAGACAATAAACAAATGTATGCAAAGTATACACAGGATAAAGAGGAGATAATTAATGGAGGGATGTCACCAGAATGAAGAGGGATTGGGAAAGACTCCCTGTGGAAGAAAGCATTTCACCTGGGACTTAACAGAAGGCGATGATAGGATGTCCATTCCAACTGGTTGAGGGACTTGGTAGATCTCATGACGCTTGTACAAAACCAGGAGCTATTTTAGAATCAGAAATTATAGTATCTGGAAGCTTAGGGTGGACAATTTCCAGTAAAGCCTCTGAGCAGGAAATCACCTGGGGCAACAAAGCGAGGAGAGTGCTTTGGTCTCAGCTTCCTCCTCCCTTCCTTGGCCAGAAAAGGACTTCGGGAATTTAGGAGGTCCAGAGGATACTGACTCTTTTACTAACAACCTAGCGGCATCCCTGGGACAATATTGGGAGCCAAATAGAGACTCAATGGGATGAAGGCAGATTCAAGGTTCTACAAAGATCCCAGCAGAAAAGATACCCCATACCTATGGAGAACAGTTTGAATACTCTAGCACAGGGGTGGGGAACCTGCAGCCTTCAGACCACATGTGACCTAGTTTATTCTGTAAAATTCGGATTTGGTCGAAAGGCTGCACTTAAGGACCTAGAAAGCCACATGTGGCCTGAAGGCCATGGGCTCCCCACCTGTGCTCTAAGGAAAGGATGTCCAAGAGCGGGGAGTAACCTGCATGTGCTGTCCAAGCTTGAACCCACTTTCTATGGACTCTGTTACGTGTTGGTGAGAAAGTGTAGCACTTTGCAGAGCGTGTTTTGTAACAATTGTCCTCACAATACCAACCTATTAAATACTCATTTGTCAAAACTAATTAAGTCTGGCTGACTAATCCATATCAACTGATAATCATGATGGAAAGAACGCCAGTTGGGGCTCAGTGTCCCCCAGAACATTGAGGAGAAATATTGCAAGTTGGCTCCAGGCAACCGACCTGCCCCTGAGAATGGATGTTTGAGGACTCTAGAGTCTACGTATACTAAACCTAGACTATTGCAGTAACCTCCCAATTGGCATTTCTGCCTTCACTCTCTTCCCTCTCTGTTCTTCATACAATTGCAATGGAATTTTTTTGTGCAGAAATTTTTTTTCTAAATTAAATTTTTATTTCTTCAATCAATGAAAATTCTCCCTCCCTCTCTCTGTCTCTCTGTCTCTCTCTCTCTGTCTCTCTGTCTCTCTCTCTCTCTCTGTCTCTCTCTCTCTCTCTCTCCTTTCCTGAATCCCTCCATTGAGAAAGAAAGAGAAATAAAATCCATATTACAAGCATGTATACTCATGCAAGGTAACTAGGTGGCACAGTGGTTAGAGTACCAGACCTGGAGTCAGGAAGACCTGAGTTCAAATCTGGCCTCAGACACTTACTAGCCATGTGACCCTGGGCAAGTCACTTCATCCTGTTTGCCTCAGTTTCCTCATCTGTAAAATGAGCTGGAGAAGAAAATGGCAAATTGCTCCAGTATCTTTGACAAAAAAATCCCAAAAGGGGTCATGAAGAGTAGGGACACCTCAACTCAAGAACAGCGACAACATGCAAAATAAGTCCCCACTGACCATGTGCCAGCTTAAATCCCCCCTTCTTTGGGAAGCCTTCCTCATCTTCCTTAGTTCCAGTGCCTTCCCTTTGCTAATTATTTCCAGTTTATCCTGTTTATATGTTGTTTATGCACAGTTGTTTGTATGTGGAGTTTTGCATTACACTGGGAGCTCCCTGAGGGCATGGATTGTCTCTCGCCTTTCTTTGTATCCCCACCATTTAGCACATAGTAGGTGCTTAATAAGTGTTTACCAACTAACTACTTACATTATTAGTCTTCTGGAAATGTGATTCATCATTAAGTTGGTGAGAGTTCTAAAGACTTTCAAAGTCATTTGTCTTTACAATTATGCTGTAATTGTATAAATTGTTCTCCTGCTTCCTCTCACCTCACTCTGCATCAGTTCATAGAAATCTTCCTGGATTCCTCTGAAATTGGCTCCTTCATCATTTCTTATAGTGCAGCAGTATCCCACCACATTTCCCAATTAATGAATGTCCCCTCAGCCTCCAGCTCTTTGGCTCCACAAGAAGAGCTGCTATAAATATTTTCAAACACATGGATCTGTTTTCTTTTTCTTTGATCTCTTTGACATATAGACCTAATATTGGTGTCATTGGACCAAAGGGGATGTACAGTTTAATAACTTTGGATGTAGTTTCAAATTGCTTTCTGGAATGGCTGGACCAATCCACAGATCATTAATGTACCTGTTTTCCCTCAGCCCCTCCGCATCGCATCGATCACTTTGCTTTCTTTGGTTATCTTTGCTAATCTGATGGGTGTGAGGTGGTAGCTGGGTTGTCTTAATTTTCTCTACCTGTTAGTGATTTAGAACATTTTAATATGATTAGTGATAGATTGGATTTCATTCTCTGAAAAATGCCTATTCATATCTGTTTACTATTTACCAAGTGGGGAATGGCTCTTATTCCTAAATCACAAGTCTGACTAGGTCATGCCCTTGCTCAAAAAGCGCCAGTGGATCCCTCTTGTTTCTAGGGAAAACATATGGATTCCTCTGTTTAGCATATAAAGTCCTTCACCATCTGGTTCAAATCACCTCTTCCAGGCTTACTGCACATTGGTCTCCTTCACCCACTCTGTTTTAGCTCTATATCTTACTATTCTCCATACACAACATTCCATCCTATGTCTCCACAGCAAAAGCTACCTACCCCTCATGACTGGAATGTACTCCCTGCCTCACTTCCCTGGGCAAGTCATTTAACCTCAATTGCCTCAAAAACAAACAAAAAACAAAGTTTAGATGAAATGCCACCTTCTAAAGGAAGCTTCTCCCCCAGTGTCCTCTCCCTGGATATTATTTCATATGCATTTTGTATTTATTTATGAGCATATCTATTGTTCCACCTAATGTAAGTTTTTTGAAGGCAAGGACTGTTTCATTTTTGCTTTGGAATGCCTAGACCCTAGAGCCTAGCACAGTATTTGGTACCCAATAGATGCTTAAGGTGGTATGTGTGACTCCTCACTATCTTTCATCGCCTATATCCAATCAGTTACCAAAACCTGTCAATTTCACCTCTGCAACACCTCTCTGCAATGTCTCCCCTTTCTCTCTGATTCTGCCACCAGTCTGTTCAGACCCTCATCACCTCTCCCTTGGACTACTGCACTAGCCTACGGGGGGTCCAACTGCTTCATCTCTCCCCACTCCAGTCCATCCTCCACTGAGCTGCCAAAGCGATTTTCCAAAAGGGCAAGTGTGACCGCGTCACCTCCCTATTCAATAAACTCTGGTGGCTCTTTATCACCTCCAGGATGAAATACAAAATGCTGTGTTTGGTATTCAAAGCCCTTCCTTAAAGTGTTCAGTAATTGTGAATTACTAATATTAAATTTGTTTTCTTATACCAAGAGTTTTGCCTTTTGGAGGTTCACAGAAGATTTCCCCTTTTCTCCATGAAACCTTTTTCAGATAAAGACACAACTGTTACCCAAGTCTTTTCTTCTGTAGGCCAAATATCTCCATTTTCTTCACCCAGTCCTCATGTGACTTAATTTTAAGTCCCTTCCCCAACCTTGTCAACCTCCCCTGGACATGGTCTGACTTGTCATGGGAGCACAGGATTGAAAGCTAGATAGGATCTTGCAGATACCTGTGTATGATATGATGGAAGAGAAGGATATTTGTGTGTACCCTTGTGGGGGGGGGGTTGGGGAGGAAGAAATTGGAGAACGGAAAAAGCAAGCAAATAATTGAAAGAAAAAGGTGGCATTTCATCTTAAATTCACAGGATTGCAGAGTTGAAGAAACTGAGGCCCAGAAAAGGGAATGACTGGCCTGGGGTCACACAGCTTACAGTGACTGTCTGAGGTGGGGCTCAGGCACATCTTCTTCACTCTTCCTGGCTCCAAGTCCAATATGCTGTCCACATTCCTGGGTGTACGTGTTTGTGTGGCACAGGGAACAGGGATGAATACTCACACAGATGCTCAAGGCCGTTGGAAGCCGGGAAAGTTAAATGTCTGGGCTTCGGTTTCAGGCTCTCAGACTTACTAAACAGCCATAAATTTGATAACCCTGTGGAACCCTTTTCTGAAAAGGTTGGGGAGCAGCTAGGTGGTGCAGTGGATAGAGCACCGGCCCTGAAGTCAGGAGGACCTGAGTTCAAATGCGGCCTCAGACCAAACACTTGACACTTACTAGCTGTGTGACCCTGGGCAAGTCACTTAACCCCAATTGCCTAAAAACAAAACAAAACAAAACAAAACTGAAAAGGTCGGAGCTCTTTACACACGCTTTTCCTTAGATTAGCTAAAAGGAGGGAGTCAGCAAACTGTGATGGAAAGAGCTCCATGGATTTGAAGTGGGAGCACTGGGATGCCGATGCTTGCTGTCTGCCACTTTCTAGGTGTATGAAGTTGAGCTAGGCATTCCCCACTCCTTCCTTCTCAGTTTCCCCATCTGTAAAATGAGGGGCTTTTGGATGAGATGACCTCCAGGGTACCTTCCAGTCCTAGGACCTCTGTAGTTCTCCTATGGAAATCATTTCCCAGGGTCCCTTGCTTGTCCTCTAAGTCACCCCTGACAAGATGGGTTACCTCTGACTCACCTTTCCACCCAAACCCTCTCTTCTTCCCTATTACTGCCAAGGGCACAATCACCCAGTCTTGTGACGTAGGTGTCTTCCTTGACTCATCCCTCTTTCTCACCCTCCTATATCCGATTTGTAGCTAAGTCCTCTCCATTCTACCTTCCAAGCATTTCTGCTCTCCTATATGCCCCCTTCTCTCCTCTGACGAGGCTAGCTGCTGGTGCAGACCCTTATCACCGAAAGTCTAGACTACAGCATAACCTGCTGGTTGGTCTACCTGCCCACTCCAATCCATCCTCCAATTGGCTATCAAAGTGATCTTAAAGTTCATGTCTGTAACCACCCCCTCCCACTCCCATTCAATAAACTCCAGTGGTTCTTTGTTACCTCCAGAATCAAATAAAAAATATCCTCTTTGGCTGTTAAAGCGCTTTACAACCTGACCCTTTCCTACCTTTCTAGTGTTTTTACACCTTACTCCTCTCTCCACGTGCCGGGGATCCAGCTACACGGGCCTCCTCGACTCCATACATCCCGTGCCTGGAATGTTCTCCCTGCCCATCTCTGCCCCAGGCTTCCCTGGCTTCCTTCAAGTCTGAGCTAAAATCCCGCCTTCCGAAGAAGCCTTTCCCACCCCCCTTAATGCTAGTGCCTCATCTCTGTTGGCTGGCTCCGGTTCACGCTACCTATAGCTTGTTTGTACATAGAAGTGTGTCTGATTGGGAGCTTCTCGAGAACAGGAGCTTGTGTTGCCTTTCTTTGCAACCCCAGCGCTTGGCACCAAGCGTGCCTTGGCGCTGCGTGCCTGGAGTGAGCAGGGATGCCCCAGAAGTCGGCTTCTCCCCCATCTGCCTCTTTCTTTCGCCTGGCTTTCGGAGTGGATTCCTGCCCAGCTCTTTAAGGATGCCTGCGCCTTGGGCCGTTACTGCCGCTGGGAGCCCCTCCTGGGCTGACCTGCCCCCGCCTTCCCTCCCCTGCCCCGAGAGAGACTCACCCCGGGCAGCTCCCGGCGCCTCCCGAGGCCAACCGGGCAGGCAGTCGTGGTTCACTCGCCCCGCCGGGCCGCCCCGTCAGCAGCTCTCTCCTGCCGCTGCTGCCACGAGTGGCTGGCTCTGGTGGCTGCCTGCCCGTTTTTGTGGGGTAGAGGGCGGGAAGGAACTGCCCGAGGGGAGCGGCCCCGGTCCTGCCCACCCGTCTCTCGGGTCTAGGGCGCCCCTGCCCGCCCCGTCGAGGTTAGAACCCCGGCCTCCCCGCCCCCTCGGGATTAGGGTCCCGTCCTTCCTTGCCCTCTTTTAGGGCCCCACCTTATTAACCCCTCGGGATTAGGACCGACCCCCTCCTCCTCCTCTCCCCCTCTTGTGTTAAGATCCTCTCGGAGTCAGGACTCTCTCTTTGCCTCCTTCACCTTAAACTTCCCCTTCCCTCCTCCAGGTCCCCTGGGAATCAAGTGCTTCATCCCCTCCTCCCGCCCTTTCCCCTCCCCTGTAATCCCAGACAGGGTTCCCGTTCTCCGTGGGACTGCTTGCCACCTCACCATAGGCCCGTGGTGCAACCCCGGGGGCTGTTCCAAACCTGGGGGACAGCGTGAACCTCACTAGGTAGCAGAGGTGACCCAGAGCTGGGAACAACAAATCCTGGTATCGGGGTGCAGAGAAACCGTACACAAAGGCTTTGCTCGCTGTTATCCCACTCCACCCGGGTTTCACCAGCTCCCAAAGGGAACCTGAGAGCCTGCTTTTCTTTTCTGCATTATTCCACAGAAATTTCCTCTGACTTTCCTAAGATAGGGGTCCCTCTCTCAGCAGCACAGTGCAATCCCTCAAGAAACCAAAATCGCGGGGGTGGGGGGAGCATTTTTTTTTTTTGCTTTGTAGGCACTCCAACTATGTCTGACCCAGACCATCCAAAGGAGTTAGAGGTGAGGTTTCTTCGTGCTCGACATTGCCTATATACCACGAGGTCCCAGGAACTGTCCGTGCCCCTCTTCAGCCCGCCCAACCAACTCACCCACGCCAACTTACTGCTGACCAAGTCCCTCCCCTCCTCCAGGACATGGCATCACTGGGCTAGCTGGTCCAACCCTGCTCATTTCACAGATGAGAAAACCAAGGTAGGAAGTTCTAAGTGACTTGGTCAAAACAGCAAAGTTAGGGAGTAAGGCTAGGATGCCACTGGTCTGACTCCAAATCCAGTGCTCTATTCTAGGAGCATCATCGGATGGCACTTTTATGCACCCCTTCCCATAACTCACTAAGATGGTTTCTAAGATACACCTGCAAACGAGTAGGTCTCCTTGCCCTCAAGAGGCCTGGAGGCTTTTTGCCCTAGGTCTCTGCGGGTAGAAAATAATACTCAACCTGCAGAGTTGAGTCAAATTGGAAATCACCTCTACAAAGAAAGGTTCCTAGGTCCTCATGATCACATCCCAGCTTAGCTCAGCTTCCAAGGTGGAGATAAGGGGTCCATTTTATGACTAGAAGCACTCCACCTGAGCGTCTGCTCCCATCTAAGACAATAGTCCATTTATATATGAGAATGTGATATCTACTGTATGGAGAAAGGCAAGGCAGGGAGGAGAATCATTCTGCTGCAAAATACTTTCTTCTAGCCTTTTCCCCAAAAAGAATCCTGATGCTCTGAGTCCTGTCCCCCAACTCCACCTCACCCCCCAACAAAAACTTAACGTCATGTTGTCAGTGCCCAATGTTAGCAACTTGTAGCTGCTGTTTAATTCAGAGAAGGTACATTTTCCTTTGCAGGGGCCTTTAGATGTGTTTTTCTTAAAAGTAATTGGATCTTCCTCCAACGGAAGAAACAATGGAACTTTTCATGTGTGCTCAGAGCCATCCCAAGCTTGCAGTTCTCTGCAGCACACCAGAATCCTTCCTCTTCTTGGCCTCTGTGCACTCCATGGGCTGTTCCATTCCCACTGAAGGGGGGAGTGTCACTGAGAGAGGGTGTGCAGGAGGGAAAGTGAAAATCTCTCAACACTCAGAGATTCTTTTCCTAGTCAATACTTTCAAGTAAATTCTGAAATTCTCATAAGCCACTTTGCAGGAAGATTACACAGAAAGCCCTATTAATTCAGAATTTCATTAAGGACTGAAGTAACATTTGCTTTGAAATTATTTTCTTCAAAGGAAGTGCAAATTATAACAAAAATGAAGGGGATACATTTGAAAACATTTTCAAATGACTTTAAAAGCTTTTAGGGGGCTATTTACATACAACTGACATACTGCTTACAAATAATTCTTATTCTTTAAAGTAGACCCTCTAAGGATCTTTATTAGGCTATTTTCTAGCCCGGTGTTATCACATTTACCTGAAACAAAACTACGTTACTTTGAACATGTTCCACATAATCCAAATGTCAGTAATTTAGACAAACTCCACCTTATCAATTCAATTTTTAGTTACTTAACGTGATTTTATTATTTAGTTACATGTGACCTTATTCTGAGTGTTCAGAGGCAGAGGCAGAGAGTGGAAAGAGCCCTGGCCTTGGGTGCTAGCCAGTCCTGTTTCTTCAGTCACTTACTGGTAGTTTTGGACGTGTCACTTCTGAGTCTGTGTCATCTCCCCCTGCTTTCTCCATCAGCTGGGGCATATCCCAGAAAGCACCCTAAGTATCTGCTTGATGGACTCTCTTCTTCCTAACCAAAAGGCGTACCAATAAACTAACAAGTTTGCTAATTGGTTCACTAATCAACAAGATGTGGCCATCTCAAAAGCTAGCCACAAAAATCATTTCATTCAGAATACAAAGATAAAGACCTGGTTCCTAACACTGTGGCACAGAGGAGAGAACACGCTGGCTTGAGAGTCAAAGGCTCTGCCTCAACTACTTATCTTTATGATCTCAAGCAAGTCACAAATATTCTGGGCTTCAACGTCATCTGTAAAGGAAGGGGCTGAACCAGACAGGCACGGAAGGTCCCGTCCAGTCTGAAATCCTGGGATCCCCACAAACGACTTCATATGGGCAATGGAATCTGTATTCTGGCGGCAAACTTGGCAACATGTGATGAGGACAATTTTCTTCCCTACCGCTTCACATTAAATCTCAAATGCTGAGTTTTAAATATCAAAAACTATGTTTAATGATAAGGTTAAACAGAAGCGAGGCGAAAAAATATGAAACTCAAACTCTAGGAACATCTGCCTTTGAATTCCTTGACATTTTTCTAATTAAAAACAACCAACCAACCAACCCAACCCAACCCACATTTACCACACACAAGTATAAAATGGCTTAAATTAAGGCATAGTCCAATCGGCTGAAGCAGGTTGCGACTCAGGTCTCTCCCTGGCACAGGAGCTCACTTGCATCATGTTATCCCATGGCAACACGCTCACAAAAGGACAGGAACACAAGGAGGGAAAGGTCCATTTGGTACTGTTCCCAGGTTGTTATCAGTTCATTTTAACCCAAGAGAAATACACAAACAGGTTGAAGGACTTTGGAGACAGTTTTTTCTTCCTTTAACTAGAAAGTCCATCCCTCCTCCCCAGAGAACTAAGGCTGTTCATAAATCCTCAATGCTGGTATTTTTTTAGAAGTTTATGATTTTACCCAAAGCCTCTGATATTCTGGGAAGCTCGGCCAAGAATGAGACAATGAGGAGGTATACCTGAAAGGCAGAGCCCTAAACAGTAACGAGAATGTTGAAAAGTCCTAGTCTTAAGACTGGTTGAATGAAAAATAAGTAAGTGTGTGACTGCCTGTCATTCATTATCCATTAACTGGAAAGTTTTTCAAAGCTCAAATTTGAAAAGGCTGCCTAGAGGGCCGAAGACAAGATCAGAAGAGTAGTCAAGTATAAGGTTGCCAAGATAGCCCCAAAGTGACACTTCATCAGATCAGGCATTTGGGCTGGAGAGAACTCCAAACCCTGATGTACAAAGACATTCCAGAATGCTCCACCTTCTGAGCCCAAGCACAGCTGAGGGAACACCCTGATGCTTCAGGGAGGATGACGGGTTAAGAGGTGGAACCTTTTAAGAATAAAGGAGTACCTGAAGGGCTCAATCTCCCTGAAGAGCCCTTTGGGGCTTTGTTTTAGAGCTTAGGTCTTTTAGCTATCTTGCTGTGACTTAGGAGGGGTGGGGAATGCCATCATCTGGGCTTCCCATGGTCTAGGGAGATGGGGGGGGGTAGGAACCACCCACCTTTACACATCAGGAGCCTTCTGACTATATAAAAGGGACAACACTCCAGTTGTTTCTGGGGAAAAGAGGGTAGAAAGTATAGGTATGGAAGTAAGATGGGCAACCTTGCCCTTCAGCCACAGTGGCCATGGTGTAAGGTAACCAGTCACCAGTGCCTCTCCACAAATGCCATTTGGCAGCTAGACTTTTCCTGCGTGCGTGCGTGTGTGTGTATGTATGTGTGTGTGTGTGTGTGTGTGTGTTGTGATAACCCTATCAGTGAGGTAGAAGACAGAATACCATTCCAGGAATACTCCCATATATTGCAAAAATTCCTCAGCTAGATTTGAAATGTATTCCTTACTATTGCAAGGTGCAGGACTTAGGCTATTTTTATGGACTGGAATGTATAGTATTTAAAAACAGGAATACTTGAGTCTTAAAAATAAAATGTAAAGCCCCTGGTTTCTTTGTTCAAAACAAAATGGATCTTATGCCTAAAAAAGTAAACAAATACTGAGATGCTGCATCTGCAAAAGAGGCTGAAGAAATTTACCCACCACACTGGTTTGCTCAGCAGCAGCTGTAGCTAGTTGCCACACGTAAAGGAAATGAGAGCAAAGAGCAATGTCCTCACCCAAATGCCCTTTCAAGGGCAAAGGGGAGACACAGAACTTCCGGCTTGCAACCTCAGTAACCTTCCAGTGGTAGAAAAAAGGCCACCGGAATTGAAGTTTAATGAGTTAGGGGACTCTATGTTAAAACCCTAGAACTCAGCCTAACCACTGTACCAGAAAGCCAAAAGCCGTATTTTATTTTATATAAAGTGAGATTATAGCCTCTCCTCTTCTTTAAGTTCTGAAACACAGTCCCATAGAGATGCCAAATCTCCAGAGGCAGTACTGCTTTAGTTTTAATGAATTAGCCTCTTAAGTGACTTAGAAAAACAGGGAACATTGCCTGAAAGACCCTGGATCTCAACGGCAGGGGGTGGGGTGGGGGAGGTAGCCAATTATTTTCAGGAAAACAGACTAGGCATATTTAAGAGTTAGGACTAAAGATCCAGGTTTCTGAACATGTTCTCCCACTTACTCTTCCAGCCAAGCTCATAAGACACAATCAATTAAACACTGCAACACCTTCTTCTTTAACACAAGCCACACAGACTTCCTGTTTCAACCAGCTCCTCCAAATTCCTGCACCACTCTCTCCTTGATCATCTTATATATAATCATAGTCCTTTTCCTAATTACTGGACATTAGCATATGGTGATCTTGTTTTCATATCTCCTGAGTAACAGAGAATTTAACATACTTACTATGATGGACAAGAGGTAGTCTACTCAGTGAATGTTTACCTAGAAAAGCCTTCTACTTTATGAAGTCTTTGACCAGACCATCTTTTAAACAGGGAAAAAGGGGGTGGCGGTGGAACGGGACCCTAGAGAATCATGATGCACTTCCTGCACCAGAATAGAAAAGCTTATCCTTTCAAAAGGAAGTGAAATGATGGACCATTTCCTGCTTCTTAAACATCTGATTACACTAAATCATTCATTTGTAATTAAGATATCATAAAGAGAAAAATCAAATGTTAACTGCTGGCTAAGAGGAAGTGCTAACAATAATTTCTCTCAGCTTTTCATGTTAGCTAAACTGTCCGGTGCTTCCCTGTCAAGATTTACCTCAGTCAGGCTAGAGAAACACAGCAGTCACACAAGCACAGGGCAATGCATAAATAAAACCCCTTAATACAAGGCGGGCATGAGAGGGAAGGCAGGAGTGGAGGACGAGAAACCTATTCAAGTTCTCCCTGAAATGGGCATCAGAAGGGAATGAGAGCACCATATTTCAGAAAGAGGGGGAGGGGGACCTAACAAGTATCAGCAACTGTAGGAGGAATGATGCTGTGGGGCTCTTTAGTGAAAGTTAGAACCAGTCCATGGGCACTGGGGGCCATGTAGCAGGTGCCACAGTTCCTATCTTCCTTCTCCTCATCTGGTCTGATGGGCCTCTCCCATCTCTTGATGAGGTTGGTCCTTTTCTTGATCGGCTGGTTCTGAAACAGGAGGGGCAGAGCTCAGAGGTTCACTGGCACTTGCTGTTTTCTCCAAGGATGTGGGTGTATCAGCTTGAAGGGTGGGGTTGATCAATTCTTTGTTTGGCTCCTGTTGAGAAGGGGAATCATTTGAATCTTTTAGGGGTTGGGGACATTCAGATGAAGCCATCACCCAGGAAGGCTGAGGCAGGTCCTTCTACAAAAGAAAAGCCATAGGTAAGGCAATGTAAATATATCCAATGAGACCCCTGACATTAGAAACCTGAAAAAAGGCTAGGCCAGAGGAGACTCTATACCTCAGGAAACACTGATGGTTGCTGGGGGACAGGCACCTGACAGAAACAGAAATGGTAGTAAAGAAGGTAAGGCAAGTCAAACTTTCTCAGAGCAAAATAACAATAAGCCCTGAAGCTCAAATTCTTCTCCCAAAGGGTTTGGAAAAGAAATAACATATGCAGCTGACTCCAGATTAAAATAAATCTGAGCCACTGAAAATGTTTTATAATTATAGCTACTTGACTCCACAAGAACTGTGGCTCCTTTTAAGATGCACTCAACAGCCCATAAATCATACAACTTCAGAACCAAATGGACCCAGTCCAACCTGAAGCTGAACAGAAGGCCCTGGTAACACCCCGAAAGGCACTGGATGATGCAGCCTCTGCTTACAGACCTCTACCGATGGAAGATATGTTCTCTCCCCTACTTCTGCACAGCTCCAATTGTCAAAAACATACAGGAAGAATTCTTAAATCAAAATGGAATGTTAAACGTCCAAATCCTTCACGGTAGTCAGGCTGAGAAAGGAAACAGCTGTCCAAAATACCACTCTAAAAGAGCTGCAGACTCCTTACATCTGGGCCCCTTTAGCTTAAGAGGTTTTGCTGTGAACAGCACAAAAAGAGTCCTTCCTTTTGTCCAAGGGGTCCAGGATGCCTTTTTCCCCTTTCTGAAAGCTTAACTTGCCTCACCTGCTCGTCAATTGTCACACTCCCTTCTCCTGTACTCAACCTTAACTCAAACAAATCATTCTTTTAATGTCAGATCAACAGCTGGATGAGAAGCACACCAATCAGAAACTTCTATCAGAGGGGAAGGCTTTGAGGAGGCCCTTTTAATTCAGTTTTGAAATTCAAGTTATCTTCCCCAAAAAAACCTGGAAAAAAAAAGTGACATGTGGTTGGGTACAACTCAGAAACGAGGAGGATACAACAGAACAAGTTCCAAATCAAAATCCAGGCCCACACTCCCCACAGCGCTTTGAACAGACAGAATGAAAACGGGGACACTGAACCTCAAACCACAACAGAGCAACGGCTCAGACTTAACGTGGCTGGGGAAGGATGCATTATTAAACATATGTGAATTTTCCAGATTCAGTGAAGTTCGGATTCTTAGAATTGGAAGGAGCCTTAAAGGTCATCTAATCCAACCCCCTCGATATCCCCAACACCTGGGCATCTCAATAAAGTGCTGAGATCTTCTTATTTAGCAATTTTTGACGAAAATTTTTCTAAAATGTATTACACGTTTTCCTCTTTTCTTAAGAAATGAAGACCAATTATAATTCAGTGCTTTCTTGTTGCCTCACGGTAACCATAATGATTTCCAATCACTGTAGTGTTCAGGGAAGTTTCCCCCAGAGCTGAAAGACCTCTGGAGACCACTGCTCCTTCCACGGACAGAGCTGCCACGTATCATGCTATCAGGGGATACTGCTTCTTCTAATATGACGCCCTGTATTTCATTCACCATCTTGGTCTAACAGTGGTTGGCTCTACCTGCTTGTACAGAATCAAGTATCTGGGCTTTGTGACAACTATTATCCCGGCTGCAGAAAGGCCTATTTGGGCTTACGTCCAGATCTGCAGCTGGGTTCCAGGTGGTTGAGGTTGCCAGAAGTCTGACCTCTAGTTAAGTGGGGCATGATTATACTCTAGGACTAACAGAACTTTTAAGAGAATATGAGCATCTAGCAAAAGTTAACATGCTACCTCAAAAGTTCACTGTATATTTCTATACTGGCCACACCAAAGTTTTAGAGCATTCTAGGGCCACAAACAGAACTCCTAAAACGAAATCACCTTGTTGTAATCAGAAAACAAGTATTATGGCAAAACATCAGCTGTATGATTTTGATGATAAAACTACAATATTTTACTCAACTTTAACTTTAGTTAGGATTTCTAACATTAGTATTTCTTGAAGACAGTCATATCAAACTGGTATTCACCGCAAAGCCGCTGCCTGTCCAGAACATTCTCAGCTCCTTGCGCCATAAAGCTATCACAAAGCTTGTGATCACAGTACAGGGCACTAGGTAGAGGAGAGCCGGCTGGCCCCTCTGCATCCACGCCAAAGCCACAAAGGTGATCAGAAGGCCAATGCCATAGGCTAAATCAGACAAAGAAGAGAAGAACCAAGTTATTTCAATGTACTGTACTGTTTGGCATTTTATTTAAAACATGAGTTTAGAGCTAAAAGACAGAGAACATATTATCCAATCTCTTTATTTTACAGATGAGGAAACTTGTACATATTAATACCTGTATTAATGAATTAATTCAGTAAATTTTATTAAGGACCTACTGTGTGCAGAATACTAAATTAGACATCAGGGCAGACACAAAGCTTAGATAAGACAGGGTACCTTCCCTCACAGAACCTACAGTCTAGTAGAGGGATAACATAAATATAGACCCTATGATATAAAATGACATCAAGAACATTAAGATAAAAAACAAAGTGCTATATGAGGGCCCACGGTGAAAGTACTATTGACCAAAGGGATGACAGGGATAAAGTTTTGTGGACAATACGGGATCACATAAGTTAGATTTTTAAAAAACAGGCAGAGAATTAGAGGAGGGACAGGGTAAAAAGAGAGAACAGAATAAAAGGGCGGTAGGATAGGATGAAGGGAATTATACTTAGTTTTTCACAACAGGACTACTATGGAAGTGTTTTGCATGACTACACATCTATAACCTGTATTGAGATGCTTGTCTTTTCAATGAGGGTGGGTGAGGAGGGAGGAAGGGAGAAAATTTGTAACCCAAAGCTTTAAAAACATACGTTAAAAAATAAAAAAAATTTAAACCAACCAAACAAAAAAAGAATTAACAGGGAAAGTGGGAAAGGAAGGCTACTCCAGGATTCAGGGAATAGCATGGACAAGAACATGGAGGCAGGAAAGCATAAGTATTATTTCAGGGACAAAGAGTTATCAAGTTCATACATCTAGGAGAATAACACAAGACAACAAGAGAGGTGGGTTCTAGGAGGTGGATGGTGCGTGGGGATTGTGTTTGTCCTAGGATAGCTCCCCCAATTCAGGTTACCCTTTTCCCTCCAGGAGATTCCCTGGCACCTTGTCTTTGACAGAGACAGTATGGGTCATGTATACATGTATGGAGGCTAACGAGCAGAGCAAACTGGAGATAAGGACACTGAGATGTGACATGACAAACTTCCTAACCAGAAGTAAAAACAATATAGTAGGTATTGGGGATGCTTCAAGCCAGGACATACGGGAAGGGTTATCGAAATGACTGTATCATTAAATATTAATTAAGGTCAAATGTGCCAGAATAACAAATTATGCACCTTGTAGTCTTGGGTCAGAGGGAGATGAGGAGTTAATGATGAGAGGCAGAGAAAGCTTGATTTGTGTTCAGGCAGGGAGGGGACAAGCCAAATTCCGGAAGTCAATGATGATGGGACACATTCTTCTGCCTCCAAAGAGTTCTTGCAAACAGGCCTCAAACAGCCAATGCTAGGCCAGTTCTTGCCCTACCTCCAAGGAGGAAGGGAGGGAAGCCTAGTGGGGAAGAGACCAACGACTATCACTTCTGAAGCCTAAATGCATCACAGAATTTAGCAATAAAAGGGCAGCTGGGATTATCTAGCCCATCTTCAATCCTGGCTCTGAAACCTACTAGCTCTACTTCATTTGGCAGAATGGAAGCTCCAAGAGGGCTGGCACAGTTTCATTTTAGTCTTTGTATTTTTGGCACCTGGTACAGTGCCTGGCACATAATGACTCCTTACTGACTGACTGATAGTGTAATGATGATAAGCAAATCACTACTCTACTCTGAGCCTCAGTTTCCTTATGTATAAGTGTGATACGTAACCTGGCGCTGGCTACCCCATGGGGCTATGACAACAGTTCTCTGTAAACCTTAACATTACATAACCATGAATGATCATTATTATCATTGTTTTAGGGAGAAAACAAACCGTGTACCACACAAAGGAAGTGTCTTACCCAAGATCATATAAGGCAGAAGGGCCAAGATTCAGATCCAGGACTTTCTGACTCTGTATCTAGTATTCTCTCTCTCTCTCTCTCTCTCTCTCACCACAGACACCAGGCGGTTCCCATCTGTTTACTGATGCCTGAAATTCTCTTAACATGCACAACGGTTTTTTCCCACAACTAAGTTTAAAATACATTTAAAGTAATTCACTGAGTGAAGAAGTTCATTCAAACAAAGCGTGACTCGACCAACCAGTAAAAATACATGGTATCAGATCCTTTCCTGCTAGGATAAGAGGAAAAGGGGAATGAGCAGGAGGTTGTTGGACCCAGGAAGCGGAAGAAGGGGTTGTAAGGAGAGGAAGAACTTAGCCCTGGATGTAAATTGATGTAGGCTTCACAATTTGGCCCAATGCTCACCAATTAAACTGGAACTGGTGCTGCGCTACATTTAAAAAGTCACAGAATCCTGGGGCTGGAAGGACATCAGTCCAACCCATATATGAATAGGAAAACACATTTCCTTCTGAGGCAGTCAAGTACACTTTCATAGAGCTTTTGGTATTAGAAAATTCTTCCTCCTACTGAGCTAAAAACCTACTGTTTCCTGCCCATTATGCATAAGAAGAACAAGTCTAACCCCCTATCTCCCACAGAAAAGCCTTGAATTACTTGCAAATAGTGTACTTCCACCTCTTCTTGTTCAGGCTAAACATACCTAGTTCCTCTGATCGATTTTAGTTTGGAAAAGCCTTTAGGCCCCAATCATCCTGGTCACCCTCCCTCTGGATAGCCTCTATTCCTACATGTGATACTCAAAATGAAAAAGTCTCTATTAAAAAAAGTTTGAAGACTTTTGTGATTATTTTTCAACATGCAGGCTTTATTATAAAGGAATTTCATTCCCAGGAGTCTAAGTGTGTGTACTAAAGTGTGTTGCCTTACTTGTGTTGTGTATTCCCAACCACTTCCTTGCGGGCAGTTACATCTCAAATAACTTTAGTACTATCCTATAGTATACCTAGAACCATGGTAGAACCATCACTCAATAATAACCAAGGACCAACTGATTCACTGTTTTTCTCTCATGATGGAACAATTACATTGGAAACTTCTGCAGGCCATGCCTGGAATGCCCTCTCATACCACTGGTGACATACTGTGCCCTCAGCAGCCCCAGCCTTTCCTTTCCAATGTGCCCTCGAACTCGTTTTTACCTCTTAATGATGACCGGGTGTTATTTTCATTGGTTGGTTGTTTCTATAGCTCCATAAAGGCTCTACTGTTGAACTTTCCTAGTACCGAATGCTGTGCTTTGCACACAGCAGATGCTTAAATGCACTTTGGTAATCTGCACGCTGTAGGCAGATCATATCATGCATCACCCTTGAGGGTGAAACTCAGTCACCGTTTCGCCAATCTGGGCCTCAGTTTCCTCAACTGTACAGGTGGGCTAATGTCACTTACATTATGCCTCATTCACAGAGCTGCTGCTTTGTACACAAAAATGTGAGCCATTGTTGCATCTGCTATCATTACTGCAACACTCTCCTACCAGTCTGGTAAAAATCAACATCCACCCAGGGTGAAATGAGTGAAATCTATCTACTACACCTTAAACACCAGCAGAGGCTGCTCAAACTCTGTTCTACTTCTTCCCAACAAATGTTTCCATTTGTTGTTTAAAAAATACTGACAATGCAAGGCAGAACTGTATCAAGGATCACACAGCATTCCCCGCCCCCAAAATGTGATGGACGGGTGACCACTCATTCACTCTATTTCACAGAAAGAAGACTGGGACCCAGGCAGCTTGGTGCTGAGCCTCCACGTGGTCTTTGAACAGATATACATTACTTCCTCTAGGGAGCCCTATGTGATCTGCAGGGCCACCCCCTCTGCCCATCTCCACTTTGTGCATCATGGAATACTATGTCTCAGAGCTGTATCCTGTCTTATTTCCTTACCAAGCATAGGGAATCCCTGAGGGAATGAATCATGTCTTACTCAAGGCCTGGTATCTTTCGTTAGCATCCAGGACAACAGAGGCACTCAATGGAGGTAGAAAGACTTTGGGTAATACATTTTTGTATTTCCTAAAGGGATGGGCGTAGTTACACACACCTTGATGCCAACACAGGTAAAGCAAGTGTTCTCCCCTTCCTCTGAAAGCCAATTACTGCTCCAAATCCTCGCCTGGCTCTCACTAGGAGCTGTCTCGTATTACGCACACTGTCAGGCTAGACTAGCTCTTAAATAAGGTAATTTCTTTCTACCTTCAAGACCTCTCTCTGAGGAGCCCGGCCTCTCAGTGACCTGAGAGTAGGTGGCAATGATCAAGCCTATCCCAAAGCACAAAGTGGCAAAGGCCTGGCTGAGGACAACCAGGGAGTTGGCAGGTAAGGCAGCACAAAAGGAAGGATGACTAGAAAGTCTGCAAGTCTCAACAATACTCTCTGGGGGCAGCGAGATGGCACAGTGGATAAAGCAGACCCTGGAGTCAGGAGGACCTGAGTTCAAATCCAGCCTCAGTCTCAGACACTTTACACTCACTAGCTGTGTGACCCTCTGTGAAGATCCCAGGATTTCAGACTGGACAGGACCTTCTGTGCCTGTCTAGTCCAGCCCCTCCTTTTACAGATGACACTGATCTGGTCAGCTGGTCACAACATTTTGTGAACTTTCTCCCTGAAGCATCTCCTGTCTCTTCTCCATTCTCACTGCCAGCACCCTATTGTAGGCCTTCCATTTCATGCCTGTGACAGCTTTCCAACTGGACTCTCTACCACCAGCTTCTCCTTCCTTCAATCTGTTCAGCACAGTACCATCAGTCTCATCTTCCTGAAAAAACTTTCAGTCTATCATGTGACCTACTCAAAAATCTCTACTCCCATTTCCTATAATTTCTCTAACTTTCAAGACTTGAAACCTTAATCCCTTCCCAAAAGGCACTCTGCAGTCTAGTCAAATCAATGTTCTCACTGCCCTCCAGGTAATGCTCTTTGAATTCCAGTCCGTGCTTTCAGCTAATATTCACCCAACTTCCAAAGAGGCAGCTAGTGCTGGGCCTGGAAGCAGAAAACCTCATCTTTCTGAGTTTAAATCTGGCCTCAGACACTTACTAGCTGTGTGACTCTGCCTGCCTCAGTTTCCTCATCTGTAAAATGAGGTGGGGAAGGAAATGGCAAACCACTCTAGCATCTTTGCCATGAAAACCCCAAATGTGGTCGGAGTCGGACACAACTGAAAAATGACTGAATAACCACCTGAATAACCGCCCTTCCTTCTCTTCTCTTCCTATCTTAGTCAAAGAGTGACCACCTGCCAAAGACAAACTCACATCACTCTGTTCTGCTGCAGTCCCCTCCCTCTGAACACAGAACAGCCCGTCAGAACTGGCAAGGGCCTCTGGAGATCATCTAGCACACGCCCCTCATTCTAAGGAGGGTCAGCAACGACTTGTTCAAGGTCAGATGAGGTAGTAAGGGGCAGAGCCAGGATTAAACTCAGTTTTATTTTTTTTATTTGAGGCGCCCAAACAAGAATGAGAAAGAAATGATAATGTGACACACATGATTTTCTGACCCTGTGTAGAAAACAAGGCAGCCGCTTTCAGGTTAAAAGTCTGTTTTCATGGAATGTTCTTGGTAGGTAATACCATAGCCACCAAACAACCCACATAAAATGAAGAAGAGAAAAAAAGACACCGAAAGTCAAAATTCTGGAGACACCATAGGGTCTTTAAAGTCGAAATAAATGAAATAACAGAGCTGCACTTTGCTCCCCACATTAAACAAACTGGTCACAGAGCTACAGTTGAGTTGTCTGTAGATGTGCTACAAGACATTATAAAATACTTATTTTGTACCTACCTATGGTACAGGCTACAAAGTAGACTCTAGAGGACTGCACCTGGATGTCAAATCGGTGGCAATATGCTACCAATAACCCTGGAAAAGAAAGAAAACAAATTATTTTCACATTCCCTTGCTGAAAATTTAGCAAACTATTGTACTTACTCCCTATCCTAACACATTTCCAAAGGGTTTAGAAATCAGATGATACTCAGGATAGAAAGCACCTTTAATGGTCATCAAATGCACCCCACTTTCTAATTGTACAAATGAAGAAATTGAGACCCAGAGAAGTACAGACTCTCCAAGCTGGAAAGGAACTCAGAGGATATCTAATCCAGCCCATATCTGAACGGGCATACCCCTCCAACATTTTCATCAAATAGTTTCTCAGTCTATATTGGAAACCCTTCAGTGAGGGCAGACTACTACCTCTCAAAGGAAGTTATTCCCTTCTGGAGTGGTTCTAATAGCTGGAAAGGAGCCTTGGAGGACCAGGCCCCACAGCTCTGGACTCCTACTTGGTACATTTTCCACAACTTCACATCTCTTCCAACTCTTAACAGCCTATGAGACGATCAGCTTTAAATACACTGAACCCACAATGGAATTTAAAAAGACCCAAAAGAGAAAAGGAACCAAGCTGCCACATGAGTGGTTCCAGATTATACTTCAACAGAGCTAAGATCTCACTGGTGTGGGTGTGGGTGCTCCCTCCACTGGTACATATTACAACCCAACCATCCATCTTCATAGTAAAGTAACCATGCATCAAAAGGACTGGAACAGCTCCAGCACGGTGCAGAGACCATTCATGGAGGATTTATGGAAGTACTCATTAAATTATAATAATTCACAAAATTACAGTTGAAATCATCCCAATGGGGTAAGTGGAGTTTCACAAAAAGTCAGGCAGAATAGCCACTGTGGCAGAGACTTTTCTTTTTCTTTTTTTTGTGAGGCAATCAGGATTAAGTGACTTGCCCAGGGTCACACAGCTAGTAAGTGTCAAGTGTTTGGTCTGAGGGCCGGATTTGAATTCAGGGCCTCCTGACTTCAGCGCCAGTGCCCTATCCACTGCGCCACCTAGCTGCCCCGCAAACAGACTTTTCAAAAGTTCTCTAAACACCCACACCAAGAAATCTGGCCCCTTGGGAGTGTCACCTCCTTCCTACACTTCACGCCATGCATGCATGCACGAAGAAAGCAAGCACAAAAATCAGATCCTGAGTATCTGTTACATGCAAGGCACTGTGCTATCCACTGTAAGGACATGAATGGGATCAAGACACTGTCCCTATCTTGGGGAGCTGGGAAGGCATCACAAGTAATCAGGTGACAGAAGAAGTCTCAAAGTAGCATGTGCTTTATTTGCCCAAAGTAGCGCAATTAATGAAGTGTCATAGCAGTTCAAGGGAGGGGCAGAACACTTTAGGCAGGGGTAATCATGAAAGGCCTTGCAGAGGAGATGAGACTTGAGCTAAGATATCTGAGGGCGAAGGAAGATTTGGAGAAGCAGAAAGTTAAGTGGAATAACAGCATGAGAAAGGGAAAAGAGGACAGATGCATCTGAGCAAGTAGGAAGAAACTATTTTATCTGGCACAGAAGATTCCAGTAGAATAGAGGAAGATAAGGCTGAAAATGCAGGATGAAGCCAGATCACAGAAAACCTGGTATGTAGGGCTTTTGAGATGCAACTGCATCATCAATCTTCTCTCTCTTGAACTCCTATAACAGCTATGGTAGGCAGCACACAATTTAGCACTTAAGTAACATTTTGCTGACTGTTTCAAGGGTGTGTGTTGTTTGCCCAACTGGACTGTGAACTCCTTGAGGACAGGGACTAGGTCTTAAACTTCATCTTCCCTTACAGTGCCTAGCACAGCATTAGTGGCTCCAAGCAACACTTAGAGGTGGCAAGGACCTTAGAGAACATTTAGTCAAACCCCATCTTACAGATGGGGAAGCTGGAGGTCTACAGAAATCACTTGCCCAAGGTCACATATGTAATAAGCAGCAGAGCTGGGTTAAATTTAAACTCAGGTCTTCTGATTCCAAAATCCACTATACCACATTTTATTTAGGCTCATTAACCTGCAAGCTTAGTAACTGAAATACCTGGCACTAAGATATCTCCAAAGCCTAATAGAGAAAATGGCCTGTCACAGAGTGCTAATGGTGAAGAGTTTAATCTTGGGACCTTCAGCACCATGGGGAGCTAAAAAGAGGGGAAGAAATAACATGTTTTTAGTAAAATCTGTACATTTATAATCAAAGTCATGAAAACACATACCTCTTTCTCATGACAATTCTACAAACATCAAACAAGTTATGGGGAAATTGGAAGCTAGAGTGTCTTTCCGTAACAAATTGTAGGTTTGGCAGTTTCTCAACCTCACAGAAAAGAGTTTCCTGTAATGACAGAGGCAATGTCCATAAGGCAGGTGTGCAATCAGAACAAAGGGCTCCATATGTAAGTAGAAAAACCTTTTGGCATTCGCCACAAAAACGACACTGATGATCTCAGTCAAGTCTGTGAAGGTCCATTTGTGGGGAGTATTATCAAACCAGCCATCCTTAAGGGAGCGTTGCCAGACTTAACAGAAGGTGGGAAAATTTCTGGGAATTCTGAAACCATGGTTGGGAGGGGAATGGAACACAGAAGCACACACTTATTTGTTTTTTGGTTACCACCCAAAGTTACTTTAGTTCAGAAACACAAATCACAGGATGTTAGCAATGGAAGAGACACCAGAGGTCTTCTAGTTCAACCCCTTCATTTTACAGATGAGCAAACTCAGACCCAGAGTGGTAGAGCCTGGATTTGAACTCAGATCTTCTAAGTCCAGGGCTCTTTCCACTGTACTACAATTCTTCCTCAAATGTTATATACAACTTGAGTTTGCTCACAAAATCATGTTTAATCTACACAGAAATGCAAAAGCCAAAAACACAAAAGCAAATAAAAGACCCAGTAAATTTGAGGGGGAGAAAGGAGGAAAAAAGTCCTCAGAGAAAAAGTCTCTACGCCCCACCCCATTTCTCTAGGCTTCCCTATCTCTGTGCTTAGCACACATGTCATGTGCTCCTTTTCTCTTCCCTTTGGGCTTAGTCTCGGGGGTCTATCACTCACAGCAGACCCACCTCAGTCCTCTTCAGGCTGTCAAACACGTACGTCCGTACCCAGCCTCCTCTTACTTTCCCACACGTTGCCCACATACATACCTTCTTCATAGGCTTGGCATGGGAGTTAGGAGGCTTTGAAGTCACCATAAATGTTGGCACAATTTGTGAGCTCCTATTCAAGTAGCTCTTTGTAGTTTTACCCTCTCTGGAGATGAAAGCATTCATATGTTAAGAGTAATAAATTCACCTCATATCCCGAAGCTACTATGAAATACCTTTTCGTGAGTGGTAGAATCCGAAGGGCCAGCAGCCACTTCCACCATTATGCTGTTCCCACTCTACAGAAAAAAAGGACACGGGAAACATAAGTATTCTGGAACGCTGGGATAAGTCTTGCTCTGTTCAGGTGACAGGACAGCTAGAACAATTCCTACCTTTGTCAGAAAGGGTGTGATGAATACGAAAAACACATCATAGATGAAAAGCACTAACAGAAGCAGAGTACAAGCCTAGGAAAGAAAAAAATATCAGTCATTGACGTGGGGAAGAAAAAGCTCTTAAATTTTTTGCCTAGCTATGAAGATCTATCCAATTTATACTGCATGAATTTTCACAATCGAATGACTTTGTCTAAGCCAGAGGAATTCTGTAAAGCACTAACACTGAGCCAGAAGCTGATCTCAAACCAGTTCCACCTCTGGGCTTTGCCTCTCACCCTTTGTTACTGCTCAATGCCTTCTCTTTTCCCCTCAAGACATCAAGGCCAGCCAGACCTCAAGCAAATGCCACGCCAGGAACGAAGGGGGGTCAGCTCCTGATGTTACACCCTAGACCCAGGCCCAGATGTTGGTTTTTTATTTTTTAATTAAAAAAGGAAATGAACAAACAGAAAAACCCCATGTACAGTAATGTGCATATAAACTACAAATTCACTTTCAATTTTTTTTTTTAAAAAACGCTTTTCAGATCAAAAGTTTCCACCCCAGCTTACAACTCAAAGGTAAACTCCTTAAAAAAGCTTTAATCAATAGAGAAAGACTGGAGAAACTGCCCTTCTGGGCATATGTCTGCTTTCAAACATCTTAAGTTTGAGGCTTAGCTTGGGAAGGAAAAAAAATTAAAACTTTACAACTTCTAAATAAAGAAAAAAAAATCAAAATGGGCCAAATAACACATTTCCTGTGAAATTTCAGCTGCAGGTTTTTATAGGAGGGCTGACTTTGCTTTTTAGACGGTTGACTTTTTTTTTCTAGTTCTTTTTGAATGGATTTTTTTTTCCAGAAACAAAGTAACACTGATTTTGACATTTCCAATATCAATTTACATTTCATATAGTTCTTTACAATTTATGATGTTCCTTTACCTATATAAGCCCACTGAATCCCCACAACAGCTCTATGAGAGAGAGGCAAGGCAGGATTATCTCCATCAAATAGACTGAGGAAACCGTATTTCAGCACATGATGTGAACTGTCCCTTGTCACAGTGCTACTAAAGGGTAGAAACAGGCTCTGAGCCTTGGTCTTTTTTGACTCCCAGGTCAGTTCACTTTCCACTACACATGCCTTGGACCACTTAAGCCACTCTTTATGGATACTTAAAACTCTCTTCATCAGGGCCACTTTCTTCTCTAGTACTTCTGCCCTCGGAATGAGAATTAACTCTTGGCTATTGCTAGGCAAAATCAGATGGAGCCAGCCTAGGTAACTGAAAACCACAGACTATGCCCAAGCATGATGTTAAGCAATATTTTCATCCTCTTCCCCAGCCAAACCTTCCAAAATCTGTTCTTAAGAAGTAACATTGGCTGGAGTTTTCATTTTTCCAATGCTTATACTAATCAATCATAGGGTAGGTGGCCAAAAGGAGGAAGAAGAAATAAGCCAAAGTCCTAACTGACCCACAAAGTAGATAATTAGCCCCTGAATAACTCAGAGATGATAGTTACAGCAACAATGACTATATCCTGCTGGTGGAAGGAGGAGATATAGAACTGCAACTATTCTTCGGAGACATTCTTCTCTCACATGCCTAGTCTCACGAAGAAGGAAAAAAGGGGAAATGTAAGCTAAAAGGACTAGGTGTCAACACAAGACGGATGACAACTGCCCTAAAAACACTGCCCATTTTCAAGGATTATCTCCAATCTACCAATCACAACCTTTGCATGGAAGCTGAATTCTAACCCGACCCTCTGCAGGTTCCCATACCTTGAAAGTTGGCAGGCGAATGGTTTTTAACATGTAAAGGCAGAAGGCAATTCCCAGAGCATCTTGAAGGACCCAGGCCCACCTAGAAAATAAAAGCACTAATATCACTACCCTGAAACAAGAGGCTTTGAGATGGGCATGTCATGGAGTGCAAACAACACCGGCCTAAGAGTCAGAAATGTCCAAGTTCTCAGCCACTAACTACTTATGTGACTCATCTAAATTCCTGATGTCTCAGTTTCCTAATCTGTAAAACGTGGATAATACTTATTTCGCACAGGTACCATGAAGATGTTGTACAAAGTATAAAATAATATATGCTGCCACTGAATTAACTAAGTTGACTTTTCATTTATCAGAGACATTATTTATTTAAAATATATTCATCATTTATCAGAAACATTATTTATTTAAAGTATACTCAATCTTCTGCTGAAGTCTTCCTCTGATACCTCATCACAACATGGAGAGGGCCCTGGGCTCTTTCAAGTCTTGCCAACAAAACTCAAGCTCTGGTAGATTCCTACTGAACTAAGAAGGATTTGGGAACAGGCCTGACCAGTCTATATATCTACAGTGCATGGACTAGCCTGGTCAAGTTTGGAGAAGGCTTACTTCCACTAGGCAATGAATATGTTGTGTGGCCACAATAACTCAAGAAAACCATACACTAAGGTATGGAAGAATTCTAATCTGCTTCAGTACAGAGACCCACAGAAACAAAGTCACAGCTCTTTAGAATTACTAAGTACTTCTAAAAACCTATCACAGCATGATGACAACTCACATTTATATAGCTCTTTGTGGTTACAAAACATTTCTTTCTTTCTTTTTTTGGCTAGGCAATGGTGGTTAAGTGACTTGCTCAGAGTCACACAGCTAGTAAGTGTCAAATGTCTGAGGCTGGATTTGAACTCAGGTCCACTCAAGTCCTCCTGACTCCAGGGCTGATGCTCTCTCCACTGTGCCACCTAGCTGCCCCTACAAAACATTTTCTAGGCATTATTGCTTTTGATTTTTAAAATCCCTTTGGAAGGCATGTCTGAATGAATGCAGTATCTAAGTATCATTTTGGAGGTGATGAAACTAAGGGTGGGAGTTTGCTAAGTGATCCCAAGCTTTCTGTGTCTAAAGCTACTGCTCTTTCTACTAGAAGCCACATATTATTTTTACTACAGATCAACATATGGCATACTCTGTCACTACCTTGGTCAAGAGTTCACAAGCAAATATTCTCCAGTGAAGACGTCCATTCTCATAAAGCTTCCAACCTTTCAATTAGAAAAGTCCCTTGAGACCCACATATACAAAAATATTTATAGCAGCTCTTTTTGTGGTGGCAAAGAATTAGAAATTGAGAGGATGCCCATCAACTGGGGAATAGCTGAACAAGTTGTGGTATATGAATGTAGTGGAATACTATTGTGCTAATAAGAAACGATGAGCAGGTGGACTTCAAAAAAACCTAGAAAGACTTGCACGGACTGATGTTGAGTGAAGTGAGCAGAACCAGAAGAACATTGTACACAATGACAGCCACACTATGCAATAATTAACCTTAATAGACCTCGCCCTTCTTAGCAATGCAAGGACCTAAGACATCTCCAAAGGTCTCATGATGGCAAACGCTATCCACATCCAAAGAAAGAACCATGGAGTTAGAATGCAGATCAAAGCGTACTATTTGCTATTTTTTTCTTCTTTTTTTTTTGTTTCTTCTTTCTTGTGGGTTCCTATTGGTTCTAATTCTTCTTTACAATATCACTAATGTGAAAATACGTCTAATAGGAAGGTATATGTATAGCCTATATCAGATTGCATGCCATCTTGGGAAGGGAAGTGGGGAGGGAGGGGGGGAAAAATTTAAAACTCAAAAGCTTATGGAAGTGATTGTGATAATTCAAAATAAATTAATTTAAAAAAAAAAGGGGAAAAAAGTCCCTTGAGAGACCTGTCTGTTATTAAAACTACAAGAATTCCTGCACACATTGCCACATCCTACCTGGGTACCGCCTGCCCAAGCATTCCAAGAGCTCACTGGCAGCAGAAGTCACACAGAAAGGGAAAGGCTAGATGCCACATACCTTCCAGCAGTTCAGTAGCCACCCCTCCCCCTACACTGCTGCTGCTCTAACTCCTTCTGACAGACTCAGTCAAAGGAATTGGGGATGTTTAGCCTGGAGAAGGAAGCCTCAATAGCAGCATGGTGTATGTTCAAATATTTGAAGAGCTGTAATGTATCAGACAGATTAGACCTGTTCTGCTTAGATTTAGTGAGAAGTAGAACCAGTGAGTGGAAGTAGATTTCAGTTTAACATAAGGAAAAACTTAGCAAACAGAGTTGTCCAAAAATAGTATCTTGCTTTGGGTGATTGTGAGGTATTGGTCACTGGAGAGAAGACTAGATGGTTACTTGTCAGGGTGGACATGATTCATGCTCCAGCTTAGGAACTGGACTATAAAACTTGAGTTTCCTTCTAACCCCACAATTCTGTGACTCTTCAAGCTCATCCCTGGGTATCGCATACATTTTCCCCATCTGCACAATAAAGGGGTTGAACTCTAAACTTTTATGACTCTAGGAATTCTGGGTTTATATCAATGTACTAGGCAACAGGACAAACACTTGAGTGGCTTCTGTGTGCTCGGCACCAGAAGACAGCAACTAGGAAGAAGACAGAGTGCCACCCCCTCAGAAAGCTCTCAGTCCAGTCGACGTCAGAAAGTTGGGCTGACAGTCTGCCCCAAAGAACAACAGGAGCCAGTTTCTTCGGAGTGCCTCCATGTGTTTGTATACTCCTACCATTTGCGTCTATGTTTATCTACTGCAGACCCAGCTACCACAGTCAATACACGATCAGGCTCACAATCTGATGGTCCCCATAGGTTCTAACTTCTCCTGTCTCCCCTCCACTATCACACTTCCAGTTAAAGGTGATGTCCCCTAGTATTTCTCATAGTCTGTGCCTTTGTATATCTCACTCTCCCTTGTATTACAGTTTTTTGTATACAACCTATGTCCTCATTTATCAGAAAAGTTTCTTTGGAGAAAAGTTCATGTCTTATACCCTTGCATCTCAGTGCTTATCACAGTACTTTACAAAGTTCTTTAGTTACAATGAACTTCTCTTAATAGAAGTTCACTGAATGCATGAATTTACCCAGTCCACAATGTGATCACAACAGGAGGAGGATGTAGCCAAAAGAATACTGAATTTGTACTCAAAGGCCCAAGATACTACCCAGCAGCTAAAGGCTAATGCTTACTACCTGTAAGACCTTGGACAAGTCCCTTTCCCTCTCTGAACCTCATTTTCTTCCTTTGTAAGATAAAGAAATTGGATTCTATGATCTGAAAGCTCTCTTTCAGCTCTAACCTTGTGGTCCTAGGGAACTAGATATTAGAACAGTATTGAAGGGAGCAACTAAACAATTCAAAGTTTGGAAAAAGGACCCCAGGAGAAAGGTTAAGACTATATCCCTGGACAAGAAGCAGAGGGTGAGTACAGCAGAAAGATCATGGGAGTGGTAGAATTTAGAACTAAAAGGTCCTCAGTGACTCTCTAGTCCAAGCCCTTCATTTTACAAAGGAGCAAACTGTTTGAAGAAACGAAGGGGCCTGTCTAGAGTCCTACAAGAACAGAGCCATCAGGTGAGGGAACGACAGTCCATCTTATTTGTCATTAGGGAATACACTATCCTGGCTGAGAGGTAATGTGAATAGTCTTTTCTATGTAAAAAGCATTCTCAAAATATTTTCAGTTTTTCCTTATGCCAGTTACTTCTGCTAAGGTTTCAAACTACACAAATGCCAAGAATCTTTTAACAACTTGAGAGAAAGGTCCTTAAGAGAATAGCAGATGGTGTCACTAATAGCAGGGCAGACAACACAGTAGCACTAGAAACAAGCCAGCTCTGTTCTCCTCCCATTCCTGTTCATCCTGAGGCTTCCAGCTCAGTGCTGAACACATGGTGCTCCTATCTGAAGAACTCAAAAATTTTCCGTAAGAAACCACTAGTCTTTCTCCTGTAGAATCAACACACCCAGGGGAAAAGATCAATGAGCCTGGCAAACCACCGGCAGAGGGATTCCTCTCCCTCCCTTCACAGGCCAAGGGGCAGAGTTATAAGCTGGAGTGAGAGACCAAGAGGACGAACACACTCCAGCAGCAGCAGAAATGAACAATTTGTGGGACTTTCTCCCCAGATTCTAATCTCAATTCATGCAGCAACCAGATAAACCTGCCCAACTTGTTTCAAACTGGACTGAAACGAGATGCAGTTAAAAGCAAAGAAGCCACTGCCCAGACATTCCTATCAGATGTACCTAGATTGTAGCCTTGATGCCAACATCACTGAAATCATTTTCATGAAACTGAAAAGGCAGGGTTTTTAATAACAGTGAAACCCAAGTGGCTCCAAGCCTCATCAACTCATTGCCTCTAGGGAGGTTCAGATGAGGCAGTGAGTCTGGGAGCACCTAAGGACAAGGCACAGATAGAGGCAGAGAGCAATAGGGTCCCAAGCCAACTAGCCTCCTGAAATCAACAACTACCCTCCCGAAATCCCACAGCCAAGTGAGAAAGAATAAGAGAGAGAGAGAGAGAGAGAGAGAGAGAGAGAGAGAGAGAGAGAGGAAGAGAGAAGGAGGAGAGGGGGAGTGAGGGAGGGGAGAGGGAGTGGGGAGAGAGAGAGAGAGAGAGAGAGAGAGAGAGAGAGAGAGAGAGAGAGAGGTAAAGTCCAGACTTACTGATCTTCATTTCGGAAGATTCCCCAAATTACACTGACTGCAGTGCAAAACATCGCTAGGAGCAACATCCGAACCCGTGGGCGCTTGTGAAAATATGGTAAATTATTGTCTGGAATCCTAGAGAAAGGAAATCATACCAGAGAACACATAACCAAAAGGAATCATAGCGGATGAGGGTGGGTTAGACCCCAACTATCTGGGATTCTGCTGAAATTATGAGTTGATATTTATCCTCTTCAAGAACCTTTCTCAACACTCCGTACTCTCAAATCACGATGCAGCTGGCAGCTATCCCCAAGCTTTGACACTTATACAGCTGTGTGATCTTGGACGTGATTATTTTAAATAGCTAAAGAGCTTTCATATGGAAGGGAGATAAGATTTATTCTATTTACCTCCAGAGGGGAAAAATGAGGAGCAGTGTGAAGTTAAAGGGAGGTAGTTTCAGCTCAACACAATAACTTTCTAATAATCAGAACTGCCTAACAAAGAAGCAGGCTGTCTTGGTGGTCACCACTCACCTGTGTAGGTAGTGAGCGCCTTGTCACTAAAAGGACTTAAGCAGGGCCTGGATGATCCACCTGGCCAGTCAGTGTAAGAGATTCTCCCATCAGGTGATTTCTAATGTCCCTTCTCAACTCTAAAATTCTTGTATCCTATGACTACATCATCTTACGTAATTCTCAAATTGCTTCGTGTGTTAGCTTTATTTTCCCAATTACAACACAAATCCTTCCTCTTTTCTCGTATGAGTACATGACGGGCAGAGCTGGGCCACTGTTCAGCGCCTGAGCCCACCCCCACATCAACGAACAAGTGCTCACTATACACCTATTATATATGCAAAGGCAATAGGGTAGGCAGGCACTGCAAGAGATACGAGGAATGTATGTAAGACACTGTCCTTATCCTTATGGAGCTTACCATTTAATTGGAGAAGTCGAAGAGCTGAATGAATGACAGGAAAAATAAGTGAGCAGGGAGTTTCATGACAAGCTCAGGAAGAAGTGAGGAGACTGATTTGAAGCGGAGGGTTCTGGCAGGGGAAGAACAACTATGGCAGATAAAGCTGGAAAGCTAAGTTGTAGATGGACTAGGAAGTGCCTTAACTGACAGCTTAAGGAGTTTTGACTTGTTCCTATAGGTAATGTTATATCAAATCCATCTTTGCGAATAGGAGGCTTACTTTGAGGACAGCTAAATTTTCTTACCTGCATTTTCCAAAAGGGAGTCTTTTTACACAAGGAGAAAGACAGCTATAGAGGCTAGTGGATGATGCCAAGCAGAATACGGTTATAATCACGTATACTGCAAGAGAGAACAGGTACAGGTAGCCATGGTGAAAACAAGCATCTAGAAAAGGACCTATACTATCAACAGGCTAGTCTATTGATCAGTTTCATTGCTTTTCTTTCAATGTGATTTTAAAAACATATTTTTATTTTTTGTTAAATATTTCCCAATTATACCTAAAAAGTTTTAAACATTCATTTTTTAAAAATTTTGAATGCTAAATTCTTTCTCTCCCCCACACCTCTGGAGAAGGCAAGCAATATATCAATTATACATGTGATGTCACATAAAACACATCTCTATGTCAGCCATGTTGCAAAAGAAAATACACACACACACACACACACACACACACACAAAACAAAAAAACCCCAAGAAAAATAAACAAAAGTAAAAATATGCTTCAATCTGCTCTCAGAGTTTATCAGTTCCTTGTCTGGAGGTGGATACAATTTTTATCATGGGTCCTTTGGAATTGTCTGATTGGTTTCATTTCAAAGAACAACCCAGCCATCCCAAAAGATGGCAGCTCATAAAGGGAAGTGTTTCATTTATTCACTTTCATGCAATTAATTTGTAGCTCCATGCCACAGGCTAGCTAATGAAATCAGAGGGTTTATCTATCTGAATAGTTTATCCTGATTCAGGAGACGGAAGGAAACAAAAGAACCCTGGTAAAGCAATACCCATTCAGGACTCTGATTGACTTATATTTTCAATTGCTAGGTAGAGCCTTAGTTCAAGGTGCTCAACATAAGGACAGGAAAGTTTAATATGGTCACACCTGTTGGGGAAATGGCAGTGGGAAAAGGTGCTACTCCTCAAGGTGCTGACAAAATATCTTAAGATCTAGCTTAGGGGCTAGCAAGGCAATTGGTTAAAAGAAACAAGATAGTCAATGGATACATACCAAGGTGATCATAGAAGTAATACAGCAAGACCAACATGGAACAGCACATCACCACAAACACCCCAATCATTATGGGAGTCACGTCCACTGTCTCATCATCATGTTTTTCTGCCCCGTCATCACGCTTGTGCTTCATGGACCTCCTAAAAGACAAAGGGGCTCATATATAATCAAGTAGAGTCTAATAACAAAAGCCCTGAATTCAGAGTCAGAGACACTGAGTCTCAAATGCCGCTGTGGACAACATTAAGCTGTGTAACCTTGGGTAAATGACTTTACTGTATGGGGATCATGTCTTCATTTGTAAAACTGGAAAAATAATAATAGTCACACTACCAGCTACACAAGGTTGCTGTTGAGGGAAAACAAAAACCCAAACCCTGGGAATGGTAAACTTCTAGCACATACTATTAAAGAGCCTCACAACTCAGGCAGAAGAAATGCCAAGAGCAGGGGGAAATTAACATGGAGGGGCACATTCCATATGAGAATTGGTTACAGCTTCAGTTATTAGATCTATTAGTTTCCCCCTTTCCCTGACCCAAAGAAGAGAATACTCCAGGAGAGCCAATATCTAGTTATTAACAGATTCATTGTCCTTCCACCAAGCAGAATCTATACCAACATGGAAGGATTCCTAACAGGAAGTTCTCTCAAGGAGACATCATGAATCTCCAAGAAGGAAGAGGAATGGGAGACACTTCAGAATAGTAAAATTAATAGATAATTAACTAGCATTGTGCTAAGCATTAGTGATACAAAGACAAAAATGAAATACTCCTTGCCCTCAAGAAGCTTACATTCTAACAGGAGAAACAAAATGTACAATATATGCAAAATGAATGGAGGGAAAGAACTGGCAATTTGGAGGAAACAGGAAAGGGAGTACTTGAGCTGAATCTTTTTTTTTTTTTGCTTTTAGGCAATTGGGGTTAAGTGACTTGCCCAGGGTCACACAGCTAGTATGTGTCAAGTATTTGATCTGAGGCCGGATTTGAACTCAGGTCCTCCTGACTTCGGGGCTGGTGCTCTATCCACTGCGCCACCTAGCTGCCCCTTGAGCTGAGTCTTAAGGATAAGTCTTGAAGAAAAGTCTTGACTTTTGTCAGGCTGATGGGGATACATTACACAAAGGAAAAGTACAGTTGTACAATTAGAGCTTACATGTACATTTTGAGTTCTTCCTGAAGAGAACAGAGTTGGAGTCTATGAGGAAGAAGCTGCTTCTCTTCCCAACAATGATATTAACAGAAAAACAGAAGCTATCACAGGAGAGATCACTCACTAAGAGATACCACTGGAAAAAAATCTAAAAAAGCATTATCTACGAAAATGAAATCTGGACAAGAGACTACAGAGGCATAGGATGTGTTTTCACCACTGCTGCCCATTGAAGGCAAGGGAAGCAGAAATGAAAATTTAATTCAGAACATGAATAGCTAGTGAAGATGGTAGTGTCTGAGAAGGTGAATTATATTTCTGAATTCTAGCTTACAGTACAAATTCCTGGCAGAGGACAGAATTGTTGGGCATATAACAAAAGCCGATAATAACATATTTACCAAATGTCTTGCAAACTTCATCAAATGGCCTTAAACCAAGAAGGACTGGAGGAGAGGCCCTATGAGGGAAAGAAGATGGCTTGTGTGTATCCAAGTACACTTGAGAGTGGCCACAAAGAAGAAAGAAGAGTAGTGAGGGATCAAAAAACTCACAAGTACAAAATACAAAAAAAGAGCAAGTAGTAAAACATATCATCTTAAGTGTCTCCTCACAAATGCCCAAAGTTTTGGCAACAAACAGGAGGCATTAACTGAGACCCATGAAACCCATGACTGGCTCTGGATGGGTATACCTCATGCAAAAGAATAGGGAAAGGGAAGTCTGGGGGAGGGGAGGTTTAGATGTAGGGTTTTTTTTTTGTTTGTTTGTTATCTTTGATCTTTCTTCTGTTTTTGGTTTCTGGTGAGGCAATCGGGGTTAGGTGACTTGCCCAGGGTCACACAGCTAGTAAGTGTCAAGTGTCAGGTCAGATTTGAACTCAGGTCCTCCTGATTCCAGGGACAGTGCTGTATCCACTGCGCCACCTAGCTGCCCCTTTGTTTCTGTTAGTTTTGTTTGTTTTTTGGTGAGGCAATTGGGGTTAAGTTGGGAGGGGAGGTTAGAGAAGGAGAGTAACACTGTATTAAAAAGGGAGGAAAGTATTATGGAACATATTTAGGTCACGGTCAAAGGAGAGAGAAATAGAAGTAATTTCATCATCAGAGTACTGGGACACTCCGAAAGCACAAACACATGAGAAGTTTGGGAACTACATCACAAGCCTAACCCAGAGGCATGAGACAGCAGTGATGGAGAACTTCAATTATCCAGGTATGTGCCAGAGCTCTTTCTGACAACAGCAGAGCAGCTAATAAATTCCTGACTTGCTTACATGACATTGTTGCTGTTTGCCCTTCATTCATGATATCATGAAGGTCATGCCAACATCCAAGTGATTTGGCTTTCAGTGAGGAGGCTGCGCAAAGTTGCTAGCTTCGCTTTCTCTTCCAGAGCCATCTGGGTCCAGTGGACAGATATGGATCAGGACAACTGGAAATGGCCCAGGATACAGTGGGGGACCTTGGTCCTTTTCAAGCTAAGGTCTTTAACAGGTTTCAGTTTGACTGAGGCAATACATGATTAAGGCTCGGTAAGAAATGAGGGAGAAAATGGCCTCTTCACCTAGTTTTAAAAAAAAAACAATCTGGGAGAGAAAGATTCCTAGAGTTTCTGACCAAAATAGAAACAATTGCTATTTATATTCATTCTGAGCCAATCAGGGCCCAAACAATGACCAGTTAGGGCTTGGTCTGGCACCTACAGTTGGCCAATTAAGGAACGTCAGAGTAATGTGAGGTTAAGGTTGGTCTTTAAAAGTTTCTGAGATTAAAACTTACATTCCTTTAGGGCAGAGCACCCATGGGGTAAAGGTGTGACACTCTAAGTGAAGAGTGAAAGGGAGGTAGAGAGAAAGGGGAGGAGAGGAAGAGAGAGGAAAGAAGGAAGGGAGGGAGGGAGGAAGGAAAGAAAGGAAGGAAGGCAGACAGACGTGCTACCCGACTGGCCAGTTCCAGTTTGGTCCCCAGTGGGCAGCTCCTTTTCTACTCACAGAGTTGTGATAGTTCATCCTTCAAAAAATAAAAGAAACAGAAATGAGAATTATTCTGAATCTAATTCTCACCAATAGGGAAGAACTGGTGGCTAGAGTGGGAAAAATGGAAACCCTGGGTGGAAATGACCACATTTTAGGGTTTCAGCTAAAGGAAGATAAGAAATCTGGGCATAGTATACATGCACTCTAGATTTTGTGAAAGCAGACTTCAAGGGATTCAGCAGAAAGATAGGTAGGATACCACTGAGTGAAATGCTTTCAGAGGAAATCAGATGTGGGATCTTGCCAACAAACTTAAAATTTTAAAAGGAAATATAAGAAGATCAAAGCAACTCCAAGTAGCAGAAAATGAAGATGAAAGTACGGCATAGCCTTATAAAAATAGTCAGGAATGATGAAGCTTAAAATAAGCTAAGCCAGGTAAGGGGTAGGGCAATGAAAAGGAGTTTTTTGGTTTCTTTTTTTAATTTATTTTTTAAAAGTTAAAAGGTGAAAGAAAAAAACAACTCTTAAAGAAAGGACCCTTGCTCAGGGTGGATGGGGTGATAATAACCGTAGAGCTGCTCAAGTTTTATCCAGATCTAATACTCACCTTTTCTTTTTCTGTTTTCTCTGTCAAAGAGATCAACCTTTACCCTGGAAATGACTGAACATAAATTACTAATAGGGAGCTAATGCCCAAGATTAAAGCAGACAGTAAGAGAGTTCCTAGCTGCTCTTGAAGAATCCCAGTCATTTGATCCCAATGAAACGCATCCCCGGTTCTCAAAGCATTGGCCGATGCAACGGCCAAGGCACTGTCCATGGTATTTGAAAGATAACGGAAAACAGGAGAGGAACCCTAAGACTGGAAAAGGACAAATGTCAAAATTTTCAAAAATTGGAAGAGAAGAGTCTATAAACTACAATCCAGTAAGCTTGACACTTCAAATCCTTGGAAAATTCTAGAAAGGATTATTAAAATAATGTTTGGTAAATATCAAGAAACAGAAGGGGGAGATTACAAAAAGCCAGCATAGCTGCATCAAAAACAGGTCTTGGCGGGCTAAATTAATTTCTTTTTTTGGAAAGGATTATCACTAGCAGATGCAGGGAGTGCTGTGGATACAGTTTACCTAGATTTTAATAAGTATCTCACATAATCCTTGTGCTGAAGATGGAGATACATGGATCAGACAATCATACAGTCAGATGGAGTCCTAACTGGTTGGATGGCCAGACTCAGAGTACTTTTTAATAGTTCCGTGTCAAGTTGGCAAGAGATCTCCAGTGGAGTGCCCGTGGGATATATGCATGCCCTATGTTAATCTTTTTATCAATGATCTGAATAAAGATACAGATGGCATACTTGTCCAACCTGCAGTTGACGCTAAGCTGGAAGGGAAAGCTAGCAGAGTAGATGTGACTATCAGGATGCTAAAGGATCTTGACAAGCTACAGAACTGTTGTTGTAATTGGTGGTGGTGGTGGTGGTTGTCCTTTGTTCTGGAAGAGGACTATGACATTCGGAAATCTGCCGGGACTTGCAAGTGAGGGAGTGCTATGCAAAGTCATTAGACTCACTCTCTCTTCTGGAGCCATCTGGCCCAGTGGCAAGATATAGATGAGGACAACTGGAGATGGCCCCAGATGCAGTGGGAGTCCTTGGTCTTTTTAAGCTAAGATCTTTTCTAGGTCTAATAAGGCGCAGTTCCACAGAAATAAATGTCAATTAGCCTTGCACTTGGGTACCAAAAAAATCAACTTTGTGCATTTTTACAGATGTGGTAACAGAAAGGTCAGAGAGGAGAACTTACCTGCCTGGGGCTGCACAGTTAATAAAGCATTAAGAGCCAGGATTCAAACCCAGCTCTTCTAAGGGCAAGACTCATTCCATTACACCGCACTATCCCAAGCTTAAAAACGGTTATATCAATAATGACGATTATTATGGCACTTCACTCTCCCCAAAAGCAGCGCATCGACTTTGGCACAGAAGTTTCATCACAGTTACCTCAAGCACACACAAACTAACTTAGGGTCTCAAATTTAGAGATACTACCTCCTCATTTTACAGATAAAGGCACTAAGGTCCACTGAGGTGGAGCAACTTGCCCCAGGTCACATGGGTAACAGAAGAAAGAGAGGCAGGATCGGAACCCACGGCACTTTGAGCCTCCTCAATTTAGTTCCAAAGATCAAGAGTGGTATAGATCCAGGTGACTAGAAGTTTGTAGTATTCAGCAAAAATTGGGCTAATTGCAAGCCAGATTAACTTTGGATAAATAAAATGCTCTTCTGAAGCCCTCAGAATCCTTCCCCCACAGATGGTTCATGGGATATTCTGATTTTCTTCATTTTTTTCCTTAGAAAACATCTACAAAAACCTGACCCTTCAGAATGGATTATTAATTCTAGAACCAGTGAGGATTAGGCCCCACCCAGGGAACATGGTACCTATGTATTCAGAATACTTACTTCTTCACATCCTGGCTTCCTGCCCAGTAGCCTCCAACTGCAACTGTCCCCACAGCCATGATGAAGATGATGACCATGTTGTAATCAAGGACGGGCTCCTTGGGGGCGTACATTGCCACTCTCACTGACTGACCAAACGTCTGTCTCAGAGAAGACATGAGAGTTCGTGATAATGTGAACTTTTCCCTTAAGTCCTAAATAAACTTATCCTTCAGTTACTAACCTGCTTGCACAGGGGGCAACTAAAGTACCTTGTTATTTTAAAGGGCAATGAAAAATTTTTTCAAGTTTTATTATTTATTTGTTTAGAGCATTCTTTTATTTTTAAATTTTAAATTCCAAATTCTCTTCCTCCCCCATGAGAAGGCAGGCAAAATGATGTTAATTATACATGAGAAGTCATGCAAAACATATTTCCATACTGCATGAAAGAAAGTAGGAAAAAGCGAGAAAATTATACTTCAATTTGCACTCAGTTCATCAGTTCTCTCTCTGGAGGTAGACAGCATTTTTCCTCACTATTCCTTTGTAATTACCTTGGATCACTGTATTGATCAGAGTATCCAAGTCTTTCATAGTTCATCATTATATCACTGCTGTTACTGTCACAATGATCTCGAAGGGCAGTGAAATCTTGAACATTAAACTACCTCCATTCTTCTCTTGGGTTAGAGAACTAAAAAAAAATAGGATCTACATATTTCTGGACTGCAGAAGGAACTACATCTGTCTGAAAGGCTTCCAGATTATTTCTCAGAATTATCTAAATTCTTCCAGCTCCTGACACAAACTCTTAAATTCTAGATGAGAGCAAGGATTTCTTGAGGAACTCAGCTTTCCCTGGCAGCTTGATGCCTTCTCTAAACAGCTGCATTTCAGAACAGAAAACAATGGGGGGGAGAACACTGAGGTAGTCTTGGGTGGCCACCGTGTCAGTGCCTCGCATTTCAAACAGCTTTGCTTCAGCAATGATGTCAGCACGGGCTTTTGAATAAGACTTTTACTTTTGACATGTTAAGAACCAACCACATGGACGGAAAGTAACGAGAAACTCTGGATGGCTTCTTTCCTGAGGACACTCACACCCTTACTTTGAACACTTCTGCAGTTCTCTAGAGAGAAAATTTCAGGACTCTGAGCAGAAGCAGCAGAATCTCCATGCTGAGCCCCTACCTTGCAAATGTCAAGCATGTCTCTATAGCTGAGGAGGGCCACAGGAATACCAATCTCATCATATTGAGTCTTGTTGCCTCCTGGAGGGACCTGGGTACAAATAAACCCACCAAAAAAAAAACCAAAACAAAAAAACAGAGAGAAATTACTTTGGTCATCTCTTCCCCAAACATACCAACTATCTTGGAGAAACTTTTGCCCTGGGACTCAAATGCTCTGATGAGCACCTGCCTGTCCCAGACCACTACCCTAGGAGAGCTTCAGCTACCATGTTTCACTTCACTCCTGACTCTGGCCATCTCTTCCAGCCTCATCAACAATACCGTGCATACCCTTTCCTTTCTCTAATTACTATGCACCCCACCCAACCCTTGTCCAGATCTAGAACCATACACCATGACCAAAGCAACTACCCCACTGAACCTGAAAGGGGGGGAAGTCATTGACTCTTCTGCAGTCCGGTGAAACCTATGGTCACCTTTTCAGAATAATTTTCTTAATGCATAAAATAAAACACACAGGGTTACAAAGGAAACAAATTATATTGAAAAAGATGCAATTTCTTTTTCCCTTCCAAATTCTTCCTGAAATCTATCCACAAACCCCCAAGGGCTCCATGAAGCCTAGATTCAGAATCTTTGCTAAACAGACTTATCTGACTCAAAAATAAAAAAGTTTAACTAACTAAAAATAGAACTCTGAAATAGTGTGGCTACTAAGGAATGAATAACTTTAGAGAAAAGCTCTTTCCGTATATCAACAGTATAAGTAAATGGCAGCGACTTTTCTGCATTATCTTAGCAAGAGTGACGAAGGAAGTTTTTCATACCAGTTTTTCTCTGCTAACTACTAGAAGGCCACATGCCCCATTCATCTGGGCCAGTTTCACTTTTTCATAGAAGGTGCAGTTTCCACGCAGCACCATAGGGATTCGGTTGTTAAACCCCCCACTGGGGACATCAGATTGAGAACACAAGACAGATGTTGTTTGGTCTTGAAGCTGTAACAAAGACTGAAAAGAAAAAGGTGTTAATGAGTCTGTTTCTGTAACACAGCCAAAGCCAAAAAATAAGGTTTTGTGCTGGGAAATAGATGGCCACAGTATCCTGAAATAAACAAACTCCCTTATACCCTTTTCTCTTTTTTTTTTTTGAGGGGGGGAGGAAGGGAGAAGATGGAAGGAATTTTCTAACAGTAGAGGGGGCAGGGATTGTGTCATAATAATCTATGTCTACTTATGTCTAGCACTGCGCTTTGCATATAATAAGACACTTAATATTTGCTCAATGAATTAAAAAAGTATTCTAGCTCCACCCCAGCCTATATTCACTTCCACAAGCCTTAGTCTCTGTATCTGGAGATTGAATTCAACAAACATTTATTAAACATCTACTGTGTATAAGGCTCCTGTGCTCGAAACTGGGAATATGAAAATGAAAAATACAAGTTAGAATGTGGTTAAGTGCTATACTACATAAAAGATTCAGAGAGAGGGGGGTATCATTTCTAGATTTGGGGCCCTGGGAAGGCTCCATGGAAGAAATATTACCTAAGTCAGGCCTTGAAAGAAAGGAAGAATTTCATCAGATGGAGATTGGCAAAGGATGAGGATAGGATTGGAAGGACAAGTTGTTCTGGGCATGGAAGATATAAGGACAGGACACTATCGCGCTCCCCCCCCATTTATTTATTTGTTTGTTTATTTATTTTTAGTTTTCAACATTTACTTCCACAAGATTCTGAGTTTCAAATTTTCATCTCACCCCTCCCCCCACCCCAAGATGGCATGCATTCTGAATATCCCTTCCCCTAGTCTGCCCTCCCTTCTATCTCTCCCCCCCTTCTCTTATCCCCTTCCCCTTCTACTTTCCTGTAGGGCAGGATAGATTTCTGTACCCCATTTCCTGTATTTCTTATTTCCCAGTTGCATGTGAAAACATTTTTTTTAAACATGTGTTTTTAAAACTTAGGGTTCCAAATTTTCTCCCTTCCTTCCTCCCCATCCACCCTCATTGAAAAGGCAAGCAACTCAATATAGGTTGTACATGTGCAGTTACGCAAAACACTTTCATAGCAATCATGTTGTGAAAAACTCGATATTTCCCTTAATCCTATCCCGCCCCTCCCATTTATTCTATTCTTTCTTTTGACCCTGTCCCTCCTCAGAAGCATCTGCTTCTGATTACCCCCTTTCCCAATCTGCCCTCCTCTCTATCATTCCCTTGCTCTCTTGTCTCCTTCTCCCCCTATTTTCCTGTAAGACAGATTTCCACACCCAATTGAGTATGTATGTTATTCCCTCCTTAAGCCAAATCCTATGAGAATAAGATTCACTCATTCCTTCTCACCTTACCCTGTTTCCCCTCCACTGTAAGAGGACAGGACACTATTAAAGAACAGTAAGTAGACCACTCTGGCTTAAGTATGAAATTGCATGAAGGAAACTAATAAGACTGGGAATGTAGGATGGAGCTAAATTTTGGACTGGGATAGATTTTTTGTATTTCACTTAGTAAGCAATGGGGAGTCATTGATGGTGTCTGAGCAAAGAGACATGATCCGATTTGTACAATAAAATTACAACCAAAGGAGGAATCAAAAAGAGAAAACGGGAAACAGTGAGGCTAGTGAGGAAATCTATTATGGCACTGCAAATGAGAAATGATGAGGGCATAAACTAGATTAACGGCAGAAAGAATATGAATGCAAAAGATATTACAGCAGGAGAATGTCATGAATTTGACAAGTAATTGGAGGTGCGGATGTAAGAACTGTCTCATTCCACTGAAACCAATATTCTACCTCTGATTCTATTTCAGTGTCTACCACCTCCCAGGGTAATGAATGCAGTGTTTACTACCTACTGTGTTAAGAGGGATTTATTTTTATTCAGCATAAACTTTTATTTCTTCTAAACTTCAAAAGGATAATCTTTAGTTTGAGAGGGAAGAGAAGCAGAGACAAGAGAAGGAATAACAGAAACTAAGAGTGACAGAAATGTTGAGCTAGAAAATCATCTAGTCTAATAACCTCATTTCGCAGAAGAAGAACTTGAGACCCCAAAAGGGGGAGTCATATCACAGTATGTCTGGAGCAGAGTCAGAGCCAAAGCGTTAGTCTCTCAACTCTGAGCCTAGGCCCTTTTCCATGAATTCATACCACTCCAACTTTTTTCAAGAACTATAAGATCATATTAATGGTCTCCAGGAAATGAGTCACAAATTATCCACTAGACAAAATATCAACCTCAGGTTAAAACTCCCACAGGACTTCCACTCAACTTGTTCTGTTTGGTTGAAATGAAGAATGCATTAAGGCAGAGAGAGAATGGGAATAGGAGTATAAAATTAGGCCAGAAATGTAGGTTAGTATGTTTTATTGCCAGTGGGCAAGAGATAGCCACTGAAGGCTTAAGGCAGGGAAGTGATGTGATCATTTGTAGTCCTTCTCTTTCTATTCCTACTGCCACCTCCCAGTTCAGTATCTCATTATCTATTATAAGAGCCTCCTAACTCACCTCCCTATCTTCTTTCTGTATTCTTTCCAAGTTCTGGGGTATTAAGCATGATATAGAAAATTAGGGGCAAGGGACTTGGGCTTAAAAATTATTCCTAGACTCAATTCCTGGCTCTGTCACCCACTGGCCAGGCTAGACATACTGGGAGACTACCATATTCCCTCTACCACATCAATAGTCTTCTAACTATCCTTAGACACAACAATTAAGCAGCCTCAGCTGGGGTGCATGGTGACTGGGACAAAAATCACAGTAACTTGCATCCTCTTTTTGACTACTATTCCCCGGGGGAGGGGGGGGGAGTGGAGGACCCACCCCTCCCCCACATATTTACATTTACAACCATTCAGGAACAGAGTTCAAGTGAGATGACTATAAAAACAATGACATGAGGTAATGAAAGACTACACCAGAGTAGGGGCAGCGTCAGAGAAAAAAAGCGGAAATTTCTGAAAGATGCTGCAAAGGTTGAATGGACAGGTAACAGATTGGAAATGAGGGGGGAGAGCAGAGCCACAGTGAAGAGTAGAGAATGACACTTAGGAGACAAGCCTGCATCTAGAATGATGGCTGTCCCCTCAGTGTAACAGGGAAGTTTGGAAGGGGGAGAGTATGGGAAAAGAAAATGAGCTCAGTTTTGGACATGTTAAGTTTAAGATGGCTCCAGGACATCTAGTTTGAGATGTCCAATAGGTAGCTGGAGATGTGAGACTGGAAGTTAGCAGAGAGGTTAAGTATGGATAAGTAGACTTCAAAATCATCAGCACAGAGATGATAACTGAATCCACGGGAGCTGATGAGATGATCAAGTGAAATAACATAGAGGGAGAAGACAAAGTAGCCCAGGACAAAGCCCTTTGGGACATCTGGGAACCGGTATCATATTCAAGTTCTATATTAGTCAAGTATAATTGTGACCTTTACACACAATTTTAGAGTTGGCTCCCAAGATGCAAGATTAATAGTGGATGAATAAACCATGATAGATAAATGAATCATGGAAGATCAAGCCAGGATCTTTCTTCATTCAAGTGCCTTTAGCACTAGCTTCTAAACAAAGGATAATTAACCAAGATATCAATGGCAGAATTATAATCAGAGCTAACTCAAAGTGAAATAGACTGTCTAAATTCTTACGTAGTAAAGTTCCTCACTGCAGAAAATAATAGAAATTGCAAGACTATTTGTTATGGCTGTCATTCATGTCAAGGGATTCATTCTTCGCATAAGAACTGGACTAGAGGACTCTCCAGGGTCTTTCCAACTCTTTAACTACAATTCTGACTAAGAATGGGACTGTGATTTCAGATTAAGAACTGTTGTGGGGCAGCTAGGTAATGCAGTGGATAGAGCACCAGCCCTGGATTCAGGAGGACCTTAGTTCAAATCAGGCCTCAGATATCTAGCTGTGTGACCCTGGGTAAGTCCCTTAACCCCACTGCCTACCCACTCCCCCGCAAAAAAAAGAACTGTTGGCTCCCTTACCAATATTATAATCTTAGATTTGTATGTTACTTCATACTTTTCAAATTATTTTCAGTCATTAAGTTGATTCAATTAAACAAACACGTATTAAGCATCTGTTGTTGAAAGGCCCTGAATAGTTGCTAGAGATACAGACACAAAAATGGCCTCACTGGAGTCTGTATTGTAGGAAGAATACTTCCTACAAGCCTTTGAAATAGGGCTAACAGGTATTATGATCCCAATTTTGTAGCCAGAGACACTGAGGCTCAGAGTGGTTAAATGATTTACTTGCCCAATGTCACAGAGCAAGTCAATGGACTGGACCTGGTCTCCTAACTTAAGAATCAGGAAACAACTGCCCTGAGCACATAGTATAATGCAGTATAATGGAAAAAAGCACTAAAATCAGAGCCAGTGAATAGGGGTTCTAGTGCCAGGCCTACACTGTATATTAGACAAGTCATTATACCTCTGTGGGCTTCATTTTCTTCATTTGTAAAATGAGGGGGTTGGGCAAGATCAACTTCAGGGTCCTTTTAAAGACAAGGTAATATAATTCCATAACTATAATTTATGTTTTGGTTTCCTAACAGGTTTTGTCCTCTTGACTTTCCTTTAATGAAGTAGAACTTCTAAAATGGCCAACTGCAAGACACACACTGACACCGGAGAGGCCAACATGAGTAGAAGTCAAAGGCAAATGGAACAGAGAATCTTCTAAAGTCCAGTAAAAGCACTGGAGGTCCCATGAGAAGGACTATCCAGGAATGAGAACTACCTAAGCCACAAATGAGTATTTGAATCCCAATTCAGATACTTACTGCTTTGCCAAGGCCAGGAGGCAAGTGGGCCCATTGGGAATTATACAGGATACAGTAGTCTTTTTCTTTGCCGATCCCTGGCTCAGAGATCACATGGACCATTCCATATTCACAGGTCACCTGAAACCATAAGAGATCGTTTTAAGAGAACAAAGGTACGGGAGACTTTAGGCCACAAATCTCCAAATTACTCATGGTCACACACAAATTCAAAGTCAAACCGGCCCACTTGCTATTCCCTGTATGGGATATTCTACCTCCTACCTCCTTACCTTTGCATTGGTTGTCAGCCATGCCTACAATGCTCTCCTCTACCTAGCTCTGCCTCTTGGAATCCCTAGCAACATTTAAGACCTCAGATCAAGTCCCACCTCCTACAGGAGACCTCTTACCGTGTTCCATACCTGCTCCCTCCCCAACTGCCCACATGTGCACACTTCATATTTACTGATGTGTAAATGCTGTCTTCCTCCAAAAGAATCTAAGTTTCTCAATGTTTGGCACTTTTTGGGGAGGTCCACATTTGTGACTGTACTCCAGAATTGAGACATCTCAATGCAGAAGCTCCTTGCACTAATGACGATCTTATCTCTAAACTCATGGTATGAAGAGAGTTGCCTGGAGCACTGAGTACAGGTTACCATCCAGTGTCTAACTCAAGTAATCTGTCCTCTATCCACCATGCCACACTGCCCACGACCTGGTACACAGAGCAGGAATTTAATAAATACCTGAAATGAATTCAAATGCTGAAAACAAGGATGATTTTTACTGAGACCTGGTGCTGCTCTTTACGTGGCTGCAGGTCATCTTCATTCCACTGTGGCAGAAAACCTTCCACTAAAGCGTCAATAACAATCTTTTCTGTCCATAAGGGTCTAACTTGAAGAATGCTAATCCCCCTAGGTAAACGGGATTTTTCTCTCATGATTTCATATCACTTTATGCTTTTTACCATGTCCTAATTTATATCATATTTGTGTTACACTGTGACACAAAGACTTCTTTTATATAGTCCTCAGCACCTGGCACATAGTAGGTACATATGCTGAAAGGACCTCAAAAATCAACTTGTCCAATTATCTCATTTTAGAGAAGGGGAAAGTAAAACACAGAGAAATTAAATATCACAGGTAGGAAGTAGTAAAGCTGCCATTCAAACTTAGGTCTCTTATATCCAAATCCAGTGATCTTTCCACCATACCACATTCTCCTCGCCAGGACACAAAAGTAGTACTTTACCTTGTAATCACAGGCCTAGACACTTCTTGAGTCTCCCCTAGTGGAAAGAATATGAGCTTCTGGTCAGAACATCTGAGATCCAATCTAGACTTTGCATTCATTAGCTATGTGATCTGGGATAAACTGGTTCATTTCTCTTCTCAGTAACACTTTAGTCAACTTCACATATGTTGGGTTTTTTTTTTAAACAATTAATTAATTTATTTTTAGTTTTTAACATTCATTTCCATAAGATTTTGAGTTTTAAATTTTTTCCCTTTCCCTCTCCTCCCCGCTCCCCAAGACAGCATGCAATCTGATATAGGCTCTACTTATACATTCATATTAAACATATTTTCACATTTGTCATGATGCAAAAAAGAATTAGAACTAATGGGAGAGACCATGAGAAAGAAGAAACAAAACAAAACAACAAAAGAAAAGGAGAGTAAATAGCATGCTTCAATCTGCATTCAAACTCCATAGTTCTTTCTCTGGATGGGGATAGCATTTTCTATCATGAGTCTTTTGGAGATGTCTTAGATCCTATCAAAGTCAATGTAGCTGTTACTGTGTACAACGTTCTCCTGGTTCTGCTCATTTCACTCAGTATCATAAGTATTCATTCAGTATTATAAGTCTTTCCAGGTTTTTAAGCAACATATTGTAGGATTACGGTTTTTAATCCACTCTGCTATCTGCTTCTGTTTTATGGGAGAGTTCATTCCATTCACATTCAGTTAAGACTACTATCTGCTTCACATAAGTTGTTGTGAAGTCACATTGTAAATAACAGTATCTAGCATTTATATAGCAACTGAACATTTGCAAAGCATTTTACATGTTATATCTCATTTGATTCTTACAACAACTCTGTGAAGTACTATTATCCCCATTTCACATATGAGGAAACTGAGTTAGGTGACTTGCCAAAAGTCACAAAGTTAGCAAGTGTCTGAGGTAGATTTAGGTCTGCCTGATTCCAAGTCCGACACTACTACTAATTCAAGAATTGACTCCCTCTTTGCCTCTCAGTTTTCAATCTAATATTTCACCTTCAGGTCACATTATTGACCCAAGAAACATAATCCTTTACAGGTTATCACCTAGTGTAAAGCATCGACATTAAATATTGCTCATGTTATGGAAGCATGTCACAACAAATCCCCTAAACTATCACTGGTTTTGAGATGTGTTTTTACATTAATATTTGAGTATGGGTAAGACATATGTTCCGGAAATTCATAGTTCATCAAATAATAAAGTCACACGGGCTCAAGAGCAACTGGAATGTCATTTGGCTTCCCTAAATTTTAGTTCTACCCTTCTCTGTTCCTTACTCTTACTCTATGGTAGGAATAAGTTGGTACTTTGTTAAAGTACCAACCAGGTAGGGTTAACTTTTCCCTCTAAACATTTTCTGGTTTACATCTTGCTAGGATAAGGAAAGGGGACCAGCCAGTCCACCTGAAAAGCCCCTCCTTTCCAACTCTTGGTGGGCCACAGGTAGGAGTAAACAAAAATTCTGATATCAACAAGAAGATTCAACAAAAATGAATGTGGAAGACTGACAACAAAAAAACTGAAAGATCAAGCTTGGCATGGTCAGAAGGATGACTTGTCTGTGGAACATCAAGGTAACTTCCTTTAGCAAACTCTGCTCTTCATTAATCAATTTGGATTATCCACATTACTCTCCCCTTTCTTACAAAAAAAAAAAAGACTGGCTACTCTTTCCCATTTCATTTTCTCACAAGTATACTACTGCAGTATGCTTATTCCTCAAACCAAACTTTCGCTCACACCTTTGTCTTCACCTTCAGCAAATCCCCAAACCTTCAATGACTGGCTAAAGACCCAACTCTTATACCATATGCATTGATTACTCCAACCTAAATAGAGTAATATTCCAATCCATGTGGAATACCATTTTAGTCCATTAATCATGTACTATAGGAAATCTCAGATTTACAAACATTCCACTTATGAAAAACCAAAACCTCACAACACGCTACAGAGGAGGTCCTCAATGGAAGCAATTATCCTTTTGTCTCCCAGTTTAAAACACTTGGAAAATAACTCGAATCACTTCCTCTTATGCAATGGAAACATAATGTTAACACAATTACATACAGAACCTGACAGTCAAGAAACCAGGGTAGAAGTCCCAGACCTAGCATTTGCTAGCTTTATGGCCAGTCACTGAGTCTCAGTTTCCCATGTGGAACTCCAAGAATCTGTGATTTCATGGAGATTTCCTCCACTTGTAATCCATCTAAGCTTGCCCTTCCTGTCTGACACTCATCCATGTCTTGCTATAAATTGAACTCAAGGGATCCACCTAATGAGTTAGAGTCCCTCCTCAAATTCTCTTCACAATAAGCTAGAGGCCTTCTTTAGATTCTCTTCATATTGTGTGTATACAAATGGAGAACACAAACTGTCCATTGGTTCTACCTTGGTCTCAACACGTGGCTGACTTATTTTGCCAAATTTTTTATTTTGCATTTTAATTGATATCTTTTGTTTTTAGTATCACCTTCATTTCCAAATACATTCCTCCACTAACCAATAGGGCAATCTTTTATAACAAAAAATAGTGGGAAAAAGACAGTTCAATAAAAACACACCAACTGAATTTGATCGTATATTTAACATTCCACACCTACGGTCCTCAGTCTCTGCAAAGAAGGGAGGAGATACAGCTTGGTTATTGTAACTACACAGCATTCAACCGAAGGTTTGGTTTTCTTGTTTTGCTTTTCCCCATTCTGTTTACATGGTTGTGGTAATTGTTATACAGTTCTCTAAAACTTTTACTCCCATTTAAACGCTGTGGTTACCCTCAAAGTCAAACACCCCCCCCCATTGAATGCTTCCTTGTAACTATGAAAAACAGCTAAGCAAAAAAAAAAAAGTCAACACAACATTCTGACAGCATTCTACAACTGTAGTCCACTACATCTCCACTGAGTTCTCTAGTCAAGGTTGGTCATTACATTAATCTTAGTTATCAGATTTCGTACTGCTTTCCTTTATATCAATTTTGTTGTCATGTATACTGTTCTTATTTTCTGCTTACTATGCTCTGCATCAGTTAATACAGGTCTTTCTTAGAACCACAAGTCCTCCCAAGACTCTAAATTCTGTTTTCACTTTCTCCCCGCCTACAACAGAGTGCTATGAATATTTTACTAATATACTGGGCCGTTTTCCTTACCCCTAGAGTAACCTCCGTTAGAGGATATATGCCCAGCTGTGGGATGACTGCTTGTTCAACTAACTAAAACTAAACTGTTTGAACATTTTAGTGACTTTTTTCACAGTTCCAAATCTGTTTTCTTGATGAGAGGGAGTAATCTGCAGATTCACCTGAGGTACAGTATTAATGTACTTGTCTTTCCATAAACCCTTCAGTTACTATTTCCATTTTAAAAATCAAATTTGCCAATTTGATGAGTGAAACCTTTTACTGTTTTAATTTGCTTTTTTTTTATATTAATGATCGAGAGCTGGCTCAGATTCTTAAAATCTAGCCAATAGCTTAGTAATGTTCAGATTCCTTAAGAGTCTGACCAATATGATGGATGTTCTAATAAACCTTGTTTTTGGCTGAAAGAAGGCATGGTCAAATTCTTTTGGGCATGACCTGTGTGTTGTGATTTCGGGGTCCCAGAACCCCTAAAACCCCAAACCTCAACATTATGGTGGCCCATACAAGGAAGCTGCCTGATCCCAAGTTCTTCTCTAGCCAAGACTGGAAGGTATGTAAGCCTCCTCGCCTTCTTTCTTGCCTTGCAATTGGGGTTGCTCTCCAAAAACTTCAGAAGGCTCAGAGGTGCTTTCTGGGAAGACCATTATGAGCCTGTCTTGCACTTACCCTGATGCTCTGAGGCTTTAGGTCCTCTGGTTCAGTTTCAGGCCATGGACCTGGGTACACCTTCTGCAGCATAGAGGACAAAGATGGACACCCTATCTGGAAGCGTGTGCCCAATTATGTACATTCTCTTGGTGCTAGGGAATTGGGAAAACTGCAGGTGCTTTTTGATTCCCTGAGGCTTACTTACTCCCTTCCCTCTACACCACTGAATCCTCCTTCATGGAGGTTACAGGGAGAAGTTATAACAGCTAAAAACATCTTAGCAGATTCTGGAAGTTTTGTGACTGATCACTAAGGAGTTTTGAAACACCTCCTTACAACCCTGGTTAATTCCCTTCTCCCACTCCCTTCCCTTGAGTCAAGAAGGTATGTCAATCCTTCTCATAGGAGAAGAGAGTTTCACACTCCTCCCTACCCCCAACTCTGAATTAGCTGCCTATAGCATAAGCCCCCCCCCCCAATGGCCTTGGGCCCTGGGGCAACCTTTGCCTGGAAGCATCACTCGGATTCAGCACATCTTGCTCAAAGTAAAGAAGCTAGCCTCCAAACTTGGGTAAGGGTGCTCTTTTAAAGTTGTAGTTTTAATTGTTAATGATGAGATGTTGATTCTCTGTGTAAAGTAATTTGGAAAAGCATCTAATGAAACTGGAGTCACCTGATTGGTTATGGGTTTGTTTCAAGTTTCAAATTGGTGAACTTTTTGTATCAGTTACGTCAAGCAACTTCTCATAATTTGGTTACCACTAAAATAATTTGGTTACTGTTGGTTGTTGTCTTAATGTGTAAACTTGTTAGGGTTTTGTCTTGCTGAGAATTTACAAGTATATGGAAATAGTCTCTAAAGATTGGCTTTTTACACCAGGACAAATTTAAATTTGAGATGTAAATCCTGGAAAAGCTTTTCCTAAGCTGTGATTAGTGAAACTTGCTGTTTGAGGTAAAAGCTCATGGGATTTTATTTTGAGCTGTCTGACGGATCATAATCCATCAATAATCAATAATCCACCATGTGAGAGAAATGCCACAAGCTACTCAGAAAGAATGTGATGCTGGTGGGAAAAGCTGAGAGAACAATTTTAGCCTCAGTCTAAGATGGGATCCTCCTGGCTCAGTTTCCCCATTATGTTCCTTTGAAAGGGAATGTTACCCACTTGGCTATTCCTGAGTCTGGTTATGAGGTGGATTTGATACTGCGTGGTTGGAAAACTGAATTACCTGAATCCAAACAGAGCTAAGGATGTTTTATCCTGTTGTATTTGGGTCCTAAATCTAGTCCCTGCTTTATCCTTTTATAGCAAATTCCTATAATCAGAACAAGTGGTCAATATAAGATCAATGCAAGTGTGTGAGATCTTGCTGTTCTGACCTGAATGTGTAGTCATTCAGTACCCCCAAACAACTGAAATTAAATCAGAAACATCTTCAGTTTGGTTTGGGGAGGAGAATTTGAGTGATAATTGAAGTGAAAGTCAGGCTCTGGCAAATTCATTTGTATAACTATTGAACCCAGGGGTGGAAAGTGTTATTTAAAATTTTAGAAAAAGTAACAAGATCAGATAATCCTGGAGGTCAAATGTAAATGATTTTCGTAGGGCTCTTACACTTTAACTTCTCCTTGTATCTGTCCCCTGCAGTCTTTTCTGTCAGGTTTGTGTCCTCCAGACTACAGGCCATTCTCCTAGAGTTGGTAGCAAAAGGTGGGTACCAACCAATGTCCCCCCATTGTCCCTTGGATGCAGCCTGTGATCGGTTCCAGTTAACCTCCTCTTTGGGACTCTCTCAAGGCAGGGACAACTCTACACCCCTTGCCAGCAGGAAGTAGTTTCAGAAGCCTAGATTTTTGCCCCCTTACCCCAAAAGAATCTGGGTTCTGAGGGGGAATGATAGGGATGGGACCTGAACCCCTAAAAGGAAAAACCCTGGATTTCCCCACCTGAGGCTATAATCCTCTCAACTGGCCTTTCATTGTGGCTACCACCCAATCTCCCAATTCTGTTCCTTTACTTCCCAACTGCCCCTGGCCACTTCCTACCCTTAATCCTATCTAGACTCCACTCTCCCTTGGCCAGGTGGTCCAAGTCCCTGGCATTCTGTTCACCTCAGCTTACTGGCCACTCCCATCCAGATCCTCCTTAGACCCCTCCTCCAGTCACCCCAAACTACTTGGCCACTCTTAGACCCCTCCCACAGTCTTTCTGTATATATGGTCCATCTTATCTCTATTAAGGTGCTCAGATTCTTAAAATCTAGCCAATAGCCCAGTAACGTTCAGATTCCTTAAGAGTCTGGCCAATATGACAGATGTTATCTTTGGCTGGAAAAAAAATACTGAGAGCCACTGTAGCGTAGTGGATAAAGAGCTGGGCCTCAGAACCACAAATAGCTCAAGTCCTGCCTCTGTTGCATACACAGCAGGCAGTGGAAGCTTGAGCAAGTCTGTTAGCTTCTGGGGGCTCTAGGCTACTCTCTAGGACTGTTAAGTAGCAGAGAAGGTGCTTGTTTACTTGCACTGGCACAGGGTTTCATCCAGGAAGATCTAGGTCCAATCCCCATCTTAGCACTTTAGAGCAGCACTTCTTAAATTGTGGGTCATGAAAATTTTGGCAACAGTAAAAGCTTTCTGAACATACAATGATCAAAAATTAATTAAAAATCAAACATGTTATGACTCCAAGGTGTTTCTGGCAGCACTTGTCCATGCTGTATCATGCAACTTCATGGCAGCCTTGGTTCTGAACACAGGATGTATGCACACCCATGCAGTGCTAGGAACACTGGAGAATCTCTAAAAGGGATTAAAAAGGGGTTGCAAATGGAAAAAGTTTAAGAAGCCCTAATTTAGAGTACCTTTTCTTTACAGTACTTGCATTTCTTTCAAAAAACTTTATATCTTTTTACCACTTTATTATATTCTTGGTCAAATGTATTTGTGTCACTTCCCTACATATCTTAAAAGGCAAACTTTTATCAGAGATACTTTGTACAAAGATTTTCTCCTCCAACTGACTGTCTCCAAACAGATAACTTTATTTTTGCATTAACTTTGTACAAAAAGCTTTTTAATTTATATGACCCAAATTGCCTATTTTTATCTTTTAAGATCACCACTATTTCTTGGTGTGTTAATATTCTTCTTCTAAATATAGATTTGAAAGGTGCCTCCCCTTCCACTCTCCTCTAACTTTTTTCATGACCTTTTATGGTTAGTTTTTGGAGTTGTTTTACAGGCATGTAGTATAAGATGCTGATTTAAGTTTAATTTCTGCTGAATTGCTTTCCAATTTTCCCAGCAGGTCTTGTTGAATGTGAACTCTTTCCCCAGTCGTTTGTATTTTGGGTAACTGGGCTGTGTTCAACTGCTTCTGGGTCTTGTTTATTTACTACCAAATTGTTATCTAAGTTTTTTGAACTATCTAACTAAACTACGAAATAGTTTAGAAGTTTATTGCACTTTACAATATAGTTTGAGTTCTGGTATTAATCATACCTTTCACCGATAACATCCCTTTTACACCACTTCTCTTGCTTAATTTGTGATGAATTATAGTCTCCATTGCTCCTTGTATGACCTTTGACTTCAGTTCTTCAGAGGCTACACCATATTCCATGACTATCAACATTCCTCATCACTGCAAGCACACTGATGTTAAAAACAAAATGGGCCTTTGTCCTGGGGGGCGATTGTTAAGAGAACTGCACAATCACCCAAAGGCAATGCTGCCTGCTCTCCTGTTACTGTTCAATTCTCAGCCAAACTCATCATCTATCTGCAGTGTCTATTTCAGATCTATGTACTCCTTGGAGACATGCTGGATCCAGATCAAACCTGCTCATGAGATCTGACAGTCATATTTTCAATAGAAGCATTTTACACCTCACAAATCAGAAGATGTTATAAATAAGAATTTGATTTCTTTGTTGCTGTCTAGACTTAAGAAAGTAATGAAAAGATCACTAATATTAAACTCAAGTGTGCGTCATGGGTACTTTTTTTTTGGAGAACCAGTTGTTAAACATTTATCAGTACACCACTGTATGTACTGATAAATGATATCTAAAGATTGCCCATTCAATTACAAGTCTATCAATTTGAAAGATGACCAAAATCATTGCTCAGAAACAGTTAGTTGCTTTCCCATGGTAATACAGCTAGTAAACATCAGTAAGGATTTGAAACCATGTTTTCTAAATCCAACTCTAGTGTTCTTTGCACCAAACCACATTGTCTCAGTAAATGAAAAAAAATTCAATGTAATATTGTAGATAAACACAAAATATGTGTGAGGTTAAAGGTGTGACTTCGCCAAGCTCTTCTGATGTGATGTAAGATATAATTTACCTAGACCTTTTTAGAGAATTTTAGAGAAGACTATTTTTTGCCCCAGTAAAGCAAATCACCAGTACTACTAACAAAGGGACTCAGTGACCACAACAGTCCCAGAGAGAATCCAAGTCTAGATTACTAGCAGAGTCTGGAAACTGAAACAATAGTCCATCAAATAGTGATTCCCAGCCATGGTTTTGTGAAATCATGTGATACGTTCAGATGGCATCAAAAACATCCATAGGACTGTGGATTCATAGGCCATTTGGTGCAATTCCTTCACTTTATAGTTAAAAAAAAAGAAAACTGAGGCCCAGAGAGGTGAAACTGACGTGCCCAAGGTTTGAACTTAGATCCTGCATACTCTTTCCACTGCAGGTATTAAATTCTTTCCTCAAAACGGAGTAGATTTTAACTCACTTTAATTTAGAAAAATAAATGAGCCACAAAGGACAGTCAATAATTGGGTGCTAGGCAATCACTGTATAAATCCCCAAAGGATTTAGAGCTGAAGAGCCCTTAGAAAGCATGCAGTTTAACCTCCTAATTTTGCAGGGAGAAAAATGGAGCTTTGCTAGTACCATTCCATAACCTATAAGCAAGTTACTTAACCCTTCTGGAAAATAGGTATATTGTATGATATCCCTCACAGAGCTATTATGAAGAGCAAGTCAGATAACACATACAAAGTATTTTATAAACCGTATAAACCATAAAACCTTTAAGTGTAAATAAGTATAGTATTAACATACTGCTATTACTGATTCCAGAAGCTTTAACCTAGGAGGGCTACGGGTGGGATTATAAGCTTTTGGACAAAGGGTCTGTATACAACCAGTACAGGATAACATGGGGAAAGTATAATTGGTCTTGGAGTTAGGACACTTTCTTTCAAATGCTGGCCCTGATACATTGTGTGACCTTAAGGGAGTCAGTGATGTGAGTCAGTGTCTCACCTTAGAAGGGTCTGGGATACAGTGGGTATTTAATAGATGCTTACTGATTGTAAGCCCGTTTTTTCACTTGTAAATGGGGAAGGGAAGAAGTAACTTAACATATTTTTTGAGTCACTACTGGCTGCGGGGTGTAAAGTTCAAAGACAGTGCAACCAGTCCCCACAGTAAGAGGTTAAACGCCAACACACACCTATTAACAAAGTATTTAAATGACGGAGAAGGTTCAAAGTGCAGTAAGATTCAGGGGCAGGGTAGTAGTTATCACTGGGGTAGGGTGAATTTTGGGGGGGGAGGGGGCTGTTTTATGTAAAAATACATTTGTGTGAAACCGTTTTGTACATACAAGTCTTATTCCAGAAGTTTTAAGCAATTAAATCTAAGACTTTTTGGACCCCTTATCGACTTGCTTCACATATATATGAAGTAATGAGTTTAAAAAGACGGGTAATTCAGGAAACGAACAGGAGGAACAGTTGAGCAGGCCAGCACTAAGGTGCAACGCATACTGGGGAGCAGGCCAGTTTGCCTGCGCTGACTCAGTTTTCCCATCTGTGAGAAAAAGTGAGTTAAAGACACCACTTCAGGAGCCAGAGAGGCGGCTGGATCTGGTCTCCCAGGACCCGCCAGTCCTAAAACTTATGGTAGGTCTGGGGCTCAAGTTCCTCAAGCGTAAGACGAGGGGCCTCGCGGGTCAAAGGATGATGGGGCTCGCCGGCCCAGGGTCTCGGGGTCACACCAAGCTCATCAAACTTGGAGATGTTAGAGAAGTGGGGGAGGGGGTCCCGCACCGGGCCGTGGTAGAGCGAGGCCGGGCTGGGGCCTACGTCCTGGGCCGCTGAAAGGAGCTGGGGGAAGGAGCCTGGCCTCCCCCTCCCCCTCACCTGTGCTATGAGGAGAAGTCCCGGCAGGAGCCGCGCCAGCACCGCCATGTTCGCCCAAAATCCCCGGCACAGGGTAAGGCAGGGCAGGACGGCTCAGGCCTCCCTTAGCCAGAGCCGGAGCCGGGACTCGGCCGCCACAGCCTCAGCCGCCGGACGTTACCCAGCAACCCCCGGGCCCTGCTTCTTGTCCCCCTCCTGCCTCAGCGCCGCTCCGCGGCCGCCCCAGCTGCGCACGCGCCCCACACTTCCGCAGGTCCCGGGCGCAGGGTGAAAGGCCGAGGCGCGGCTCACAAGGCGGATTGTGACGTAAGCAAGATGGCGGTGAGCCGACGCTGGGGAGGGGAGGGAAACACGCCGCCGCCGCAGTGCTGCCCGACGTTACCCGGCAACCTCCGGGCTCCGCCTCTTTCCCCCCCACCCCGGGCTCCTGCCCCATCTGCGCAAGCGCCTCTAGGCGTTACGGCCGAGGCTTTCGCCGAGAGGTGAAAGGGCGCAGGCGCCGGACGTAAAGGGGACTCTGACGGCTGCAACATGGCGGTGAGCCGAGGGGGTTATACACTGGTGCTGCTGCCGCCGCCGCCGCTGCCGCTGGGGCGGGAGGGGGACGGACTGACGGACCTGGCGCTCGGAGGCCCGGGCTCCTGATCCGCTGTGCTTTCTCTGCAGGACAAGGAGAAGAAGAAGAAGGAGAGCATCTTGGACCTCTCCAAGTACATAGACAAGACCATCCGCGTGAAGTTCCAGGGAGGCCGAGAAGGTAAGAATGACCCCGCTCCCCCCCCTGTCGCTCCGGTCTCGTGGTCTGGCCCAAGTTCCTCGTTCGTTCCTCCCATCCCCCCCTGCCTCGGCCAGTGGTACGTTCCGGTCGGATCCACTCTGGCTTCTGGAGCGCCCTCCGTTCATTCCTCTCGCAGACCTTGCGTTGGTCCGCACCTTCTGGGTTGCAGGGGCGGCCCCATGGTCGGGGCTAGGGAGCCCCTGCCCTGAGGGAGGGAGCTCACCCTCTAGGAGGGCAGAGTCCCATAGACAGATCCAATCCGGTGCACATTTGTTATGCGCCAACAGTGTACGAGGTAGAGAGGCTGCCCTCGGCCTAGGAGTCAGGAAGGCCTGGGTTCGAGGGCCGCATCTGACAGACACTTGCTGACAAGTCACAACCTTTCGGTGCTCCTCAACCTTCCAAGACTAGGTGATCTGCATTCTTGAAGTCAGTCTCAGCAAGCACTTATTAAGCACCTGCAATATGCCGTCAGCTAGGTCATGCAATAGATAGAACAGTGGACCCTGAAGTCCGGACGACCCTAGTCTTTAAATCCGGGGGCAGGCAGATACTTACCAGCTGTGTAACCGCAGGCAAATCTATCTATCCAGGATAAATTGGAGATTTTCAATAGAGGGAAGACATTAACTTAATTAAGAGGAGATCAGGAAAGACCTCTTGGAGAATGGGATTTTTGCTGAGATTCTGTAGGCGCTCTCCAACTGCAGCTGGAACAGTGCTAGCTCAGTGACCCAGCCAGTGAGAACCCTGACTTCCAGTCTCTGATACACACCGGCTTTTTGGTTATGGATGAGTAAGTGACTTAACTTCTGTGCCCTGGGCCACGCTCCACGCTGGGTGGCTGGTAGTTCGGTGAAGTCTACGGATGCCTTCTCAGAATAATATTTTTAAATGTACAAAATAAAACAACATGGGACTGCAAGAGGAAACCAATTCTGTTGAAATAAGTTATCCAAGAAAATATGTTTTTAAAGTTCACAGACCACAAGTTAAGAACCTCTTCTGTAAGTTAATGTAGGTGAGTGCCAATCAATGGCAAGGAAGGCAGTTTCCATGTGGGAAAAAATGTTTAAGGTCGGTGTTGTGCCCCAGGGCTATAAAAATAAAAAAGTAGCATGATGTTCATTCAGCAAACTTTGATGAACCACCTGCTATGCTCCTTTGCACAAATTTACACAGACCCTGTTCTTACAGGGCTCCCAGTCCAGTAGAGGGAGGAGACATGAGTGTAAGTCATGGCAGTCATGAAGCATGCTTTGCCTACCTGCTGCTTGATCTGCACTATTTAAATAAGACACAATCTTAATAGGTAGTAGTCATTCAATAAACATTGGATAAGTACCCACACACAGTAAGTACCTGTAGTAGTAGTAGAGTTCCTCTCTATAGTTCTGTAGCGGTGTCGGGGCAGGGTTTGCAGTTTGTGATGCAAACACAAATAACTGATGTCCTGTATCTTATAACAGATAATCCTTGAACAAACCTTGATTTAAGTGTGTCCTGTAATCCTCCCCAATACTCCAGTACTATGTGTAGATCCCTGTTTTTGAGGGGTGCTGGGGGAGATAATGCATCGTAGCTAAGATTGGGTCCTTTCCCCCAAGCAGTACACAGTAGGATCCTCAATAGAGAGCTGGAAGAAACCTAGGAGGTCATCTGGCTTCATTTCACTGCTGAAGAGATCTGAGACCCAGAGAGATTCAATGACTCAAAGTTACTCAGGTTGTCAGCAGCAAAATTGGAGCTGAACCCTGGTCTTCTGGCTCCAGACCCCACATCCCTGTCACCACACACTAAGGCTTGAAAATATAAATTGTAAAACAAATCCACAAGTGTATGAACAAGGTAAGGGAAGGTATATTGGCTTCACACTTGGAATTAATATGACCCAGGCTCAAGGCCAGCTTCTGATGCTGGCTCTGTGACCAGGGCAAATCATTTAACTTCTCAGCACCCCTAATCTGCATCAAGAGCTCCTAGAACAGTGAAATCACAAGGCTGTTCCAAATTAGGTGTAAAACAAAGCATTTCCCATTAGTCTCTGTTTTGGAGTCTGTGTTTTTGAGAGTTTTCTGTTCGAAGGCATCCAACTTATTTTTAACATGTATTCATTAAGGAACCTCCTCTGTGGGAGGACTTGTGTTTCAGGCTAGGAAGATACAAAATTTATCTGTGATAACAGTGCATGCTCCTGTGTAACAGACAGTCTGTCAGGGGAAAGAAACAAGCAGAGATAACCATAATCTACAGTATTGCCTGATAAGTATATTAAGAGAAATTCAGTGTGATAAATGGTATCTGAAAAATAAGTTCACTGAAGGAACTAGGGATATTCTACCTGGATGAGAAAACAATAGTAACTCCCGTTTTTATAATTCTTTAAGGTCTGCAAAGTGCTTTCAACTTCACAACAAGCCTGTGAGGTCAGTAGTGTGAATATTATTTTATAGATAAGGAAACTGAGCACCTAAAAGATTGTGACATGTCTATGGTAGGAACTAAGTGTCTGATGCAGGATTCAAACCCAGGTCTCCTGAACCCCTATATTTTTATATACTATACCCATGCTGCCTTTCAGGAAAAATTTAGTGGGATGCAATTTCTGACTAGAAGTATTATTAGTATATGAAGGGTATAAGTTTGCCCTCCTTTTCTCCCCTTGAATCCAAATGGTATTGGGGAAGTTGCAGTGGTCCAGTGGAAGGGACTCATGTGGACCCCAAAGGCCAGGATCCAGGTCAGGGTTGCTGCTCAATGGCTGTGTGGCCTGGGGCAAGTCACGTCCCTTCTCAGCCCTGCTTTCCTCATCTGGTAAAGTGGGGATAATACCATTTTTAGACTGTGTCTCTGGAGAGGTCTGAAGAGCCTGGATGTAAAGCTGGAAAAGACCAGAGATGAGGAAATGAGGCTCAGGACGGTTGTGACACAGCACGAGACCACAGGGGGTCTGCGCTGGAGACCTGTGTCAGCGCCATGTTCCGTGCTGGGGATGCACAGACAGAAATGAGAGCCCTCCCCTCAGAGCTGGCATTCAGATGGGAGAGGTGACCTGCATGTGCACGGACAGAACACATTCAATTCAAGAGCCAGCTGGGGGCCCAGCAGTAGGGGAGTGCTTGGAGTTCAGGAAACGCAGAGGTAGAGACCGAAGGTGAATGAATCACACTTCATGAGTGAAGAACAGCAAGTGTGGCAGGAGTGATGTTGAAGAACTGCTTGTGTAGTGCTTTAAATGGCAAGCGGAGGAGTTTTATGTGATCCCAGAAGTGATTGGGAGCTGCTAGAATTTACTGAGTTGGGGGGGGGTGTATGTGTGACATAATCAGACTTGCATTTTGGGAAGATCACTTCCGCAGGCGTGTAGAGGATGGGATCTGTGGCAGGGAAGAGACCTAAGGCTGGGAGTCCAGCTGAGGCTCGGGAATGAGAGTCTGAACTAGAGCAGCGATTGTGTGAGTCTTGGAGAGGAAATGTAGAGCCAGATGTGGTGAAGATGACAAGATTCAGCAGCCAGTTACGTGGGCTACATGAGAGTAAGGAGTTGAGGAAGACACTGACGTTGCAAGCCTGGGTGACTGGGAGGATGGGGTCCTCAGTAATAATGTTTGGAGGAAGGAAGAGTGAATTTTGGGTGAGACAGCTTAAGGTGTAGGTTTCTATGGGCCTTGCAAGTTGAGATGGTGATGCAGGACTGAAGCTCTGTAGATAAATGGACAGAACAGATCTGGGTGTCGTCTGCATAGAGATGATCGTTGAACCCACAGGAGCTAATGCTGTCACCAAGAAAGAATGTGAAGGGAAGAGAAAAGAGGGGACACCCACAGGTAGTGGGCCTGATGTGGGTGATGAATGACCAAAAGCGCCTGGGTGGAAGCCTTTGGAGGAGAAGCAGGAAAGCAGTGTTATCACAGCCCCAAGAGGAGGACAGTATCCAACAAGGTGGACTAGATTTGGCAATTAAGAGATCGTTAGGCACCTTGGACAGAGCAGTGTCAGTTGGGTGAGATTAGAAGCCAGATTGCAGAGATGGTGAGAAGAAAGGGAAGTGGGGCAGCTGTAACGGGGACGGCTTTCCCGAAGGGTTTGTCGAGAAAGATAGAGAAAAGAGATAGGATGAGAGCTCTCGGATGGCAGGATCCAGCGACCCCAGGCCAAGGTCAGCTGCAGCGCCTGGTATGTTATTGGGGATCTGTCAAGGCCCAGCTGAAGTCTGAGCCTTCTTTGGCATCTTTGGTTTCTGCCCTCTGAAATTCTAACATATTGTAGTTTATACCGCATGACTTAGCACTCAGTTGAACAGGGTATCCCAAAAGTCTTAGTGTGGTTTTAAGCTGTTAAAGCTTATACTTTAATAGTATATTCTTATAAAGCTGAACTCTGTCTCATATTGTTTTCCAGAGGTAATCATAGATGCTCAGAATGAGAAGGTACTACCTTAGATTACATTCCAGTAGAATGTAAGCTCCTTGAGGGCAAGGATGGTCTTAGTTTTCTTTTTATCCCCAGCATAGCATTTTGTGTATGGTGATCATTTACCAGATGTTTGTTGAATTGGATTGTGGTCAAAATGTCCTCTTTTTACAAATGGAGGAACTAGTGTGTGAGGGTATGAGTGTTCAGTTTCCAGAACTAGATACTAAACTCCTTGAGGTCAGAGAACTGAATCTTAGCTTTTCTCAAGTCTTCTATGGCATATAAATTGACACTCACACATTTAAAAGATGGGATTCATGGTAGGAAAGGATATTAGGCATTCACAGAATCCTCTAGCCGACAGGTATCACAGATATCATGGATTATGACCCCTGTATTTTATGAATTACCAAACTCAAGCCCCCAATTTTAGGAAAGTCCTTAGATGACGCTCGGAGAGGCAGCCTTGCCTGAGGTTGCCCAGATAGCAGAGCTGGAATTCAGACCCCAGTTCTTGGCTCCCCATGCATTGTTCTTTCCCCTGCACCAAGCTCCAGGGCCTGGTATTCAGAGGCCCCACAGTCTGCTGCCTCACCCCTATCTGGGCTCATTTCATATAATTGCCTTTCATTTATGTTGTGTTCCAGCCCCACTAGACTCCCTGGGCTTCTGGTTCTTCCCCATCTCACCATTCTGCCCCCACTCTGTGAAATCCCCAAGTCTTTCAGAGTCTAACCCTGCCTCCAGCCTTTCTTGAGTCTCTTCTCCCCAGATTAGCTTCTCTTTTCTTATGTGTGCATGCATTTTGGGTTCTTTGTGCCCCCAGAAAGTGTAAGTTCTTTGAGGAAGCCAAAGGTGGGGAATATTTGATTTTGTCCCGGTGTTCCCAGCGCCTGGCACAAGGCTGTGAGCATAGGAAACACCTAATACATTTGCCGGCTTACATTAAATTGGTTCATTAGCCTGTGGTCACAGTGAGGTTGCTTCTCCCCTCTACTCATAAGGTATAATCTGCTCTTGGGGTGATGCCTTGAGCTACAGTTCATTCAGCCTTTATTAATGGCTTAAGCTCTCTTGGCACCAGAGATAGAAATCACATCATCTCTTCCCTCAAGAAACTTCAGCCTACTGTGGAGAACAAAACACGTGCATGCCTTGAACAGTGGGGCATGGTGTCTAAGGAGGGAGACATCACTGGCTCAGAGGAGCAGGGTGGTGCTGTAGAAAGAGTCTGAGGTGGAAAGTCAGAAGCCCCAGGTTCAGATTCTAGCTCTGTTCTTTGCTTTAGCCTTGAGCAAGTCTCTTCCTTTCAAAGCCTCAATTTATTTATCTGTATAAAGTGAGAGGCTGGACTACATGGTTTCTAAGGATTCTTCTAGGTCTAAATCCTGTGAGAAAGTAGGGCTTAAATTAGCCTGAAGAGATGAAAGTATTTCAGCGGATGGGAATGGCAGCCATAAAAGATGACTGGCTAGGAAGGAGAGAAGGCTGGCATGGGCCAGGGTGAATTATCCTGGTTGGCTGAAGGGAAGAACAACGTGATGTATCTGGAAGGGCAGGTTGGAAGCAGAGAGGAAGGACCTTGAAAGCAGATTAGGGACTTGATCCTGAATGCTCTGCTGTTCTGTATCTACTCAGATTCACCGTCCCTGCCTCCAGCACATATGTAGAGAGGTCTGGGGTTTGGCTAGGCAGGTGAGAGTTTGGAGGTGTTTTTTGTGGGGGAGGGTCATTGGGTTTTTTTAATGCAGCTCATATGGTCGCTTTTAATATTGTTTTTCTATACTTGTGAAATGACAACTCTCATTTTCCTCTTTCTGACTCCTCTTCGCCAGCCAGTGGAATCTTAAAAGGATTTGACCCTTTGCTCAATCTGGTACTTGATGGCACCATTGAATATATGAGAGGTAGGTTGGCAAAACTTTGAAGGTTGATTGGTGATAAATCTGATGGGCTAAAATTGTCATTTCATGAAGGAGTCTAAATGCTTTGTTAATTGTACGGCTGACCATACATTCTGATGATTCATTAATGACCCAGTAAGCTTTAGCATCAGGTTTTCTTGGGAATGTAGACACATTCTGCAGCCACTGATTCATTCACTGGATGTTTTAAGTTCCTGCCGTAAGCCCTCCCTTGTGGGAGGGAAGGGGAGAGGGCTAAGCTCAGCCAGGACAGTCAGGTCCACAGATTTGATCTGGGCATTATAAACGGCTTGATTGGCACTTTTCCCACTATTCTGGTTTATACACTATCTAGGCTCTAGGGGCACTGTGTACTCGAAGGTCCTTTCTAACTCTAGATCCCATGAGAAAGTGGGGTCTAAATTTGCCTTGAAAGATGGAAGTATTTCAGCAGGTAGAAATGGGGCCAAGGAGGAAAGCCCATTGCAAACACGAGGGATGGTATGTGCTTCTGACTATGAGCCTGGACCAGCACAGTCATACGGTTAGGTTTGGTTTCTGCAGCTCTGCTGAGCAGACCCAATAGTCCCTTTGTTCAGCGGCTGTGGTCCAGATTGTACTCAGTAATCTCTGTTATAGCCAATTTGGCCACTCATCTGGGATATCTCAAACCAGGCTAACTCTGAGGAGGCAGCAGGAAGCTGTCCTCTTATCAAGGGAGTGTTCCGGTCCAGTAGAGTGGTTTGGGAATTTACAGAAGAGCTAGCCTGGTCATTCAGTGCCAAAAGCAGTAGGCCTGCATGTGGCTATTTAAGGGAAGGGCAGACTAAGCCCTGGCTTACCCAGGCTTACCCAGGCTGTGGAGTCAGGAGCAGGGAGTAGAGAACACTGTGGAATCTCCTGCTCCCCAGACACTTCCAGAACAAGTGGGGAAGGACAGTGAGGCATCCGCGGGGGGGGGGGGTGCTGCTGGGCTTGGCAGAGAAGTCTGATGGCGTGCTCCCCAGACTTGGCCTGTGGTTACACCAGTCTTTTCCTACTCCTTCTGGGCTCAGTTGGTAGGATTCCTAAGTCCTCATCACACTAGCTGGAGATGTGAGAGAAACTTGGGGGGCTGGGGAGGGGTCTGGAGCAGGTCTATCCAATTGGCTCCCCGATTCTGATGGCACAGACTGACAGCCTCTACAGAAACTGGACATTTCTAGCAAATAGGATTCTCGCATTATATGAGCCCATCAAGAAGACTAGCCAGGTGTTCTGGGCTATCACAAAGCACGCTGAACCCTGAAGATAAACGGAACCTTCTCCTTCAGTTTGCGGTTTTGAACATCTACAGTGTATGGCATCCACACACAGCCAGCTGTGGCCCCCAAGCACTATGGCTGCAAGGCCCCATAGACCGGTCCTTGTTTACTGTGTTACCTTCTAGTTACAGGCTAACAGGCCCCAGAGCTTTCTCATTACCCCTGTGGAATCAAGTGCCCGATAAGGATTACCATCCTCCCGAGGCATAGTGCAGCATTCCTGGGTTTACTAGTTGCAGACATCCTTTCCCCACTATGAAAAGTAATTCATATGTCTGTAGTGGTTTTTGGTGCACAAAAACACTTTCCTTGAAGCAGACCTGTGAGGTAGATAGTGGATAAACAGGGATTCTGTACTGTGGGTTGGGAGGAGGAAAAAGTCTCTTAAATCGTTGTGTCTGGTAGAAGAATTTGCTTTCCTCTCTTAGAGCATCACCGGTGCTGACGTTGGTGTTCTGGGCTCTAAGTTCCTCTTTCATGGTTCCTTTCAGATCCTGATGACCAATACAAGCTCACTGAAGACACACGTCAGCTGGGGCTGGTGGTCTGCAGAGGTACCTCGGTAGTGCTGATTTGCCCTCAGGATGGCATGGAGGCCATTCCAAACCCTTTCATCCAGCAGCAGGACGGATAGCCCCAGGCGGTGTCCAAATAAGCCTGGGGGCTTCTCAGCAGCTCTGTTGAACAGGGCTGTGAGGTTTCAGTTAGGCAGGGAAATACCTTCCTTTTCTAAAAGGACTCAGTGACCTTCCCTCATTACAACTTGCCAGCTGGGAGAGAAAGAGATTTTTTTTTTGGTGTATTTTTTTTCTAATAAAATTACAAAACAAATCTGTTAAGCATAAGCTCTTCTTTCTTCTACTCTTTGGTATTAGTGGTGAAGGATCAAAATCACAGGCCAGATTTGACATAATCCTTAGTACTAAAGATGAATTTCTGGGTCCTCTGAGCTCTAGAAAACGGAACTGCCTCGTTATAAAGTTGTTTGTGCTGTTTTGAGATCTAAACCTTAGAAATGAGAGTTAGGATTCAAAAGAATCTCAAACAGACTATACACAGAGCCACAACTCACGGAGTGGAAGTAGTATAAATATAGGGTATCCCAAAAGTCTTAGTGCAGCTTAAAGCTCATTAAGCCTTAAATTGCACTGAGTTTACATTTGAACTTCTCAGGTACAAGGTCTGGGGGAGGTATAACTAGATAGTTTGAAGAAGATCTGAGGTTTTCAGTGGCAGACTAGCTCAGTAAGAATCAACAGAGATGTAGCAGTCAGGATGCCTAGGGAAATCTCAAGCTGCAGGAAGAGGCAGTTCTGTTGTCCAGGAATAAGGAGAAATTCTAGCGCGGGCCGTGTACTGTATGAGGGAGCCATCTGATGTGTTGTGTTTGGCCCTGCCCATCTCATCTGAGGAGAGACACGGATAAGTTGGAGGGTGTCTAGGGAAAGGCGGCAAAGATGATGAGGGGCCCCATTCGTGCCACGTTGAGGATGGGCTGGAGAAAGGAAGACTTGGCAGAATGGGATGGCTGCCTTCAAGAGGTTCAGATGTCAAGTTCTCTGTGGACCTTAGAAGAGCTGGAACACAGGCAGGTCTGGAGGAGTTCAAATAAGGAGTATTCGGAGTTAGGATTATGTCAAATATGGTCATTGGTTCCATCCCAATGGAAATTTGCTAATTCAAACAATGCTAGCACTGATTCTTATTTAGCATTAATCAGGGCCTGGCTGTATAAAATTAGCTCTTAGATGCATTGTATGGAGGGTTATGGGGACAAGGAATTAAAATTGGGTTTTTTTGGCCCCCAGAGGACACTATTAAGATCCATGAGGGAAGTTAACAACAACAAAAGGAGACATTTAGGTTTGACATAAGAAAAACTTCCTGAAGTTAAAAGCTATCCCAAAGTGTAGTGGGCCTCCGTGGAAGGCAGTACGTCTCCCCCTCCTCGTTTGAGGCCTTTGGGCAAAGAATGACCAGGAGATGACTCTCCTCTTCAAGTATTTGTTAAATGCTTACTAGGCCAGATGTGCCAAGCTCAGGTGAGGGGGCCCAAAGGTCATGCAGGTAAATAAGGCCCTGGTCCCAACTCCAAATGCTATTCTTAGGTTTACAGCTATAGGAGAGTTGGGCTTAGCCAACTCTTGAGGTTCCTTCTAGTTCTAAAAGCACGGGTGTGCATCTAGCTCTAAAAGCAGCTCATTCAAGCCGGTGGGCAGATGGTTAAATTTCCAGTATAAACATTTACACCTCAGAAATTGTCTGACTACAAATGAGGACTTGGTTTCTTGTTTCGTTAATTGTCTAGAATTAAGAAAGTAATGGAGAAAATGGCAGTAATGCTGATTAAGCTTAAAAGCCCGTCTTGCAGTTCTGGAGAAACGATTGTTAAGCATTTACCGACTCAGGCCTCTCTAAAAGGTCTCCTACTTTCCAGTTTTCTTATTGTTATTCTGTTCCCGTTAGAGGCAGCTTGGTTCAGTGAACTAGATTGAGCTGCTGACATCTGGATTCGAACCCAGGTTCTACACCGCTTAGCTGCGTAGCCTGGGGCCCATCATTTCACCTTCCTGAGTTCAGTTTCACAGAATGTGGATATTTGACCAGAAAAGCTACATATAGTATTCTGCAAAGAACTGGAAACAAAATAGGTACCCATCAGTTTGGAAATGGATAAACAAATTGTGATATTACGGGTGTAATGTAATTTTTGTTACACTATTAGAGTGATGAATATGAAAGAGTTAGGGAAATAAAGATTTTTATAGATGGATGCAGAGTGTAATGTGTAGAACCGAAAGAACAGAATTTCTGACCCAAGCATCAGCCAGTCACAGAATAAAATACACCTTGCTTCTTGGCAGAAAGGCGACGGACTGCCTGCATTGCAGAGTGAGATGCATCTCAAACATGATCAGCATATTGGTTTGTTTGATTGTACGTATTTGTTATGAGGGCAGGCTTCTCTTTTGATTTAATAATAACAGCTAATATTTATGTAGTGCTTACTATGTACCAGGCCCTATGGTAAGCAGCTTACCATTATTATCTCTTTTGATCACAACAACCCTATGAGGTAGCTGCTATTTTTATTCCCATTTTATGTAAGGGGAAACTGAGGCAGAGAAGTAAAATGACTTGCCCAGGGTTACACAGCTAGTAAGTGTTTCAGGGTAGATTTGAACTTGGGCATTCCTGACTCCAGGCCTGGCACTCAATCCACTGTACCACCGAGCTACCCTCATAATTTGGGAAGGAAGGGAAGGAGTAAGTAGTGACAAATATGGGGAAAAGGCATCCATAAAGTGTTTGGTTTTTTTTTTAAATGCATGGAAGGGGAAAAAAGTACTGAAGGAGATACAAATAGAGCAATTTTACAACCACTTGGTCAAGTTTGACATGGATCTTGTTTTTTAGAAAAACCACATACCAGAAGTTCAGTTCTTAATGCAATCTTCTTTTCCTGTTCTTTGTATTTTCAAATACTTATGATCGTTGATGATAGATTCACAATTTTTTAGAAAAGGTTTAAAGGTTTTACTAAGGAACATATCAATGTATTAATATGGCTTTCTGTTGTCCTATCATTTACGCAGCTCAGCCTGAATCACCCCTCCCATCTACCTTTCCTGGTCCTGCTACCCTGTGGCTGATCGGAGATGGAAGTCACACAGCCGTGCCAACTGGGTCCTCCACAAATCCATGGCAATGCTGTCATTCTTCCCTGGTTGACCCATGCTTCCCATGGCCTATCTCAAACATCCTCTTAGCAAATCACCTCCCTTCATACTCCACCAAAAAAACAGGCCATCAGTTGTTAAGGTCTTCATTTCCCCTAGTAGATAACCATGAAATTTCTCTAAGTTGTCCCTCATCCTTTGCTGCAGCTTCTCGGGAGAATGTGATTCTTCTCCTTGTCAAGGACATCCCCTTCCACCTGTGTGGCTGTGCCTATTATGGTGAAATGGGAAGAGTTAGGAGTCAAGAAGACCTGAGTTCAAATTCTACCTGGCACACTATCTGACCCTGGGCAAGTCACTTATTAACTTCTCTAGGCATCAACTTCTCATCTGTGCCAAGTACTGTGCTAGGTACTGGGAGAATAGAGGAGAAAGAAAGCCCTGGTCTCAGAGAGTTCACAATCTAATGGGGAGGTGGGGAGATGGGGGTGGGGGAAGATGATGAAACATATATAAAGGATCAGCTGCATCACTGGAAGAGAAAGGAGGTCACTTCTTAGGGCCACACAGGCAGCTACCAGAGCCAGAATTCTACCCTTGATCTTTTTTTTTTTTATCATTAAGTTCAATTTTATTTTATTTTCAGTTCCAAATTTTCTTCCCCCTCCTCCACTAAGAAGTCATAAAAAAAAATTGAACTCCTTACAAAGGGGTATAGTTATGCTAAGCAAATTTCTGCATTTTTTAAGCAATAAAAAGAAAGATATATAGGCTTCAATCTGTGCTCTGAGTTCATCCATTTCCTATGTGGAGCTGGGTACCTGTGTTTCCTCATGAGTCCTTTGGAATTGTGGTTTGTCATGTTGATCAGGGTTTCTGTCTTTTGAAATTGATCATCTCGGCAAACATTGTGTTTACTGTGTACTTTGTCAGAACCACTGTGTAAGTGGGTCTTCCCGTTTGACATCAGTTCATATAAGTCTTCTCATAGCCTAGGTCTTCTGACTCCAAACCCCAAATTCTTTCTGCTTTGCTTCTATCCTTCCTTGGCGCTGATCTCACCTTCCCTTATATCGTTTATCTGTACATCTGTCCTCCTTGGAAGGGGGTGGGGAAGAGGATGTTCAGTGAATGAGTGAGAAAAGCATTTATTAATAAAGCAATTACAATGTGCCAAGCGTTGGGAAGACAAATGAAAAGCAAAGAAAATCTCTCGCCTCAAGAGGCTCATGGTCTAGTAGAGAGAGCTAACAATTGTTGAACTGTTTGCTTAATTTGGAAATAGTGTGTGTGTGTGTGTGTGTGTGTGTGTGAGTGTGAATAACATGTGTGTATATATATGTATATATGTAATAGCTTGAGGGGGTGTTCCTAACGAAGTGCAAGTACGATGCTTGAAAGGGGAGAAACTTTTGCCACTGAGTCCATAGCCAAGTGGAACTAAGTGCTCTTGGGTGGCATCAGGGAAAGTGGGTGTACTAACTGGAAAGGACCTTAGAACCGGCTCCTCCTATCAGGATGTATAGGGAGGAACCATTTTGCCTTTTTGCGATTTTTTTTGTTGTTTATTTTCTGCTGAGCTTAGCGCCTGGCACATGTAAATGATTGTTGACTAATATATATAGTGCTTCAAGGTTTACAGATCGCTTTGCACATAATTTTGTCCTCATAAGAACCCTGTAAGATAGGTGCTGTTGTTATCCCCATTTTACAGAATGAGGAAACTGAGGCAGAGATAAGTGTCTTGCCCGGGATCACACAACTAGGAATTGTTTGAAGTAGAATTCAAACTCAGGTCTTCTTTTGGCTCTAAGTACAGAGCCCTATCCTAGCTACCTAGGACTGATCATCTAACTTCATTTTACAGAGGGGGAAACTGAGGCCCAAAGAGCTTGAATGATTTGTCCAAAATTACATAGATAGTAAACAATGGAGCAGAATCACTGAGCCAGGTACTGAAGACCCCAGTGTCTTATGTCCTTATCCTCTCCTAAATCTTGGTTGAACGATTCACTTTAGTGAGAGCTGAGTGGACTCATCTGGAGATGGAGGCAAGGAAGTGGTGCATCTGAGACAGGCGCAGGAGTCACATGGAACATGAAAATGGGGTCAGGCAGGATGAGAATAACCTGGAAAAGGAATAGGAAACAGGATCCCCAGGGCTTAGGGTCAGGAACAGGTAATTCCTCACCTGAAGTCCTAATGCCCCTCATCAGAGCTGCTGAGCTAGGATGATCCAAGCCTCTGAAGGGAGCAAAGCCCACAGGCTCCATTTTCACTGGACCCCAGCTGCCAATGGATGTGGCCTAAGATACCCCCAAGGTAAGAAGGCCAAAGGGGAGCAGATTTCAGTAGCAGCTGGTCCCTGCAAGCCAAGAAAAGCCACCCGGGGCTAAGGAAAACGTTCTGTTTTTGATATCTTAAGAGATCTGGATTAAAGTACTGGGTCTGCCATATGCTGCTTATGTGACCTTGGCAAATCTCTTTTTCCTCTGTGAGTCTCAGTTTCTCTACTGGGCCAAGAAATCACCAACACCCCCCTCCCCTTCGGCCTCAAGGCCACATGTGGCCCTCTAGAGTGTGGCCCTTTGACTGAATCCAAACTTCACAGAACAAATCCCCTTAATAAAAGGATTTGTTCTATAAAACTTGGACTCAGTCAAAAGGCCATACCCAAGGACCTAGAAGGCCACAGGTTCTCCACCCCTGCCCCTAAACTGTCTCTGTTTTACCTTTTTTGATAGTAGATAGAGAGTCAATGTTGGAACTGGTAAGGTTTAGGGTCAAGACCTGCCTTTGACACATACTGGCTGTGTGACCCTGGAAAAATCACTTAGCCTGTCTGTGCTGTAGACATTTCTCAAACATAGGGAGGGGTTCTTAATCTTTTTTGCATCATGAGCCCTTTCTCCGAGTAACTTTTTTTTTTAATCGAAGGAAAGGTTAAATTTCATTTAGAAGTTAGTGAAAATAAAGGTATATATTTTTTCTCATACACATTCACAGATTACTCCCACGCTCCACCTTCCTAGGGTTAAGAATTCCTGCTTTAGGTCTCTGAAGTTACAGAACAGTTACTGACTCGCAACTGTCAAAGGGAATTTCCTCATCAGGAAGTTCTCCATACCCATGAAATCAAAAGTCTGGTAAAAAAAAAAACACAACAAAAACCAATTATCTCTTGGTTTTATATGACCTTCATTTCCAAATCTCTCCCTTCCCTCTCCTTTCTCTAGGGAGTCACTCTTCTTAGCAAAGAATAAGAAGGAGAAAAACTAATTCAGCAAAAGTAACCAAGAAACCAATTGAGTTGAAAGTATGTGCAGCATCCCACAACCACAGCTCTTGCTTTGGCAAACAGGGGGCAGGGAGAGGGGAACATTTCCTTCTCTCTTCTTTGGAACCAAGCTTGACCATTATAATTACACAGCATCACAAAATTCAGTTTCCTTTCCTCTTTTTTTTCTTTCCATTCATGTTGCCGTAGTCATTGTGTATCTCATTTTCTTGGTTCTACTGACATCACTCTGCATCATTGGCTAAGTCTTCCCATGTTTTTCCCAATTCTTCATCTCTCAAGACAAAGTAATACTCCTGTGCACTCACATACCACAGTTTGCTTAACCATTCTCCAATCTGACTGTCAATGGCCTGGCCTTGCTCTGTCTGTGTCCCCTTCCTCCCAGCAGCCAAGGATGTGACAGCGGCTAGAATCATAGAATATCAGCAGTAGAGTATCATAGAATATCAGCAATCATAGAATATCAGCTCATACTTTGTGCAACGTTCCCAGTGTCATTATCCAGTCCCAACTTGAAACTTGTTTGACAATGATCAAACTACCTCCAGATATGAGCTGTTCCATTTCTGGACAGCTCCAACTGTTAGTGAAGGAAAAACATAGATTTTGGTTATGAATGGAAAGTACGGCAAAGGTTACCAGCCTTTTTTGATCTTCTGCCAGTCAATACCTAGGCAATTTGCACGGACTATGAAGAGAAGGATAGAAGTGAGGGTGTAGTTTGAGAAGAGTCTCATTCACTTCCTTCATTCTTGCATTAAGTGAGCCCCTGGAAATGATTTATCCAGATCAGGGGTATAATAGGAATTAAAATCTGCACCTGTTAGGGATATATGAACTATTTGTGCCTGACCTGTGGTAGAGCCTTCCAAGCTGGCATTGGTCTGCTCAGCCACGGTCAGAAACACTACACCTTAACCCCAACGTAGTGATGTCATTTTGGTCTTCTTTGAGAATGGAAGGACAGGGGGCAGTGGATAGAGCACTGGACCTGGATTCAGAAGGACCTGAGTTCAAATTCGGCCTCAGACACATAACACTTACTAGCTGTGTGACCCTGGGCAAGTCACTTAACCCCCATTGCCTAACCAAAAAACAAAACAAAAGAAGAATGAGAGAACGGAAGGACTACCACCACCACTACCACTGGAATTAAAATAAATTTTCTAGCCATAATTCAAATGTATAATTAAGGAGGTCCAAAAGACTGGGGCGAAAAGTAAGTTCAAAAGCCAGACTTAACATAGCTAAGGATTCTTTTGGTTAGTTGAGGCAGATTGGTGGTACAGTAGTTAAAGAGCACAAGACTTGGAGTCAGGAAGACCTGAGTTCAAATCCTGCCTCAGATACTAGCAGTTGTGATTTTGGGCAAATCACTTAATGTCTGTTTGCCTCAGTTTCCTCAACCGCAAACTAGGGATAACAACAACATCTACCTCGCAGAATCGTTGTGAGAATCAAATGAGGTAATGTTTGTAAAGCTCTCAGTACAACGCTTGGCACACAATCGTTTGTCCTTTGTTCTCGAGGAGGAGGATGCCATGACTTGCAAGTGAACTGGATTTAAGTGAGGCAGGGCTGTGCAAAGTCACTAACCTCACGTTATCCTCTGTAGCCATCTGGGTCCAGTGGCCAGATATAGAGATGGCCCAGGCACACAGAAGGTAGTCTATAAACGCTAACTTATTCCCTTTCCCCTTTCCCTCGTTGGTTGGGAGAGCCTAGCTTGGGTTTACAACACGAAAGAGCCTCTGGGGCTATCCAGCTAGAGCTGGGCCAGACCTCAGGGGATGAGCTCACTGTGGCAGCCCATCCCTGATGAATTGCTATTTCACTTGCAGGTCTGAGGTGACCGTTAAGGAAGAGCTATATGAGGAGCATTATACATTGCAACCCTCTAGAAGAATCTGTGTAATCCACTTTTTCAAAATAGAAAAATAAGAATATTAACTACCAAATCAGTGACAGCCTCAGAAGGCTTCACACCAGGGGCTCTGGGAAGCTAAAATCAAAGACACAATTTCTAACAGAACTCGGTTCTCTTTGTAGGATAACCTGGAAATAGAGATGTCCGAGAACAGATGGTTTCTCGTTGTACGAGATGATAGCTGGTGGGAATCAATCAGCCAATCCATAAACATTTAGTAAGTACCTACTATATGCCCTAGGGCAGCTAGGTGGCGCCATAGTGCACAGAGCACTGGATTTAGAATCAGGAAGACTCATCTTCCTGAGTTCAAATATGGCTTCAGACACTTACTAGCTGTGTGACCTTGGGCAAGTCACTTTACCTTATTGGCCTCAGTTTCCTCATCTGCAAAATGAGCTGGAGAAGGAAATGGCAAACCACTCCAGTATCTCTGCCGAGAAGACCCTAAATGGCATCACAAAAAGTTGGACAGACTGAAAAAACAAATAGGAAAAAAAAAAGACTAGTAACTGTGCTGAGAGCAAAAAGAGGCAAAAGCAATCCTTGCCCTCAAGGAGCTTACAATCTAATGGGGGAGCAACAAGCAAACAAATGTATACAAAGTGAGCTCTATACAGAAGAAATAGGAAATAATTAACAGAGGGAAGGTACTAGGGTTAAGAGGGGTTGGGGAAGACTTCCTGTAAAATGAGGGATTTTAGTTGGGACTTAAAGGAAGCCAGGGAGGTCAGTAGGCAGGGAAGAGGAGGGAGAGCAGTCCAGGCATCCTGAGACAAGAGATGGAGTACTTTGCTCATGAAACAGCCAGGAGGCCATTGCCACTGAATTGAAGAGCACATGGAGGGGAGTCAGGCGTGAGAAGGCTGGAAAGAGGGGGCAGCTAGGTGGCCCAGTGGATAGAGTACTGGTCCTGAAGTCAGGAGGACCTGAATTCAATTCTGGCCTCAGACACATAACATTTACTAGCTGTGTGACCCTGGGCAAGTCACTTAACCCCAATTGCCTAAAAAAAAAAAAGATTGGAAAGGTAGTCGGGGGCTAGGTTACTAAGGCCTTTGAATGCCAAGGAGTGTTTTATATCTGATCCTGGAGGTACTGGCTAGACATTAGTTTATCGAGTAAATATATATATTATATTAATGTATTATATATTATTATATGTAATATATTCTTACATATATATTTACTCAATAAATATGTAAATATATATAGAGAGAATATATAAAAATGAATAAATAAATATAATATTAATAATAAATGAAAATGTCCTTAGGAAGCCATCCATTTTGCATGGAAAGCCATCCATTGAGGAATGGATATATTACCATCGCAATACGTAAATCTGAAGAAAGCAAGAGTGTAACTAAAGGCTTATTGATACAAGAAAAATATGAAGAAATCATGGTTAAGTGCATTAGTAACCCAGAAACATCATAAAGATACACAAAATCGAAGGAAACATGAGTCTACAGGTACTCAAGGATTAACCAGTCTGTACTGTTCCATTGGCCAGAATAGTGGCATGACTCGTCCTCTCTGCCTCCCAGGTATGGGATGAGTGGGCTTTGGTTCCTGGCCACTTCAGTCCCGGCCGTCTTTGTCTGCATCTTACATAGATTCTACTAGGTCATCTTCCCTGGATTATTCCATCTGCTCTGCCCCTGAGTTCCTTTCCTCCCCAATTCTTCTCATTTATTCAGATAAAACAGAACCAAAGGGGAAACAGCAAACATTATTTCCCAAACAGTACGTTCTTATGTTTGCCTCACTTTGAAGGAGCAAAAGACCTCCCAGGCCTACTCCTTTTTTTTTTTTTAGGAAGTTGGGGTTCAGTGACTTGCCCAGGGTCACACAGCTAGGAAGTGTCAAGTGTTTGGTCTTAGGTCACATTTGAACTCAGGTCCTCCTGACTCCAGAGCTGGTGCTCTATCCACTGCACCAACTAGCTGCCCCTCCTTCCTTTGTTTTTGTAGTAGTCTCCTTCCCTGGTCCAGACCCAAAATGCTGAGATTTAAGTAGGTGACTTCATACTAAAGTGAATTAGTATTTATTAGTAGTATATTATTAATTATTTAGCACAGTGCCAGGCACTGTGCTAAGCACTGGGGATACAAAAGGCAAAAGACAGTCCTTGCCCTCTAGGAGCTTGCAATCTAATGGGGGAGGCAGCATGCAAATATATACAAACAAGGTACATATACAATATATAGGAAATGATTAAGAGAGGGATGGCACTAGAATTAAGGGGAATTCTGATGGGCTTCCTGTAGAAGGTGGGATTTTAGCGGGGGCTTGAAGGAAGCAAGAGAAGGCAGGAGGTGGATGAGGAGAGAGAAAGTCCTTGGAGCTGAGAAAGGGAGGGTCTTAGTCCTGGAGAAGGCCTGTGTTGCTGGATCCACCGGGAAGACCGGAAAGGTGTGGAGCGGGTGATGGGTTGGAACATGCTTTGAATGCCAAGCAGGATTTTGTAGTTAATCCTGGAGGTGACAGGGGCTCACTGGAGTTTGTTGAGGGGGGGAGGATAACATGGTCAGACCTGAGCTTTAGGGGAATCACTTTGATGGCTGAATGGAGGCTGGACGGAGTGGGGAGAGATCTGAGGGGGGCAGACCCACCTGCAGCTACTGCAATGATCCAGGAGTGAGGTGATGAGGGTCTGCGCTAGAGGGTGGCAGTGTCAGAGGACAGAAGGGGTGTGTGTGGGTGTGTGTGTGGTGGGGGTATTCAAGAAATGTTGCAAAGGTGAAATTAACAGGCCTTGGCAACAGATATGGTGGGATAGGAGATAGTGACATTAAGTCCAAGATGACTTAATGGTTGGGAGCCTGGAAGTAATGTTGGTAGTAAAAGAAATAACGTATTTGAAAGTGCTATAGAAAGTATCAAGCGCTATCCCCTCTCCTTTTCTTCCTCCCCCCCCCCAAAAAAGAGGTAAGGAGCTGGGAAGACCCCTTCTCCTGCAGGGGAAGAGGCTGCAGAGGAGCAAAAGACCAGCAGGTGGCAGCAGAGAGCGGTAGTAGCAACAGAGGTGGAGACACCTGGAAGACAGCAGCGGCAGATCCCCCCAGCGCAGCTTTTAATCTGTCTTTTAAATTCTCAAGTACCTTCCAGGTCTGACATTCTCTGTTGGAGCTCTTAGAATAATAAATGTCAGAGGAGCAGCCAGGTGGCGCAGTGGATAGAGAGGACTGGCCCTGGAGTCAGGAGGACCTGAGTTCAAATGCGGCCTCTGACACATGACATTCACTAGCTGTGTGATTCTGGGCAAGTCACTTAGCCCCAATTGCCTCACAAAAAAAAAAATGTCAGAGCACCTGGCCCTTGTAATATGGGATGTCAGAATTGGGAGGGCCCTTAGAATAGGGAATGTCAGAGGTGGAAGGGCCCTTAGAACAGGGAATATTAGAGCAGGGGGGGAGCTTTTAGAACAGGGAATGTCAGAGGTGGAAGGGCCCTTAGAACACAGGATGTCAGAGCTGGGAGGGCCCTTAGAACACAGGATGCCAGAGCTGGGAGGGCCCTTGGAACAGAGAATGTCAGAGCTGGGAGGGCCCTTAGAACACAGGATGTCAGAGCTGGGAGGGCCCTTAGAACACAGGATGTCAGAGCTGGGAGGGGGAGCTTTTAGAACAGGGAATGTCAGAGGTGGAAGGGCCCTTAGAACAGGGAATGTCAGAGCTGGGAGGGCCCTTAGAACAGGGAATGTCAGAGCTGGGAGGGCCTTAGAACAGGGAATGTCAGAGCTGGGAGGGCTTTTAGAACAAGGAATGTCAGAGGTGGAAGGGCCCTTAGAACAGGGAATATCAGAGCTGGGAGGGGGAGCTTTTAGAACAGGGAATGTCAGAGCTGGGAGGGCCCTTAGAACAGGGAATGTCAGAGCTGGGAGGGCCCTTAGAACAGGGAATGTCAGAGCTGGGAGGGCCCTTAGATTTCAGTGGCAGAGGAAACAACTGGAAGTGAGTCTGGAGGTGGGTGTGTCAGGAAAGGCCTCCCTATAGAAGTGTCACCTGGGCTGGCCCTTGAAGGAAGCTAAGAATTCTATTAGTGAAAGGGAGGAAGGAGAGAATTCAAGGCATGGGGCACATCAGAGTGGTGGGAAACGGAATGTTGTTCATCTGGATGTGTACGTGACAGTAATGTGTGATCAATCTGGAAAGAACACCAATTGGAGCCAGATTATGAAGGGTTTTTAAGTATCTGAAAGTGGAGTTTACAATTTACCCTAGGAGCAACATGGAACTAGTGGAACTGCTTGAGCAGGAGAGTGGTGATCTGGCCCGTGCTTTAGGAACATGCCATGTGGCAGCAAGGTGGAGGACAGCTGGGAGAGGAGGGACTCTTGGAGCAGGAAGGCCCAGTGGGAGGTGCCATCCCATCCAGGCAGGAAGTGAGGAGGACAGATTCAAGGAGGTTGTGGAGGTAGAAACCACTGGGCTCGCAACTGATTGGATGTGGGGGTGGGGAGAGTGAGTGAAGACTTAAGGGCGACTCTGAGGTTCTGAATCTGGGGGACAGGAAGAAAGAGGGAGGGTTTAAAAAAGAAAAATAAATAAATGTAAGGAATAGGGAGGTTTGAAGGAGGAATGGGTTTTGAGGGCAAGATTAGATATCAGGTTTATATGCCACGCAATTGTACTGGGAGCTGCTGTCTCCCTCCCTCCCTCTCTCTCTCTCTTCTCTCTTCTCTCTCTTTTCTCTCTCTCCTCTCTTCTCTCTCCCTCTCTCTCTTTCTCTCTCTCTTCTTTCTTTCTCTCTCTCTCCCTCCCTCTTTCTCTCTCTCTCTCTCCCTCTCTTTCTCTCTCTCTCTCTCCTCTCCTCTCTCTTCTCTCTCTCTCTCTCTCTCCCTCTCTCTCTTTCTCTCTCTCTCTCTCTCTCCTCTCCTCTATCTCTTCTCTCTGTCTCGGTCCCTCTGTCTCTCTGTCTCTTTCTGTCATTGTCCCTCTCTGTCTCTGTCTTTGTCTGTCTGGGTCCCTCTGTCTCTCCCTGTGTCTGTCTCTCTTCATCTCTCTGTCTATCTCTCTCTGTCTGTCCCTCTCTGTCTCTCTTTCCTCTAAGGAAAAGACTGCCAGGTTATGACCCAAAGGATGGACTGCAGCTGCTGGCCTGCTGCAGAAGGAGAAGAAGGGAGTCTCAGGAAACACCTTTTTTTTTTCCTCCTGCCTGTTAGTTTCACTGCAGAGCCCAGACCAAGGCCAGTGCCTTCCTGCTCTGGGTGAGTGAGCCAAGGCCGACCCCAGAGCCCTGGGTCTGAATCACACTTACATATCTAATGAGAATTTCTCATCATCCACCATCATCAGGCTTAGGCCCTGACCCTCAGAGTGGGAAAGACTCCCCCAGGGCATAAAGCCCATTTAAATCTCATTAAGCCTATGGGCAGTAGGAATCTAAGCGTCTCTCATATTTTTGAGTTGTACTAAGAGAGGTCTAGAGTCCAGAACAAGTGAGGGAAGGCTAGTTCTGCTACCTCTGACCTAGTCTGAGCACACCTGGAGTAGTACATTCCTTGATGGCAGTGGTGTGGCATGGTGAATAGATCACTGGACTTGGAGTCAGGAAGACCCCAGTTCAAATCTGGCCTCACACACTCACCAGCTGTGTGACCCTGGGCATCTCTCAGCCTCAGTTTCCTCATCTATAAAATGGGGACAATACTACTTTTCCTAGGGTTGTTATGAGGATCATATGAGATAATGTATGTGAAGTGTTCTTCAAGCCTGAAAGTACTGTATAAATGCTACCTATTATTATTATTTATTATAAGCATCACCTTTTAGTCAGGACATTGATAAACAGAGGAAGGGACCTTGTTAAGTTGTTTTTCGGTCACGTCTGACTCTCCGTGAGCCTATATGGGATTTTCGTGGCAGAGATACCAGAGTGGTTTGAAACCATTTCCTTCTCTAACTCATTTTATAAATGAGGAACTGAGGCATACAGGGTTAGGTGACTTGCCTAAGGTCACACAGCTAGTAACTGTCTGAGGCTGGATTTGAACTCATGAAGATGAGTCTTCCTGATTCTAAGTCCAGTGCTCTGTGCACTATGGCGCCGCCTAGCTTCCAATGGAGCCCTTAGAGCTCATCTAATTAGCCCTCTCACTTTAAAGACAAAGAAAGCCAAAGAGTATAATTGGCATATTTGGGATTTGGACTCAGATCACCACCACCACCACCCCACCACCCCATTTCAGATCTAATGATTATCCTATCTATATCATGCTGGTAGATGAGTATTATCAAACACAGTGAAGGGTGTCCAGATCAAGCCCTGGGAAGGATTAGGTGAAGGAACAATAAATCTTTATCCAGGAGAAAAAAAAGATTTAGGAGGAATGGGATATATGATAGCTGCCTTCAGGTATAAGAAAGACTGGATTAGTCTTGTCCTGCTCGACCAGTGGCAGGAGCAGGGCAGAATGAAGAGCCATGGGCCTTGGCAGTAGAGTTAGACTGAAGCTGGACATCAGGAAACATTTCCTAACAATTAGAGCCACCCAAAAGGGGAAGGGGGAAAAAAAGGGGAAGCAGCCTCAGGAGGTAGCAGGCTCCATTCAATTCAACAAATGCAGGGGGTCTTAAAGGTCTTCCTTCTGTTTTAGGCTTCAGTGACAAGCTTAAAACTGCACTAAGACTTTGGGGACTCCCTGGCTTTATTGAGGGCCAGCCACCATGCTGAACAAAAGATACACAAAGACAAGAAATGAAAATCCTTGCCCTCATGGAGTTTACCCTCTACTGGGGAGATACACCATGTAAACAGATAAACAGATGATTTAAGACAGAGCAAAGCAGGACTATCTGGGAGGCACTAGGTGGGTCAGGGAAGACTGTAGGGTCTCTGACTGAGACTCTTTCACCCCTTTGTACCACACCAGGCTGTGAAAGTATTTTGTAAACCTTCAAGTGCTACATAAATATAACTTATTTTTATTGCTTCTCATGGTTTCTTAAAAATCATTTTCTATTTTGTAGTGTAGTGATCTGTGTCTGTGTCTTACACACACACACACACACACACACACACACAAACCATGAACTCCAAAAGAGCAAAGAAATCTGAAATTATATTTTCCCTAGAGCCCAAATGAGAGTTTTTGCCAACAGTATGTGCATAATACATGTTTGTTAAACTGATCTGAAGTTGCCAGTTAGGGAAACCTAGTTCTGTTTGAAAAGGGAAGGAAATTGCTGCGTGGGGCATATACCCCAAGGGGAAGTCAAAGACAGAAAGGGCCCTATATACATCAACATATTTATAGCAATACTTTTTATAGTAGCAAAGAACTGGAAACAAAGTAGATGCCCATCCACTGGGGAATGACTAACCAAATGTGGTAATATGATATGATATGATATGATAAGATACGATACGATACGATACGATACGATATGATATGATATGATATAATAATATTCTGTTGTTGAGTCTTTCAGTCATGTCTGACTCTTCATGACCCCCTCTGGGGTTTTCTTGGCAAAGAAAGGAGGGGTTTGCCATTTCCTTCTCCAGTTCATTTTATAGGTGAGAAAACTGATGCAAACAGGGTTAAGTGACTTGCCCAGGGTTACATAGCTAGTGTCTGAGGCTAGATTTGAACTCAGGTCCTCCTAACTCCAAACCCAGTGCTCTATGTGCTGTGACACCTAGCTGCCTGGATATAACTACTGCAGTGTAAAAGAAATGACAAATATAAAGAGTACAGAGAATTTGGGGAAGACTTACAGGAACTGATACAAAGTGCAGCGAGCAGAAACAGACCAGCAATAAACATAATGACAATAAAAAGTAAATGAGGAACAGAAAAACCTAAAACCAGATGCTATTTAGTAATAGCTGACACTGATGCAGTGCTGTGTTCCAGGCACTGTGCTAAGCACTTTGGAAATATTGTCCCATTGGATCCTCACAACCACCCTGGGAGGGAGACGCTATTATGATCCCCATTTTATGGATGAGGAAATTGAGGCAAACAGAAGGTAAGGGACTTACCCAGGGTTGCACAGCTTGTAAGTGTCTGAGTCAGGATTTGAACTAGGGTCTTCCTGACTCCAGGCCCAGTGATCTGTGCACTATGGTGTCACCTAGCCGCCCTAGATGTAATGATCATGAGCCAGCCTGGTCCCAGAGAGGAGATAAGAAGATATACCTCTTTTGTATACGGGAGCTGACTTGCTTGTCTGTTTTCCTTTTTGTCCTTCCATGTTACAAGGGATATTTCTCTGGAGAGGGAAGGGATGTATTTGAAAATTTAGGTGATGAAGCAACAATTATATTTAAAAAATAGAAATGGCATATCTCTGAACAATGTTCTGATGCCCAGGAAGTGCCACCATCTTTGGAGAGAAGGCAGTCAATGATCTGCTCTTATTGCTCCCAGGACTGATCTTAACTAATTGAATTTAATTAAATTATTCATTTTCATGATGGTATTTGGAGTTCTTAAAGTTTCACTACAATGAAGTAAATTTCTAAGATGGTGGAATTTGGTGTTATAAAAAAATGAATAAATAAAAAAATAAAATTAAAAATTTTTTAAATGAATAAAATTGTGCTGAGATAACACTCCAACTTGAAGGGGGAAAGGAGGGCTTGTGATCATGCTTATATCTCTATAAGCAGAGTTTTGGTTTTTGGCTAGAGGATAAGGAAGGAGATGACCCTAAAGGGGTCTACTGACTTGACTAGGGGGCACATCGTGTAATGAAAAGAATCCTGGAGCCTGCCATGATGTCCCATGCCTATAATCGCTCCTGCTGCAGGAGGCTAAGGCTGGTGATCACTTGAGTTTGAGAGTTCTAAGCTGCAGCAGGGCTAAAATGTTGTTTGCACTAAGTCTAGTACCAACATGCTGAGCCCCTGAGTGTGGGAGACACCCTGGAGACCTAGGGAAGTGGTGAGAACCAGGAACGGGGCAAAGCCGAACACTGGTAGGATTGGGCTTTTGACTGGCCCATTCTACTTCCATCCTGGGCAAGATAGCGAGTTGTTTTGTTAGATATATTGGATATTGTCAGAGCAGCTGTATTTACTACCAATCAATCTATCAACATGCATTTATTAGTAGCCAGCTCTACACCAGGCATCTTGCTAGGTGCTAAGGATGCAAAGATAAAATTGTGACAGGCCATGCCTTCAACTAATCTATATAATACTGGGAGCAAACAACACATAGATAGGTAGATAGATGAATGGACAGATAGATGGATGGATGAATAAACAGACAGACAGCTAGCTAGCTAGCTAGGTAGATGGATGATGGATCAATGACTGGATAGATAGATAGATAGATAGATAGATAGATAGATGGATGGATGGATGGGTAGATAGGCAGATAGATGGATATATGATGGATAGGTAGATGGATAGGTGGATGGATAGACAGAAAGACAGATGGATAATGGATAGATTGATCAATAGATAGATAGGTAAGTGAATGGATGGATAGATAGACCAACCAGTAAATGAAAATATTTATCTGCTACGTAATATGAAGCAAATACAAGGTAAGAGGTAGGGGAAGGAACCAGGAAAGGCCCCTTGTAGGAGACAGAGCTTGTGATGAGCTTTGGAGGAAGTCAGGGGGTCATGGAGGTGGAGGTGAGGAGAGAATGGATTCCAGGCCTGTATCCCTGGGCCCTTCCTTCTACTCTCTGGCCTTCAGTTTCTGCATCTGTACAGTTGAGCGGGGGCAGGGATGCTGGACTAGACAGTCTCTAGGCCTCCCCACACTCTGACATTCTGTGTTTGAAGGTCAAGCAGGGCTATGCTGGAGCCAGTCCAAACCAGTTTGCTCATGAGTACCAACCTTAAATTTTCAGGACTGGTTGTTTTGTTGATTGTCTAGACTTGAGCAAAAAACTTAAAGGTGTCCATGAAACTAGAGAGCTCAGTTAAACTTTCACCGGCACACCCCTGTATTACTCTATGAACATTGCTTGAGCTAAGCTGGAGCCTAGGAGAAGGCCTGGGATATGAAGATATCACTAGACTGGAGGTCTGATGACTAGAGGCTAATAATAATAATAATAATAATAATAATAATAATAATAATAATAATAATAATAATAATAATAATAACTGGCATTTATATAATGATTTAAGGTTTGCAAAGTGTAAAGAAAATAGATGTAAATCCATTATTTCATTTGAGCCCCTCAACATCCTTGGTTCAGCATCTAAGGTTCTTCTCAGCTCTGACATTCTGGGTTCTAAGGGCCCTCCCAGCTCTGACATCCTGTGTTCTAACAGCCCTCCCACCTCTGATATTCTGGGTTCTAAGGGCCCTCTCAGCTCTGACATTCTGTGTTCTAAGGGCCCTCCCACCTCTGACTTTCTGTGTTCTAAGGGCCCTCCCAGCTATGACATTCTCTATTCTAAGGTTCTTCCCAACTCTCATGTTTTATGTACTAAAACTCCTCTTAGCACTGAGATTCTAGCCCTAATGTCCTTCCTAGCTGACATCCTGTGTTCTAAGGCACTACCACTCCCGGCATCCTTACCTGGACAGCCACCTAGCTCTGCCTTCCATCCTTAATGCCTCTAGCCCATTCTGAGGCCTGGGAAGCCTTTGGGCCCTCCTGGGAGGCTAGCTCTTCTCACTGGCAGGCCTCATCTCCTGCCTCTCCCACTCCCAGACTGGCCCCCTTCCAACAGGCCTCAGTGGAGGAGGCAAGCAGCTGCCAGGGAGGGGAAATGTGATATTTGCCAGCAAGAAGCTGTTGTTGTTGTTATTGAAGTCATGGACTTCTGCCTAGGGAAGCAGGTGCCCTATGACCACAGGAGCTGAGGGAGGTGGACGGAGAGGCAGATGGGGAGCAGGGGACGGGAGCTGGAAATACCATACAAATTTCTCAGAGAGTGACTTAGAGGGACGGGGGCTCTGATAAAGGCGGGGTGGGCAATGTGGGTGGAGGAAGGCTAGTATCCAGGTTGCCAGAGAAAGGGAGGGAGGCAGAGAGAGATAGATATAGAAGCAAAGACAGAAAGAGGTCAAAAGAGTCTGAGGAGAGCCAGAAACAATGAGGGCCAGAGGGAGATGCCATTATGACATGGTGTTCGAGAAAAAAGCAAATGGGATTTCAAAATTTTTAAATTAGGCAGTGGTCAATTGCAGTGATCTCTCAATAGCTAAATTTTCTCAATGGTCTTTTTCTCATTCCTCACCCTCATTGACCTCTCTGCAGCAAGTGAAAATGCTGACCACCCTTCTCCTGGATGCTGTCCAGGTCTTTTGACAGCAAATTTGGCCTTCTCTCCATCACACCACAATTATCTCTTACCTGTCCGACCTCTGCTTTTCCTATCACCTTCACTGAGATGTGTATGAATTTCCCCTAAGATTCTGTCCCCGGCTTCTTTCCATAATCATTCTGTGTTGCCGATCTCATTTGCATTCACAGCTTCAATTACATTTTTTGTACAAATGATTCCCAAAACTATACCTTTAGCCCTCACCTTTTTCCTACACTCCAGTCCCCTGTCTCCAGCTATACTTGCTGCACATCTCCACTGGATACCCTGCCAGCATCTCAAAGTGAACCTGCCCAGAACTCAACTCACCATCATCCTCCTAAGCCTGCCCCTTCCTCCATTTTCTTCTCTCTGTGGATGGGGAAACCAAGTCACCCAGGCAGGAAACCTGAGAATTATCTTCTATTTCTTTCCCTCCCTGGCTTCTAAACAGTGGCCATATTTTGTCATTTCTCTTTCCATAATATCTCCCCTCTGCCCCAGTTCTCTCATTGCCTCCTCCCCAGTTGAGGCTCTCTTTGCCAGTTATCTAGAATATTCTAAAGGCCTCCCAATTGGCCCCCCAGTCCCTCCTTTTTCCAACCTATCCTTCACACAGCTGCCAGAAAAGGCTTGCTCCTGAACACATCACTCCTTTGCTCCAAAATCTTCAGCAGCTCCCTATTACCTTGGGGGCAAAATACCAGCTCCTCATCCTGCCATTTAAGGCCTTCTACATTCAGGCTCTAACCTTATTCCTCTTCATACATTTATTCCAGTCAAACCAGGCTAGTAGCTGTCTTTCAAATTTAACGTTCTTCTACCTCGATGCATTCCTTTCTCACACTCAGAATGCCTTATCCCTTCTTCAGAATCCTTCTCTTTCACCAAGGCTCAGCCCTGGTGCCCCCTTTTCAATGAAGCCTTTCCTCATTGACCTCTCCCCACCCCCAGCAGAAAGTGTTTTCCCCTACCCTAATTCTCCTATGGTTTTTGTTGTTGTTTTTTACTCATTTCAGTTCTATCTGACTCTCTGTGACCCCGTTTGGGGTTTTCTTGGCAAAGATACTGGAGTGGTTTGCCATTTCCTTCTCCAGCTCATTTTACAGATAAGGAAACTGAGGCAAACAGCCTCAGACACATAGCTAGGGTCACATAGCTAGTAAGTGTCTGAGGCTGGATTTGAACTAAGGTCTTCCTTACACCAGGCCTAGCGCTCTATGTATTGCGTTTGTGGTCAATAAATGTTTGTGGGATTGAATTGAGTTGCAATAGATTTTGCTCATAAAGGCATATTATCCAAAATTCCATTGAGGATAGTCACATTACCCTCTGACCAATTGATCAATAAGCATTATTTATTAAGAGCCAGGTACTCTGCCAAACAAACCATACAAACCAAACCAAAAACACGTTCCTTGCCCTCAAGGAGCTTAAATTCTAATGGGGAAGCAACAAGTGAAAAAACCATACATGTAAGATACATACAGGGAAAATGAAAGGCAATGTACCAGGTCAGATCCTAACTGGAATATTGAGACAATACCTACAGAATGCCTTAATCTGCTTTAAAAATCATTGTGTCCCATTCTGGGCACCTCATTTCAGAAAGGATATTGACAAACTTGAACAGGTCGAGAGAATGAAGACCAGGATATTGAGGAGATTTGAGACCAGGCCCTGTGAGTATCAGTTGAAGGAACTGGGGGCATTTAACTTGAAGAAGAGATTTTGAGGGGACATGATTGCTGTCTTCCTTGAGTTGAAGGATGTCGCATGAAAGAGGTTTAAACTTGGTCTGCTTGGCCCCAGAGAGGAAAAGTGGGAGTGGTGAGTGTTGCAATTGGAAATTGCAGAGAGGTAAGTGATCAGTCCAGGTGGACTGGGCTGCCTGGAGAAATACAAAGTTCTGCTTCACTGAATGACATCATGGAGTGTCTGGGTGCCTGGGGTCACACAGCTATTAAGCGTCCAGGCAGAATTTGCACCCAGGTCGTTCTGCTGTCGAGTTTGGTATACTCTCCACTATAGCACACTGATTTCCTTAATGAAGTTGTCCATTCTTCATTTTCAGAGGACCAGTGGCATCATGGGGTGCTGTCTTGACTTGTGTGTGAATTGGACTTAAGCGAGGTGGAGTTGTGCAAAGTCGAAAATCACACAATCTCTTCCAGAGTCATCGAAGTCTAGTGGCAGGGCAAAGTCTCGTGCTTATCATCACAGGGCTTTGAGGTACATAAAGGGTTGTGGGGGATGTCTTTTGATTTAAGCATAAATTGGATTTAAGTGAAGTAGAGTCACGCAAAGTCATAAGTCTCACTCTCTCTTCCAAAGTCATTAAGGTCCAGTGGCAGGACAAAATGATGGGTAATGACCTGGGATGCAGGATCTTAGCATCTTTGATGCCTGACCAAGCTCTAATCACTCAGCAGTGCCTGCTTCACGGCTCTTGGAACAAATTGTTCTCATCCGCCCATTCTGCCAGGAAAGTCTTCATGTGCTTGGGGTAGACATCTCCCTAACTCCTTCAACTCCTGGTTTAGCCCATCTGTCTGGATGACTTTACTGAGGTGTGGCTGCTTCTTGGAGCCGCAGGTGAAAGCTGGGTGAATCAGGTGGACACCCAAGGTGGATAAGCAGCCCTGAAGAGGGTTCAACAAGTCCTCCCTGAACATCCCATACCCCCTGACTCCCTCAATAAGGAGCACATAGCAGGAAAGTTTGGCTGCAGTGTGAGATGGAGAAAAGTCAAGTCCTGCTAATAAGCATTGAACGTCTTCTTTGTGCCAGTTATTGTACTCTGTACTGGGGAAACAAAGGCAAAGACAGCTTTTGCTGGCCTCATAGTGTGCAACCTAAGAGCCCAGAATTTGGAACCAGACAATGCACCTTATGGGCTAGCCTTGTGGCCCTGGGCAAGGCCCTTCTGCTCACTCAGCGTCAGTTTCCTCGATTTATGGACCTTAAGATCTTTTCCTGTTAGACAGCCTATGATCCCTTCTGAGCGCTGGAAACTCAGCCTCCTCCTTCCCACTCTATTTTCTACCTGCGTGACTTTAGGGCCAAATCTTTTCTTTCTTTCTTCCTTCCTTTCTTTCTTTCTTTCTTTCTTTCTTCCTTCCTTCCTTCCTTCCTTCCTTCCTTCCTTCCTTCCTTCCTTTCTTTCTTTCTTTCTTTCTTTCTTTCTTTCTTTCTTTCTTTCTTTCTTTCTTTCTTTCTTCCTTTCCTTCCTTCCTTTCCTTCCTTCCTTCCTTCCTTCCTTCCTTCTTCCTTCCTTCCTTCCTTCCTTCCTTCCTTCCTTTCCTTTTCTTTCTTCTTTCTTTCTTTCTTTCTTTCTTTCTTTCTTCTTTCTTTCTTTCTTTCTTTCTTTCTTTCTTTCTTCTTTCTTCCTTTCTCCTTCCTTCCTTCCCCTTTCCTTCCTTCTTCCTTTCCTCCTTCCTTCCTTCCTTCCTTCCTTCCTTCCTTCCTCCTTCCTTCCTTCCTTCCTTCCTTCCTTCCTTCTTCCTTTCTTTCTTTCTTTCTTTCTTTCTTTCTTTCTTTCTTTCTTTCTTTCTTTCTTTCTTTCTTTCTTTCTTTCTTTCTTTCACAAATAATCAGGGTTAAGTGACTTGGCCAGAGTCACACAGCTAGTAAGTGTCTGAGGCTGGATTTGAACACAGGTCATCTTGACTTCAGGACCGGGTGCCCTATCCATTGTGCCACCTAGATGCCCCCAAATCCCTTTTCTTTCCAGTCTTGAGCTGTAGTTTCTCCATCTGCAAAATGAAGTGAGTTGGGTTCTCTGATCTCTTAAGTGTCTTTTCTCATATTTTGTGATTCTAATGGAGAAAGAAGGGAGGAGGAAGAAGAAGAAGAAAGAGAAACAGAAACACAGAGAGATAAAGACAGAGAGACACACAGCAATAGAGTCAAAGAGAGAAAAGGAGGGAGCAAGACTGAGAGAGAAAGAGAGGACAGAGACAGAGATGTGCCCTTCTTCCATATATATGTCACACACACACACACACAGTCTAGTCTATAAGCTCTTTGAAGGTAGAGACTATTTCACTTCTGGTTTTGTACCCCAGTACCTAGTACAGCACCTAGCACACAGCAGGTACTTAATAAATGCTTGATGATTAAGTGATTGATTGAGCGAGGTTCTGGGGGCTGCTAAACCTTCCTTTTCAGATTCCTGTCTTGGGCCCTGAAGGTCAGAGCCATATCACTAGATTTTTTAATTAAAAGGGCCTGGACTTGAATCCTGGATCTGCCATAGTAACCATGTGATCTTGTGTGAGTCCCTCTCCCTTTCTAGGCCTCAGGTTCCTTTACAAGACTGGGGAGAGGGGGGAGAAGTGGCCTAGATGCTCTTTTCTTGTTCTAAATCCTTTAATCTATGACCAGCCTTCTGCTCTGCGGCTTGGGGAAATAAGAGCCTTAGTGGAGTGGGGGGAGGGAGAGTGGAGAGGGGGGTATCTTTTCCCCTCCCTTCCTTGCCCCATGCCTTCTTCCCTTCCCTGCCCTTCTTTGTAGAATTCCCATAGGATCAGAGGTAGTGCGCATCACCGTTGGCAGCCCAGCAGGGGGACTGGGGCTGGCCTGACAGGTATAAATGCCCTAAAAGGTTAAGTTGCCAGGTTGGAACTCAGAGCCTCCAGGACGGCTATGGCAGCCAGAGGCAGCCCCCCTGCTCAGAATGTCTTCAGCTTGCTGGTGGCCCCTGACCATATACCTCCTTTCACCGTTCCCAAGTGGAAGCAGCCCAGAGGAAGAAGACAGATGCAAACATTGCCCAGCCCTCCTGATGCCCACCCTGAGGCAGCCCTGAGCCTGATCCACCTCCCCAAGGTCACCACGCCCTATGGCTTTGTGACCCTCGGGGAGAGGCCAGCTATGGCCAGCGAGGAGATCCTCCTGTGTCCCCTTGCCACCTTCCAGTCCCCCGTTCTTCCAACAGGCCACAAGAAGAGGCCCAGTTGGCTCCAGGCCAGAGAGGCTGCCTGGAGGAAGACTAAGGCCACGTGTGCCAGGAACAAAGATCATCTTCGATTTCAGGACAAGCTCTGGCCCGCAAAAGAAGAGCCTTCTGAAGAACAACATGGCGCCTTGGAAGTTCCTGGCTGCAGCTCTGGGCCCCTTCCAGGGGTCCAACCCCAAGCCCTCCCCCCAGCCACCTCCCCCAGAGGTCCCCAGGCCCCGCTGCTTCCCCATGCTGCAATGTGGTGAGGGAGGCAGTGTGGTATGGTAGAAAGAACCCTGTACTTGGAATCAGACCATCTGGAAGGGACCTTAAAGGTCATCTACTTCTACTCTCCTTATGTTATGAATAAGGAAACAGTCCTAGAGGGGTTCTTAGGACTGTTTTATAGACTTAGGACTTAGGTTGATAGAGCTGGTGGAGACCCAGAAGTCATTGAGTCCAGCTGCCTTTTTTCACAAAAGGAGAAACTAAGTTGCCAAGGTCACAAAGGTGGTAAGTAGTAGAGTTGGGATATGAACCCAGGCTCTCTGACCCTTTGTCCAGAGCTTTCCTCCTTGGACCACACTACTTTCCCTAGAATCTCTCCTTCAGCCAGTCATAGTCATGCCCCCCTGGGCTCCATCCCTTCTGACCGCCCTCCTGCGTCTCACTTCAGTCTGCCCTAAAGAAGCATCCCGTGAAGATTCCCCACCCCCTCTCCTTGGCCATCCCCCAGGGCTGCCTCAGCTTCCCTAGAGTGTCCCACCTCCAGGGAGTCTCTTAGGTTTCGCTGACCCACCGTGCTGCCCTGGACCTCTGCCACTGATGGCCACTTGGCATCCATCCTAAAGGCAGAGAGAGAGACAGACAGAGACAGAGAGACAAAGAGAGAGAGAGAGAGAGAGAGAGAGAGAGAGAGAGAGAGAGAGAGAGAGAGAGAGAGAGAGAGAGAGAGAGAGAGAGAGAGAGAGAGATTCAACCACCAGCCCCCAGGATTCTGGATCTGAAAGGAAAAGCCTGGCTTGCTCAGGAGGTCCCAGCGTATTGTTTCTAGGCTATGCAGTCAGGACCCTCCAGGAGTTGGAAGCATGAAGAGGGGAAGGGTGCAGGCTGGCAGCAGAAGCTCATTGCCAGCCCTGGCTTATGTTGGAAAGGCCGCATCAGGGCCCTCCCTAAGAAACAGGAGGAGCCAGAAGTGGAGGCGGGCTAGTCACATCTTGAGACAGAGGAATAACAGACGGCCAGCCGGGCGGAGGCCATGACATCTGTGACACATTCAAAGAGAAGTTGGGCAGCTACTCTGCAGAAAAACCTGCATGCCCAGGATGAGAGGGTATGGATTATCAGTGGTCTACACTGGTGGAATGAGGACCCATGTGGCAGACAGGCTGGAGTGACTGACCTATTGAAGTGAGTACCACAGGCAAAAAAATGTTTGAGTCACTATTTTTTTTAACATTGCAATGCTTTTTTTCATAGAAAATAGACTTTGGGAACTATTGTGAGTACTAGATGTAAAATCAGAGGGCTTGAGTTCAAATTCCAGTTCTGCTCCTGACTCCCTGAGGCATGTCCTTCTCTGGAGCCTCAGTTTCCTCATCAGTAAAATGAGGGAGTTAGACTAAATGGTCTCCAAGGTCCTTTCCAGCTCTAAATCTGTGATCCCTGGATAGTGACATGACTTTATAATAACCAACATTTATGAGGCAATTTAGGGTTCAGAAAGGGCTTTTACACCTATTATCTCATAACCTTGAAATGACCCTGGAAAAAAAATCACATGATTGTCATTTTACAGATGGGGAAACTGAGGCTCAGAGAGGGAAGTGGCTTGCCTGTGGTCACACAGCTAGTTTCAGAGGCAAGTGTAGAACCCTTGTCTTTCTGGCTCCAGGTCTAGTGCTCTATCCACTGTACCAGGCTGTCTGGACAGCCTATTAGCAACTCATTTTTAATGTGTTCATTTTATATTTAAACATTGTAATATAAAAGTAAGTTATCATGACAGCTCCATTTCCCTCTCTCTTTCTTTCTTCCTCCCTTTCCTTCTTTATTTCCTTCCTTCCTTTCTTTCTTGTTTTCTTTCCTTCCTTCCTTTCCTTCCTTCTTTTTCCTTCCTTCTTTCTTTTTCTCTTTTCCTTTCTTTCTTTCCGTCTTTCTTTTTCTGCAACAAGAATGCGTAAAGTTGAAAATGGAAGCTTTTATAACTGTAAGTAAATAGGGGATAGTGTGGATAGAGGGCCAGATCTAGAGGGGAATATTAGGACCAGCAGGGTGATCATTTGGGAATAGAGTGCTGGGCTTAGAGTCAGGAAGACGAGTCCACTTCCAAACTCAGACACTTACTGGCTATATGACCTTGGGCAAGTCATTTGATCTCTTCAGCCTCAGTTTCCCCATCTGTAAAATTTTGATAATAGTAACACTTACCTCCCAGGGTTTTGGTGAGCATCAAATGATATAGCATGTCTAGAGTGCTTTGCAAATCTTAAACCCTATGGGAAGTTGGCTATTCTTATGAAAAGAAACATTGGATTGAGAAGACATACACATGAATAGAAGTGAGATTTCATTGATAACAAGTTATGAGAGCTTATGTTATTATAGTTCTTTAAGGTTTACAAAATGCTTTCTTTTGAAGTTGGCAGTGAGAGCAAAATTTATTACCCCCATTTTACAGATAAGGAAACTGAGGCTCCTAGAGGTACAAAGAATCACCCAGGGGCATGTGTCCAGGGCTAGGCTTGAACCCAGACCACCTTCTATTACCTGTGGCCCTCTCTCCACTATACCCATTGTCTCTTTCCAGGCCTCAGTAGATGGTCTCTCTGAGTCACTGTGGCTGAAAAAATTGCTCCTCAGCAGCCAGTCTTGTGGGGATGGGCCTCTTGGCAACGAGTCCTTCTGGTGCTGGGATGACAGAGACACAGCTGGTACTTGAAGCTTCTCTGGCTTAGTAGGACCTGCCAGAGCTTGCATTTCCCTGGCAAAGCCTTGGAGAAGCTGAGGTCACCTCTTCACCATGATGGAACATCCGAGAAAGACGTGTCCAAGAACAAAGACTGAATCAATTAGAAACTGGATGAAGTGACAATAAGTGTGAATCAAAGAAAAGGAAGTTGAATAAAGCTGGCAATGAAATGTGAGATCTTGACAAAAAATCTTGTACTTTCCCCCCAATAACATAAATATAAATAGGCTCACACGTTAACAAGACCAAACCCGGGTGCCCTACTGGAGGAGGTGGCTTGTAGGAATGGCCGGACAAAGAAGGGTGGGCCGTGACACTAACAGGTCTGGCAATATCAAGTCCAGGCTGGACAGTGACAAGGAAGAGGAGGAAAGCCAAGGACATTGGCCGCCTTAGCCTATGAGCCCTGGGCTAGGTGAAGAAGACCAGGAAGTTCTAAAGCTCGGAAGAAGACGGGATGGGAAAGGGGGATTATTACCACATGTAAACAATTTCCACACCGAGAAGTCAATTTCACTAGCCCCTTTGTCTTTGTGACCCCACTCCTGGCCAGGATGTGTGATTTCCTAAGGGATAGCCACATACTACTTCATGCCATATAGTGGCAGGGTAGGGAGAGTGGGGGAGGTTGTACAGAGGTGTGTAGGAGATGTGACTCCTGATTTGCTGAGAGACCTTTGAGCCTCTGACGCAGCATCTGTATGAGGTATAGGGACTTTGAAAGGAGCAGTCAAAAACTTTTGAATGAAAGCCTAGAGATCTCCACAGGAGATGTGTAGGAAAGCCAGCCCCCAGTGTGTCCCTCTATTCCCAGCACATGCAGCTCTAGAGACTGCTAAGATTGAGGGCTGTCCTAGTACAGGGGAGCCGATTATTAAAATTCCAGTATAAGCATTTATCCCTCAGAAATCAGGAAACTACACATCAGGGCTGGATTTATTGTTTTTCTTATTATCTAGACTTAAGAAGGTGATGGAGAAAATGTTTAAAATGTAGATTAAATTTAAAGGTGCACCAAGCATACATTTTTTGAGGCTAGTGGTTAAATATTTACCAGCACACCTCTGCTAAGAATGGATTGTCCCCAGGCCCACCCCCAGTCATCCTTTCCCCTTGGGTGAGCTGAAGCCTTATCTTCTTCACAGTCCAAGACCCCACTTCCAGTTTATGTTCTATTATCTACTCTTTTCTACATAGCTTTCCCCATTTCTGTCTACTGCTTACCACAATAAAGAAATTTAGAGCTGTTGGTGATTGTCTTTATGTAACCAGCATTTGGAGGAAGGTAGCTAAGTTGGAGAAAATAATCTGTTACGTTTCCCAGGAGAGTAATTAAGGAAACTGCCTTTTATTCTGAATCTCTAGCACTCCTAGACTACCAAGATTTGGGATGGGTCAAGTAGATATAATTCTAGCCCAAAAATCCCTCTTGAAGATAGCTGAGTAGGAGTGACTACTTAGTTAGCTCGCTTCTCAAAAAAGGCAGAAATCTCTGTCTTCCTTGGAGAGGAAATGGGCCAGACCCTGGATCCTATCTTTCTGTAGCATATGCAGGCCAGGTAGATCTATGTATCTTACAAGGCACTATCCATGTGTATCTTGCATCTCCTCTACCCTTGGGGACCCTACCTGAGACATAATTCAGTTTTGTGTGGAATTCTGTCTTTGCCTTTCTTCGTATCCCCACTGCTTAGCCCACCGCCTGACACATAGTAAGTGCTTAATACACTCTTGCTTAGGGTTGATTGATTGATCTTACCAGACAGGAAAAGTGCAGTCTCTTCAAAGAAGAAACGGGGCAAGGAGGTGTGGAAGGAACCTTGGGCTTGGGATCAGGAGACTTGGGTTGAATTATAGCTCTGCTTCTCTCCTGTCAGTGTGACCTTGGACATCAGTCACTTTATCTCTCTGGGACTAAGTTTCTTCATCTATTAAATAGATGAGTTGGGCTAGATGACCTCTAAGGGGCCAGTTAAATAGTACGGTGGATAGAGCACTGGCCCTGGGGTCAGGAGGACCTGAGTTCAAATCCAGCCTCAGATACTTAGTAGCTGTGTGACCCTGAGCAAGTCACTTAACCCTGATTGCTTCAAAAGAAAGAAAGAAAGAAAAGAAAAAAAAAAGATGATCTCTAAAGTCTTATCCAGCTCTGAATCCTCTGATATATGCCAATCTAAGACCTTTCCTCAAGAAGAAGAGCCAAGCTTGGCCCTATGAGAGGAATGAGACAGGGGAGTAGAACAGGTAGAGCTTAGGGTCTGGAGGCCTTCTCACTTCACCTTCAACCAACCTGCTAAGTGATTCTGGCCATGACATTCCTCCTCTTTGGGCCTCAGTCTCCCCATCTATAAAATGAGCAGATTGTCAGTCAGTCGGTCAATAAACATTAAGTACCTACTATGAGTCAGGCACTGTGTTAGGCACAGAGGATACAAAGAAAGGCAAAAGACAGATCCTTCGCTAATGGTCTAGTGGGGGAAACAAGCAAACGATTATGTACAAACAAGTTATAGTCACAGCAAATTGGAGATAAGAGAGGGAAGGAACTGGAATTAAGGAAGATTGGGAAAGGTTTTCTGTAGGAAGTGGGATTTTAGCTGGGACTTGAAGGAAACAAGGACGCTGGGCAGGGATGACAGCAGATAACATTTCAGGCTTAGGGGATAGCTAGGGAGAATGCCTGGTTAGGAGATGAAGTGTCTTGTTCAAACAACAATAAGGTGGCAGGATACCTTATACCCTACTCTGGAGAAGAGCATAAGGTACATGAAGATTGAAGAGACAAGGATGGGGCCAGGTAACAAAGGGCTTTGGGTGCCAGAGGATGTGATATTTACTCCTGGAGGTGGTACGGAGCCAATGGAGTTTATTGATTAAGTCGGGGGAGTGGGGTGACATGATCAGACATTCAATTTAGGAAGATCAACTTGCAAGCTGAGTAGGGGATGGACAAGAGTGAGGAGAGCCTTGTGGCAGGCAGCCCCACCAGCGGGAAATTACCAGAGTCCAAGCCTGAGGCCACAGGGGCCTGCCCCAGGTGGGGGGCTGTGTTAGAAGAGAGGAAGAAGGGTATGTGAGAGATGTTATGAAGGCAAAATCAATAGGCCTTAGCAACAGATTGGCCGTGAGGCTGGGTTGTGAGCCTGAGTGACTAGCAGGAACATGGTACCCTTGGCAGTAATAGTTAATTTAGGAAGAATGGAGGGCTTGGGGGCAAGGGGTGGGGGGGAGGTAATGAGGTCAGTTTTGGACCTGTTGAGTTTAAGATGTTTCTGGGACATCTAGTTTGAGATGTCCAATAGGGAGTCAGCAGAGAGGGTAGGGCAGGATAGGTAGATTTGAGAACCATCAGTATAGAGATGGTAATTAAATCCATGACAGCCAATGAGATCACCAAGAGAAAAGAAGAGGGCCCAGGGTTGTCTCTATGGTCCCTTGCAGCTTCAAGATTATGAACAATTGTCTAGCCATTAATGCACTCAGGCTAGTCCTTGGCAGAACATAGCCTGCTTCTCATTGGAGATGACGAATTGGAAGAGATCTGAAGTTTTGCTTCCCAGAGCAGGTGGCTGGTTCCAGAGTCTATTGATTTTTTTCCCCAGAGCTGTCATAGACAAAAAATCTTACCTCTCAGTCCTCTACCCTTTCTCTCTCCTACCCCCAGGACTCTTGCCACCTTGAGACCTACTTGCCTGCCCTCCTACTCTGGGCCAGAAGGGGTCACTGTCCCCTTAGGAATGGGGATGCAGCCAACTTCCCTCCCAACCCTTCCCCAGCAACTCAGCCCTGCTGGACTGCTAAATGCACTATGATCCCCAATCTCCAGTCACTTGCCCCAATCTACATGAGGCCTCTGGATCTTAATGTCCCTAGAACACAAAGCTAATGCCTTCTTGTGCCCCATTAAGAGAGGCATAGCATTCAAGAGGGAGGTGATAAATAATCCTTCTGCCTTTTGCCCAGTGCAGATACCATCTGGATTATTGCATCCAGTTCTGGGCATCTTTTAGAAAGACTGGAGTGTTAACCCAAGAACCCAAAGGAACAATGAGGGGGATGGAGACCAGGCCATTACCTTAAATTTGGAAGGAACCTTAGAAGTCAGCTAAGTCCACTCCGTACCTTAACAAGAACCCCCTCAATCATCCCTGACAAGTGGCCACCCTAGCTCTTTGGAACATTTCTAGCAAGGCAGGAACCACAGCTTCCCAAGATAATCCATTTCCCTTTTGGACAGCTCTAATTGCTTGGAAATTCTGCACTCTCAGCCCAAACCTGCCCTTCTGCATCTTCCCCCACCTGCTCCTTGTTCTGCCCTACCCCTACCTGCCCTCCCCCCAAACTTCAGGCCAAGCAGAACAGAGCTTCTGCTTGTCCCAGGAGGGCAGAACAAGGCTGATCCCTCTTCCCCATGACAAACCTTCATACAGTTGAAGACAGGATCAGAGGACCATATATTCGAACATATATACAGTCTGACCTCTTTGTGTTAGATTGGGAAGCTGAAACTCAGAAAGGTCAAGTGATTGCTCAAGATCACGTAGGCACAGGGCAGCTAGGTGGCACAGTGGATAGCGCTCTGGCCTTGAAGTCAGAAGGACCTGAGTTCAAATCTGACCTCAGACACTTGACACTTACTAGCTATGTGACCCTGGCAAGTCACTTAACCCCAATTACCTCACCAAAGGAAAAGCAAAAAAAAAAAAAAAGATCACATAGGCAGTAAATGGCAGAGTCAAGATCTGAAATCAGGTCATAGGATCATCTCATAATTAACAATAATAAAAGCTAGCATTCCTATAGTGATTTAAGGTTTATAATACAATATACAAATATTAATGCATTGGAGCCTCACAAAACCCCTGGGAGGTTGGTGCTATCATTATGGTCTATCCCTCTATCCATTGAACCACTTAGCTGCCTCACTGCAGCTAGAAGGGACCCTAGAGATCATCTAGTCCTCATTTCCTCATGAGGTTGTGGGCCTGTGACTTGCCCAAGGTCACACAGGTAATAACCAAAATGTCCTCTAGTCTCAAAATCACGTTCTCTTGAGCCTTGTACTCTCTAGACTAAACATCCCTGATTCCTTCAGCCATTCCTTTCATAAGTGGATTTCTAGTTCCCCTCACCATCCTCTACATGTGCTCAGGTTTGATCAAGGTCCTTCCCAAAACTGGATTCCCAGAATAATCCGGTGGGGTCGGAGCAGGTCTGAAAATACCTTCAAAGACACTATCCAAGGTGCTGACATGCCTAGAAATGGAGATTCTACAGTCTCTTCTCTCTTCCCTAGTTATCAAGGGCCTAAACTCTGTGGCAGGGGGCACTGAAGCAAGAACCCAAGAGTCCCTGCATCCTCCTTCCTCAGCTCCCATCTGACTCCTACTCTGACCCCTACCTTCCCCCTCTTCTTTAGCATCAACGTTCTCCTGGTCAGTGGACACTGGCAGGCAGCTAGTCAATCAAAAATATGATTGTCCCTACTCATGGAGAGCTTACAGTCTAGGGTGGGGAGGACTAGATTCACACACACACACCACCACCAAAGAAAAGTAGGAGCTATAATTGCATGCCATGCATACTCAGGATCAAATGAATGGTGTAGACAGGGCTGCTGGAGCTCAGAAGGAGAAGCCTCAGAAGGCTAATCTGGCCAGGGAAGGCTTCCAGGAGGAGGTGACATTCTGGCTGAGCCTTGAAGGACAGAGAGGATGTCAATGGTAGCCTCTGATCTGCTTCTTCCTCCTCCTCACCATCCAAGAGCTTTTATTAGGGAAAGGAGGCATACAGGCTTTTAATTATAGAAACAATTATTAGGAAGTAATGACTCTGGCAGCAGCCAGTCCGCAGTGGGGCTGGGATTGGTTTTTGTCAGAATTGGTGCAGAGGTACATAAGCCAATTTTCCTGTCCCTCCTCCTCCTCCTCCTCTATTACCCCCACCCCTTCCCTGCCTTGCCCCAAGAAGATTTGGGTTCAACCTCATTTCAATTCTCCATTCCTCCAGCAGAACTTGTTGGGGAAGGGAAAGGAATTCCAGAATGCTTGGTTTCCACTCAGACTTATGTCAGGATGAAGGGAACACCCACCCTCACCAGCTATTCCCTTCCCCTTATCCTCCCTCCTCCATCCCTTCACTCTGTCTATCTCATCCTTCCCCACTCCCTCCCCAGGGAATTGCCCTTACCTCCTAGGGTAAGCTGTGCCCAGGTAGGCCATCACCTTGGCCCCTGGGTCTGTTCAATCCTAGCCTCTTCACTGCTCCCTCCCCCATGCTCCTACCCCCAAATTACAGGTAGTTCATTTCCATGACAACCAGGTACCCACGTGGCCCCTTCTCTGATGATTAGTCAGTGGCTGAGGCTCCGATGGGAGTTACTCACCTAATTGTTCCTGGCCTGTGCTCCCTCTTTTCATTACCACTCCAGGACGCATGGTTTAGTGAGATGAGTCTGGGACTGGGCATCTGGAACCCTGGTATTCTACTTCTGAATCTGCCATTGAGGAACTGGGTGACCTTGGGGAAAGTCATTTTTACCTTCTACACCTCAGTTTCCCCCTCTGTAAACTGAGGGTGTTGAATTAGAGAATTTCTAAGCTCTGTGCTAGCACTAATATTCTGACTCCCAGCTTGGACATTCTGAGGGTCTATGATTACTAAACCTGGAGTGCTCTCAGACATGGTAAGTAGAAGAGCCCCCAAATTTTATAGGGCCCAGAAGACCACTGTGAGAGGCAGCTAGGTGGTGAACCAGATAGAGCTCTGGACCTGGAGTCAGGGAGATGAGTTCAAATCCAGCCTCAAACACTTACTAGCTGTATGACCCTGGATGAGTCACAACCTGCCTGCCTCAGTTTCTTCATCTGTAAAATGGGGGTAATAATGGCACCTACCTGCCAGTATTGTTGTGAAGATCTAATGAGATAACCCCATAAAATGCTTTGTAATAAAGTGCTAAGTAAATGCCATATACTAGCTCCTTCTGGGGTATATATTGGGACAAGGAAGAGATCATAGGATTGAACATACTTCAGAGCTGGAAAGAACCTTAGGGGCCATCTAGTACAGCTCTCTAATTTTACAGATGAGGAAACTGAGATTCAGACAAATGAAGTGACTCCCTCAAAACAGACAATAGGGCCAGGATTCAAACCTATGTCTGTCCAACTCCAACTTCAGAGCTCTTTCCACTCTTTGAGATCAATAAGCACCATACGCCTTCCTGACTCTGACTCATCCCCCCAAGCCTGCTCTTCCTGTATACCCCCTTCTTTCTTTTCAGACCCTCCCAATTTCACCTGACTCTTCCAGCTGCTGTCTCATGTTATCTGCTTCTTCTGTTCCCTGGCCTTGGGGTGGTTCTGGCTACTAGCCTCCTGTCCTAGGCCCGCCAAGGTACGCTGCCTCCGCATAGCTCCCTGGCCTCTGAACATGCTTTCCCCCTGCTGCTGTTGGCTCTCACCTCCTCCTCTGCTGTCTGGGTTCCTCTGTTGGCAATACCCATGGCAGCCTTGAGAGTAAGGCACCGGCTGTTTATTCCCACCCATGATCATTCACAAAGATGCTAATTAGGAACTCAGCCAATGGGACCCACTTCCCAGGCCCAGGAACTCCGGGTAGACATGACTGCCCCCGCTTTTGGCTGAGCCAAGCCCCTGGACTGAATCACAGAATGTCAGAGCTGAAGGGAGGGGCCTTAGAACAAACACAGAAAATGTCAGAGTGAAAAGGTGCTGCAGAAGGACAGCATTAGAGCTGGGAGGGACCATAGAATAAGAAATGTGAGAAGTGAAAAGGGTCATTCTGTCCAGCCTCCTCACCTTATAGATGAAGAAATCAAAGACCAGGGAAGAGAAGCAATCTACCTGAAATCACCCGGGAAGTTGCAGGCAGAGACAACAGGAGAAGACATGTTCTCCTGATTCCTGGGCCAGGACTTGGGGCCATTGGACCCCACTTCCTCTTCTGCACAATGAGAGAGTTGAATTGGGTGACCCCACAAAGGACGACCATTACGTTATGATTCTGTGACCTTCTAAGACTGTGAAAAGAAGGAAGGATTGACACTGACTGGCCCATTACTCGGCTCTCTGCAGGGGTGTCTGGCAGGATGAATTTTTTTTTAGAGGTTTTGGAGATTAGGGAGTGGGGTTAGTGAGAGGGAAGCAGAAACTGGCCCCAAACGTTCCACATTCCAGAACCCCCAAAGTGAGACCCAATGATGTGAACCCAACCACTCCCCCTCCCAAACAGCTGGGATATCAAAAAACTCAGCCCTCACCCACCCCAACTGTTACCTCCCTGATTCCTTCAGGAATGAAGGAATGATGCATTTATTAAGTGCTTATTGTGTGCAAAGCACTAGCGATATAAATAAAAAAGGAAACTAGTTCCTGTTCTCAAAGAGATGACAATCTAATGGGAGAGAGGACATAAGTGGAAGGTTTCAGCTGCAAGTCAGATGGAGAAGTCCTAAGGTCTAGCCTTAGGTGTAGTGTAGCCACAAAGCAGATGTTAATGCCTCTTCTGTAATGTCACTTCTGATGATAGAATCATATCAGTTTCTGACACTGAACCATTTGACACTGGGCTGGAAGCCTTGCTAGTCCTAAGGCTCTTGGGTACAGGGTCCTGGACTTTCTCCACTGGGGTTTGGGAAGGGAGACACAGTGGTCAAGTGGGGGTGGTTTGACCTTCCCAGGGTACAACTGTCACCTGTCTGTCTCTCAGCGGGCCTTGCTACTTCGGCTAGGCTGGCTGGCCTTCCCAGTGGGAGGCTGTTGGTTGTCAGTTGGTGAGGATGGCTGACTCCTTGTCCATAGCAATTGTCTCCCTAGAAAATGGCTATGGTCAGGAGCAGGACTTATCTGAGCCGTGCTGGCGTTTGGCCAGCAATGGGTGGTCCCCTTCTCCATAATGATGTCTCCCTTCAAGGATGGCTGTGGGGACTCCACAGAGAGATTTAGAAAACACTGTGCCTGGCACGAATTACCAGCTTAATGAATGCTCACTCCTCTTCTTCCTTCTCACAAGGAACCTCCCTCAACAGAGACCTGAACTAGTAAGCACCCATCCACTAGACTGTGGGGGGATCATATTTTTTCTAAACTTTGCATTTCTCCCCACATACACAGCCCAGGGTGAAGCACAGACCTGGACACTGATAATTGAATGAACCCCACTCCCACCACCCAAAGACTTTCAAGAATGACCCCTTCCCTCAATGTCACAGCTATTATGGGAGAATTTCCTCAGAACCCTTCCCCTGAGGCACATGTACTGGCAGAATCAGGATGGCGTGGGGAGTAGACCTTATCTGCCTGGGACACAATAAGGGTGACTGGGGGAAGTGGGGTGCCAGTGAAGAACTCTTTTTAATTTGGCTTTTCCTAAATGTCCATTTTTAAATTTTAAATGCGCTCCTCTCACTAGCCCCATATTCAACAATCCAATCCAACAAGCATTTATGAAGCCTCTCTGTGCCAGGCGCCGTGCTAGGCGCTGGGGGGGCAGGAAGAAAGGAGAGAAACTGGTCTCTGCCCTCGAGGAGCTTACATGCTTTCGGCTGAGACAGCACGGACTTACGTGAGTATATACAAGACCCATACAAAAGGAATCAGAGATACAATGCCTAGACTCACGCAATGCACAGACACTCACGGCCACGCTCACAATCAGCCACCCAAGCATCTGCACCCTCACTCTGCACTGTGTGCGGGCATACACACGCAATGCATACTCACACATGCAGTGACACGTACTGCATGGCAGACCCCCGGGCATCAGCAGTCCCGCACCGCATTAACAAGTGTGCGCAGCGCAGGCACACCGATGCCCCCAACACACTCACCCGCGGACCAGCACGCGCACACCCGCACACACACCCCCGCCCTCTGCCCGACTCTGCTCGGAGGAGGGTCGGTCCCGGCTCCGGCCCGGGGCTCTGCGTGGGAGGCACGCTCACTCACGCGTGGGGGCCGGCCGGACACAGGTGGGGAGCCTGACAGCCAGCCTGCCCAGGGCCCGGAGGGCTCGGGTCGGCTCCGGGGGCCGGGCCGGGCCCTCCCCGTGCCTCCCTGCCGCAGCAACTCGCGCGCGCCGCTCCCCCCGCCCCTCCCCAGGCCCCCGCCCCGCGCCGGCCCCGGCAGCGGAGTTGGGCTCCGCAGACCGAGACCGCGGGCGGGCGGGCAGGCGGCTCGGGGCGCGCGGGGGAGGCGGGCGCACGGCAGCGCGCGGCGCGCGGCGGGGCCGGGGTGGGGGGAGGCGGCGGCAGTGGTGGCAGCGGGCTTCTGGCTCGGGCTCCGGCTCCGGCTCCCGCTCCGGCTCCTCCGTCCCCGCCCCCAGCCTGGGTTGCAGGGAGCCGGGGGCAGCCGCGGCAGCCACGCGGAGGAGCAGCCGAGGTAAGTGAGCCGAGCCCCAGCTTAGGGTGGGGGGCCGGGAGCACTACAGGTGCTCCCCTTGCCCCCTCTTTCCCCTCCATTCCCTCCATCCCTCCAGCAGTGCCAGTGCCCACCACTCCGTGCCCGGGGTGCTAAGTGCCCGCGCCTGCGTCCCTGGTCCGAACTGGGTGGGGAGGTCCAGGGACCAGCCTTGGAATGGGAAAGCTGCACCCTCGTCTCCGGCTTCCCTTCCCAGGTGCCTGGAGTGTCAGGATGCCAGTTATGTGCCTTCTACAGTAGCCAGGTGCCAAGGTGGGCTCTGGGTGCAGAGACAGGGAGCCCGGGCCAGCCGGTCCCATAGCTCCCTGCCCTTCTCGGGGCTCCTTCTGCCACTCTTCCTTCCCTTTCCTTCTTCCCCCTCCACACTTCTCCCCTTACCTCCTTTATTTGTCTGGGGTACCCAGCTTCCCTACACCACCACCCTTTTCCTCATCCCTTTTGCTTTCACTGTCCCCTAAGCTGCTCCCTCTTCTCCCCCCTTTTCTCCCCCAGGTTAATTTCCCCCAGATAGCTGGGAGAATTCCCCAAGAGCTATTAAGAAAGCTGGGAACTGTGATGTTTGTGGTGCTGCTGAGATGTCTGTGGGGCCACCTCCTTGTTTGGGGAGTACACCCATCTGCTTGCTTGGGTGTAGTCAGAGGGTCTGTCTACCCCTCTCTGGGCCCCCTTCTCTCTTCCTTTTCCTTCTACCATTATCTTTTATTCATCACCCCACTTGAAACTTTGGGTTAAAGTCTCAGCAGGGCCAACCCTTATTGTGGCCCTCTGCACCCATTCCACTTATATGTTAGGGCAGGTGATGAATTACTCCTGGGCCTTAGGGAATAGTCCCCTTTGAGGTGTGAGGATTTTCCTCTAAAAAACCATGGTTAGGGATAGGTGGGGGGAGGGGTTCTGCCCCCCTCTTACTGCCCACCTTCAAGGAGGGAACCTGAGGTATACAAGCAGGCAAAGTGGAAGCTTGGAACTCTTGTTCCAGAAACTAGAAAGGGCTTCCCATGAGCTTAGCTGTTCTGGTGTGCAGGGGTGGGAGGCTGGTGCTGGCTGACAGCAAGCTGTAGGGAATGGGGGTTGCTGAGTCTGCACTGTACTCACCAAACAACCAGCCATGGGAACGTGCTGGGGACACACAGGCCTCAGGGAGGTCAGGGGAGACGAGGGATCTCTAGGAACACCTTTTTCTTCCTGGCCAGTTCTATTAACACCACTCCCCAGCTCTGGTTACCCTTCAGCATCTGAGGCTGGGTTCATCCCTGCTAGGAGCCAGGATCAAGGGTGAGGAATACAGGGGTGGGGGATGGGGGAGTGGAAGAAGGAGGAATGGAGAGATACGGACTGGGCCAGGCTCCCAAGGGGGATGGGGGGAAAAATCATTCAACAAGTCTTCATTGAACAACCACAATTTGTCCTGCCCTGTGCTAGGCAATGTCAGAGGACAAGTGGTGATGTCTTCAGAGGGCTTGCAACCAGAGGGATGATAAGCTATGTTTGTCTGAAATGAGGGAGCATTAAAACAGTCTAAGGTTAAGTACTAAATTGTGGGGCATGAGTGATCCAGAAGGGCAGGTTTTAGGGAAAGCTTCCTGGACAGAGAGAAGGATTTGGAGTCAGTGGGTTCAAATCTCAGCTCTCCTACTTACTATCTTTGTGACCTCCTTCATTTCTCTCTCTGGGACTCAGTTTCCTTATTTGGCAAATTAGGTGGAACTAGGCAGTCTTTAATAGCTGACATTAATTTATTGCTTTAAGATTTGCAAAGCGCTGCAATATCTTCTCTCATTTGATTCTCACAGCATGGGGAGGGAGGTGCTAGTATGATTATTCACATTTTACAGATGAGGCAACTGAGGCTAAAAGAGGTTAAGGGACTTGCCCAGAGTCACACAGCTAGGAAGCATCCCAGGCAGGATTCATACTAGGGCCTTCCTGACTCCAGGTCTTGAGGGCTAGCCGCTGAACCAGCTAGCTGCCATCTTTAAGATCCTTTCCAGCCCTTGGTCATAGATAAGAGCTATAGCTCTCTGAGTGGGGCAGCCAAGGGGAGGAGAGGTGGTCCTGCCACGTATAGGGGAACAATGGAGCATAAGGGTTTGAGAGGAGCCTCAAGCTGCTGATACGGGGCGCTGGGATAGATCATCCTCCCCACTCTAGTCACTTTCCTCATCTCTTTCCCTCTCCCCCTACTTCTCTTGCCTCCAGAGTCTAAGTCAAGAGTTATCAGGTCTCTGTCCCGGTGAGCAGAGGCCTTGGGATGCAGCATCCGTCAGCTTTGATCAGGTCACCTTAATCTTCTGGACAAGAGAGGGTACCTATCTTAGGATCATAGGATTTAGAACAGAAAGGGAGCTCAGAGACCACTTTACTGAAGAAGAAACTGAGTCCCTGAGAGGTATAATGATTTGCCCAATGTCATACCGGTTGAAGAGGCAGAATTAGAACTCAGCTCCTCTGACTTGAATATAAGCTCTGGGGGCAGGGCCTTTTTCAGTTTTGCATTTGTATCCCCACAGTTTGGCATGCAGTAAGTGCTTTATAAATGCTTTTCATTCATTTAGAGTACAATGTTGCATTCTTTGGGAGGAGGCATCAGAGCTGGGACCAGAGGTAGGCAGCTGCCTAGGACACCACTCAGGAATCAGAGGGAATATAACGAGGGATACTTTTAAACATGGCTTTATACAAATTCACCTCTTTTTAATACCAGGAAATTCTCTTCTCCATAGAAAGTATGGATTTATTTGGGGATTAATCAGGTCACCTGAGGCTCAGTGATTGCAGGGGACAGTCACCCCCAGGGACATGGCTTTCTGACCTTGCCCAGGCTGTGGCTGGCTCTGGCCCCAGGCACCCCACACTGCTTCATTTACAGACCCAGCCTGAGCCCTCTCCTATGAGACGGCCCAGCACCAAGCTCTGGCCCAAGCCCTGGTGCCATAAAACCCAGCCTTGCATGTGTCTCTTTTCAGGAGAACATGGGAGCCAAAGTCATCCCTGGCTTGTCTGTCAGGGTAGTAGGGTGGACGCTAGAGTCTAAGGTGTAATTCTCAGCATTGACTTGCTGTGTGAACCTAGGCCAGAAGGGACCACAGAGGTCATTTTAGAGCCAGAAGGGACATAGAGGTCATTTTAATCCAACCCCTTCATTTTACAGATGAGGAAACTGAGCCTTACAAAGGTCAAGTGACTTGTGCAAAGACATAGTAACAGCCAGAATTTGGACTGATGTCATAGAGGCATTTTAGAGCTGCGAGTGACCTCAGAAGTCATCTAGACCATGGTGTCAAACTAGACACAAGGATCAAGCAGCATGTGGACTTAGAAAACCACGTATTCACGTTAGCACGTCCTCTTGTATTTTATTAAATATTTCCCAATTACATTTTTGGGGGCAAAGTTCAGTGACTTGCCCAGGTCACACAGCTAGTAAATGTTTGAGGCTGGATTTGAACTCAGGTCCTCCCGACTCCAGGGCCAGTGCTCTATCCATTGGGCCACCTACCTGCCCCTCCCAGTTACATTTTAAGGTTCCTGCTGCACTAAGGAGTGTTGAGGGCTGCCTTGGCCTGCTGGTGGTATTTGACATCTCCGATCTAGACCAATCCATTCATTTTACAAATGAGGAAACTGAGGCCCAGAGATAAACTTTGTCTGAGGTCATACCCCCAGTAAGCAGCACACTCTCTGACTCCACATCTTAGGATCTTTCCATTATGCTGCTTCTTGCTTCACCTCAGTCTCCTCACCTGTAAAATGGGGGTAACAGCTACTGCCCCCACCAGAGCTTCTTGGAGATAGTGGCTTTGAAGGACCCATACAGATATAAGGGTCAATCATTATTACCTGACAGCAGAATTCCTGCCTGAGTCACCCTCCTGCTCTCCACTGACTGGAGCTCAGAGTACTTTACAGTCATACCCTTCCAAGGGACAGTGATTTCTCTCTGTTTTGTGGACTGAGATAAACTGAGGCAGCCAGAGAGAGAGATCACCTAGGAGTTGGTGTCAGCCCTGCCTGTGCACTCTCCCCTTGGGAGTCCTTCCTCTCTGGTCTAGTGTAAAGACCACAGGGCTTAGATCCCAGGTTTGAATAAGTTCTAGTTCTGCCTGGCTGTCTGAACTTGGTCAGGTTAATTCCCTTCCCTGGGCCTCAGTTTCCTTCTGTAAAATGAGGGGGTTGGATCAGATGATTCCTAAGGTCCTTTTCAGTTCTATAGCCTTTGGTCCTACAGACTCCAGCACTTTCCTGATAAGATACTCATGCACTTGAAGAAGTCCTGGAGTTGGGAATAGAGTTGGTACCAAGGCTAGCCTCCTGGGAGATCATGGGATCCTCCTGCAGAGGCCCCCTAGACCACCAATGTAGCAGAGGCTATAGCAAGTGGGTTGGGTGGTATGCTAAGGGTTGAGATGCTCAAATTAGGTTCCAGTTGGTAGCTAATTAAGCATTTAATGAGTTGCTGTAACATTAAAGCCCGAAGGGCTTGGGAATCCAGGGCAACCATCTCACCAATCCCTTTGCCCCTGAAACACGCATCCCCAAAATTGGGACTTAAAAGCAGAAGAAGAAAAAGGACAGGTGGGGTAGGGGGTGGAACTTGGAGACTGGAGTGGTAGTGATGTTTAAATCTGTCTTACTCTATATAGCAGGAATCTGGGTCACAGCCAGGCCTTCTCTGTTTCTCTTCCATCTCCTCTGAGTCTCAGTTTCCTTATCTGTAAAATGGGGGAGAGTGTTGAACTGGATGATACAAGTTCCCTTCTAGCCAAGTCTCTCTTTTTTTTTTTAAGGCAATTGGGGTTAAGTGACTTGCCCAGGGTCACACAGCTAGCAGGTGTTAAGTGTTTGGTCTGAGGCCAAATTTGAACTCAGGTCCTCCTGACTTCCAGGCCAGTGCTCTATCCACTGCGCCACCTAGCTGCCCCTCTGAGTGTCTTTCTGCTCTGCTGTTCTATGGTCCCTCCCAATAGTCACTGAGGTGTAGTGAATAGCTGTAGTGCTGGGAGTACTGGGTTCAAATCCCAGCTCTTACATGTGTGTACATGACCCTGGCAAGTACCTTAACCTCTCAACTATCCCCCAGGCAACTTTCAGTGTCTGTAAATTCTACGTGAGTTGCTGTTTTGCATGGTAGAGACCTCAGACACTTACCACCTGTGACCCTGGGCAAGTCACTTAATCCTGTTTGCCTCGGTTTCTCATCTGTGAAATGAGCTGGAGAAGGAAATGGCAAACTGCTCCAGTACCTCTGCCAAGAAACCCCAGAGGGGTTCATGAAATGACTGAATAACAACAATGGTGGAGAGAGTTTTCCCTACTGTGAGTTCCCTATAGCAATGAAATCATGAGTCAGAAACACCCCCATATATGGATTCCAGGTTTGCAAAGCACTTTTCCCAGAACAGTCCCATGAAATAGGCAAATGCAAGGATTATTCCTTTCATTCTACAAATGGGGAAACTGAGACTCAGGGATGCTGATAGTCCCTTTTGTTGTGATTGTGGTCACCCACAATCTTTGTTGTTTCTCATATTCCCCCTGCCCAAAGTGCACTCCTTCATCCCTCCACCTTTTAGAATCTCAAACTTCCTCTGACTAGGGAGAGGTCAAGTTGTTAATCACTTAGCAAGGCACTCCCACAAGAATCCTGGCTCCCGGGGAAAACAGAAGCCCCTCTGAACTATCTGTAGTTTTCCCTTCTCCTCAATACTCATGGTCCTATTCCTGCCTGACCTTGCCCTAGAACTGGCCATCAGAAGGGATCTGCCCGGTTCTTAGCTCATAATGCCTTGAGGTGTTACACCTCTCAAGGGTATTTTGATTCGAACAAGGAACTTGAAAGGACTAAGATGCCTTCAAGATTCCAGAGAATAAATCTAGATGGCAAAGGAGTTCAGTGGTGGCAGGGGCTCCTTAGTGCCTCCGATTCTGCCCCCTTATACTCAAACCAGCTCTCCAGGGAGACAGAGGCATGATAATAAGAGTGGATATTGAGACAGTTCTTCGAGGTTTGCCAAGACGTCCTGGTCACCCTTCTCTGGACATTCTCCAGCTTCACAGCCTCCTTTCTCATGGATGACACCCAGAACCCTTCATGGTATTCTGCATCAGAGCATCATAATCTTTTGTGTGTCTTGAACCCTCAAGCAGTCTAGTGAAGGCTGTTTTTAAATCATTGTGGGAAAGGTTAAATTTCAGTTAGAGGTTAGTGAGAATAAAGATGCAATGTTTTTCCCATCCAAATTCATGGACTCCCTGAAATCTATCTACAGACCCCTTGGAGGAGTCTATGGACCTCAAGTTACAAGCTCCTACTCTAGATGTGGTTAGGATCAGGGTAGAGGAAGGAAGGAGAGAGGGAGAGAACAAGGAGGGGAGGAAAGGAAAGAAGCAAGAAGGGAGGGAAGGAATGAAGAAAGGAGAGAAGGAAGGAAGAAAGAAGGGAGGGAAGGAAGAAAACCAAACATTTATTAAGCACCTACTGTGTTCCAAGAACTTTACAATTATTATCTCATTTGTTTCTCATAACAACCCTGGGAGGTAGGTAGTATCCCCATTTTACAATTGAGGAAATTGAGGCAGACAGCAGTTATGAAAATAGTAAGTGTCTGAGGCTGGATTTGGACTGAGTCTTCCTGATTCCAGGCCCAGCATTCTATCCCTCAAATAATCACCCTGCTGGTTTTGCCACTGTGCCCCTCTCTAAATGTAACCTGTGCTTGAATTAACTTTCTTGACTGCCTTTTCAAACTCCACTAAAACAGGCAAATTCATACAAACAGTAAGGGTTTATGAAGAGCCTACTACGTGCCATATGCTAGGGATTCAAAGAAAAAAGTGGAAGTCCCTGTCCTCAAGGATCTTACATTCTATTCTAATAGAAGAGATAACAGGGCATGTTTATATGTGTATGTATATATGTGCATATATATACATACACAAATATATATACACATACACACAGGTGCTTATAAAGAGAGTAAGTGTGTATGTGGGGGGGAGAATATATGCAAACTGAATAGAAGGTAGTTTGGTGAAGGAGAGGCCGGCAGCTTGGGATCGGAAAGGGCTTCATGTGGAGGGTGATGCTTGAATCATAGCTCCCTTTTCTAGAGCACTTTTCATTTTACAAAAAGCCCTTTTTTTAATGACAACTTTAAGAGATAGGTCATGGCAGCATTGCTATGGCCATTTTACAGATGGGGAGTCTGAGGCTCAGAGAGGGAAGTGTCTTGCCCAACACACACACCCCTTCCCCAGCCATGGCAGAGGCAGGACTCAATCCCAGGTCCTGTGACATCCATTCCAGGGTTCTTTCTACTGCACTAGCCTGAGACCCAGGACACATAGACCCAAGAGAGAGAATTTTCCAGCTCTTTTCTGTTCAGTATCTAATGAGAGGTGTAGACAAGAGGCATCCAGAGGAGGGAGAGGCCATTGATGGTCAAGAAAAGCCTTATGGATGAGGTGATCTGGGCCTTAAAGGGCAGTTGGGATGTATTTAAAAGAGCAGAGAAGACCCACCTCCTGGCAGAGGGCTGATGGCCCCAACGGGCAGAACCAGACAGATTTTTGGACACAGCCAGTGAAGGATTTTGTTTTGCTTTAGTGTATGCAGCTGTTACAGTGAGTTTTTGTTTTTCTTTTTTCTTCTAATGGGGGAGACGGATAGGAGGAAGAGAAAAGGAATAAATATTTGTCCGTTGGCAAAAAATTAATTTACAAAAGAAGAGTAGAGGAGGAATTCCAGATGAAATAAGCCTGAGCAAAGGTTTTGAGGCAAGAAAGCCCAGGTGAAATGTTCCTGGGGAAGACCTTGAATGAAAGGTCCATGTTGGGGAAGAGGAAACAAGGCAGCAGTGGGAAGCTGTGGCCAGAGCATGAAGGGTCTGGGATGACCAGGTCGAGGAATTGGGGTAGTATGCTGCAAAGGGCCCTGGGCTTGGAGTCAGAGGAACCCAAAGCCAAATCCCAGGTTTGCTTCTTAGTAGCTAGTCATTCCTCCCTCTCTGCCTCAGTTTCCTCATCTGTAACATAGCAGGTTTTTCCCAGATCAAAGATTCCTAACGTGTGTGTGTGTGTGTGTGTGTGTGTGTGTGTGAAACCCTATGGATCTCTTCTTAGAATAAAGTTTTAAAATAAATAAGATAAAATATATAGTATTGCAAAGGAAATCTATATATTGAAATAAAGATGGAATTTTTTTTCCTATCTAGGTTCACAGATCCCCTGAAATCTATCCACAGACCCCTTCTTGGTTTAGAGGTGCTGAATTAGATAGTCTCTAAGGTCCCTTCCTGTGGGCAATGGGAGACCTCCTGGAGGTATGGAAGGTTTTTGAGCAAGGGAGAGACATGATCTGAGACGGTCTTTATGAAGATGGAGCAGCGATTGATGGGAGAAAGATTAGCAATAGGGACCGACCAGTAAAGAAGCAGCTATGTCAGGCCAAAGGAAGAGGAAAGGAGGCCAGGCCCTTCTCTCTGCCTGCCCCCTTCCCATCCTTCCCCTCCCCGATCCCCGATCCTGAGGGAAGAAAAGGGTTCCTGCAGCCTGGAGCCCTCCCAGCAAGGCCATCTGTGCTGGCAGCATTCAGCCCCCTGAGCCGCTCTGTCCCACTGCATTAAGGAGAGGCAGGAGGATGTCACTGTCCAGGGTCCCCTGGGGGTGCCGGCAGATGTGATCCGCTCCTGGGGAAGGACTGAAATGCAGAACAAGGACAACCCAAGGAGCACAGGGCCACAGACCAGAGAGTGGAGCAGAATCTCCAGAGAGAGCCAGAAAGGCATGACGTCTCTCCAGGAGACATCCCCCCTAGAGAAGCAATACACATTTTCAAGTCTGTTTCATAGGCAAGTGGGTCTAATGGAAAGAGCCTTGGACTTGAATCCAGGAGACCTGGATTTTGCCATTTACCAGCCTTTAGATGATCTTGGGCAAGTAGCTTCACTGATCCTCAGTTTTTTCATCTGTAAAATGGGTTATAGTGAAGACCTGCATCACTTACCTCAACACTGTCTGTTGTGAGAAAGGTGCTTTGTAATCTGGAAAGCATTGTGGACGAGTTGGCTATGCTTACTGGAACAGGGACTGAAATGATAATCAGTGAGAGGTGGTCTCTGAGCCCAGTATCTGGCAGTGGGAATGACCTGCCCTCAGACAGACTTGGGAGTCCCCAATTCTCCTGCTTTCCAGCTGGGTTGGAGGGTGGGCTGTTCACACCCAAATACTCATTGCATGTTTTTCTGGTAGAGGCAGCTAGCTGGTGCAGTAGAGAGAGCACTAGGCCTAGAGTCAGCAAGACCTGAGTTCAAATCCAGCCTTAGGCAGCTGTGTGACCCTGGACAAGTCACTTTACCTCCTGTCTGCCTCAGTTTCCTCAAGCACTTACCCACATAGTTGTTACAAGGATCAACTGAGATATTTGTAAATTGTTTAGCACAGTGCCTAGCACATGGTAGGTGCTTAATAAATGCTCATCCCTTGCCCTCTCCCACTTGAGCTTTTCTTTCCTGATCATTCTTCAGAGCTCTTTGGGGTGAGGGAAATGAGACCGTTGCTTAGAGCTGGGGAAAGGGATAGGCCATCTGCTTCTTCCTCTCTGTGCTTAGGCCTCCAGTCCTTCCTGGATAGAATAGGAATGAGAAGACTCTCCCTGGAGCTGAGACACTCAGAGCAGGTCCTGCGTGGGTAAGCAGAGATTAATAGCCAAGCTAGGGAACCCGGGGTTCTGGTCCGAGAAAGTTCAGAAGTCACGTTGGGGCCGGGCTCCCGGGACGTCAGCTGCCCCAGCCTCCTGCCGTGGACCCCTCCTGCCTGGCAGGTGACTCCCCTTGCAGCAGTGACCCCTCCCTGGCTTCCTCTGCAGCTGATCATGCATAAAGATGAACTGCCAGGGCTGGGCTCTGCCCTTGAAACACTTGTCTTCTGTCCCATATGGGATCAATAAAGAACCTTCCCCAGCCCTATTCCTTCCCCTCCTAGCCAGGGTATTGGCCTATGCCTTGTCATCCACAAGTCAGTTGATCAGAAAAACTTTGCTGAGCACCTGCTGTTTGCAAAGTCCTATGCTAGGCCCTGTGGAGGCTACAAAAAATGATGATAGCTAACGCTGACATTACAGTTTAAGGTTTGCAAGAGAAACCTAGAGCACCTGGAGTGAACTCAAACCCTGCCTCATTCACTTACTAGCAGTGTGACTTGGGTAAATCATTTCACTTCTGCTTGCCTCAGTTTCCTCATCTGTAAAATGGGGATAATAATAGCACCTACCTCCCAGGGTTTTGTGAGGACCAAAAGAGATAGTATATGTAAAGTGTTTACCAAGCTTAAAGTATTATGCTAACGCTAGCTATTATCATTATTCTTATTATTTTATGTATATTATCTCATTTATCACCACCACAATCCTGGGAGGAAGATGCTATTATTGTCCCTATTTTACAGGTGGGAAACTTGAGTCAGGCTCTTCCCCGACTAGCTGTAAGGAGCTAGTTTAGGGAGATGAGGCACATTTCAAGGTAACAGCAATGACCAGCCTGAATTCCAGAGGACTCATGATGAAACCGGCTACCCACCTCCTCCTGACGGACTCAGGGTATAGACTGAGTCGTTGATTTTCCTTTGGATCTGGCCAATGCAGGAATTGGTTTTGCTTGACTATACATGTCTGTAATGTGGGTATAGTTTTTCTCTTTCTCAATGGGGTGGGAGGGAGAGAAGCTGGGTTTTTTTATTGAAAAAATTTCAATCCCTGCAGACTACTTGGCCACTCCTAGATCTCTCCCACAGTCTTTCTGTGTATAAGATCCATCTTGTCTCCATTAAGGTGCTCAGATTCTTAAAATCTAGCCACTGCTCAGATTCTTAAAATCTAGCCAAATACTCAGATTTTTAAAATCTGGCCTGATTGCATTAGCGATACAAATGCTTAGATTCCTTAAGAATCGGGTCAGGATGATGGATGTTCTAATAAACCTTGTCTCTGGCTGAAAAAAAATTTTTTTAATAAAAAATTAAAGTTAACAGCAATTAAGCACCTACTGTATGTAAGGCACATAGTAGATGTTTAATAAGTGTATATTGAAAGTATATAAGAGATGGCATGGTAAATGGAAAATATGTTCCTCCTCTCTCCTCCTTCCCCACTTCCATCACCTTGTTCCTATTTTTAACTATTTTGTAAATGCTTATACAGTACCCAGAGCTGAAAGGGATCTTGGAGGCATTTAGTCCAATGTTTTCATTTTAAGGATGAGGAAACCGAAACCTAGAAAGGTGAAATTATTTACCCAGAGTCACACTGGAAATAGATTTCAAAACAAATTCTCACTCGTCTCTACCAATAAAAAAACACGGGCTCCTTGAGGACATGGATTCTTCATGTATGTCTGTATATTCTCCATGCCTGGCACAACACTTGGCACCCATCAGGCCTTTTATAAATGTTGAAGTGACAGAGCTGGGCTCTGAACCCAGGTCTGCCTTTCAACTCCATTGGACCACGTGAACTCTGAGGGCATTACAGGAGAACATGAAATGTTGGCACTGAAAAGGCTCATTGTGCAGACCAGGAAACCAATGCCTACCATGAAAAAAATGATCATGCAAGAACTCCCAGTCAAGGGCAGCTATGTGGTGCAAAGGATAGACTACCCGTCCTGGATTCAGGAGGACCTGAGTTCAAATGCTACCTCAGACACTTACTAGCTGTGTGACCCCAGGTGAGTCACTTACCCCCAACTGCCTCCAAAGGAAAACAAGCAACAAAAAAAGAACTCACAGCCCGTAAGTAGCAGAGGCAGGACCAAGACCCCATTCTCCACTTTGTCTGGAACCAAAGGATCTGGGTTCAGATTCTGGCTCTGCCCTGGTTAATTCCCTTGCCCTTTCTGGGCTTCAGTTTCCTTCTCTGAAAGTAGACTAGAGGCCACTTCTCACCCTCAAAACTTGTGATCTTCTCCTTGGCTTTCAAGCTAACACATGGCACAGGAAATTCCTGAGAATTTCCGGAATTATAAAGTTAATAATTCCATCAACAGACATCAATAATTAAGTAACTTCTGTGCCAGGCTAGGCATTGGGGATGCAGAGAAATTCTATGGAGGAAGACAACATGTATGTGTATAATGTTTATATAATGTTTACTATATGCCAGGCACTGTTATCTTTTTTGATCCTCATAATTACCCTAGAGATAAGTGTTATTATGATCCCCACTTTACAGATGAGGAAATTGAGGCAAACAGAAGTTAAATAACTAATAATAATATTTAAATAGCCATTAAGTGGCTGGGGTTAGATTTGAACTCGTCTTCCTGACTCCTGGTCCAGTGCTCTATCAACTACATCACCTAGTTGCCCCATAGGGTAAGCACAAGATAAAATGAGGAGTCGAGTGCTAACTAGCACCTTGGAATAATCAGGAAAGGCTTTGGAGAGGGTAATGCTTATGCTGAGCTTTGAAGGAAGCTAGGGATTCTAATAGGCAGTAGCGATGAGGAAGGTATTTCTAGCAAGGGAGTCAACCAGGGCAAAAGCCTGCTGTGTTTGAAGAACTCTAGGAAGACCAGTTTAGCCTGACTATACAGTGTGGGAAGAGGAGGGATGCATGATGTCAGTCAATCAGTGCTTACTCTGTGCCTGGCATTGTGGTAAGTGCCAGTGATACAGATGCCAAAAAAAAAAAAAAAGACAGCCCTTGCCGTCAAGGAGCTTACGTTCTAACTGGGGAGAGACAACATGTAAAGGGGAGCTGGAAAGCATGGGGCAAAGGGAAATATGGTATCCCTGTAAAGGCATCATAGGAAAATCCAGAAAGTGAAGCAAGGCTGGTCTTGGCCAGGCTAGATGCCAAACAGAGACATTTATATTTTTTCCTAGAGTCAGGAGGGAGCCACTGGAGATCACTGAGTAGGAAAATGACATAGTCAGACCTGTGCTTTAGGAAGATCCTTCTAGCCGCAGAGTAGAGGGCAGATGGGTAAGGAGAGGCTCAAGGCAGGAGACCAAGTGGGAGATCATTGCAGTAGGGCCTGGACGAGGGTGGCGGCTGTGGGAGAGGTGAGAAAAGGATGGATGTGAGAGATGTAGAAGCAGTGAGATTTGGCAGCTCTTTGAATAAGTGGGGAGAATGTGAAGAAGGATAATGCTGAGATTACAAACCTGGCTCAATGGAGGGATGGTCATGCCCTCAACAGGAAAAAAGAAAGGAAGGTAAGAAGAGTGGAGGGTTTGGGGAGGGGGGGAGATAATGAGTTCTGTTTTAGAACACATCTGAGTTTGAAATGCCTGTAGGATGTGGATTTTGAGATGCCCAGCTTTAAATAGGTCTTTACAGAAATCTGAGAGCATTTTCAAAATGTGTAAATACAGCCACCCCCCCCCCCCAAACTAAAGAAATTCAAACCCTTTCCCTTGGGACTCAGGAGCCCAATGCTAAAAGGGATGGCCAGGAAGGCCACAGCTCAGTGCATTCGTCCGAGCCCTGGTGGGGAGGAGAGCATCTTCCAGGCCCCAGGAACCACTAAGGTCCTTGGGATCTGCCCCTACTTCACTTTCCTTCTGCCAGGTCACTCTGTCCTAGAACATCCTGGCCTATTTGTCATCACTGAGAACATCAACAGCCCGTCTCTGGCACCTTCTTCCCATCCTAGCTCCCAACTCTCAGGCCTGCCTAAGGTGGACCTTCTTCATGGTCTCGGTCTCCACCCCCAGCCTGGGGCCCTTCCCCACCCTGGCTTGCTTAGCTTCTTCAGGATATGGAAATAAGAGCCCAGATTTGAACAGCAGTTTAGGGTTAGAGACTCCTAGAGTTTTAAAGGAATTGAGAATATGGAACCCAGAATGTCAGAGGTGGGAGGGCCCTTAGAACACAGGATGTCAGAGCTAAGAGGGCCCTTAGAACGCAAGGATGTCAGAGCTGAGAGAGCCTTTGAAACACAGAGAACATAAGATGTCAGAGCTGGGAGAGCCTTTGAAACACAGGATGTCAGAGCTGAGAGGGGCCTTAGAACCCAGGATGTCAGAGCTAAGAGGGCCCTTAGAACACAGGATGTCAGAGCTGGGAGAGCCTTTGAAACACAGGATGTCAGAGCTAAGAGGGCCCTTAGAGTCTTAGAATATAGAAATTCAGACTTAGGAGGCCTCTTGGAACATACAACAGAAAATGTCAGGGCTGGAAAGCAGTCCTTATAACCCAGATTGTGAAAACTGGCAGTGGTCTTAAAACACAACATCAAAGCTGGTAGGTACCTTTGATGTCATCCAGAGATATCAAACTTGTTGGTCTGTGGATGGCTCATTGCTCCAAAATAAAAATACAGTACAGTATAGATAATGTGAATTTGTGGTTTTCTAAGTCAGTATGTGGTCAGCAGGGGTCTGTTTCTATTTGAGTTTGATATCATTGGTCTAGTCTAACCCTTTTATTTTACAAAAGGGGAAAATGAGATCTGGAAAAGGGAATTCACTTCCCCAAGGGCACATAGCCAAGTTAGTGCAGAACCAGGACAGGGACCCAGGTGTCCTGACTCTCAGCCCATGGGCTCTTTTCATGGCATTGTACTTTGCTGAAGGCTAATCAGCAAAGTTTGTATGAGAGCCAGAAACCTGGACATCTGGCCTTCCAGCCAAGAGCCATGGCATTGTCCCAGAACTCAGCCTCTTACTGACCTCCCTAATCTCCAACACACGCACTCACTCTCACTCACATTCTCTCTCTCTCTCCCTCCCTCCCCCTGATAGCTTTCTATTCAAGTGACAAAGAAAGAGTTAAACATCTGGGGCCAAGAGGGGCATGAGGAGAATTTTGAGTTAAAAAAAAAATAGGCCACAGCTTGTGTGGTTTCCCTACCAGGCACTTTGGGATCAGCTGCCCCTTGTTCCAGATTAATAATTTTAGAATGTTAGAGCTGGAAGGGCCCTCAGAGATCATTGCTCTGCCCCTTCAACTGACAGATGGAGACTCTTGGACCCGGAGAGATTACGAGACTTGCTCAAGGTCTCACAAGAGTTAGTGGCAGAGACATAACATAACACAAACCTCACTCCTGGTCCAGGGTCCTTCCCAATTTGGATTGCTGTTTGGGGATGGGAGGCGAGACTCTGCAAAATCAGCTGAGCAGGCCCGTAGCATCTCATCCCAGAGCTGCCATTCATTTTCTGGATAACCTAGTTCACATTTTCTATCTCTGAGCCTCAGCTGTCCTATGCGTAAAATGAGAAAATTGGACTACATTCTTTTCAAGTTCTCTGACATCCTGTGTTCTAAGGGCCCTCCCAGCTCTGGCATCCTGAGAATTATGTCCTGACCCTCCACCCATACCTTCTTCATTTAGCCAGGGGGTCGACCACTGAGGGTATGCAGGGAAGGGTTGGCTGCTTCTGGGACTGTCTCCCTATGCAAGGCAGCCACCAATGAGTGATCCCCAAAACCCTGGCACCAAGACAAGGCTTGTTCACAGCAAGAAAGGCATCTCTCTCTCTCTCTCTCTCTCTCTCTCTCTCTCTCTCTCTCTCTCTCTCTCTCTCTCTCTCCCTCTCCCTCTCCCTCTCCCTCTCCCTCCTTCCCTCTCTCCCTCCCTCTCTCTCTCTCTCTCTCACTCTCTCTCTTTCTCTCTCTCTCTCTCCCCTCCCTCCCTCCCTCCCTCCCTCCCTCTCTCTCTCTCTCTCCTCTCTCTCTTCTCTCTCTCTCTCTCTCTCTCTCTCTCTCTCTCCCTCCCTCCCTCCCTCCCTCCCTCCCTCCTCCCTCCCTCCCTCTCTCTCTCTCTCTCTCTCTCTCTCTCTCTCTCTCTCTCTCTCTCTCTCTCTCTCTCTCTCTCTCCCTCCCCCTCCCCAACTGGCCATGACCTGCCTTTCCACTGCCTGAAAATTTCCTTTTTCAAACAGGGTCATGAATAAGACATGGGAAGGCTGTGCAGAGCCAAGCTGCAGGTGCTGAGCCTCCTGGCCAGAGCAGGCATCCTTCCTCAAAGTGAACTGGACCCAGCTTTGTCTCCTCCTCTGTCATTTCTCTGGTAGGAAGCCATATACTGACTTTGAAGTCCTAGAGTCCAGCCCCGTTTGTGACCTTGGGTAAGTAAGCCTCTCTGTTTCCTAGGGCCCTGGTTCCTTATGTGTCCAATGAGGACAATAGTGTTTCTTCCTGCCTCCCCCATAGGGGTGTGGTGGGTTGGGGGAGGGGGTAGACAATGCCTGCTGTTGCCTGGCCTCATCTATGATACTGGGCAAAGTCACTTCCCTTTTCTTGGCCTCTGTTTCCCTTTCTGTAAAATTATGACTCATCATCTCTAGCTCTGTGATTCCGTGGTCCCTAGTGGAAAAGCATTTTTTTTTCCCTTGCAAAGCAAGGCATTATCAGTCAATTCATTATGGAGTATCCCGGGTAGACATAGGCCCTGGTGACTTTATCTCTTGGGGAAATTAATTAGTAAGTAAGAACGTTATGTAGTCACATCTGGAGTCTGCTGCTGGGACTTCGAGGGACTTCACTGAAGACCCAGATGTCATGAGACCTTGGATTTGGCACATTTGTGACAAGGGTACAAGGCTTACCTGGAGACATGCAAGGGAATGGCTAAAGGAAGGCAGGGGACTGGGGCAGCAGCCGCTGAGGGCACGAAGCATGCAAGAGTGCTGGTTCTGGAGTAGGAGGTCCCTGGTTCAAATCACTCCTCTGGGGGCTCCCCACCTCTCTGGGTGACCTTGGACAAGTCACTTACAGAAAGGCAAAAGACAGTCCTTGACCTCATTAAGCTCACAATTGAATAGAGAGCCCACATGCAAACAAATATGTATAAACAAGCCCCCAGGCAAGAGAAATAGGAGATAATCAACAGAGGGGAGGCCCTAGAATTGGGAGGGGTCAGGTAAAGCTTCCTGCAAAAGGTGAGCTAAAAGCTAGGACTTGGATGAAGCCAGAAGGGAGAGCACTGTAAGCATGGGGGACAACCAGATCAGGGCTTGATAGGTAAAGAAGGGCTAAACCAAATTTTCAGATCAGTTTGCTTCACCAGGACCCTAGAAAGGGGATTAGATTCTCTGAACTACCCAGCCTAGGGGAAGGCAGCAGCTTTTGCCTTGAATTTCCCTGCTTTCCAGGGTCTCCATGCCATCTGTTCCTAAGCAGAATTTAAAGTAATTTTAGAGAAGTTGGGGTGATGCAGTGCCTGACCCCAGGGTCGGGAGAGGGAGGATTCCCCCACTCCAAGGCCTGGGAACCTTCCTCCCTCCCTCCTGCCAAGGTCCCTGTGAGGGCAGCAGCCAGCCTGACCTGAGCATCAGCTAGCTATCCATTGTTTCCCAAGCAGATGGCTAGCGGGGCCCAGGGACAAGGCTTTGGGCAGGGTGATCCCTCCCCATCCTACCCAGAGGAAAAGTGCAAGGGCCTCTTTGGAGTGTGGATGCCAGCTATATCAGGTAGAGGACAGTGAATTGATCCTACCCTGAGTAGAGGCTCGGGCTCCTGCCAAGGAGGCAGAGTTTGGGGGGGTAGGGGGAACTGAGGGCAGGGTCAGCCCTGAAACTCCCCAGGAGCCTCTGAGTCAGAGTGTCCAGGTCCTGAAAAGAGGGAGCATTATTCCCTCAAACATCCCCCTCAGCCAGACCTCTCTTCTGCCGACTGCCCCCACTTCTGCCATGTAGATTCTCTGGGTGCTACAGGAGCTATCACCCTGGAATGGACAGGAGCCATTGTTTCCAACGTTCATCAGACTGCTCGGTCAGGGATCCTAGGGGAGCAGGAAAAGGGAGTCCCAGCTGAGTCTAGAGGTTGGGGGTGGGTGTCTTAGGGTGGAATGTGAGACCCAGTTAGGATTCCTCCTGGACCCTTTTGATGTTTTCAAATGCAAAAATAAAGAAAACCAATTATAATGAAATAAAGACATCATTTTTCCATACAAGTTCATGGACCCCCTGAAAACTATCCACGGACCCCCCCAAGCCCCAAGTTAAGAATCCTTGTCCTGGAGTCTGGATAGAGAATCCAACATTCCCCTGATGCCTACTTTCCCCCTTGGCTTCACCTCTAACCTGATCCAGGTCTAGTACAAGGCCATCTTCATGCTGTCCCTGCCCTAGGATCCTCCCCACCCTGCTCCCCCACCTCCCACCTGTCACTGGTCACCCTCACATTCCTGTGACTTCCCAGACTAAAACAGATCCCCCTGCACTGTATGGCTTGCTTTGCCTTATTAAGATGGGAACCTTGAGAGCTGGGACCATCTCATTTCTGTATTTGGATCCCCAGGACTTTACACAGGGCCTAGATCAGAGTAAGCCCTTTATAAAGTGTTTACATTTAATTTCCCTCAGGTAAAGGATTCAGGAGGAACGTTCTAGATCCATTTCCCACTGCACTACCATCTCCCCACCTCCCCACCCACACACACCCCTAGCTGGGGCAGCTCTGTGGTCCTTTGGTCCAAAGGAGGATTGGCATTTGTATTTCATTGGGGGGAACCTCCCAGGGGTTCTCCTTGCCCTTCTCCAGCTAAGCCCAGGCCCAGGGCTCCAAGAAAAGACAACAGCATCAGCTATGCCGAGTGATAGTGATATTCCCAGCCTCCCCCCCTGCAGCCTCTGCCCCCCATCCCACAAGAATGTACCAGAGGTAACACATGTCAGTCCCCTAGCTTCCCTGGCTCTTAGGTCTCAGGCTTCCTCATCCCTGCTCCTACATCTCCCCCCTCCACCCACCCTCACATTGGGAGCCTAGGGCATGGGTATGGCGGAGCTCTGTTTCTCCTCCCCAGCCCTCTTCCCCCTGGGAAGTCATGACACAGCAGTGGGGGGAGAGGAAAATTGGGGGGAGGTGGCCCTGCCTCTATCACATTGTTCTTCTGGAAGGCAGGCAGGCGCTGAGTGAGCTGCTGGTGACAGGTTTCAGGTGGGAAGTCAAGTTCACAGGCAGAACCAGGGATCAGCCAGGCAGGTTGGGGAGAGAGAAAGAGAGAGAGGAAGGGAGGGAGGGAGAAAGGGGGGGAGAGGGAGAGAGAGGAGGGAGGGAGGGAGAAAAAGGGAGGGGGAGAGAGAGAGAGAGAGAGAGAAAGAGAGAGAGAGAGAGAGAGAGAGAGAGAGAGAGAGAGGAAGGGGGAGAAGGGGAGGGGGAGAGGGAGAGGAAAGGAGGGGAGAGGGGGAAGGGGAGAGAGGAAGGAAGGAGAGAGGGAAGGAAGGAAGGAGAGAGGGAAGGAGGGAGGGAGAGAGGGGAGAGAGAGAAGAGAGAGCAGGGGGGGAGAAAGGAGGGAGAGGGAGAGAGGGAGAAAGGGGGGAGAGAGGGAAGGAGAAAAAGGGGAGAGGAGAGGGAAGAGAGGAGAAAGAGAGAGAAAGAGAGAGGGGGAGAAAGGGGGAGAAGGGGAGGGGGAGGGAGAGGGAAGGAGGGAGGTAGAGTGAGAGAGCAGAAAGAGTGAGAGAGAGAAGAGAAAACTGAGGAAGGGGAGGGGAGAGAGGAGAAGAGAGAGAGAGAGAGAGAGAGAGAGGGAGAAAGAGGAAGGAGAGAGAGAAGAGGAGAGAGAGAGAAAGAGAGAGAGGGAGAAAGAGGAAGGAGAGAGAGGGAGGGAGAGAGAGAGAGAGAAGAGAAAAGTGAGGGAAGGGAGAGGGGAGGAAGGAGAGAGAGAGGAGGGAAAGAGATGCCAAGGGGGAAGGGGAAGGCAAACAGCCTAGCCTCCAGTGGTCCCTCAGCATCTGAAGCAAAGCATCTAGAGGTTGTGTCCACACCAACCCCAAACCTTCTTGTGGAGGAGGGCCACAATTAGCCAGTGGGACCTAGGGAAGAGACCTGGAGGCACAAGACTTGGGTTCCACTACTGGTCTGTCAAGAAGACAAAGTCATCTGGACCTCAGTATTCTCATCTGTAAAATGAGGGGACTGAACTACCACAGTACCATTTCACATGCTGAATTTGGCACTCAGAGGACCTGGTTCGAATCCCACCTCTGACCCTGTCCATGTCATCTTCGGCAAATCATGTGACTTCCTTGGGACTCAGTTTCTTCATCTGTAAAACATTTGAGGAGGGTTGTACTAGGTCGCCTCAGAAGTCCCTTCCAGCTCTAGATATGTGTCCCTATTCCCGACCCTGGGCCTCAGTTTCCTCATCTGTCAAAGAAGGGGAGGGGGTTAGGTGGCTGCTGACTCCCCTTCTACCCTCCATCCTGATGGCTCCTTTGGGGCCACGTTCACTCTGACATTCCGATTTAAGGTCCCTTGTAGCGCTGAGGTTCTAGTATTTCTCCAGCAGCCGGTCCAGTCCCCATCCCACACACACACATCCTCTTACCCTCCGGGGTACCCTCTTGCCTGGCTCACCCCCACCCCACCCCGCATGTGGCTGCCCGGGGTTCCAGGATCCCTTGGGGCCAGCCCCAACTTGCAGCGGCTGTATACCTTCCCCAGCCTTTGGGCATGTGGACTCTTGGAAGGGAATGACCTAGAAAGAAAGTGATTGTTAGCCCCAGAGGGACAGAGAGAGGGATTTTATGGCTGGGGAGTAGGGAGGATTATGTCCCCAACGGGAGAATTAAGATAGGATTACCAATAAATCTCATTTGGACTTGGTGCTTTCCAGGCCCTGCCCCCCTGCGCCTTTACAGTGTAGAGATGTCTCCCCAGAAGCCACCTGGTGTGTGACCCTTTTAGAGTTGGAATCAAAACATCATAGAGTTTTTAGTCTAAAATAATAATAATAGAAGCTGACATTTACATAAGTTTGTACTATGTGCCAGGTGCTGTTTTAAACACTTCACAAATATTATCTCATTTGGTCCTCATAACCTTGAGAGGTCGGCGCTGCCGATATCCCTATTTGACAGTTGAGGAAACTGAGGCAGACAGCTAAAGTAACTTGCCCGTCGTTACCCAGCTAGTTAGTGGCTGAATATTTGAAAGGCGGGGGGGCAGGCAGTCCAGTGGATAGGGCAGCTGGGCCTGGAGTCAGGAACACTCATCTTCCCGAGTTCAAGACACTTGCTAGCTGTGTGACCTTGGGCAAGTCACTTAACCTGTTTGCCTCCATTTCCTCATCCATAAAATGAGCTGGAGGAGGAAATGACAAACCACTCCAGGATCTTTGTCAAGAAAACCCCAAATGGGGTCATGAAGAGTCGGACAGGACTGAACAACAACACCACTTGAAAGGCTATTATGTGAAAGAGATTAGATCTGTGCTGCTTGATCTCACAGGGCAGATCTCTCGACAGCAGGCGGGAAGCTACAAAGAGGTGAATTAGGAGTAAATGAAGGGAAAACTTGCTAACAATGAGAACCATCCCAGAGTGAAGCAGGGGGTCGGCGGCCCGGTGGCCATTTGCCAATTAAGTGGTAGAGGGGACTTTTGGTTCAGGTATGAGCTCAGTTCCCAGGTCTCTCTGCAACTCTCAGGCCTGAAATTCAAGACCCTAGACAGGCCTGGTGCTACTACGGCAGACATCTGGGGAGTCTTTTTAGGTTGGTTTTGTATGTTTAAAATCTTTTACCCTCCGGTGGGAAACAATATGTACTATTCTCATCTTAGCAAAAATGCCTGACAGTATCTTGGGGAAGGAAGCAGAGGGAAGAAAGGATCGTGCCAGGCACAGTCTTTAACAATTAGAGTTGGATGAGTTCAGGGGTAGACATAAAATCATAGAATGTCAGGGCTGAGAAGGCCTTAGAACATAGGATGTCACTGCTGGGAAAAGCCTTAGAACATAGAATGTCAGAGCTAAGAGGGGGGCCTTAGAATATAGACTATTAGAGCTAGGAGGGCCCTTAGAACACAGGAAGCCAGAGCTGGGAAGGCCTTAGAAATAGAATGTCAGAGCTAGGAGGGGTCTTAGAACATAGTTATCAGAGCTGGGAGGGCCTTAGAACATGGACTGTCAGAGCTGGGAGGGCCTTAGAACACAGGATGTCAGAGCTGAGAGGGCCCTTAGAACTCTGAATGTCTGAGCTGGGAAGGCCCTTAGGACCCAGGATGTCAAAACTGGGAGGGCCCTTAGAAAACAGGATGTCAAAACTGGGAGGGCCTTAGAACACAGAATGTCGGAGCTGAGAAGGCCCTTAGAACACAGAATGTCAGAGCTAGGAGAGGCCTTAGAACATAAACTGTCAGAGCTGGGAGGGCCCTTAGAACACAGGAAGCCAGAGCTGGGAAGGCCTTAGAAATAGAATGTCAGAGCTAGGAGGGGTCTTAGAACATAGGTTATCAGAGCTGGGAGGGCCTTAGAACATGGACTGTCAGAGCTGAGAGGGCCCTTAGAACACAGGAAGCCAGAGCTGGGAGGGCCTTAGAACATCGGATGTCAAAACTGGGAGGGCCCTTAGAAAACAGGATGTCAAAACTGGGAGGGCCTTAGAACACAGAATGTCGGAGCTGAGAAGGCCCTTAGAACACAGAATGTCAGAGCTAGGAGAGGCCTTAGAACATAAACTGTCAGAGCTGGGAGGGCCCTTAGAACACAGGAAGCCAGAGCTGGGAGGGCCCCTAGAACATAGGATGTCAAAACTGGGAGGGCCTTAGAACACAGAATGTCAGAGCTGGGAGGGCGCTTAGAACACAGGATGTCAGAGCTGAGAGATCCCTTAGAACACAGGAAGCCAGAGCTGGGAGGGCCTTAGAACATCGGATGTCAAAACTGGGAGGGCCCTTAGAACACAGGAAGCCAGAGCTGGGAGGGCCTTAGAACACAGGATGTCAGAGCTGGGAGGGCCCCTAGAACATAGGATGTCAAAACTGGGAGGGCCTTAGAACACAGAATGTCAGAGCTGGGAGGGCGCTTAGAACACAGGATGTCAGAGCTGGGAGGGCGCTTAGAACACAGGATGTCAAAACTGGGAGGGCTCTTAGAACACAGGATGTCAGAGCTAGGAGGGGCCTTAGAACATAAACTGTCAGAGCTGGGAGGTCCTTAGAACATGGACTATCAGAGCTGGGAGGGCTTTAGAACACAGGATGTCAGGGCTGGGAGGGCCCTTGTCTGTGCAAAAGAGATTGGGGCAGTGGGGGTGATTAAATGGGAAGTCAGGGAGACCATTCAGAAGGCTAGTGCTATAGTCCTGCTGAATGAGCGTAGTTTGGAACTCAGGGTAGGTGTGGATAGGACCATAGCCCGTGGACATGACCGTTGGGGTTCAGGGCCTGGGTCCAGGCAGGCAGACTGGCCAGATGCATCCAGCTCCCTAGATCAGCAATGATTTCTTTAGCACCTGCTATGTAGAAGACACAGGTCTAGGTGCCAGGATGGGGATTCAAAGACAAAACTGCAGAATCATTCTCGTCCTTCAGGAGCTTCCTTTGTATCCTGGATGAGATAAAATTTGGAGGATTTTAGAGGTCATCTCATCTAATGCCTTCATTTTGGGGGTGGGGAATAAAAGCACATTTTAGAAATTCTTCAGGGACAGCTAGGTGGCGCAGTGGATAGAGCTCCGGCTTTGGAGTTAGGAGGACCTGAGTTCAAATGCGGCCTCAGACACTTGATATTTACTAGCTGTGTGACTTTGGGCAAGTCACTCAACCCTAATTGCCTCACCAAAACAACAACAAAAAAAAATTCTTCAACCCCCTTCCAAGACATTTTTAAAAACAAAATGCATGTTATTAATGTCTTTTGTTTACATATCTCAATCCCTTCTGGAAAAATCCTCCCCAGTGGATAGAGTGACGGGCCTGGAGCAGCCCCAGATTTTTACTAGCTGTGTGACCCTGGGCAAGTCATTTAACCATGGTCTGCCTTAATTTCCTCAACTATAAAATGGGGGTCATAATACCACCTCCCTCTTAGGGTTGTAGTGAGCACCAACGGAGATAATATTTGTGCAGGACTTAACACGAGCCCTGGCATATAGTGGGCACTCTTCTTCCTTCCTTCCTTCCTTCCTTCCTTCCTTCCTTCCTTCCTTCCTTCCTTCCTTCTTCCTTCCTTCCTTCCTTCCTTCCTTCCTTCCTTCCTTCCTTCCTTCCTTCCTTCCTTCCTTCCTTCCTTCCTTCCTTCCTTCCTTTTCTTACCACCATCATCTTGAACCCTCCCTGGTAACCAAGAAAAGCAATTAAGCAGAAATACACAACGTAGTGTATACACCATTCTGTTCTAGTAGTCCCTCACTTCTCTGCCAAAAGGAGAGAGGTCTGTCTCTCTGTATGTTTTCCAGGACTATCGTTCAACTCCCTTATTCTTACAGATGAGGAAACTGAGGCCCAGAGAGTGACTGGTCCAACATACACAGGTATTAAGTGAGAGGGCAGGGGTCTGAATCCAGGGCCTCTGATGCCAAATATAGACACCAATTTTTCTCTATTAGCCATTTATCCATCCTAGTTATATCCAATCCCTCCATCAATCTTCCATCAATCCTCTTTACATCCTCTCTGGCCAAGCAGAAGTCTTTCATGTGACAACCTTTTGAATGCTTGAAGACAGCCAGTAATCACTTCTTTGCCCCACATGTCATCCTCTCCCAACTAACTGTGCCTACTTTCTTCAGCAGAGATTTTTTTGGCTCAAAGGGACCTTGGAGGATATATAATCCAACTCTTTTATTTTCTATTTTTTACTTTTAATTAAATTCTATTTTTAAAATTAAAAAAAAAACCACCCTATTTTCTCTCCCTCCCATCCAACCCTCTACTGAGGGGAATAAAAAAAAGGAAAAACAAAACCCTCAGAACAAATACATGCCGTCAAGCAAAATAAATTTCTGCACTGGCTGGATCTAAAAATATGTCTCATTCAGTAGCCTGAGTCCATCACTTCTCTGTCCAGTGCTTAACACAGTGCCTGGCACATAGTAGACACTAAATAAATGTTTATTGATTGATTGGAGGTGGGCAACAGCATGCTTCATCATTGGTCCTGTGAAACTGTGGCAATCTTGGAATTGATCCGAATTCTTGTCATAGTTGGTCTAGGAATGGATCAGAGTTCCTAAGTGTTTCAGATTCAAATTGTTCCCTTAGTTCTGACTGCTTCCCTCTGTATCATGTCACACAGGTCTTCCCAGGTTTCTCTGAAATGGCCCTTTCCCTCACTGCATATAGTACTCCATCACATACACATGCCCTACCTTGTTCAGCCTTTCCCCAGTTGCTGGGCATCCCCTCAATTTCCCTTTCTTGGCCACCAGAAAAAGAGTTGCTATAAATGTTTTTGTATGTGTGCGACATCTTCATTTTACAGAGAGGCGAAGACTTTCCCAAGGTCACATAGGTAGCAAGGCTCAGAACTGGCGCCGAAGCCCAAGCCCTAATCTAGTCAGCTTCCTGCTGCCCCACGTGGCCTTTCTCCTCATTAACTTTTATTTCCTTCTGGCTTCAGTGTCAGGTTTTCCCCTCATTGCTCTTGGCTGCCTTGATCCCTAAACTGAGGACTCAGCCTGGCTTCCCACCACCACCCTCAGGGACCTGCAGCTGTCCCAGCACCATTTCAAAGCAACCCTTTATTAAATTGACTCGCTGATACTCCCTCCATCCTTCCTGGCGGGGAGCTTGGGCCCTTGTGGCTGCTCATTTCGTGCTGGCTAATTATCTTTAGAAGCAGAAGACCATCTGGACCTACCTGAGGCCTTGCAATCCTGGGGTGTGGAGAGAGACTGGTAAAGCATGGATGAGTGTCAGGGTGACGTGTATGAGAGGCAGGGGGCTGCCTCTCAGCTTGGCTGGGGCGGATTGATAGTCTGAGCTAGGTGGTCTAAGGAAGGCTTCCTGGAGAAGATGGGAGGCAGTAAGATTTAAGAGAGAGGGGCAGGGTGGGTGCAGTGACTTCCTCAGCTCCCATGGGGCCATGCTGATGATTCCCAGATCTATATATTCAGCTCCAGTCTCTCCCTGAGCTCCAAGCCCACATCACCCAGTGTCTAAAAAGACATTCCAAACTGAATGTCCCATCGGCATCTTAAACTCAATACGTCCAACACTTCCCCACCCAGCAACCCCCTAACTGAATTTGTTTATTTCTGTACAGGACACACTGACCCTTCACTCTCCTGGATTAACAACCTTCTCAAACTCAGTCTATGTTACCCCCCTTCCCAAGCTGTGGTCTGGACAAACTGTCCTTGCTGTTCCTCACAAAAAGTATGCCATACATACATAACCTATATCAAACTACTTATTCTTTTAGAGAGGAGGGAGAGAGGAAAAAATTTGGAACTCAAAATTTTATTTTCACAAATGAATGCTAAAAATTGTCTTTACATGTAATTGGAAAAAATAAAATATTGTTTAAAAGAGGGAGGGAAAAACATGCCATCTCCTACCTCCACACTTTTGCCTTGGTGAGTTCTCTGCCTGAAACGTGCTCCTTCCTCCCTTCAGCCTGGTGGAATGCCTGTCTTCCTTCAAGGCTCTGCTTGAGCATCATTCAGAAAGTAGTATTTGTCCATGGTATTTGCAGTCCAGTCATTTTCAGTCCTGACTCTTTGTGATCTCTTTGGGGATTTTCCTGGCAAAGACACTGGAGTGGTTTGCCATTTCCTTCTTCAGTTCATTTGACAGATGAGGAAACTGAGGCAAACAGGATTAAGTGACTTGCCCAGAGTCACACAGCTAGTAGGTGTCTTGAGGTTGGATTTGAACTCAGGTCTTCCTGACTCCAGGCTGGTGCTCAATCCACTGTACCACCTAGCCTCTATAGTACATAGTAAGTGTTTAATAAATGCTTATAGACTTGACTTTCTAAATGAAACCTTCCCTGATCCATTCTGGCTCTGGCATTCTTTGTTCCAAGGGCCCTCCCAGCCTTGACATTCTGGGTTCTAAGGTCCCTCCCAGCTCTGACATCCTGTGTTATAAGTGCCCTCCCAGCTCTGACCTTCCATGTTCCAAGGGTTCTCCTAGCTCTGACATTCTGTATTCTAAGGGCCCTCCTAGCTCTGACGTTCTGTGTTCTAAAGGCCCTCCCAGCTTTGACATTCTATGTTCTAAGGTCCCTCCCAGCTCTGGCATCCTGTGTTCTAAGGGCCCTCCTAGTCCTGACATCCCGTGTTCCAAGGGCTCTCCCAGCTCTGACATTCTGTGTTCTAAGGGCTCTCCCAGCCCTGACATTATGTGTGCCAGATAATAAGGAGACCAGTCTGGCTGCGGTGGGAGGTCTGTGTTTAGAAGGGGAGCCCAGAGGAGACTAGCTGAGGGGAGGAGGGGAGCCCTAGTTTGGGGGTGTTTCAGCTGACAGGACACCCAAAAATAGCCACTCAGTGAAGCTGAAAGGGAAGGCAATCGGGCGAGGAGGTAGCCAAGCGGAAGGGCCCTGCCGCAGCATCGGCTGTCAGTTCCCGTCTGGCAGCTTGGCCTGGGCCGCCCCATCTCCACCCCTTGGTGGCTGAACTGAGAGGTTCAGAAGAAAGGGCAGCTACAGTGGGGAGCAATCCCTGAGTATGTGGACGTGTTGAAGCTGAAGGGGGAGGGTGGAGAGGGGGCGCTGCCTGCTTTGATGTTCTGGGAAGGAGGGCTGGCTGGCCTTATGTCCAGCCTCTCTCATTGTTGAGGATGTTGGCTCCTAAAACTTCCCTTCCCCTCCACGGGCTCTGATTGACTTCTGGAAAGTCCTTTCCCTCTCTAGACATTGTGGGAGGTTGGAGTGGATGGTCTTGGAGGTCTCTTCTGGCTGTCTTTTTCTCATCTGTGTTCTAAGGCTCCTTTCAGCTTGGACAGTGGGCGTTCTGCGTTGGAAGGTCCCTTCTAGCTTTGGCTTTTTAGTTTTCTATTTCACTACATTTCATATCTGCCCAAGATGCTTGGTTACCTCTTTCTAGGGAGTCTTTTCTTCCCAGCTAGACTGTAAGCTGCCTGAGGGTAAGGCCCAAGTCCTCCATCATGTAGAACACAGAGCCAGACCCAGAATGGAGCTCAGAAAAGAAAGTTACATGAACAAAAAGATGAACCTTCCAGGAAGAGAGATTGTCCAGGAAAGATTTCCTCCCTTCCCCCAGATGTCACCCAGATAATCTTCCTACCTAGCTGTCTGAGCTCTGGCCAGTGGTATGCATCCTGAGCCCCTAAGACTCCTAAGGGAGGACAGTAGGCAGAAAGGACAAGGACAAAGGCTGAAAGGTTGTCTGGATAAGACGGCTGTCAGAAACATGGGCGGTCTATGACCTCTCCTTGGAAGACATTGGGAGACAATGAGGTTGTGCAGAGGCGATGGCTGGTGAGGCCACAGCTATGCGCTGAGGGCTTTGACCAGTAGCGGGTGGATTGCCTCCAGCCTTATTTCTCTAAATCAGAAACATTTGGCCATGGCCCTTCCCCTGCTCCCTCCCAGTCCCCCAAAAACGTAGTGAGAAAAGCATCTAGATTGGGCATCAAGAGACCAGGGTCCAAGTCATGACTGTACAATTGTGTGATCTTGGACAAGTCCCACATTAATACAATATGGGAACTGGATATACAGAATTGAGAGCTAGAAGGGAGCCTTCCAGGTCATTTAATTGAACCTCTCAATTTTACAGAAGAGGAAACTGAGGCTCAGTAAGGGCTTAGCCCAAGTAAGCTTCGAGTACAGTTCTTCTAACTCCAATACAGCTTTTCCCTTTCTTTATGTTAAAAAAAAATCAGTACTATCAATACTTCCCAACAAACACCCAAAGAGCCAAAGTACCTTCCCCCAAAACAGTTAAGCAAAACTATCTGGTAGTGACTGGTAACTGATAGGATGGGTTGATCTCCACTCTTGTCATCTGTCGCTTGTTACTGGAAAGGAAGCCCATGGTCTCTAGCTTCCACAGGTGGGTTCCGACATCGGCCATATTGACGTATTTGTGAGCATAATGTTTATTTGCATTATATTTGCCATGTGCATTGTTCTTTTGGCTCGGCTTTATTGACTGTGTATCACTTCATGTAGATCGTCCAAATTTTCTCAATTGCTCCTACTCGTTCATCCTCACAGGGTCCGTGCCCTTTTCCACAATATACGGTACCACTGTTTACTGCTAAAATCTTTTCTGGTATTATATGGTTCTAGAACTCTAAACCTCAGTTTCCTTACGTATCCAGTTGGAATTTTTTCCCAAAGCTCTAAATGTTCTAAGGGCCCTCCTGACATATTGTGTCCTAATATTCCTCCTAGCTCTGGCACTCTCTATATTCAGGCCCCTCCCAGCTCTGGCAGTCTGTGTTCCAGGGGTCCTCCCAGTGTGTCCTAAGGGCCCTCCTCATTCTGACGTTTTGTGTTCTAAAGGCTCTCCCACCTAGGTGCTGCAGCAGATAGAGCACCACCCCTGGAGTCAGGAGGACCTGTCCTCAGACACTTCCTAGCTATGTGACCCTGAGCAAGTCACTTAATCCTGTTTGCCTCAGTTCCTCATCTGTAAAATGAGCTGGAGAAGGAAATGGCAAATTACTCCAGCGTCTTTGCCAAGAAAACTGCCAATGGGGTCATGCAGAATCAGACATGACTGAAATTACTCAGTAACAGCAAACTTCTGACATTCGTCTCTGCTGTCACCTTCCTCCCAGGAACACACTCAGACATTCTGTTTTTCTCTCCCAGGTGCTGTGAGAATGGTAGCAAGGCCCTAAGACCATGTCCCACACCATGACATGCTGGCTTCAGCTCCTAAGCCTTCATCTGGTGCTCCTGAACGGGGCTCCGGGGGCTGGCTGTCCAGCCCGATGCGAGTGCGCCCCACAGCTCCGGTCTGTGGTGTGCCACCGCAGGCGCCTCACGGCCATCCCAGAGGGCATCCCCACAGAGACCCGAATCTTGGAGCTGAACCGAAACCGCATCCGCTGCCTCAACCCTGGCGACCTTGCGCCCTACCCGCTCCTGGAGGAGCTGGACCTAAGTGAGAACATCATCGCCCACGTGGAGCCAGGCGCCTTCGGGAACCTGCTGCACCTGCAGACCCTGCGCCTGCGGGGCAACCAGCTGAAACTCATACCCCCGGGTGTCTTTACCAAGCTGGGCAACCTCACCTTGCTGGACCTGAGTGAGAACAAGCTGGTCATCCTGTTGGACCACATGTTCCAGGATCTGAGGAACCTGAAGCGGCTGGAGGTGGGGGACAACGACCTGGTCTTCATCTCCCAGCGCGCCTTCTCCGGGCTGCTCGCCCTGGAGGAGCTCACGCTGGAGCGCTGCAACCTCACCACCCTCTCCGGGGAGTCACTGGCGCACCTCCAGAGTCTTGGAGCTTTGCGCCTGCGATACCTGGGCATCCCCGCCCTGGAAGAGCACAACTTCCGCCGCCTGCCGGGTCTACTCCATCTGGAGATCGACAACTGGCCCCTGCTGGAGGAGGTGGGTTTGGCTTCCTCGGGGCTGGGCGGGGTGAAGTCAAAGGAGGGAGGAGGGGCAAAAGAAGTTCCTACATTTAAAAAATAAAATCTTTCAACTCTTTGGAGAAGCGATGTGGGTGATGTTCAGGTAAACCCTTTGGGGTAGGAGCAGTGGGGTGCCGTAAAAAGAACTTTGGATTTGGGGTCAGAGGCCCTGGGTTCAAAACCTGTGTGACTTGGAACAAGTGATTTCACCTGCTACACCTCATTTTCATTATTCATAATGAGGGTGTTGGGTCCAGTCCTGACACTGCCATCCGCTACTAGCTGTGTGATCTTGGGCAAGTCAAGTCAACAAGCATTATTAAGCATTTGCTGCATATCTAAGGAGGCAGCTAAGTGACTCGGTGGATAGATTTTGGGGCCTGGAGTCAAGAAAACCTGAGTTCAAATTTACTTCAGACTCTCGCTAGCTGTGTGACTCTGGGCAAGTCACTTAACCTCTGTTTACTTAAATCTACTGGAGAAGGAAATTCAACCCTCTGCAGTAACTTTGCCAAGAAAACCCCATCTGGGATCATGAAGAGTCAGATGTGACCAAATGACACGTTACCTAAGCATTAAGGATACAAATAATGGGAAGAAAACAGTCCCTGCCCTCAAGTAGCTCACAGTCTAACGAGGGAGACAGCAGAGGGAAGGCTAGGATTGAGGAGGACAGGCAAAGGCTTTCTGTGGAAGGAGAGATCTTAGCTGGGGTCTGAAGGAAGATGGAGGCCTGGAGGCAGAGAGAAGGAGGGAGAGTATTCCAGGCCTGTGAAAACGCACTGTCTCATTTCCCTTATCTAGAAACGGAGGGGGTTGGGCTAGATTGGGGCATCCAAGGAGGAAATGTGATATTATTAGAAATACCACTGGCCTGGGAGTCAGGGAGAGCAGATTTCAAGTACAGACTCTCCCTTAACTAACTTCCCTGTGTAACCCTGGACAAACCCAGGACCTACATCTGCGTCTCCAGGAACAGTAAAGCCCCTCCACTGCTTTATGCCTCAGTTTCCTTATCTGTAAAGGGTATCAAAGGAGGGGATTGGGTTACATTTTTTCCTAAGGTTTCCTCTAGCTCCAACATTATTATTAGAAATCCATATGTGGGATTTTTGTTATCTATTTAATTATTTTCAGCTTCATTTAAATTACTAATTAAGCCAAGGCGGCTAGCTTGACATCTGGTAGAAGGTAGTTACACAACTGTTGTGGCAGGCAGATGTTTAGACCCTACAGATTCCTCTGTGCTAGCTAAATAGGGAAAGAATTTTTCGCTAAAAATCTCAGGAGGGCCACATGTGGTAGACAGGCTGCAGACTGGATATCTGGGGACCAAATCATTTATAAGGTCCCTTCCAGCTCTGACATTCTGTGCTCCCAGATGAGGGGAGTTGAAGGGTGATTGCTTTTTGATGGCAGAAGAAAAGATTTGTAAAGAGTACTTCAGGGTGTTCTCTTCCACTGAAGCTGAGCAAGTCTTCTCCGTCCTCCCCCATGCTTCTGTTTCCCTTCCTGCAAAATGAGGGAGCTGACCTAGGTGAAGTCTGGAGCCCTGCCAGGTCTAGTACTGTATTCTCAGGTCGTGTTCCCCCTAGCTCTGATGTTCTGTGATATGTTCCAGGTCACGGCCAGCAGCCTTCAAGGCCTCAACTTGAGCTCACTGTCGGTCACCTACACCAACATCAGTGCGGTGCCAGCCGCGGCTTTGAGACACTTGGCCTACCTCACCTCCCTCAACCTGTCCTACAATCCCATCAGCACGGTGCCACGGGGCTCCTTCCGCGACCTGGTGCGGCTTCGGGAGCTTCACCTGGCTGGGGCTCTGCTGGCTGTGGTGGAGCCCCAGGCCTTCCTGGGCCTGCGGCAGATCCGCCTGCTTAACCTCTCCAACAACCTCCTGGCCACACTGGAGGAGAGCACCTTTCACTCTGTCAACACCCTGGAAACGCTGCGCGTGGATGGCAACCCCCTGGCGTGCGACTGCCGTCTCCTCTGGATCGTGCAGCGGAGGAAGACGCTCAACTTCGATGGGCGGCTGCCCTCCTGCGCCACGCCTGCTGAGGTTCGAGGCGATGCCCTTCGGGACCTGCCTGACTCCACCCTCTTTGAGTACTTTGTCTGCCGCAAACCCAAGATCCGGGAGAGGCGGCTGCAACACCTTACTGCCACCGAGGGCCAAGCGGTGAGCTTCTTCTGCCGGGCTGAAGGTGAACCGCAGCCCAGCATCACTTGGGTGACGCCCCAGCACCGAGTGGTGACGGGGGCCAGCGGCGGGAGGACCCGCGTGCTGCTGGGCGGCACGCTGGAGATCCGGGAGGCCCAAGCCCAGGACAGCGGGACCTACGTCTGTGTCGCCAGCAACGCCGGCGGCAATGACACGTACTTTGCCACGCTGATGGTGCACCCCGGAGCCAACCGAACCCTGGGGCCTGGTGAGGCGGGGGACCTGGCCGCTCGCAATGACACCCAGCCACCTCGCTTCCCTTTGGACCTTACCACCATCTTGGTGTCTACAGCCATGGGGTGTATCACCTTTCTGGGCGTTGTCCTCTTCTGTTTCCTCCTGCTCTTTGTGTGGAGCCGGGGCCGGGGTCAACATAAGAGTAATTTCTCTGTAGAGTACTCCTTCCGCAAGGTAGATGGCCCCGCGGCTGCCGCTGGCCAAGGGGGTGCCCGCAAATTCAACATGAAGATGATCTGACTCCCAGCCACCTGGGATGACCTCTTCCCATCAGCCCCCTTCCTGCCTGCCTCCTAACTGGGTGGTCTGGTGGTCCCTCCTTTCACCTGCTCTGTGGTGTGAAGAGGGGTGGTTAGCCCTGGGTTTGGAGTCAGAGGACAACCTGGGTTCGAATCCCAGTCCTACCATTTACTAGCTATGTGACTTCGGGGAAGTCCCTGCCCCTCTCTGAGCCTCAGTTTGCTTATCTGTGAAATGGAGGAAGGGAAGATCAAGCAGATGATCTCTAAGGTCCCTTCCCTTCTGACTTTAAATTCACTGGTCCTATGATCCTTCTCTCTACTAGAGAGTAGACCTCCAAGGGGGAAGGGGAAGGTGTCCACTCAGTGGCACCTTGGTCGGGGTAATGTGATGTGGGGAAGGGGCATGTAGTCACCCCAGTGTCTTGAGGGGGAGGGAACATGGAAGAGATTTCCATGCCTGGGAAACTCAAGGCCCTGGCATCCAGTGAGGAGAACCTAATCTCCCATCTACCCATCTCCTGCAGGGCCTGGGTGAGTGTTCCCCACCCTACCTTAACCTGATTTAAAAAAAAAATTATCAACTATGCATTCTCAAAGGCTGGGGAAGAACAGGGGAGACACAGCCGGGGCTGGTGGAGAGGGATTTATTTCCTTCTCAAAAACAGAAAAATGCCTTCTGGCAGAGATGCTTTTTTTTTTTTCCAGGATGCATTTCTAAAGGGTTTTCAGCCAAGGTCTTCTGAGCTGTGATGGGGCTGCAGCTCTGGGAAAAACAGGAGATGCTCCCTGTTCTCCTCATGCCCTATGCAGAATTTAGGTCTCCCAGAGAAGGGAATGGATGGGGTTGAGACATCCTGTGGCAGCTCTCAGCCATTTGTGGGGCACACAGGTGAGAAATCAGAAAAGCCCACCAGCAGCACTGGGGGCTCCCACCTGAAACAGCACTCATAGCCCTTGTAGGGGGTACCATGCAGTTTCCACCCAGATCATACTCAGAGCACATCTACAGCTCAAACACAGAGCCGACACCCAGAGCCTCCACCTAGGGGGCAACTCCAGTTGCCCTCACTACTGCCCAAGGTCAGCCACGGGGATAAGAGTGACCTTTGCCCCTAGCATCTCCTGTCCTATCTTCACAGCTCATATTCTCCTATAGGGCCCTATGGGGGAATGGGGGGAGATTGATATAGTGAAAACCAAAGTAGAAGGAACGTGAGCTTAGCTGCCACACCACCAAAATGTTTGTATATGATCTGGTAAGTGGTCTGTTAGCTTTGTGGTTAGAGCTTCTCTGTGAGACCAAAGTCACTGCTTCAAGTTGCTGAGTTGACTTTGCTATGTCATGTCCCCTGCCTCTGGCCCAAGGCCTGAACCCACCCCCAGACTAAGGCCTGGACCCTAGATGATAGTGGAAAGGGGAAATGGGTGGGTGTTGTATAGTACCTCCCCACTGCTAGGGATGTGTTCAGAGGAGGGTGACCTGGATAGGGTGGGCACTAATTGAAGGCCACACTCTGTAAGAACCAATTGAAGGGAACTGAGTATGTTTAGTCTAGAGAAAAGAAGACCTGGGTGGGGTGGGGATATAGATGATAGCTGTCTTCAAGTCTTCCAAGGGCTGGCCTGTGGAAGAGGGACTTAATCTCTTTGTGGCCCTAGAAGGCAGAATGGGTGGAAGTTAGGGAAAGAGAGAGGTTTTAGGTATATGTATGGGGGAAATAATTTTCCAAGAATTAAAACTTGCGTCAATTGTCTTGGGAAAGAGTTGGGATCCCAGCACTGGCTCATGCTACCCACTAGTCAGGTATGTTGTAGAGGGTAGATTGGATAGTCACCCTTCCTTCTGGGGGACGGTGAAGGCTAGGCCCTAGAGGAGAAAGACAGTTCGGGAGTGGGGAGGAGGAAGAAGTGGGGACAGGCAAAGTGGCCTTGGCTCAAGGGAAACCACCAGCTAGGGCCTAGAGCCTGGAAATGGAGATGGGAAGGATTCCACCAGGAAAGAAACAATTTGCTTCAGAAAATATAGTGATAGAGTGAAAACTGTGGGATGGGAACTCATGGGATTGTGGGTCCTGACGGTGGTAATGGATGGCACTGCAGACACCCTCCCTTCCCCCAGTGAAAATGCTTTTCAAAGACTTTCTTCCAGCAGCATGGGGAAAAGGGGAGGAGGGGGGAGCTTGTTTTTTATAACACGTCCAGTCCGGCCCCCTCATTTTTCAGAGGAAACCAAATCTCAGAAAGGTTAAGTGAGCTGTGTAGGGGAGGGGGAGAAGAGGGATGGGATGCTTGTCACTGTCTTTGTTCTTTCTCAGTAGTCAGGGTTGAGGGGGCTTCAAAGGCTGGCTTCTCCGACTTCATTCCTCATTCTGCATGGCCGAGCTGGTGGTGGGCAGATTTAGACAACCCCGATTTAGTTCTTGTCCTGGATCACTTCTTCATTTTGACTGCCCCAGCGTGGCTTTTCCTGTCAGAGAGCTGGAGCCCTCCCTTTGGCAACCACAGGAAGTTTGCTCATTGGGAGGAACACTTAAAAAAAATTATCAATAAAAAAGTAGAAATTATAGTTACCTTTCTGTTCTCCAGGATCATAGTGACTATGAAATGTTAAAGCAGGAAGAGGCCTTGGAGACCATCATGTAGGGAGGCAGAGTGGTACAATGGAAAGAGCAATGAATCAGGAGTTGGAGGACCTGAGTTCAAATCCTGATTCTGATGCTGACTATCACTGTTAGCTTAGGCAAGTTGCGTAACCCCCCCGGGCCTCAGTTTCCACATCTGTAAAATGAAGGGGTTGGACCAGATGACCTCTGAGGTCCCTTCCAACTTTACCATTTATGACACAGACCCCTTATTTTATACTTGGAGACTGAGTCCCAGATAGGTGAAGTGAACCTCAGATTCAGAAGTACAAGAGGAAAAGGAGGCTGGTTAGCCCAGGGACCTAGTAGGAGGGGCTCTCTGCCTTCTAGGAGTTATAGCCCCCCCCCAGTGACCCATGGGCAATCCTGAGTGCTGACAGCCACCCATCTGCAGCAACCCGGTAGCCCAATATTCGAAGCTCGGGGTTCCTGCAGAACAGTTGTCAGAAATAAGGAAGTCCAGCAAGGGGAGACAGGAGGGGCAGAGAGAAGTCCTGAGTTGGCGCCAGGGGTTGAGATAAGGAAACATGGGAATCAGAACCTACCTCTACTGTTGACTAGCTGTGTGACCCTGGGTAAAACCCTGCCTGCCCCTCTCTGGACCTCACTTTCTGCTGTATAGAGAGTTGGACTAAAGTCTCCCAGGCCCTGATTTTGGTTAAAGCAAAGCAGAGACATGGTTCTTCCTTTTAGGGGGTATACCAAGTATGTCCCTGGGGATCCAGAGATGAAATTTGGTAGAGCAGAGGATAGGCAAAGCTGCTAACAAAGACTGGTATGACCATCCCAATTCTGGGGAGAACAAGGGGATGGGAGGGAGAACAGAGTAGAGAGTCTGGGCATTGGGCTCCTAGGCTGAAATCCCAAAAGAATGGATATGGTGAGTGAATTAGGACGAGTCCCTCTCTGGGTCTAATTCTTCTTTTCTGTAAAATGGGAGAATCCATCCTTCCTTCTTTCTACCCTTCGCAGAGAACATAGATGAGGCTTTTTTTTTTTTAGACAAGAAGTTTTGGATGCCCTGGGGCCAGAGAATTCATTGACTGTGGGCAGAGACAGGCCTCAGAACAGTGGACTTTTTCCCATTTCCATCTGATTTTTCTCTCTTTCAGAAGAGGAAATAAGTTAATCTCTTTTTGGTCTCCTCTACCGATAAAATACCTTGTCCCCACACTTGATTTTCTGTATAAAAGCATGTGTGATCTCTCTAAGCCCTCACTGGCTTCTGCCTCCTTCTTGGGGTACATATGGTTGTAGAGAGGAAGTGAGAAGGGGCAAACCTCATTGAGACCATTTCATTGTATGTTCAGAGACATCAGGCATCCCATTCATCACAAAAAGGGCTACCCCCATCTCTGTTCCTATGGACAATAAGGAGCTGGCCCCTGAAAACCTAGGGAAGGAAGTCCTCAGAGTCTTGCCAAGAGGTCTCTCCCTTGTCCCCCTACCCGAATCTGTGAATGGATCATTCTTGAGCAGCAGAACTCTTATAGAAAGGTCCATCAGGAAGTGGAGGAGTCCAGGGTGGGGGAAGGGCAAACAGGACCACTGTTGCTATAATAAATGGGATTTCCCTCATGCAGTTGTGGGAAATGGGGTGAGTCCACCATGGTCAGACCCTACCTGGAAGGCTGTGTTTCCTTCTGGCCCCACATTTTGGGAAGGATGTGTACATCAACAGGAGGGTAACCAGATAGGGGAGAGGACTGGTCGAAGGAACTGGGAATGTTTAGCTTGGAGGGGGAAAAAAAGATGTAAGGCGGGACGTGAAAGCTCTTTCAATGTCATGTGGAAGAAGCATAGGACTTGTTCTATTTGGCTTCAAGAGACAGAACTAAGCAGGGGGTGGAAACTGCAAAAAGCTGATTCCAGCCTAACAAAGAAATCCCAACATGAAGAGTGAGCCAAAAACCCTATGAGGAAATTAGTTGCCCATCAGAGGAAGTATTCAGGTAGAGGCTGGAGGGTCATTTCTCAGGGACATTGTAGACAGGAGGTTCCCAGTCAGTCTATTAGTATTTATTAAGTGATAGCTATGTGCTACACGCTAAGCTCTGGGGATAGGAAGTAGAGGAAAAACCAGTTCTTACTCTCAAGATGGTCACAGTTTAATGGGGGCTGGGAGGGAACAAAATTTGAATAACTCTCTGCAAACATGAAATCTCGGATAAATTGGAGGTGGCCTCAGGGGAAAAGCACTAGCATTAAGGAGGGCTTAGGATTGATTCTTGTAGGAGGGGAGATTTCGGCTGAGACTTGAAGGAAGCCATGGAAGCCAGGAGGCAGAGATGAGGAGGGAGAGCTTTCCAAGCATGGACATGTCCCGAGTCGTGAGATGGAGAATCCTGTGGAGGAATAATAGTGAGAACAGTGGCACTAGAAATACCTACAGGTGAGTAAGGCGTATGAAGACCAGAAAAGTAGGAAAGGGCAAGGGTATGAAAGGCTTTAAAAGCTAAAAGGAATTTTATATTTTATTCTATTAAATGGGGGAGGGGAAAGTGACATGGTCAGACCTGTGCTTTAGGAAGATCACTTTGACAGCTGAGTGGAGGATGGACTTGAAAGGCTGCGAGACCCACCGGCTGGCTGTGGCGATAGTCCCAGCTTGAGAAGGTGCACCAGGGAGGTGGCCGTGTCAGAGAAGAGAAGGGGGCATATGGGAGACTGCTTCGAAGGTAGAAATGTCAGGACCTGACAACTGATTGGAGATGAGGGAGGGGTGAGAGAGAGTGAGGAGTAGAGGGTGATATCTAGGTTGTGAGCTTGGGTGCCTCAGAGAATGGTGGTACCCTCAATGATAATAGGGAAGTTAGGAAGAGGAAAGGATTTTGTGGGGGGAAAGAATGAGTTCAGTTTTGTACATGTTGAGTTTAAAATGTCTACAAGACATTGAGTTCAAGATGTCCAAGAATCAGTTGGAGAGGTGAAACCAGAGGTCATGAAGGAAGCTAGGACTGGTTAAGTAGATTTGAGAATCATCAGTATAGAGATGGTAATTAAATCCACGGGAGCTGATGAGATAGCTAAATGAAGTAGTACAGAGAGAGAAGGCCAAGACAGAGTCCTCTGGGACACTCATGATTAAAGGAAGAGAAGAGAACTGGGGAGAAGGGGAAAATAATGAGTTCGGTTTGTACATGCTGAGTTTAAGATGTCTATGGAACATCCAGTTTGAGACATATGAGAAGTAATTGGAGATTCAAGACTGGAGCTTGGGAAGAAGGGATGGACAGATCCGTCTGAGAATCATCTTTGTGGGGGCTGATGAGATCTCCAAGTGAAATAGTTTGTAAAGAGCCTTGGGGTACCTCCACTGAGGTACAAGTTGGACTAATTGCTTCCAACCTTGAGATTCTGATCTCAGCACCTTATCAAATTCTACCTGCTAATGCAGCTCCCCACAGTCCTCTGTCCTCTCAGCAACATCACAGGGTCCACCTGGGATCCTCCCCAAAGCCACACCTAAGGAATAATGACCTTCCCTTATTTCCTTTCAGGAGAAAGACCCTATCCATATCCCTTTTTTTGGGTATTTTTCTTTTACTTTTTTCAACAAACAAAAATCTAGTCTCTCTCATTCCCACCTCCCTCCCCCTCATCCCAAAGACTTTATGTCGGGTGGTGAGAAACTCCAGGCATAAACACTGCTCAATGCCCAACTCGAAGTAGGCATCATTATTTCAAAGACTGGCTGAGATGTTTGCTACCTCCCCTAGAGATTTCTCCATCCTGGATGCCTTGGGCCAGTCCGCTAAGGACAGCCCAGTTGGGGCCCAGGTTCCCCTCCCTGTGCTTCCATTCAGTTCTTCCCCTTTGGATCTACCCCAGAAGGTTCCAATTTATCCTTGTCTGTACATGGCTTGTCATATATTGTCTTCATCATTAGATTGTGAGCTCCTTGACAGCAAGGACTTTCTCTGTACCCCCAGGGTTTTAGCACAGTGTGTGACACACGGCTATCACTTAATAAATTCTACTAGACTGACTCTGACCACTGAAGAAGCAGGTGGCTGTCCGCCTGCTAAAGCCTTCCTCTCTGAGGCAGACTGACCTATCCTCCCAGCAGCTCCCTCACGCTGTTACACCTCACCTCCAAAATAACTCACAAGGTGCTTTTCCTCCTTTTATTCCCTGCTTCCTTGAGTCATACCATGGTAGAGCCAAAGGACCATTGGTTCTGAAGTGAGAGGAACCAGATTCCAAATCCACCCCTGATGTAAGCTACCTGGGTGACTTTCGGCTGGTCACTTAGATTCTCCACCTCGGTTTCCTCATCTGTTAAATGATGGAGTTGGCCTTGAAGGCCTCTAAGTTCCCTCCCAGATGTAGATCACTGAAGCCTATGAACTTTTTCCCCCCTTTTTTGTTAGGCAAGGGGATTAAGTGACTTGCCCAGGGTCACGCAGCTAGTGAATGTCAAGTGTCTGAGGCCAGATTTGAATTCGGGTCTTCCTGAATCCAGGGCCAGTGCTCTATCCACTGCCACCTAGCCGCCCTAGCCTATGAACTTTCAACCACATCCAGAATTGTGTCTAGTCACTCTGGTCTCTTTGCTATGTTGTTTTCAGTCATGTCTGTCCTTTTGTGACCCCATTTGGGGTTTTCTTGGCAGAGATACTGGAGTGGTTTGCCATCTCCTTCTCCAGCTCATTTTACAGATGAGGAAACTGAGGCAAACAGTCAGGGACTTGCCTAGGGTTACACAACTAGTAAGTGTCTGAGGCTGGATTTGAACTCAGGAAGATGAGTCTTCCTGACTCAGGACTGGTGCTCTATCCACTGCAACACCTAGCTGCCCAGTTTCTACATCCCCTAGGAATTCAGGGACCCAGGAGTGAAGGATTCTGGTCCCAGCTTTGTCACTAACTCACTGTATAACCTTAGATAACTCACTTCCTTCTCTGGGTCTCAGTTGCCCCATCTATGAATGCAAGAGATCAGGCTGGGTCAGTGGTTCTCAAAGTGTGGTCCAGGGACTCCGGGGAGACCTCATGGCCGAAACTATTTTCATAATAATTCCAGTTTAATGTATGATGTAGTAAATATTGATAGGTATAACCCACATAAGAAAAAGCTTTAGGGGAGTGGGATTCTCAATTTTTAAGAGTGTAAAGGGGTCCTGAGAACTGCCGGGCCAGATGATTTCTCAGATCCTCTCCAACTCCAAGAATCTACCAGTTGATAACACACATCTGCGGTACTCAGTGGTTTATGGCATGGTGCCATGGAGAGGACAAGGATCATCACCCCTATTTTATGGCTAATAAATGATTGTGTTTCCATCGCATTTTGTGGTTTATAATGAGCCTTCCTCATGCTCCCTGTGAGGTAGGGACACGGGACAAATATCAACCCTTTACAAATAAGATATTAAAGCTCAACCCAGAACAAGGTTCCCAAAGTGCTTTACAAATACATTGGCTCCCTGGAACCTCATAACAACTGGGCAGCTTCCTCCAGTCCTGCACTTGACTTCTGGGGGCCCGAGGCTCTTTTCACTCCACAGCTAGCTGCCTCTAAGTGACTTGCCTCGACTGGACAGCTGATAAGTGGCAGAGCCAGATGTCCAGTGTAGGTCTCTTCAGTGCAAAGCTTGGCGCTTGGAACAGCTATAGCAGACTGGCTGTCTCTCAGGGTGAAAAGCCTGACAGGGCATGGGGGGATCCTCAAAGGATAGCATTACTCCTGCCCCCTAAATAACTGCTTTGGGAAGGTGGTAGTGGCTCATTCAGTCAATCAACAAGCATTTATTAAGCACCTACTATATGCTTAATAGCCAATGGTAATACAAAGACAAAAATGAAATGGTCCCTGCTCTTGAAGATTTTACATTCTCTTGGAGAGATAACATATGTACATGTACGCACATACACACACACACATTTATATATACATATACATAAGTGTGTATAAACATATATGTATATATACATAAGTATATATACATATACACATGTGTGTGCATATATACATGTGTGTATATACATATATGTATGTGTATGTGTGTATATATACATACACACATGTACACAATCTGAGCAGAATGAGTGAAATGCCCCCTTTCTCCCCCCACCCCCACTAGCAAGTGACTGACATGAAACAAACAAACTGATTAGAGACAGGAAGGCCATGGTATCTTGTAATTAGCTAAAGCCATATTAAAGATCTTGTCTCTCTGGGCCTCAGGCTGGACATGCCTTATTGGAGGCAGGAGTCATAAATCATCCCAGGAGAGATGCTGAGAACCCAAAAGATGTAGGCTCAGAGTGTGCTCTGGCCCTAGGACTGGAAGTCCTGGATAGATGTGCCTGGAGGACTCTGTCTGTCTGTGTCTGATGGTCTGTCCCTCATACACACACAAACACTAACACAAACACAGGCACTAAATTATAGAACCAGAGGATATCAGAGCTGGAAGGAGCCTTAAAAAGCAGACTGGCAGAGCTGGGAGGGCCCACAGAATACAGAAAGTCAGACCTGGGAGGGAAAATAAGAACATGAATGAAATATTAGAGCTGGGATGAATCTTAGAACCTGGAATGTCAGACCCTAGGAGGACCCTCAGAACAGAAAATGAAAGAAATGGGAAGGAGACTTAGAATACAAAATGTCAGAGCTAGGGGTAATCTTAGAGCATAGAATGTCAGAGCTGGGAGGGACTATCTGGGTCGGGAGAGACCAAGCCGACGCTCCATTTTATAGAGGAATAAAGAGAGGGCCATTGCCCAAAGTGACACAACGCAGGTCCAGGTCTGGAAACCAGATGTTCTGACTTTCAGTCCTGGGCTCTTTCCAAAGCACTGCACCATCACCTGTCTGAAACGGGGGCCCTAAATCTTCCCCACCATGGTCTAGCAATGTGATAAGTTATTTGCCCTCTCTGGGCTCCTGTGGGCTTTAGTATAAAATAGAGAAAATAGCCACAGTTCCACCCGTCTCCCTCTCCTGGAGGGGACATGAAGAACAGATAAAACCAGAGACAGGAGAGGGTAAATCCTCCTCATTGCTGGGTAATCCTCCACATCCACTGCCCCTTCTAAAATCAGACAAAAGCTAAAGCAGGTATTTGGCTGTTCTGATGTCGAAAAATATGACAGATGTTTTGAAATAAAAATGAATGGCATAATAATCAGATCAGGCTGAGGAGATGTAGTTGGTGCCAGTGTTTCAAAAGGGGAAGGAGGGGAGGGTTGCCTAGCTGGGAGTGGTGGAATGTGGAGGCCAAAAAGGTGAGGTGTTACCCCTGGTAACCTCTTCCTTGGTTAGACGCTGCCCCCTCTCCAGACCCTCGGAGTACCACATTCGTTCTAGGAACACATTTTAGGAAAGAGGGGGACAAGCTAGAGATTTTCCTTGGGAGGTCAGCCAGGATGGGGAGAAGACTGGAGACCCAGGCTGCTTTGAAGATGCATTGAAAGAAACGGGTTTGTTGGGACAGCTGAGTGATGCAGTGAGTAGAGCAGTGGCCCTGGAGTCAGGAGGATCTGAGTTCAAATCTGGCCTCAGACACATTAACACTCACTAGCTGAGTGACTCTGGGCAAGTTACTTAACCCGATTGCCTAGCCCAGCCCCCCCCAAATAATAATTTAAGGCAAAAAATGGGTTTGTTTAGCCTAGGAAAGAGAACACATGCTGGCCTGTCATAGGAAAATGGGATTAAACTGTCTGCTAAATGGGTAGTACCAGGAACTGTGAGTGGGTAGAAATTTCAGAGGGGCAGATTCTGGCCCAATATAAGGAAATAGTTACGGCTGTGGTTTTTTTTTTTCTGGATAATTAATTTATTTGCTTTTAGTCTTCAACTGTGATTTTTTTTTTCAGGCATTTGGGGTTAAGTGACTTGCCTAGGGTCACATAGCTAGTGTCAGGTCTGAGGTCAGATTTGAACTCGGGTCCTCCTGACTTCAGGGCCGGTGCTCTATCCACTGTGCCACCTAGCTGCCTGTACAACTGTGATTCTTGACCAGTTGACTTTCTTGACTGTCCAAATGGGTTGTCTCAGTAGGGTAGCAAGCTTCCCATCACTGGAGATCTTCAAGTGGAATTTGGATACACACCAGAGAATTTTGCAGATGGAATTCTTATTTGGGTGTAGATCATACTGGATGACCTTCCAACTCTGTATTCTTAAAGTACTTCTCCCCAAGAACAATTCCTTGAAAGGCCCGGAAGAGAAGGTTAGAGCCTTACCCAGGGTCTCCAGGATTCCTACAGTCTCCCCCAGGTTCCCAAGAGGTTTCCATCCCCCTCCCCAAAGGGTGTCTCCAAGTAAACAAGCTGCCCCCTCAGGCTCTAAGACCATACAGTCGAGGTCTTAGGGGGTGGGACCCACGACAGATTCTGGGTTAAATCAGGGCAAAGAGGAACTAGGAACCAGATGGCTTTTAAGGCACCTTCAAGCTCAGATGTGCAAATGCGCCATAATTATGATGAATATTTCCACCCGGGCCTTCTGGAGAAAAGCCTTTTCTCTGCATAGGAGTAAAAGACTTTAGAATTTGAAGGGACGTCTGTGGTCTGAGGCCCAGGGAGCAGAATCGTCTCCTTCCAGGTCTTCTGGCTGGATAGGTGCAAAGAATCATGGTCTCAGAGAGTCTGAATGTTGGAAGTCAGTCACTAAACATTTATTAAGTGCCTGCTATGTGCCAGGCACTGCGCTAAGGCTGGAAGAGACTACAGAAAGCATTTAATCCAACCTATGCCCTCCCAGTGACTTGCCTCCATTGCTCCTGGCACAGCAGAAAGGGCACAAGATTTGGAGCTCATGACCAGGGTACGAATCTTAACTTTTGCCCACTTACCTGTAGGGCCTTGGGCAAGACATTTAACTCCTCTGGCCTCAGTTTCCTCATCTGCAAAATGAGAGGGTTGGTCTAGATATCCTCTAAAATCCCTTCTAGCCCTAAATCTGTGATCCTGTGAACTTCCAAGCGGCAGCTAGGTGGCGAAATGGATAGAATGCCGGGCCTGGGGTCAGGAAGATCTGAGTTCAAATCCAGCCTCACACACTAGCTGTATGACCCTGTGCAAGTCACTTAACAGCTGTTTGCCTCAGTTCCTTCATCTGTAAAATGAGGAGATGGCAAACCGCTCCAGTACTTTTTGCCAAAAAACCAAACAAACCCAAATGAGATCACAAAGAATCGAACACAACTGAACAGCAACCAGTGTTCACTTCCAATGCTAGTTTTGCCCTCTGGGGTCAAGCAAAATAAATCTAATCCCACATAAATCTTTCAAATGCTTGAAAAGACCATCCGCCTAAATCCAGATTAAACACATGGAAGAATTGCTTTCCCTTCTGCAAGTTCCACCAACTTTCCCAGCCCCTGCCCTTACCAACTAGTGCCTTCTATGCCCTCATCAGATTAGCAAATTCCTATGCAGCATTCCCCTAATCTCTGTGATTGCATCTTTACTATCTGTAGAGGTGAAAGTCCCCCTCCATCTACTCCCTGCCCTGGCATTCTCATCCCTAATGAATTTCACTTTCCCTGTTCCCTATCCCCTATCCTCACAGAACCTCAACGTCCTCTCTCTCCTTTCTCTCTCTCTCTCTCTCTCTCTCTCTCTCTCTCTCTCTCTCTCTCTCTCTCTCTCTCTCTTTCTCTCTCTGTCTCTCTGTGTTCTGTCTCTGTCTGTCTGTTCTGTCTCTGTCTGTCTGTCTCTCTCTTTCTCAGTTTACTCAGCCCAATCTATACTCATACTGGCAGGTCTGGAGATGGGGGTGGAGTTTCCCAGAGGGCTGGACTAGCCATGGTTGCCAGGGCCTTAGAGGTAACTTTGGGGTGTGTGTGTGTGTGTGTGTGTGTGTGTGTGTGTGTGTGTGTGTGTGTGTGTATAGGGGAAAATACACACCTAAATTCATGACTATAGCTCCTGAGCCACCACCAGTGGGCTTCCTAATTATCCAAATTAGTCACAATGAAACCATTAATTCTTAAACACAAAACATTTATTAAATGAGAAAGCAAAAGCAATAGTAATCAAAATGTAACAGTGCACCCATAAACCTGGGTTGTACTCTCCCATCAATGCACACAGTGTCTTTTGGGGGAAGAATGGGGACAAACTTACAGAAACCTAGTGGTGAGGTATATAAATAGGGAAACCCATGTGGTTCAAGGTCACCTCAGGACTCTGGACTTCAAGCCCAGATGTCCGTGTTCTCTTTACAGAACATTCTGCACTATGGATCACTGGCTGGGTGACACCATTCCTCTTCAGAGCCCCTTCACTGTCCTGCTAGACAAAGCTCTGAAGCAATGTTAAGTTCTTTTAGGCTAATAGTACCCTTAAGACTAGACTCTGCAGTTTCGAAGGTCAGCTTCCTTGGCTAAGTGCTGAGGCAGCTGGACACTGAGTGAAAAAGCAATTACTTTTAAACCCAGGATCTGCCAAGACATTCATGTCTTATTCTGTATAGGCTTTGTGGGGTTCCCTGCCTCCCACCCTTACTTAAAACCATAGAAGGCAGTAAAGGAAATAGGTGAGGCTGTAAGCCATAGATTTTGCTAGAGGACAAGGCAGCTTTCCCCTACTTCTCTCAGCTCTTCATCCATAGTAAAAAGTGGCACAGTGGGCAGAGCGTTGGACCTAGAGTGAAGAAGATCTGAGTTCAAATCCTATCTGACACCAACTATGTGACCTTTGGCAAGTTACAAATTCTCTCAGCCACAGTCTCTTCATTTGGAAAATGAAGGTGATAAGAATAGCACCTATTCCCAGGGTTGTTGTGTTATTCAAATGAAATGATATTTGTAAAGTACTATATAAATGCTATTTTCCTCCAATCAGCTCTTTGAAATAACACAGCTCTCCTCCGGTCAGATGAGCTCTCTACATCAGCAGAGCTTTTCTGTCAGCCATGCTCAGCTTCTGTTGGCCTCTCAGCTCCAGGAGCTTCTTGGCCTCTGTATCTTGTGTTCTTTCTGTGTTCTGTCTTCTGATGTCTCAGCCTTCAGGAGCATCCTTGGCTTCTCTGGTCCCTCTCCTGCTTCCTTGGTCACAGACCATGACCATCTTATCTCTGGCTTTTAATGCCTCAAACCATGGTCTTTTCTCTAACTTACATTGAGAAAACCCCAATCTGCATTTCTGTCAGATGATACAAAGAGTTGCTATGTAGTAGTCTCATAGTCCCCAAACAAGTCTTTGATTCAGAATTTCCCAGTAATAACCTTCAAAGTCCTGAAAAAAATTATGTTTAAATTAGCCGCTGGGAAACAATGCCCTGCAGTTATGCCCTTCAAGCCAGTACCTTTCCCTCTGAGGAAAGATTTTCTTTCAGATCATCTCAGAATTTTTATATGATAAGCTATTTTTCTCAGTATTTTGCACAAAATGTCCCTTCTCTGCCCCTTTGAGCAGATAAAATGTTCGAATTGCTCTTAAGCAATAATCCGCTCTACCACATCCCTTACAAGTCATCTTACTTTTGCTTGAGTACTTATAGCAAGGGGGAACTTACTTCTTCCGTTGGTAGCACTAATTGTCAGGGAGTTTTTTGTGGTTTTCCCCTCCTTTAATGGAACCAAAATGACCCTCCCAGTATTCTTAATTGATCTGCCCTCCAGAGCCAAGCAGAACAGATGTAATCCCTCTTCTCCAAGAGGGCCCTTCAAACATTGGAAGATATCTTTCACAACATGACTAATGTGAAAATATGTGTAATATAATTTTATATATATAGTCTCTATTACAATACAGGCTGTCTTGGGGAGTGGGGAGAGGAGAGGGGGAAAATTTTAGAATTCAAAATCTCATAAAAGTGAATGTTAAAAACTCAAAATAAATAAATAAACACATTTTTAAAAAGAAAAAAAATGGAAGATAGCTATCATGTCCCCTCTGCCAAATCTACTCTTTTCTTTTTCTTTTTAATTTTTTTTTTCAGTGAGGCATTCAGGGTTAAATGACTTGCCCAGGGTCACACAGCTAGTAGGTATCAAGTATCTGAGGCCGGGTTTGAATTCAGGTCCTCCTAACTCTAAGGCTGGAGCGTTATCTACTGTGCCACCTAGCTGCCCCCAAGTCTACTCTTTTCTAGGCTAAATACCCCCAGTTTTTTTTCCAAACAATCCTCATAAATGTGATCTCAAAGCACCTTACTATCTTGATTGTCCTCCACTGGATACCCTCCAACCTTATAAAGGCCCTTCCTAAAATGTGGTGCTAAAAAAAAAAAAGGCTAAGTAATTACACCTGTAATTGCTGGGGACGTGAAGGCTGAAGCTAGTGGATCATTTAAACTGAAGAGTTCTGAGATGCAGTAGGGCTAAAGCCAACAGGGTGTCTGCACTGAGTCTGCATCAATATGGTGAGCCTATTGAAGTAGACAGTGGAGGGTGGAGGCTGGGGTCTGGGAAGGGCAGGGAGCACCAGGCTACCTAAGTGGGGGCAAAATAACCCGGATCAGAAAAAAACAGAGTGGGTTGAAGCTTCCAATCACCACTGGGATTGTGCCCATAAGTGGCCACTACATTTCCGGGATGGGTGAGACAGAGAGATCCTGTCTGAAAAAAAAGAAAGAAAGAAAGAAAGAAAGAAAGAAAGAAGGAAAGAAAGAAAGGAAGAAAGAAAGAAGAAAGAAAGAAAGAAGAAAAAGAAAGAAAGAAAGAAAGAAAGAAAGAAAGAAAGAAAGAAAGAAAGGAAGAGGAAGGAAGGAAGGAAGAAGAAGGAAGGAAGGAAGGAAGGAAGAAGGAAGGAAGAAGAAGAAGAAAGAAGGAAGAAAGAAGAAGAAGAAAGAAAGAAAGAAAGAAAGAAAGAAAGAAAGAAAGAAAGAAAGAAAGAAAGAAAGAAAGAAAGAAAGAAAGAAAGAAAGAAAGAAAGAAAGAAAAAAAGGAAAAGTGTTGTCCAGAACCAAATACAGTTTTTCAGATTGGGGCTGCCCTCCCCTTCCACTGGGCACTCAGGTACCTGCATTTTAGCAAAATCTCCCTCATCCTAGATCTCTTCCTCTCATACACTTCCTATCTCCCGGTGCTCATGGAAAACTGGCTGTCTAGAAGTTACCGTACTTCATCCTTGCTACCCTTTCCAGGACTAGTGACCCTTATTCTCTTGATACATTAGAAGAGAAGATGTTGCCATATTCTTTGCTCCCCGTTGCCACTTCCAAATTCTCCCTCTACCATTAGGGCTCACCAATTTCTCTTCCTTCGAGGCACGTCTCGTGTGTCTCTACCCTATGGTCTAAAGCCTTGCTTTCTGTTACTTGCCTTCCTTCCAGTTTGCAGAATCATAGAATCTCAGATGCGAGGCATTTCAGAGGTTGCCTATTCCAGCCCTTGCTTGAATGACAGCCTGCTTTCTAGCATGCCCAAGTATTCATCCAGCCTTTGCCTGAGGACTCCAAGTGTAGGAGAACCCACTGCCTCTCAAGGCTGCTCATTCTCTGTTTGCGTAGTTCCAATTGTTAATAAGTTGTTGGACTTTTTCTTATTGTTTTTGTTTGCTTTTAATTACATCAAGCCTAATGTTGCCTCTTTGCAATTTCTTTCCATTTCTCCTACTTCTGTCCTCTGAGGTCTAACACAATGTCTAATCCTTTTTCCACATGATGGCCTTTCAAGTACTTAAAGAAAATAATCATGTAGCCCCTAAGTCTTTTCTAGACTAAGCCTTCTCCCCAGTTCCTTCAGAAGGCATGAATTCAAGGCTGTTCACTGTTCTGGGTGCCCTGTCTGGACTGCCTCCAGCCTCTCAGTGTCTTTTCTAAAATATGACCTGCAGAACTGCCACAATGCCTCAGATGGGATCCGACAAGCACAAAGGACAACAAGACAACAGGACCCACTAGGAAGGAAGGAAGGAAGGAAGGAAGGAAGGAAGGAAGGAAGGAAGGAAGGAGGAGGAGGAGGAGGAGGGAGGGAGGGAGGAGAAGGAAGGAAGGAAGGAGGAAGGAGGGAGGAGGAAGGAGGAGGAAGGGAGGAAGGAAGGAAGGAAGGAAGGAAGGAAGGAAGGAAGGAAGGAAGGAAGGATAAAGGGAGGGAAGGAGGGAGGAAGGAAGAGGGAGAGAGGAAGGCAGGGAAGAAGGAAGGAAAGAAAGAAGGAAGGGAGGAAGGAAGGAAAGAAAGAAGGAAGGGAGGAAGGGAAGGAGGGAGGAAGGAAAAAGGAAGGAAGGAAGGCAGAAAGGAAGGAAGGAGAAAAGGCAGGGAAAGGAGGAGGGAGGGAGGAAAGGAGGGATTTATTAAGTAACTACTATGTGTTAGACGCTATGCTAAGCACTTTTTATAAATCTCACCACAACCCTAGGAGGTAGGTGCAATTATTATCCCCATATTATAAGTGAAGAAATGGAGGCAAGTAGAGGTTAAGTGACTTACCCAGGATCACACAGCTATTAAGTATCTGAGGTCAAATTTGAACTCAGGTGTTCCTAACTCCCACATTCTGTCCTGTCAAGATATTAGGAGACACCCTGTTTTCTAGAGCTAAGACCCAGCAAGCAAGATATGCTCTGAGCTTGGCATAACAACAATCCTTTGCGCTCACCCTCTGGATGATCTTACCCTTTGGCAAAATCACATAATTGCTGTATTGGTTTGACCAGCACCAGGTGTTGTATGAGCTCAGACAAGTTCTGCTATGAATCAAACGTTTCACATGGTTGCTGTCACCCCTCATTGTCAGGGCTACAGCTCACTGCAAAGCCATAGGTATAAGTATTGAGATCTGCCTACTGTAAAGTGGGTCCCCCAGTAGTGGTGGAACCCTGGCACATGTGTCTTATCTTCCTCCTTGCTTGCAAGCCATTTCCCTCACTTTGAAATTAAACTTCTGTTTGATTCCTGACTCTCCTGTCTCTAGCCTGCTCTGTTCAGCTCTGGCCATCCACAGGCTAGAGGCCAGCTCCGTCTGGTTGACAGTCCATAGCAACACCACTCTGCCTCTGATCTTGGATACCATGCCTCTCCACGTAGCCTAAGATTGCCTAGGCTTTCTTGGCTACCATATCACACTTCACTAAAACAGGGTTATGTTCACTAAAACCCCTCTACTTCTTTCAGGCAAACCAATGCCTGGCCACAGCTCCCCTATTTTGTATTTGCAAAACTCAGTTTTTTTTGTTTTTTAGGCAATTGGGGTTAAGTGACTTGCCTAGAGTCACACAGCTAGTAAGTGTCAAGTGTTTGGTCTGAGGCTGGATTTGAACTCAGGTCCTCCTGACTTCAGGGCTGATGCTCTATCGGCTGTGCCACCTAGCTGCCCCTCAAAACTCAGTTTTTGAACCCAAGGGTAAGACCTGACACTTGTACCTATTAAATCTCCTCTTATTAACTTCATTGCACAGGTGGCCCTCTAGGTCCTCAAGGGTGGCCCTTTGACTGAATCTAAACTTTGCTGAAGTTTGGCCCCCCACCCCTAGAATCTAGCTTGTCAAGATCTTTTTTTAATCCTCTCTTCTCCACTGTGTAACCTTTGTGTCACCTATAGCCTTGAGGAGCATGGAGAAGACGCCGTCTCAGGCCTTTACCCGAGTCATTAGTAACGATTAGTTCAACAGCGAGGCTCAAGCCTAGATCCCTGAGATGCACTGCCAGGGGCTGCCTTCCAAAGTGACTTCCATCCCTCAGTGATTATCCTGTGTGAATCAGCCTAGTCAATCAGTTCTTAAACTGTTGAATTGTACTATCATCTAGTCTACATCTCTCCATCTCTCCAGTGAGGCAGTCAACTGAGCATTTATTAAGCACTTACTGTACATCTAACAGTTGTTCTGATTTTTTCCAGGACCCAAGGATGCTGCTTGGGTCAAGTGACTGGAACTCATAAAGGTAGTCAGATACTCTCTTTGTTCTGTTCAGTCATTTTTCAGTCATGTGTCTGGTTCTCCATGACTCCATTTGGGGTTTTCTTGGCAAAGATACTGGAGTGGTTTGCCTTCTCCTTCTCCAGCTCATTTTATATATGAGGAAACTGAGGCAAACAAGTTAAGTGACATGCCCAGGGTCACACAGCTGGAAAGTGTCTGAGCCTGGATTTGGATTCAGGAAGATGAGCCCAGGAGAAGACTGCAGGCCGGTGCTCTACCTGCTGCACTGCTGAGACCCTCTCTTTCTCTCTCTTTACTCATATTGGGTACCATCTTCTTATCAACCATATTTATTTATTCTTTCCAGTGCAAAGATTAGAAAAACAAACACCTGTTCAGGCTGTGGTTGCTGTTGCTCAGCCATTCAGTCATGTCCAACTCTTTGAGTCCCCACGGACCATAGCACACTGAGGACCATTGCCTTATTGCATGCTTGGTTTGTAGTCTTGTTCACTCCAAAGCTCTTTGGTGACACTTGTTCATGTCATGTAATTCACTCATTCATGACATTATTCATAGCATATCATGACATTCATTCCATGGCCACCCTCTCAGCTCCTGTGACCTAAAATCTCCACTCTATCTCAACCACCCGTGGGAATGTTCCTATCTTAGACTTCGCCATCACCCAAGTCTGTTTGGATCCCATGATCCTGAATTCTGAAAATCCCCCTCAATTATCACCATCTCCTATCTCAATTGTCATCTGTGCAGCAAGACAATCTTTTTGGTCCTCTCTAATTGACTTTTTATGATAACAGCTGTTTCAAGCCCTCTCCTCATGCCCACCAACACTACCATCCTCAACTTTCTCTCTTTCAGCTAACCTCACCTTCTACCTTATCGAGAAACTTCCCCACCTCCAAAATCTCTCCATCTTTGGTAATTCTCTTATTTTTTGCTTCAGTCTCAGAGGATGGAGTGACTTTTCTTTAACAGGGCTGACCCCTCCACTTGTGCCTTCAATCCCATCCTCCTTTGGGCAGCCTGGTGTAATGGATAGAACGTTGGGTTTAAACTCAGGAAGACCTGGGTTCAGATTTTGCTTAAGATCACTTATTAGCTGTGTGACTGTAAGCTAGACGGTTAACCTTCATGAGTCTCGGCTTTCTCATCTGTAAAATTAGGAGGTTGGAAGAGAATTTAAAAATCCAGCTCAAAATCTACAATCGCGTCTTCTCAGAGCTCTTCAGGCTTTCCTTAACAACTGTCTCTTTTCTTTCCACGTACAAACATGTTCAGGTGCCCTGTTGCCCACTGTGTTCTTCAGAAACAACAAAAGCCTCCTTTGTGACTCTACCATCCCCTCGAGCTGCTCTCCTGACTCTCTCTTCCCTTTCACACCCCAAAGCCTAGAAAGTTGTTTACACCTGTGTTCTCACATCTCAGCCCTTTTCTTTTAGGCTGTAATTCCGCCACCCAACAGTGATCAAGATTACACTAATGCCTTAATGCTTTCCCACTTTCCATCAGTTCTCTGCCTTTCTACAGATTTGACATTACTGATCACCCTTTTGGATGCTGTCCTAGGCATTTGTGATACTCATCTCTTCTGGTTCTTCTATCTTTCTGCCTTCTCCACCTCCACATTCTTTTCTAGTTCATCATCCATCCCTCACCCCCTGAACCTGGGTGTCCTCCAGAATTCTTCCCTGAGTCTTCTTCTTTTTTTTTTTCTTTCCCTTCGCTCTTGTTTGCTGAGTGCGTCCACTCCCAAGGGCTCAACTCTTCATTTCTATGCCAATGATTTCCTGTTGTATTTCCAACCCTAAGCTCTTACCTGAATTCAACCACCTATGGGGCATCTTCATCTGGATGCTCCATACTTCCAAGATGGAAGCCATCATTCTTCCCCCTAAATCTTGCTCCCCTCCTCCCTCACAGTTGGTGCTTAATAAATGCTTTTTCCCTTTTCTTCACCTCTAAATAGGTCTCCTTGCTTCTAATCTCTCCTCTCCCCAATCTACCCTTTATACAGCTGCCTGAGTAATGAAACATTCATATCACCCTTTGACCCAGGTAGGACCCAGTGTCTATTAAGAGTGTTAGGGGACAGAGCTGAAGGCGTCTACCCAGAGTGCTATATTTGGGCAGACCACCAATTGGCGCTTTAGGCTTCAGTGGTCTCAACTCACTCATTAGAACATGTCCATATGTTTTTATACATAATTGGGGGACAATATTAAATTTTTTAAGAAGCACACATCCATAAACAGACTTTCCTGGGGTCCTGGTGGCTCAGAGCCCAGGTTTGGTTTTGTTGCATCTTGGTCATGGATTCTGAAAACTTCCAATAATTACTCCTAGTATGTGATTCCCTTGGCTCTTGCCTTTATGACCCAGAAGGACTGCTCATTCCCATGGGGACTAAATGGTCAGCTTTGAGTCGCAGGTGGTGACATCCCACCCACTCCACCCCCAGGTAAGGTCTAACGTCATACCTCTTCCACCTCCTCTTAGACGCCTGGCATTTCCAAAGGCATACCCACAGACTGTATTCTCAACTGTAGGATCAGATATAGAGAGCTGGAAGGAAGCTTAGAGTTCACCGGATCCAATTTCCTCATTTTACAGATGAAGAAAGCAGGGCCCAGAGAAGTTTATTGACTTACCCAGGGTTACACAGCTAGTCTGAGGTAGGATTTGAACTCAGGTCTTCCTGACTCCACATCCAGCACTTTATACCATGTTACCTCTCTAATTAAGGGAAGGGAGGTCTTGATCCTCTCAAGCATTTTAGAGCCCAACTATCAAAGAGGGAGAATGAAATTTTTGGTTTACCCCAGTCACCTCATACCATCTCACTGCATGATGGGTAATCCCACTGGAAAGAATGTTTCAGTATATTCCACCCTATTTCCATTCAACATCCCTACAATTTTCCAAACCAAAATTCTGATCTCTGGAGACCCCTCCCCTATATTGTCTCCTCTTATTACAATGTAAGCTCCTTGAGAGCAGGGACTTATTTTTTGTTTTTGTACCCCCAGGGCTATGCACACAGTAAGCACTGAATACGTCTCTTTTCATTCCTTTCCAGATCAGGACATTTGCCCACACATGTCAAAAGCAAATGCTCATGGGAACACAAGTGCATGTAAAATCCACACACAACCTAAAAACTCCTTCCTTGCCCAACAGGAAATAAGGAAGGAAACACACATTTATTAAGCCCCTACCACATTCCAGGCACCATGCAAAACACTTTATTACAAATATTATCTTATTTAATGGTCATGACAACTATCAGAAATAGGTACTATTATTATCCCCATTTTGCAGATGAGGAAACTGAGGTAAACAAGGTTAAGTGACTTGCCCAGGGTCACACAGCTACTAAGTATCTGAATCCAGATTTGAACTCAGGTCTTCCTGACTCCAGGCCCAATACTCCATCCACTATATCAGCTAGCTGCCTATTCAGACCCTCCTCTGATAAGGAGTAAAGAAGGAGGCTGTCTCTTTCACGAGGGCTCTGGTGCTGTCCTTTCAGTGCTGGGTGTAGCTGGTCAGCCAGAGTTTGATTGGAGAGAGGAGGGCCCCCAAAATTGCGCAATAGGCCTGGCCTGTGGCGTAACTGTTTCTGTTGCTTCCTCTTCTCCAGGGGCGGAGGCCAAGCCTGAAATCTCCCTGGAGACTGTGGCTCCCACTGACTGAGGACCACCCGTGCTGGGCGACCCTCAGGGCCCAGCCACAGCAGCACATCCCGGGAAGGCCTTGGCTCAGGCTTGGCAGGTAAGCCCAGCAGAGATGGGTGGGGGAGACGCAAAGTCAGGAGTTGAGGACAGATAATCTTGGCCACCAAGCGAGGCGAGCAGAAGGAGGCGGCAGTGCCTCAGAGCAGGGGACTGGGCTGCCACAACCAAACTGGCAGGCTGGGGAGAAAGGCACCCTTAAACTGGGAGAGTGGGCAGCATCTTCCCTAGAGGAGTTCATGGGAGATAGAATCGGAAGAGGCTTAGAAATCTAGCCTATCCACCTCATTTTATGAGTGAGGAGACTGAAGCCTGGAGAATACAAGTGCTTGCTGAAGTCACAGTTAGTAGCACAATCAGGATTGAACCCAGGTTTTCTGAATCTTCCATACTTCAACTCCTGGACCCTGTCTTCAGTACCTCATCCCTCTTGCTTGTTGTCTAGAGAAGGAAAATGATTCTGGCTGGTGATGGACATAGGGCGATTGACATGGCTCACAGCTCAGTCTGGACTAGGTGCTATTCAGTCTCTGCCAGAGTCGGGCAGTATACACACACACACACACATACACACACACACACACACACACATTGTGGTGATTCATAAGATAGTGAGCTCCTTGTTATTAGAAGTATCAAAGCAGAGGCAGGACGCTATAGACTGTATTAATTCTTCTAGATGGACTGAATGACCTCTAAGGTCCTTTCCAATTCAAAAAATGAGATGATTCTATGTTTTTATACATACACTCACATACCATGCCCACATATATGCATACCTGAAAGTAGGTTAAGATACACTTATACAAACCCACATATACAAGTGCTTATCACACACAGAGAATACACACAAGAATCATAGAACCTCAAGGTTCATAAAATCATACATGTAGAGCTGGGAGGGACCATAGAAGGTTATCTATTCCTACCCTCTTATTTTGCAGATGAGGAACCAGAAGCCCAGGAAGGTTGATTCACAGATGACCTCTGAGTCCTCTTCAAAACTTGGGTTTCATGATGCTATCCATTTAAAGTCTATGTGCATGTAAACACACTCATTTCCTCTCTTACAGGAAGCCTTTTGCCACCAGAAGCATGGGTGATTCAGACCCAGTATCTACCACACCCCATCAAGATCTCCCCTCCCCATCTCTGCATTACCCTTATAGCAACCTTGGTGAGTGAGCCTGGGTCTTGGAGACCCACACCAGTCAGCCACAGGCTGGGGTGAGGGGTTGGGGTGATGGCGGAAAAAGACGAGCACAGCAAAAGCTAGAGAGGGATAGTCCCCCAGGCCAGACCCGGAAAATTCCTAGGATGATTTCTCTGGGAATTAGTTTCCTCAATTATAAAATGAGACGGTTGTACTAGATGATTCTGAGGTTTCCCCCAGCTTTGACATTGCATATTCTAAGATCTCTCCTAGCTTTAACATTCTGTGTTCTAAGGACCCTCCCAGCTCTGACATTCTTTGTTCTAAGGACTCTCACTGTTCTGATATTTTGAGTTCTGAGGGCCCTTCCAGCTCTGACATTCTAGGTTCTAAAGGCCCTCCCAGCTTTGACATTCTGTGCTCTAAGGTCTCTTCCAACTCTGACATTCTATGTTCTAAGGGCCCACCTAGCTCTGACCTTCCCTATTCTAAGGTCTCTTCCAACTCTGACATTCTGGGTTCTAAGCTCTCTTTTGAGATTGTTTATTCTAAGGATCTCACCGGCTCTGACATTCAGAGATTGTATGCAAGAAGACTTACCCAGGTCACAGAATGAAAAATGTCAGAGCCAGAAGGGACCTCAGACATCCTTGAATCACAGGACCATCAATCTAGAAGTTATTTAGTTTAACCCCCCTTCATTTTACAAATGAGGAATTTAAGTCCCAACAAGGTATGTGACTTGCCCAAGGTCACCCAGGCAGAGCTCAGATTCAAATTCAGGTCTTTTGTCACCAAGTCCAACACTCCACTGAACCCAAGCCAATCTCTTTGTCTTCTCAATGAGGTCCCTGAAATCCAGAGAAGTTATATGACTTCTATGTCCCAAGGTCACTCAATGCCAGAGGTGAGACTAGAACCCAGCTCTCCTGACTCCTAACCCCAGGGCTTATCCTAGCAGGAAAGTGGACCGTGGCCCCTTTCCCTCCCCAAACATGACCTTGACTCCCTACATCCTACTGCAGGAGAGAGACGGGCCCACTTACTGCCCTCTAAACCCTGCCGCTCACAGACATCAAGACTGTCCTCTACTGACCTATCGCCCCCTCCCTTGCCTCAGAAGACCCTCAGCCGAACCCGTTCTCTTCCTACTAGCAACACTCTTCACTACTCCTCTGGCTGCAGTTCCCTTCCCAAGAGAGAATATCAATCCAATCCAGGCCAAACCTCCTGGGAGAAACTGAGGAGACCCTTGCTGGAGTCTCAGAGCCTGGAAGAGATCCCATATGGTAGGGTGAGCCGCTCTGGCCCAGAACCTCACCGACTGACCTTTGCTACCCCTGACTGGGAGCTAGGTCACTTCTTTCAGGATTTGGATAGCGCTCAGGAGGTATACAAGGTGCTCAGAGGCCGCCAGTTGGATTCCCTGCGCTGCATAGAGAAACGGCTCGGAGCCCGGCTGGCCGGGCCATGGCCTGGCAGGGGTGGTCCGGGCCAGGTCTTCCGCCTGCTGGATAGTAAGCCTTGTGCGGAGAGTGGGGATGCCTGGTACTATAGGGTGGTTCGAATCACCGAAGACACCTGGCACCTCCTGGCTGCCAAGGTGAGTGCCTTGGGGGCATTGCCCTTCCATGGGAGGTTCAACTGGAAATGCCAAGTTACATAGAGAGGAAGGGTGGAGACCCTAGGCCTGGGTAGGAGATCCCTTTTGGGCAGCGTTAGGAAGAATCTTTGACTACAGGGCAGACAGGGTGGTGGAGGATGGTGGGGAGATAGGACACAGTGGGAAAGAATCCTAGACTCCAAGGTGGGATAAAATCAGGCCATAAAGAGGGACAATTGTAGGCCACATATAGGAAGATGTAGGCTTGGGGGCGGGGGGGGTACATAACAAAAGAATCATGGGACATGTGAGGGAGAATCCTTGGAGCACAATTATGAGTCATTAGGAAAGAAAATCGTAAGAGGGTACCCAAGATGAGAGTGTGACCAGACAGGGAAAAGGGGCACCAAAGAGGACAACTTTTGCCTAATCCTTACTGTTCCCCAATGTCTTCTGCTTAATGGGCTAAGGCATGACAGTATATGCAACCTGGAGCAGCCACCAGGAGAAAGGGGAAGAAGATGTGAATTTTGACTTCTGACCCTGACCCCAACGTTCCTTCGTTCCCTCAGGTCCACAAGCCCTGGTCAATGGCCTGTGAGCCCCTGGACACTGAGCCTCCTGGGTTGGCCCTCCAGGCCACACTCAAGCCTCATTTTAATGTGCAGAGCCTCTGTGGCCAGCTGCCAGCAGGGACACTGCCAGAGGCTCCGTGGCAAGGGCCAGTGGCTCTCGTGGCCGAGGTGCCCACTCAGACTGTGGCGGATTGGGTTGGCGCCAACAAGGAGCTACATCGGACCTGTGCAGGACAGTATGAGCGCCAGGTTTGCCTACTGCTGCTCCAGTTGTGTGGGGCCCTGAAACAGCTGCATGTGGACAGTCTGGGCCATGGGGACCTGCGGCCTGAGAACCTGCTCTTGGTGGCACCCCGGGGCCAGCCGACAGGGACCCTGCCCCAGCTGCTTCTCACAAACTTTGCCAGGACCCGGCCCCTAGTGCCGCAGCTGCCTGCACGGGAAGATGAACTTCAGCTGGGCCTCCTTGTCTATGAAATGCTGGGCCAAGGCCCTGTGCTGGCCCAGGCCCGGGGGGCATCCCCACCACCTCTGCCAATCCGCTCAGCCTACTCATTGGCTCTGGCCCGCTTGGCCCCACACTTGCTGCAGGCTGAGCCAGACAGCCGTCCCTCCGTGGCCCAGGTCCGAGTGGCCCTGCAGACCATGCTGTGGGGGCCTGGGCCTAAGCTCCAGGCCCAAGGCCTCCCCCTGGGGCCCTGGCTGGACATCCACCGGGCCCTGCTGCCGCTGGAGTTGGCCGAGCGGCTGGCAGGCAGTGGGGAGGCAGCTGGACTCGAGGACTGGCTCTGTTGCCAATATCTAACTGAAGCCTCACATCATATGGTGGGCTGGGCTCTGGACTTCCTCTGGGGAGAGCTGCCAGCTGCTGGGGACTGAGTGCCCTTGGAAATCCTCAGGGAGTCTCCTCAAATCTCTAACAGGCTCCCAGCTCCAGATACATTAGAGAATAGGTATATCTTACCCGACCTGCCTGGGAACTTCATCTTCTGATCCCCCCACTTTTCTGTCCTGTCCTTCACCTCCCAAAAGCCTTTATCTTTTGTAGAAAAAGCATCGACCACAGGGCTCTCTGAACAAATTCCCTGCCTGCCCCCACCTACCCCTGCAAAACCCCACTGAATGAAGGCTCCTTGTTTTTAATCTAAATGTCAATATTGATTCAGTATGTCAGAAGGGACCTGAAGTTCAATGTTTTCATTTCATAGCTGAGACCAAGAGAGGGGAAATAAGAGGTCACCCAGGAAAGCAATATTGGAGTCAGGATTAGAACCCAGGTCTCCAGGCTGGGGTTCTTTGCTTGACATCTCATTTTCAGAACACCGAGCATTAAATGAGATAATATTTGTGAAGATTTTTATTTGATATTTTATTTGAGATAACATCTGTTCATATGGACTACCTGTGCCCAGCCTGAGGTAGAGACTTCCAAGTTTGTATGGATCCGATCAGCTACAGTTGGACACACTGTACCTTGACTCTGACGTAGTGATGTGTCCTTTAGGTCGTCTTCCAGAGTGAAGGACAGCAGCCAACCGAGCTTTTGTGAAGCACTTAGCAAAGGGTCTGGCACGTAGCAGGTGCTTTGTAGATGCCTCCCCAGCGCCTCTCTCCCTCCCAGCTGATGTAGGGTGTCACAGAGCAGGATATCAATCATCAGTTTGGATTCTAACCTGGCTTTGGTTGGGGCCACCAAAAACAGAGGTTATTCTGAGTTACTTTCTTCTTCCTAGACTCGTGAGATTTTTGGTCCCCTTTTTCTGTCACTACTTTGGAAACAGACGGGGACCACAAAGGACTGCATGCCTGCTTGTACAAACATGTCTATCATAGATCATGGGATCAGGGATTCAGGTCATTCAGTCCAGTCCCCTCATTTTACACATAAGGAAATTTGAGGGTCAGAGAAATGAGGTGACTAGACCAGAGTCACAAAGGTAATAAGTCTTTGTGGTAGAATTCGAACCCAAATCCTGCAGCTTGTTAGTTGTGCCATACCACCTCTCGATACTTACATATGTACATGCAGTCTCCCCAATAGAATGTAAGCTCCTTGAGGGCAGGGACTTTTTAATTTTTGTCTTTGTACCCTCAGTGCCTCACACAGATACAGGCACACAGTAGGAGCTTAATAAATGCTTATTGAATGACTGGTTGATTGGCTGAGAGTGGATTGATATAAAAGCCCTCACCTACATCCCAGTTTCTTAGTGTTGAGCTTTTCACACTTATCTAGGTTGTTTCACAGTCAGTCTCTGAGTCCATACCCTTTCCAATGTGATAGTCCCCTTCCCTTAGGGGTGGCTAGGTGGCACAATGGGTAGAACACCGGGCTTGGAGTCAGGAAGACCTGAGTTCAGATCTATCCTCAGACACTTACTAGCTGTGTGACCCTGGGAAAGTCATTTAACCCTGTTTGCCTCAGTTCTTCATATATAAAATGAACTGGAGAAGGAAATGGCACTCCAGCATCATTGCCAAGAAAACCCCAGAAGAAGCCATGAAGAGTCAGACATGATTGAAAACGACTAAACAGACAAAACAGGACCTGGCCAGTGTGTGCTCTGATGGCATAGATTTCAAGAGCTCAAGGTTGCCTCCAAACCATAAGGAGGTGTAAGAGGAGAAATACAATGTATGTCAAGGGCGTAACTGACCAGAGAGGTAGATGGGCTGGTCACGTAGTAAGGAGGAGGGTGACAGATGAATGGACCACTGTATCAGTGCACCTACAGCACTAGGTACAATGTAGTGTCAAGGTGTCTAACTCCAACAGAAACGGGGGGCTGCCCAACTATAGGTAGGGATCCCTGGTGCCTGCACATCGACTTAGGAAACCACACATGTTTATACAGTTCTTTTTTTACATTAATATATTGACACAGTAAAATCAGCTAGGAACTACATTTTAATCTGGTTTGGGCTGCTCCCCAGAGTGCTGTGAGTCGCATGCAGCCCACCAGCTCTGTGTCTGACACCTCTGGTGCAGTGGACAGGGGGCTAAAGTTGAAGCCATAAAGACCTAGGTTCAAATCCTGCCTCAGACACTTACTAGCTGCGTGACCCCGGGCAAATCACTTAAACTCTCTGGGGCTCAGTTTCATGATCTGTAAAATGAGGGTATGGTAAGGGTTAGCTTAAATAGCCTCTAATGGTCTTTCTAGCTCTAAATCTATGGTACTGTGATTGTAAGGAAAATAAGAACTAGAAACAGTCCAAATTTCCGACAATAGAAGAGTTAAATAAATCATGGTCCATTGTTGCGATGGAATACTAAGAAAACAATTAAAATGGAAAAGTATGAGAAATGAAAAGAAATCTGGAAAGAACTTTCTGAAATAGAAAAAAAAGCAGAACAGAACACATGATGACTTAAGACACACAAGGAAAGCTGGAAAAGAATGAAGGGAAGAAGAATCCTAATGGGGATTTCAGAGTGAGAAACCAAAAAAGCGTTACAATCAATTCATTATGCATTAAGTCAACTAATTTAAATGTAAATTGTATTAAGCAAATACAGTTATTTATATCCAACTAATCAAAAAGCATGTACTAAGTGCCTACCATGGGCCATGCTCTGAGCTAGGTATGTACGGCACAAAGATGAGAGTGAGACAGCCCCTGCCCTCAAGGAGCTTACATTCTTTTTTTTAAAGTTTATTTATTTATTTTAGTTTTCAACATTCACTTCCGTAAGCTTTTGAGTTTTAAATTTTTCTCCCCCTCCTTCCCTGTCTCCCTTCCAAGATGGTGTGCAATATGATATAGGCTCTACGTATACATTCCTATTAAACATATTTTCACATTAATCGCTGTAAAGAAGAATTAGAACCAATAGGAGGAACCACAAGAAAGAAGAAACAAAACAAAACAGAAGAAAAAAAGAGCAAATAGCATGCTTTGATCTGCATTCAAACTCCATAGTTCTTTCTCTGGATGTGGATAGCATTTTCCATCATGAGACTTTTGGAGATGTCTTAGATTCTTGCATTGCTGAGAAGAGTTAAGTCTATCAAAGTCAGTCATTGTACAACGTGCATGTATATAACGTGGCTGTTACTGTATACAAGGTTCTCCAGGTTCTTAGGAGCTTACATTCGACTAGAGGGAAACAGCATGTTCACAGATATTGTTCAGTTTCTAACAAAACATTTGTGTTTTTAAAAAGCCCAGAAGATCTCTAGCTCATGCATAAGCTCATCCCAGACATACAGCTAGCAGGAAATATTGGCATCATTGAGTCTAACCCCTCTATTCTACAGATGAGGAAATGGCAGCCCAGAATTGTGACTTTCCTAGGGTCCTACTGCTAATAAGTATATGAGGACTGGAGCCTTGTTCTTTTAAGTCTCCAGCTACTAAACCAAACTGTCTCTCACATTGACTAGATATTTTAGGGAGACTACAGAAAAACAAATTGCAAAAGATGAGAATCATGCAATCAATCAACAAACATTTATTAAGCACCCACTGTATGCCAGGCACTGTGCTGGGTGCAAAGGAGAAAATTACAAAGAATGACAATGAACTTACATTCTAATAAGTACATATAAAAATACAGACAGCATAACTATCGAGTTAGTAAATACGTGTATATATACTGTGTCCCAAAAGTACTAGTGCAGTTTTAAGGCTTAATAGTTTCCTTTGGGACACCCTGTATACGTGTGTATGTGTGTGTGTGGTCACACATTTAAGTCACAGATAGATAGATATACACACATATGAATATATATGTATATACACACACATATGTGTGTATATATAGAGATGTGGATATGCATACATTATATATAACACACATGTACATATTATATATATAGTGTATACATGTACACATACATGTACATACACATTGTGTGTTTATGTTTGTGTATGTGAAGTGAAGGCTGTCCCCCACATGTAGCACGTAGGAGTCATGCGGCTCAAAGGCGGGTCGAATAAACATTTCTAGACTCTTCTCCTCCAACCCTTCTCCAAGGGAGACTCTATTTCCTGCCAGGAGGGGAAGCAGGAGGTTGGAGATAGAAGCTTGGTCGTTTTTCTCCTCAGAGGGAGGGTGTACCAATCTAGAACTACATCTGTCTGATCCCTTAAATATTATTAATCTAGGGCAGGGGTGGGGAATCTGCGCCCTCAAGGCTACATGTGGCCCCTTTAGGCCCTGGGGTGTGGCCTTTTGACAGAGTCCAAATTTTACAGAACAAATCCTTTTATGAAGGGGATTTGTTCTGTGAAGTTTGGATTCAGTCAAAGGCTGCACTTGAGGACCTAGAAGGCTACATGTGGCCTGGAGGCCGCAGGTTTCTCATCCGTGGAGCCAAGCTTCCAATACCTGTTCATTAATGGGGAAAGGAGGACCCGACCCTTCCCACACCAAATACTAGTTACACTATGAACACACATAGGAAGTAGCAATCCATTTATCAAGTCAATAGCAAAACAGAAATCAAAGAAAGTACACATGGGAGAATATATACTAGACAATACAGAGTGCAGGAGTGCCCTACTAAGAGCAAGGCAACTCAGCTCGACCAAGAGAGAGTGTCCCAAAGCTCACCCAAAGGGGAAAGTCCCTGAAGTTTCTAGTGTAGCGAGCTGGAGACAGGATCACAATGGAGACTGTTAGCTCCCGTCATGCTGGCATCTTCCCAGACTCCCTTTCTCCCTTCAGCAATCTGAAGTGGGGTTGGAATCATTCATCTTCCCTCTTGGAATCCTGGAACTGGAAGCGCCTGAAATAACTGCCGAGCCTGAAGAGACTTTAAGAAAGTGAAGAGACAGGGGCAGTTCAGTGGCGCAGTGGATAGAGCTCTGGCCTCACAGTCAGGAGGACCTGAGTTCAAATGTGACCTCAGATACTTGACACTTACTAGCTGTGTGACCCTGGGCAAGTCACTTAACCCTGATTGCCTCACCAAAAAAAAAGAAGTGAAGAGACTAAAGGGACTGAATGCTCCTCTGTCCTTTCCGGCCATCTCTGCCGCACCTTGTATGCAGGCACAGGGCATTGATCTCTACCAATGAGGAGAGAGTCCCATACTATTGAGCTTGGGGGACTTAGGGTTTTTATATCTATCTCTTTACATAATATATATATATATATATATATATATATATGCACATATATATAATATATATGCATATATATATATATGCACATATATATAATATATATGCACACACACACACATGCACACACACATCTCTATATACATATACACGTATATGTGTGTATAAATCTACACATACCTACCAAGTAGTTAAATACAAGGGAGTTGGGGAGGGAGGTCACTTGCTGTTGGGAGAGGCTTCATGAAGAAGAGAAGGACTCTGAGAGGTAGAGGTAAGCAATGGGTTCCAGGCATGTGGGAAGGCCAGTGCAAAGGTGTGGAGGAAATGGAGTGTCATGAGTGAGGGACAAAAGGCCAGTGTGACCAGGTCATGGAGTACAGAATGGGGAGAAATATCCAGTGAGGTGGGAAAGATAGGTCGAGATTGGCTGTGAAGAGCTGGTACAGAAGGTGTAGGGTAGAGGGAATATTCACCACAATGAAATCAGGAATCTATAAAAGTAGCTAAGTATTCCAAGAGATAGTAGTGTGACCTGCCAGGCTCACGTCTTTATAGCCAGAGTCCATTTCTCTCTCCCCCTCTCCCCCCCTCCTTTTTTTCTCCTCTCCCCTCCCCCTTTCCTGCTCTCTTTCCCTCCCTCCCTCTTTCCCTCTTCCCCTCCTTGCAATCCCCCTTTTTCTCCCTCCTTCCCTGCCCCTGTCCCTTCCCCATTTCACCGACCCCTCTGCTGCCCTATGCCAGATGAATGAAACCCCAGGCAGGCAGATACATGCATCTTCTGGCTATATCCTTCTGAAGCTGCTGCCTTGCTTACTTCTACCTTATGCACACTGAACCCTTCTTATCCACGGACCAAGCCCCTGGCTTGTTTCTTAGCCCGAAGGACCAGTTCCTTGTTTTGTCTCCCTGAGCTAAAGTCCTTCAGCTTAGCCCTGGAACTCCGGCTGGTCCTGAGGTCCTCTCTCTGTCCTGCCCTACCCCACACTGCCCCCCCCATCCTCAACCCTGCTAGGTGGCAGGAATAACCCTGCCTTGTTATTCCCACCCCATCCTCCCAGGTGCTGGGGGGCCTGCCTCCTCTGCCCCATTCCCTGCATGACAGAAAGACCTCTCTTCTAAGAATCAGAAGATGGCTCTGCTCCTCCCTACTGTGTGACCTTAGGCAAGTCACATAACCTCTTTGAGCATCTACAAAAATAAAGTGATTAGACAACATGGCTTGTGAAGCATCTTCCTGCTCTAAATCTATTATCCTATAAACACAGATCAAGTAGCATCCCAAGGACCTAGGGGTCAGAAACTATCCGATCCATCCCATTGATTTTACAAATTAGGAAACTGAGGTACCAGGGAGGAGAAAAGTAATTTACCTCAGTAAGGTCTAAAATGGACTAGAGGGGAAGGACTAGTGTCTTCCAGTTCTAAACTCTGATTCTTTATCCTCCCCCCCCATCTCCCTTAACCCTGTTCTTTAATCTCAGGGTCACTTTCATAACTTCATTTGGGGTTTTCTTGGCTAAGATACTGGAGCAGTTTGCTATTTCCTTCTCCAGCTCATTTTACAGGTGGGGAAACTGAGGCAAACAGGGTGAAGTAACTTGCCTAGGGTCTCATAGTAAGTATCTGAGGTTGGAGTTGAACTCAGGTGTTCCTGGCTCCAGGCCCAGCACTCAATGCACTATGGCACCACCTATCTGCCCCTGCAGTCTTGGATTACTCCCACCATATGCCTCCTTATCCTCTATGTGCCGCTGAATAGAGAGTTGGAAGAAATCTCAAAACTGTGCTGTCCAGGTCCACCACCAATTTACGTTTGAGCCCTCACTGCATGTGTGCTCATGGTGAGTAGGGATTATTTTGTTCTTTGTACTTTGTGGTTGTGAACAAGTCGCTGAAGACGCCTCTGTCGTCTCCACTGAAAAACAGGCACTGTTGTTCATCCCGCATTTTTGAAAAGGACCAATGACATCACAGGGTGATGTCTTAACTCTTGGATTTAAGTGAGGCAGGGCTGCACAAAGTCATCAGCTTCACTCTGTCTTCCAGAGGCATCAAAGTCCAGTGACAAGACAAAAGTCAGGGTGACTGATGGTGGCCGGGATGCAGTGGATGGCCTTGGTGTCTTCAGTATCTGACCACGCTTTAAGTGCTCCACGGTGCCTGCTTCAGCCACCTTCATGGCTGTGGAACAAATTTTTCTCATCTGCTCATTCTGCCAGGGAAAGTCTTCACGTGTTTGGGGTATCCCCCTAATTCACTGCTGGGTCTGAGGCCTGCTGGCTACCCTCAGCCTGGTGTAGCCTACCTGCCAGGACACTTTTGTTGGTGTGTGGCCACATATACATGCTTCTTGGAGCCAGCGGTGACATTTGTGGGACAGGTAGAGACCAAAGGTGGACAAACAGCCCTGAAAAGCTCTCTGCAAGCCCTCACACCAGAGGTGCTAGCCTCCTCAAACATCCCCATACACCCCAAAATAGCACCAAGATTGTTTGGAGGCTCAAATGAGATATTATCAGTAAAGCACTTAGCAGTGCAACTGGCACAAAGAAGGTGCTATATAAATACTAGCTATTATTATTTTTTTTATTATGTGTGCTGGCTGCCCCCGTGCTTTGAACACCTGCCCTTTCCTCTCCTCCTCTTAGTTTCTTTGGCTTCCTTCAGGTCTCAGCATCCTGGAAGGCTCTCCCTCCTCCCCTCCAACTGCTGACCTCCCTGGCTTCCATTAAGTCCCAACTAAAATCCCACAGGAAGCAGGAAGCTGGAAGTCTTTGCAGGAAGCCTTTCCCTCTCCTAATTATTTCCTATTTAGCCTGTATATAGCTTGTTTTGTGTATATTTGTTTGTCTCCCTCATTAGACCATAAGCTCCTTGAGGGCAGGGACTGTCTTTTGCCTCTCTTTGTATGCCCAGAGCTTATGCCTGGCATATAGTTGGTGCTTAATAAAATGCCTCTTAAATTGAACTGAATTCAAGAGGCTTTTCCCATTCCTAGTTCTTTCCCCTCGGAGAATACCTCCGATCTACCCTGCTTATATCTTGTATACACCTAGTTATTTACTTTTTGTCTCCTTGATTAGAATGGGAGTTCCTTGAGAGCAGGGACTGTTTTTGTCTTTCTCTCTGTCACATAGTATCTGGCTGGCAGGTTGGGTGTCCTCTGGCGGCCATTGGGGATACTGCAGTACCTTAAGAAAGCTATCCTTCCCATGCTCTAGAGAAACTGATAAGGCTGTCCAGGTGCTGCAAACAGAGCTACACACAGATCAGTGCAATGGATTAGGTACACAATACACAATAGTAAATAACCGTCGTGATCTAATGTTTGATAAACCCAAAGATCCAAGCTTTGCAGGTAAGAACTCACCATTTGACAAAAGTTGCCGGGAAAACTGAAAAGCAGTTTGGCAGAAACTAGGCATAGATCAACATTCACACCATATACCTAGATGAGGTCAAAATAGGTACACAATTTAGACATAAAAGGGTGATATCATAAGTAAATTAGGAGAGCATAGAAAATTTTATCTGTCAGATCTATGGATAAGGGAAGAGTTTATGACCAAAGAAGAGATAGAAAGGATCACTGGAAATAAAATAGATAATTTTGATTACATGAAATTAAAAAGTATTTCCATAATAAAAAATAACTTTAAAAAAAAAACAATGCAGCCAAAATTAGAAGGAAAGCAGGAAATGGAAGGGAAATTTTTCGGCAAGCTTTTTCTAATAAAGGTCTCATTTCTCAAATATATGGGGAACTGAAACAAATTAACAAAAATAAGGGCATTCCCCAAATGATAAATGGTCAAAGGATATGAACGGACAGTTTTCAGAAGAAGAAATCAAACCTATCAATAGTCACATGAAAAATGCTCTAAATAACTATCAATTAGAGAAATGGAAATTAAAACAACTCTGAGGTACCACCTCACACCTATTAGATTGGCTAATATGACAGAAAAGGAAAATGACAAATGCTAGAAGGGATGTGGGAAAATTGGAACACTAATGCATTGTTGGTGGAGTTGTGAACTGGTCCAACCTTTCTGGAGAACAGTTTAGAACTACGACCAAAGGGCTATACAATTGTGCATACCCTTTGACCCAGCAATATCACTACTAGGTCTGTATCTCAAAGAGATCAAAGAAGAGAGAAAAGGACCTATGTGTACAAAAATATTTATAGCAGCTCTTTTTTGTGGTGACAAGGAGTTAGAAATTAAGGGAATGGCTGAACAGGTTATGGTATGTGATTGTGATGGAATACTAGTGTGTTATAAGAAATGATGAGCAAGATGGTTTCAGAAAAGCCCGGGAAGACTTATATGAATAGACGTAAAGCGAAGTCATCAGGACCAGAAGAACATTGTACATAGTAACAGCAATAGTGTAATGATGATCTACTGTGAAAGACTGGGCTAATCTGATCCAGACAATGATCCAAGACAATTCCAAAAGACCCATGATGAAAATTGCTGCACACCTCTAGAGAGAGAAGCGATGAACTCTGAAAGCAGAGTGAAGCATACTTTTTTCCACTTTATTTTTCTTGCTTTTAGGAGTGGGGTGGAGTGGGAGGACAAGGTGGCTAATATGGAAATTATTTTGCATGACTTCACATGTATAATTGATATTATTTTGATTGTCTTCTCAATGGATAGGGGAGGGACTGGAGGAAGGGAGAGAATTTGGAACTCAAAATGGAAAAAAAAAGTAATAAATTTTAAAAGAAAATAAAACTGATAGAACACCACCTAGTGTTCAATTTAGATGTTGCACCTTGCTAATTAAATGTCCCTGCCTGACGATAATTTGCTGGCTTAAGGAAGGCAACTCTGCAGACAAGATCCAAGGGACCCCAGTGGTGGGGGCTAGCCTCACAAATATCACACCACAACAACCAAGAGTTGTTCATTTTAAGTCAGTTGGAGGCAGGACCAGGCATTCCCATGTGAGGGTCCCTAGAAACTGTTCTATGGAATATTTCCTCTGTCAGATGCTTCTTTGAGCATTTGTGACAATACAGTCATACACACACACACATACATATACATATATATACACACACATGACCCTGTTTTACCTCCACTTGTTAATACATCTGAGCATCATTGGACAATGACTATGGCTAATTAAAAATTATCCTATGACCGTGCCTTTGTGTTCCTTCCAGACCTGTGTCACAGATGAACTACATGTGTTCTGCCTCCACTCTCCATAATGGTGATCACCCTCTATCTGACCATCCCCTCCCAACCTTTCCTCTCTTGTCCCTCCCAGACCTATTCTCTACCCTCGCCACACTCCCTCGTCCCTATATCCCTCTCTGCTTTCCTAAGCCATCACCCTACACACTGACTTCACTTTTCTCCCTCCAGAGTCTCAACTCTTCAGTTAACAGTATACTACTGTCTACCCTCAAGTCCCAATACTCCCTTGTCCTATTGATACATGTCCCTTTCTTCTTTTTTTTTTTTAAGTGAGGCAATTGGGGTTAAGTGAGTTCCCAGAGTCACACAGCTAGGAAGTATTAGATGAGATCAGATTTGAACTCAGGTCCTTCTGACTCCAGGACCGGTGCTCTATCCACCATGTCCCTTTCTAAACTCCAACTCTGGCTTATTCGCATTATGTCTTCTTTACCCCTACCCTTATGCTGCTGAACACCGATGAAGGAAATCACAACTGTACTAACTGGGTCTACTACGAATTTCTGTTATGTTATCTTAACTGCGGCAGCTAGGTGGCGTTGCAGTGGATAGAGCACCGGGCCTGGAGTCAGAAAGACTCATCTTCCTGAGTTCAAACCTGGCTTCAGACACTTACTAGCTTAGCTATGTGGGCAAGTCACTTAATCCTGTTTGCCTCAGTTTCCTCATCTGTAAAATGAGCTGGAGAATGAAATAGCACACCACTCCAGTATGTTTGCCAAGAAAACCCCAGATGGGATGATGGAGAATCAGACAGGACTGAAATAACACGACAACAGTCTTAACTGGGCCCTCAGTGCAGAACACCAATTCTTTCGATTTTCTGTGATTGTCTCTCTCTCCTTCTCTCCCTAATGTCTGTCCTAAGCCTTTTTTCTCAAGCTATTTATACTACCCCCTCCTTCCTCTCTCTCAGCAGAGTACTTTGCTAAATACTTCATTTAAAAAAAAGACACACCCTCTTGCCTCTCCCCAACTGTATATTTTAAATCACGTCAACCTCAGTTCCAATTCTCTCCCCTTTGCTCTTGTCTCAAAGTAAGACTTTCTCCTTGCAAATGCCAAGCCCTCTACTTATGTCCTTGCTCCCATCCCCTCCCATCTCCTCCATGAATTGCTCGTTTTAATCACCTCCCCTCTCCCTTTAACCTTTAATCTTTCCTTATCTATTGGATCCTTCCCAGTTGCTCAGATTGATTCTACTGTCCTTTCAAGATACTATTCTATATCTCTCTTTTTCACAGATAAAATCCTAGAAAAATATGTTTATACTCTTTGTCTCTGCTTGTCTCAGACATCATACTCACCTCTGAACCCCTTGTAATCTAATTACAATGATTTCTAACCTCGTCACTAACTTGCTTTCTTCAGAGTTACCAGTGATCAATCAGTTGCCAAATCAGACGACCTTTTCTCAGTCCTGATCCTTCTTGATCTCTCGGCAGCATTTGACATGGTTGAAGGGATTTCGTGATAATGATTTCTCCTTCTTTTCCTCCCCTGGCTGCTCTGTCTCAGTCTGCTTTGCTGGATGATTCACGCTGTCCCGCCTCCTTTGCATGGGTATACCCCAAGGCTCCCATCTGGGCCCCCTTTTCTCTACATCCTTTCTCAGTGAGCTTATCAGCTTGCATGGGTTCAGCTGTGCTAATGGCTCCCAGGTCTCTTACCTAGCTCTAGTCTCTCTTCTGAACTCCAGTTCGCCACCAACTGCCAACTGGTTATCTCCAACAGGATGCTCTGTAGGCATCTCCAACTCCATAATTCTAAAACAGAGCTCATTGTCTCTCTCCCCAAACCCTCCCCACTTCCTAACTTCCCTGTGGTTATAGAGGGCATCAGCATCCTTCTGATCACCCAGGTTTGCAACCTTGGAGTCATCTTTGACTGTTCCCCTTCCCTCACCCCTCATATCTAATTGGGTGCCCAGTCGTGTCAACTGTACCGCCACAATAAGTCTCCCATCTGTTCCCTCTTCTCCATTCACTCTGCCCCATCCTTCCATCAGGACCTCATCAGTTCTTGCAATGAATTCTGCAATTCCCTCCTTCTGTCACAAGCCTCTCTTCTCTCCAATCCATCCTCCACACACAGCTGCTAAACTGACATTCTCAAAGCAGAGGTCTGACCTGTCCCTCCCCGTCTCACTCCAGTGGTTCCCTTTTATCTCCAGGGAAAAAGAAAATGTAAACATCTCTCTTCAGCTTTCGAAGTCCTTCACAATCTGGCTCCAATCTACCTTTTTGGATACATTCATTTCTTTCACGCATTTTGCTTTCTAGCCAAATTGATCTACCTGCCATTCTCTGTACACAGCATTCCATCTCCTATCTTAGAGCCTTTGTACCAGCTGTCCCTAGGTCTAGAATTCACTTCCTCTTTACCTTCATAGAATACCAAGATTCCTTCAACTTTCAACTCAGGTGGGCTTTTCCTTATCAGCTACGATCCCATAAATTACTTTGTGTGTATTCTGTATTTGATTTTCCACGAGGAGGGGGTGTTGGTGTCTGACCAACTGATTTTTCCCCTCCCAAACTAGTTGATGCAATTAGGAAATTGATGTATTTATAAAAAGGAACAAAAAACCCAGAGATTTGAGGTGCTAAGTGCAAAGATGAGTCTGTGTCCTTGGATAGTAAAGCGTCAATCAAGAAACATTTGTTAAGCACCTACTATGTACCAGGCATGAGTTAAAGCTGGAAAGGACCTCAGAAGGCATTTAATACAACACCCTCATTTTATAAGAGAGAAAGCCGAGGTCCAGAGAGGTTAAGAGACTTGTTTTAGGCAATTGGGGTTAAGTGACTTGCCTCCCAGAGTCACTTAGCTAGTAATTTTCTGAGGCCAGATTTCAACTCAGGTCCTCCTGATTCCAGTACTGGCAGGCTCTATCCACTGCACCACCTAGCTTCTCCATTAAGTAACTTTTTAAAAAAATCCCACAGGTAGTATTAAACTCACGTCCTTGAACTCCAGAGCTAATTTTCTTCCTTCTCCCCGTCCCGCCCCCCTCACCTTGCTCCAACTTTATCCTTTTACAAAGTATGAAGAAGTATCCTTGATAAAATTAGCCATTGGCTGCCTGAAGGTTAGTCACCCACTCCCAACTCTATCCTCTGACATTTTGAAATGCTAAGCCTGATAGCTCTAGAAACAGTTGGCAGAATACAGATAGGAAACTGTATTACTTGTGGAAAGTAATCTTGGGTGTTTACCAGAGGGTAAGGGGTGGGGAACGGGAATTTCTTTTTTTTCCCTATTGGCCATGGCACCTTAGTAGAGCTACTCACCCATTAGGAGAAACTATACCCATCAGAGAGCAGAGAGGCAGACCCAGGGGCATGAAGTAGCATGGCAGTAGAGAAAAGAGCCAGCCATGGGTTAAAAAAAAAAACCAACACAACCTTATCCCTGGCAGTTGAGAGTCAAGCTAACTGGCCTACCAAAGAGGGATACTGTGACCTGGGGGGTGGGAGGGAGCAGTATCAGTATACCACAAAAAGAGAGAGGATAACTGGGGCTTCTCAGTGCCAGAGGTATGAGCTTCCTTTGTCAAAGGTGTTCCCTAGGGGCAGCTAGATGGCGCAGTGGATGGAGCACCGGCCCTGGACTGAGGAAGACCTGAGTTCAAATCTGGCCGCAGACACTTGACATTTACTAGCTGTGTGACCCTGGGCAAGTCACTTAACCCCATTGCCTAGCAAAAACAAACAAACATGTTCCCTACACGTGTCCTTCAGTTTCAGTGTATTTGAAGTGGTGCCCAGTCTTCCCATGGATGCTGTGTGACCTAAGAGAGTCTGTGATCCAGATTTATGGAAGAGAATGTTATTATGATGCTGTCTTTGTAAATACCTTTGCTTTGAGCTACTGGATGATTATTAAATGTAGGTAGACCATTAGGGGCTTGTGAAGTATAGTTATAGGAGTGAGGACCTACAAGATAAATTTAAATCTGGGAGTAATAAGGGACCCAAATGGAAAACCTGAGAGTGTTGAATTGGGGAAGTAGCCCAGAAGAGGTTCTGCATTGTTGGGGGGGGAGGGTCTTCATCTGGGATATATTTGGGTGACAGATGCATTTACACAGAATGTCAGAGCTAGGAGGGCCCTTAGGACCCAGGATGTCCGAGCTGGGAGGGCCCTTAGGACCCAGGATGTCCGAGCTGGGAGGGCCCTTAGGACCCAGGATGTCCGAGCTGGGAGGGCCCTTAGAATTCTGAATGTCCGAGCTGGGAGGGCCCTTAGGACCCAGGATGTCCAAGCTGGGAGGGCCCTTAGAATTCTGAATGTCCGAGCTGGGAGGGCCCTTAGGACCCAGGATGTCAGAGCTGGGAGGGCCCTTAGGACCCAGGATGTCAGAGCTGGGAGGGCCCTTAGAACTCTGAATGTCTGAGCTGGGAAGGCCCTTAGGACCCAGGATGTCAGAGCTGGGAGGGCCCTTAGAACACAGGAGTAGCAGAACTAGGAAATCTTCACAACGAAAGAAAGAAAGAAAAGGGATTCAAGTGGAATGCAAAACCCATGGGATGATAAAGTCCAGAAAAAGAAGGAACCTTAAAAATCACCAAATCCAAAACCTCATTTTACAGGTAAGGAAACAGAGGCCCAGAGAAGTTTAGTTTGTCTTGTCCACAGTCATGAAGAAAGGAACAGAGTCCAAATTCAAAGCCAGGTCCTTTACCCATAGATCATAGGATAATTGTGACGGAAAGATTATTTGAGCCCTTGAGGTTATCTCCTAGCAGGCTCCTAGATCTCAAGGCAGATGGGACTTCAGAGGTTATCTAGACCCACCCCTCATTTTATAGAAGCCCAAGCTTGCCTGGAGTCCCTCAGAGAACAAACACTAAAAGGCAGGATTTGTCCAGAGGTCCTCTGGCTCAAGGGTCACTGCTCTGCCCACTCTACCACACTGTCAAATGGGGGTAAGGATGCTTGCTCACCACACGAGGTTCCAGTGAGAGTTCATGGACCAAGAGTCAAGTCTAGAGTAGGTGTTCAACACAATGAATAGACAGTGCTCCTGAAATAGAGAGTAAGCCGCCTGGAAAGTCACAAGCTGTTTCACTGACAACTGCTGCTGCTTCTTTTTGCCTTCTTTCTTTTCTTCTTCAATCAATAAATAATCAATAAGCATTTATTAAGCTCCTACTATGTGCTAAGCCCCTGGGGAGGCAAAAGACAGTCCCTACCCTCAAGAAGTTCACCATCTAGTGGGGGAGAAAACAAGAAAAAACAAACACGTGAATTTTGACTGCAGGAAACCTTTGGGGTTTACAGCTAGATTTCTTTCTTAAGGACCACGTCTTAAACCCAATTCACTCTGGCTTTCATTGATAGGCCAACAATATGCCCCAGGCCAAGCCCCACTTGGTCATTGCTTGGCCCCGATTGGCTCAAAGTAAATGGAAATAGCAACTGTTTCTGTTTGACTCAGAAACCCTGAGGATCTTCCCCTCCCAGATTGATTTTTTTTTTAATTAGGTAAAAGATGCCATTCTTTGCCTCATTTCTTACCCAGCCTTAATCACGGAATGGGCATTTTGCCTCAGTCACACTGAGACTTGGGAAAGACCTTAACTTAAAAAGGCCAAGGTCTCCCACTGCACACAGGACCATCTCAAGTCCTCCTGATCTATATCTTGCCACTGGACCCAGATCACTCTGAAGGAGAAAGTGAGGCTGGTGACTTTGCACAGCCCTTCCTCACTTAAGTCGTGGCCCTCTTCCAGATTGAAGGACAAATAACAAAGAAAGCCAGGGAGGTTAATAATTTAGAGCAGCTAGGTGGTACCGTAGTGCACAGACTGCTGGGCCCAGAGTCAGGAAGATCTGAATTCAAATTTAACCCCTGACACAAGCTGTGTGACCCTGGGAAGGTCATTTAACCTCTGTCTGCCTCAGTTCCCTCAACTGTAAAATGGGGATAATAATAGCACCTAACTCCCAGAGTTGTTGTGAGGATCAAATAATGATTGTAAATTATTTAGCACAGAAATCAGCACATAGTAGGTGTTATATAAATATTAGCTATCATCATCATTATCATCATTGGCACATAGACCCAACCCCCATGGCTGATCGGCTTTGGAGCTTTGACCCTCTCGGTTTCGATATGAGCTAGCTTAATCCTCCTTAAGCAGTGCAGTCGTCCCCTGCTTCCAAGGCCTCCCCCCATCCTCACCCAACTGGTGCAGGATCGAGCGCATACACCTGAACGGCCCTGCTGTAGCTCAGAACCTCCAAACTCCCGCCATCCACCAGCCATGGCCTCCCTGGTAGCGAGACTGCACTGCAGATATGCCCACTCCAGGACAACTCTGCTGCTTTTCAAAACCCGGAGGATTGTAATAGCTCTCTGTGTGCTGACAGATGGCAGCACAGGCCTAAAAATGAGTAGCAGAACGAGGGAAAGAAAGAAAGGAGATTCGTGTGGAATACAAAACCCATGGAGAGGGCTAGAGGAAACATTAGAAGAGAAACTAACAGAGCTGAAAGGGGACTTAGAACACAGAACGCAGAATGTCAGAGTTGGGAGGGTCCGTAGAACGTGGAATGTTGGGGTTTGAGGAAGGCCCCTAGAACACAGGATGTCAAAGCTGGGAAGGACCTTAGAAACACAGAATGTTAGGCCCTTAAACATAGAATTTCAAATCTGGAAGATACCTTAGAACACAGAATGTCAGCGATAGAAGAGAACTTAGAACACAGAATATAGAGTGCTAACTCTAGAAGAGACCTTAGGAAAGCAATGTGTACAACGTCAGGAAGAGCTGGATTCAAATCCAGCCTGACACTTACTAGCTATGGAACCCAGCGGGCAAGTCATCTAACCTCTCCCAGCCTCAGTCTCCTCATCTGTAAAATGAAGCATTTGGACTAGATGGCTTCCAAGGTCTGTTCCTGATCTAACTCTATTATCCTATAAACACAGAATTCTAGGAGCAGCCTTAGGATACAGAGGTCAGAGACTATCTGTTCTATTCTACTAATTTTACAAATTAAGAAATTGTTCAAATCTGGCCTTAGACACTTACTAGCTGTGTGACCTTGGGCAAATCACTTAACCCTGATTGCCTCAAAAAAAAATTAGGAAACTGAGGCCCTAGGGAGGTGAAGAGCCTTGCCCAAGATTATACAGCAAGATTGAGGTCCAGGGGTAGAACTCCCATAGATTTAGACTTGGAAGGGATCTTAGAGGTTTTTCTGTCCAGATTTATTTTTTAGTCCTTAATTTAAAACATATTTAGTTGAAAGACATAGTTCTTTGTAAAAAAAAAAGTACTATATGAGTGAATTTTTGATGAGATCTCATCAAAAACTCAAACTCATATAGTGCTTTTTTTTACGAAGAGCTATGTCTTTAACTAAATTTGGAAGGAGACTTGAAGAGGACTGGGAGTCTGTCTTCTGCCTTGAGGCAATAGACATTAAAATAAGTGCATCAGATGATTCCTGGATCTCTATAGCCAGCCCTAATCCTCCACTGGGGTAGCTAGGTGGCAAAGTGGATGGGGTGCTGGGCCTGTAGTCATCTTCCTGAATTCAAAGCTGGCCTAAGAAACTTAATAGCTGTGTAACCTTAGGCAAGTCACTTAACTTGGTTTGCCTCAGTTTCTTCATCTGTAAAATGGGCTGGCAAAGGAAATGGTAAACCGCTCCAGTTTCTCTGCCAAGAAAACCCCAAATGGGGTCACAAAGAGTCAGATACGACTGAACAACAACGAAAGTAATTGAAGGAAGTGCTCAATTTCAGTTAGAGGTTGTGAAAACAGACAATGTTTCTTCCCTCATCCAAAGGTTATTTGGGGGCTTTTTTTCCCCACAGACCCCTAGAAATCTGTCCATGGACCTAAATAAAGAATTCCTGTCTTAAGCAATTCTTCATCAATAGTATGTTTCATAAAGTCAATTCTTGCTCACCAAACACTTCTCCATTGCTCCTCTGGGTGACCCTTAACTTTAGTTTTTCAGGGAGTCCATGACTGGAAACCATACAGCATTAATGCTTAAAAAAGGTGGGTCTCCACGCAGGCAAAGAGGGGGCCCCAGCAAACCTGGAGCAGGCCTCAGGGGACTGAATCACTGGCAGCTGCGGCAGCTCTCAGCCCACAGATGATGGGGAAGATTGAAAGCTGATCAGAGAGGGATTGCAGGGACCTCTTTGCTGACTCTGAGGCAGGATTCTCTTGCTTTGCCCGTTTTTGGATCTGAGTTGCAGTCCTGGGTGGCGGTCCTGGGGTGAAGAGAAGTGCTGTCCTGGAAGAGCTTGTAGTGGTGGTAAAGAGGGAATCCTCACAGTTCCAAGGCAGAAAAGAGTGCTTGTGGTCACTCACAGACCAGAGCACAGGCCAGGAGAGGAGTAAACACCTCTCCCCTTATCACACCACCTTGGAAGAACTAAAAATTCACAGGTCCCTAGAAGTATCTCTGAAATAGCTGCACAAAACCCCTGAAGCTTGGGACAGTACATTCTCCGTACTGGAAGCAGACCCCTACCTTAACAAAGAGTTAAAAAGTCAGGTAATTGACTGGGAAAATGAGCAAACAGTGGGAACAAAACTCAGACTGCAGAATCTTGGAAGATGAAAACATACAACCAGAAGAAGACAACAAAGTCAAAGCCTCCATCCAAAGCCTCCAAGAAAAACACGAATTGGTCCCAGGTCATGGAAGAGCTCAAAAAGGATTCTGAGAAGCAAGTAAGAGAAGTAGAGGAAAAACTGGGAAGAGAAATGAGAGTGATGCAAGAAAATCATGAAAAACAAGTCAACAGCTTGCTAAAGGAGACCCCAAAAAATACTGAAGAAAATAACACTTTAAAAACAGCCTAACCCAAATGGCAAGAGAGGTCCAAAAAGCCAATGAGGAGAAGAATGCCCTAAAAAGCAGAATTGGCCAAGCGGAAAAGGAAGTCCAAAAGCTCACTGAAGAAAATAATTCCTTAAAAATTAGAACGCAGCAAATGGAAGCTAATGACTGTATGAGAAATCAAGAAATTATAAAGCAAAACCAAAAGAAAGAAAAAGTAGAAGACCATGTCAGTCTTCTGGGGGAGGGGGAGAGATGGGGAGAAAGTTTGGAATTCAAAATCTTGTGGAAGTGAATGTTGAAAACTAAAAATTAATTCATTTTGAAGACAAAAAACTAACAACAACAACAAATAGATAAGGAAATGAAGCTTAGAGAGGTTTAATGACTTGCCCAAGGTCACAAAGGTAGTAAGCCTCAGGAGCAGGATTTGATTATTATTAGGATGTCAAAAACATTATTGAAAGGTGAAGTAGTATGATAATAACTAATATTTATATAGCACTTTTTACAAAAATTATCTCATTTGGACTTCACCTATGAATTAGGTCTTCTTGGCATTGTTATCATTTTCCAGACGAGGAGAGCGATACCGATAGAGACTGAACAATTTGACCATGATTTTACAGCTAGTCAATATCAGAGGCTAATTTGAACTCAAGTCTTTCTGACTCCAAGGATGTTCAATCCTGCTTCTGACACTTAGTCTTTATGTGATAATGGGCAAATCACTTAACTCCTTTTAAAAAAATGAGTCTTTGTTTCTGGGAGAAGCATGGGGTCATAAAAGAACTGGATGATTTCCCCTAAAGTAATGCTACCCACTCTTCTGCTTCTTTTCAGGTCTGGGCCCAGCTCGTGTTCTCTTCAAAGTATCTACCTAAGGGAGATGTCCTCCTGGTGGACCAGCTCTACAGGCTGTCCATCCAGCTGTGTACCACAGTCTATAAGACTATGGTACTACTAGGTTTTTCCTGTGTGAATAATTAGGTGAAATTCTTTTTGAGTGATTATGGATCTTATCTAGCAGACTCTGCAGTGTTCTGGCCCTTGGTACCATCAATGTAATGTCACCTGCAAACAGGAGCTTCTAGAGGAACTCTCCAATTATAGGGAACCCCTCTTCCATTCAGAGTGTGTCTTGGACATCATCCCTGACAACAGTGCATCCGATGGGCATACATTTCCCTATTTTATGCCTTACTCGATAGCAATAACCGGACGGTTGTTGAACAGAGGAGTCTGTTATTCCATCTTCCCAGGTCTTGGAGTGAGGAAGACCTGAGTTCAACCCCACCTCAGTCACTCACTAGCTGTGTGGTCTTGGGCAGGTCACTTAACCCCTCTGTGACTCAGTTTCCTCCTCTGTAAAATGAGAACTGGATTTGATAGCCTCTATGGCTGCATCCAGCTCAAAATCTATGTTTCCATAGTAATAATAGCTAGCATTTACATGGCACTCTAAGATTTGCAAAGGGGCAGCTAGGTGGCACAGTGGATAGAGCACCAGCCCTGGATTCAGGAGGACCTGAGTTCCAATCAGGCCTAAGACACATAACATTTACTAGCTGTGTGACCCTGGGTGAGTCACTTAACCCCATTGCCTAACCCAAAAAAAACCCCATTATAATTCTATTATAATTCATTTGTAAAGTGCTTTACAAATATTACCTTGTTGTATCCTCATAACCACCCTATTCACTGTGCCACCCAACTACCTACGACATATGCATGGGAGACACCTTCTCGAATGAGAGCCTGTAAGGCATTGCTTGGCTCTAATGTTTTATAGTCAAGCATTGACAAACCCAATGGGATCTTATGCTCTCCATGCCTTTTCATCAATTGTGCCGCTGGAAGGATGTGGTCTGTAGAATATCACCTGTGAACATTTTCCTATTCCCTTCTTTTCAAGGAATGCACACTTAGATTCTTCTTCTTCTTCTTCTTCTTTTTTTAGTATGCTTCCATCTGCATTTAGACTCCATGGTTCTTTCTCTGGATGTGGATAGCATTTTCCATCATGAGTCTTTTGGAGTTGTCTTGGATCTTTGCATTGACACTGAGATTATTCTAACAAATTTTGTAGAGACAAGAAAGTTGGCATATGGGTCAATAGTTACTAATATTCTTTCTGTAGTCTTTTCAGGGGCTAATAATAAGAGCCAAGATTGTTTTTTTCCACTTTCCATCTGCAACTCTGCTTGGTTTCATCTCCAGGGAACAAGATGCCCTTTCCAGAACAAGATTATCACTTCCAATCTCATTACCCTGCTGCTAACTTGAAGGGTAGAACAATAAACTCCCTAAGTCTTCCTTTATAGATGGCAGAAAGTGGCCTCCCAGCTCACTCTACTTTCCATTTGCAGCTCTGCTTGATTTCAACTCCATGTTTCACCATATCCCCCGCATTCCAGTTTCCTTTTGTAGGTTGTCTTCCCTCATTAGATTGTAAGCTCCTTGAGGACAGGGACTGTCTTTCTTTTTCTTATCATATTCCCAGTGCTTAGCATAGTGTCTGGCACATGTTACGTGCTTAATAAATGCTTATTGAATTAAATTGAATTGAATTTTCCCAGGCTTTTAGTATCTTTCCCTCTTTCAGATAACTTGAAGACTGATCCCTCAACATTCTCAAAGCTGTGTTGCCTCCAAACACAGCTTTCTCTGTGTATTTTTGGTTTTGTCTGGCTGCTATTCCTAAGTATGTTTCCCTCAGGCTATTTTCACCTATTGATTTAGGACAGCAGAGAGTCCAAATGTGTCACTGTCAATCTTATAAAAATATTTTCTATTTTTCATATGTTTGTTCTTCTCCTTCCATTTTTATCCTTAAGTACCCTCAGGACGATTTTGTTTACTTTAGTCTCTTGCCTTCACTGCTTCTATTTTATGAGAGAAGAGTACCCATAATCTTCCATCATCCTCCTCTGTAAGATTTTAGAAGTGAGTTTGTATTCTGAACGGGTGTTCTGAAACAGGTTGATTTCTATATCTCTCAAAATAGCAAAGGGATCAAGGGTTTGCAGCCAGAGGTCCTTCCTAGGCTTTTTTGTTCTCCTCTGTCTTTTTGTTCTCTCTTCTCTTTTGTTCTTGGGCAACAACAGATCTATATCGTAAAATTCCCTTAGGGAATGGTGATAGACTGTGTCGATATCTGTTCTTTTATCATTTTCCATTTGGGATCATCAACAGTTTGTTTAAATAGATCAGGCTGGAGTTGGCTTAAAAGAGCACTATACATTCTTATTTTTGTTCTTTATTTTTGGTAGGGTGCTAGACGATAGGGACCAGACCTCTGAGTTCATTGGCATAGGGAACCCCCAGATGAGGAAATTCTCTCTACCCATGCAGGTTGGTATCTTTTCTGGGACTTCTTATCTGAGAGAGTTGCCTTTGGCACTGAGAAGTTAGGTGATTGCCCAGGGTTGCAAGCCATATGTGTCAAAGGCAGAACTTAAACCCAGGCATGACTGGCTTCAATATCTTTGCTAAAACAAACAAACTGTCCCCACGGACAGTATTAGCAGGCTATGGCCCATAGGGTCATGAAGAGGTGGATACAACTGAATGAGTCAACAACAGTGACATTACTGGTTTCAAGACCAACTCTGTACTGTTGCCCCCATTTTTTTTTAGTATAGTTTGATTTAAATCTTTGTTCTAACAAGTTGACCATCCATAATTGGCCCATTTGGCAAATTACTTTCACATAAGTAGCCAGTTGAAGAATAACCGAATTTGAGAGCTGCAAAGGACCTTAGCAGCCATCTTATTATCCACAAAAAGAATCCCTGCTGTAATAGTGTTGACAGGTAGTTATCCAGCTTCTGTCTGAAGACCTTCAAGAAGAGAGAACCCACCTCTCAAGACAGTATATTCCACTTAGGGGAAGCTCTAATTATTAGGATATTTTTTCCTGACATCAAACCCAAATATGTGTCCTTGAAACCCCTACTCATTATTCCCTGGTCTTGCTTTCTGATGGGCCAAGCAGATTCTTCTTCCTTTTTGGGGAGGAGACCCAAGCTGGTGGCATAGCGGCCACTCACAGGCCCAACCCCATTGCCAATAGGTCTGGAAGCTTTGACTGCCTTTTTTCAGTGCCTCTCAACCCTTTTAAGGACTCGCCATATTGTTGCCAGACAGTGAAGACACCTGATTGGCTAAGTGCACTGCAGCTCAAAACCCCTTAGCTGTTGTAATCCATCAACCTCAGCCTTTACAGCAGCAGGGATTACAAGCACACACTACCACCTGATCCCTTTTCCTCATGATAGTTCTTCAATACTTGAAGATAGCTATCATACCCCCCCAACCCTAGTTTTCTTTCTTGTGCTAAACATTTTCAGTTCCTTCTGTATCTCTCTGGCTCACTATCCTAGAACAAGGCCTGCTCTGTCATCCACTTAGGATTCTAGGGGTACTCCTGAAAGGCTGGTTTCTTGCCTTGAGCCACCACCAGTTGTATTATTCTCCCTCAAAAATAAAAAGATTAAAAACCTGTCAGACACTAATGGTTAATATGATAGTTCCATTTAACTAATTAACATCAATTACCTTTTGCTGTTTCAGTCATTTTCAGTTTTCAGTCATGTCCAACTCTTCATGATCCCATTTGGAGTTTTCTTGGCAAAGATCCTAGAGTAGTTTGCCATTTTCTTCTCCAATTAGCTTTTACAAAGGGGATATTTACTTCAAAGATATGGCAAATTGTGTCCCAATAAAAATCCTAGAATATATGGGACTTTCCCCACAAGAATTAGGGATCTAAGGTCAATTGAAAGTCTTCCCCTTAGATGAGAAACCAATAGTTCTGATTGAAAAATTCTTTCATCATTCTCTCCATGCTTAAGACCATTCAGCTGAGGTCTAGACAAAAATTTCCAAGTGTCCCTTTCTACACAAGGTACACCAGAATTTCTCTAGGGGTCTCTTTACTGAAAGTAATCCCCTTAGAGGTTCAGACAAATTTCCTCTGAATTTTTATTCCAAAAGGCACCCCAAATTTCCCCCAATGTATCCCCACTACTGCAAGGGCATTCCAACTGGAATTCTAAACTCACAACTCACCCAGTAACAGGACAAGTAGGCTAAGATAGCAAATAAGCCCTGAGGAAGAGGCTCCCAAGAAAAGGAATTAAATATTAAGAGTTGATTATTTGGAGTTTTCTAGGCATGCAAGCAAACTTTACCCTATGGACTTGCATGAGTAAGGAGCTTGCAATCCTTACTCATAAGGCAAGCAGTCCAGGTCTGTTTAAATGAAAAAAGAAAAAAATGGACATTTCTTACCTAGGTCCCAGCATTTAAGTGATGCAAAACCATACTTCTCATACTAGCCTCAATATTAATACTTGTATAAGATTTAGTAATACAACAATATGCTTAAACACTCAATGAATCAACACAGGCAAAAGTCTTCAAAAGAAATTCTTGAAAAGTATTTTCAGGTCATCTCAAAAGGAATTGACATGAGGGAAGCATAGGCCAGAAAACAACCATCCCCACCCCCATCTATCAATTATAACCTAAAACAAAGAGAGAAAAATGTTTGCCAATTTCTCTAGGATCCTGAAAACTATGGCATCAAAAAACAAGTCCCAGGTGAAGGATTTCTCCAGGAGTCCCCAAAATGCAAAGGGCCTAATTTTATCCCTGGTGAGGGTCCACATGGCGACCCATTTGGCTGCACTCTACCAGGGGAAGGATGGCTGCATCTCCCCCCTCAGCATTCTAGGGGTTGGTGGGCTGGTGGTGACTTTTCTGTAGTGTCATTGATGAGTCCCCATTGTAGGGCGTGTTCCTCTCCATTATTAGACACCTAATGACTAGTATCCCAGTTCCATTTTACCAATTAACACCAATTTAGCTTTTACAAAGGGGATATTTATTTCAAAGATGGGCTCAGATCAGAAGAACAAACATTTTCCCCAGCCACCTCAAGGGACACAGTCTCCTCTGCATCACCTTGGTCTCTGGAGAGAATGGGATCACTTGGTACAGTTTCAACATAGCAATAGTCACACCAATGAGATAATGTTTGTACTCAGCACAGTGCCTGGCACAAAGCAGATGCTTAATAAATGTTAGTTCCCTTCCACCACCCCAGTCCCCACTCCCCAGGAAATTCAGATCCAAATGTTTAATTACTGAGACGTGAGTCAATCTCCCGAGTACTGCTAAACCCAAAGTTTGTTCTCTGGGGCAGCTAGGTGGCACAGTGGATAGAGCACCAGCCCTGAAGGCAAGAGGACGGGAGTTCAAAACTGGCCTCAGACCAAACACTAGACACTTACTAGCTGTGTGACCCTGGGCAAGTCACTTAACCCCAATTGCCTGAAAAACAAAACAAAACAAAAAAAACAACCAGAAAACAAAGGTTGTTCTCCGTTCCTTAGGGCATCTCTTTGAGGCTGGCTACAAAGCCCAGTATAGACTCACCTCTTGGACTCCTGGATGATTTACCTCTTAAAACTCACCAGCTCACAGCCTCTAGGTTATTCATTTTCACCTAAAATGAAAGAATAATTGCTGAGGCCCACGGTCCATTTTCATGGGGCTTCATTTGGGAAAACTGAGGCTTTGTCCCTCACCGAACACTGTCTACTAGGAAGAAGTCAGCCAAAGAGAAGTCAGAGACCAAAGTCAACTGAAGCCTTCTAAAGGCACCTCTGGTTCTGGCTCTGAAACTGCAACCTACCAGTCACAAAGTCTCTCCATTATACACATCATCTCAGCTCTTCCAGAAATGGGTTCCCAGACTCTTGTACGTGGGAAATGGCATCAGCCCACCACATTGACGCTTTCATATCAGGCTCCGAAGGGCCAGGCTTATTGGTCAATCTCCCATTAAACTTCAAGCAACCCTCACCGAGCACAGTCCAAAGTCCCCTCACCATCCTAGTCCCCTTGACCTCAGAATACACGTCTCTCTCCTCTTCAGGATGAGGGACAAATCTGGTTTTTAGCTCTAAGTGTGTGCAGCTATCTTCTCCCCATTTCTTCTCTGTTGTGTGACACTCTTTGACTCAGGGCTTCTGGGACTCCAGGTTCAGCACTCTATCCACTGTGCCACCTAGTTAATCAATCAATCTGGTCCTTTCTTGACACAATTAAGGAAATTTGTGCCTCGTAAATGGATCACATTTACACAAATGTGCATCTTGTTTACACATATTATAACAGCCATCATTTATTATAGCCTTTAAAATTTGCAAAGCGCATTATAAATATTATCTCATTGGATTCTCACCACAACCCTGGGAGGTAGGTGCTATTACTAACCTTACTTTACAGATGAGGAAACTGAGACACAGAAGTTAAGTGACTTTCCCAGGGTCCTATAGCTAGTAAGGCTGGATTTATAATTTTGTCATGCCTTGTCATTGATTATATGACATGAACTGAGGTGGGAGTGTGGAACCTCACCTTTTGTAAAAGTATCCATCTCTAGGAGAGTATAAAATGAGTTATGGATTACTATATAATATTTGAGTCTTTGTCATTGTGATTTTATAAGCTGTTTGTGTTGACACATTTCTTTAGTGATAGAGGAAATAAATAGCTGTCCTATACTCAGTTTGCTTGGTATATTGAATATCCTTTTTGAAAGGACTTTATTAATCTCTTTTGGGGAGACCCTAGATATGTGTTAAACATAAGATTTAAAAGATTTTGCCTGGCACAAAAAAAAAACAGAGAGCAAAAAGAGACTAATTCTTCTCTTTAGGGCAGGGCTTCCCTAGGACTGAATCTGAATCTGAAACTGCAACTCACATGGGTGAGTACAAAACTTCGGCCTTATATGGGAGAGGGCTCCTCCCACCTAGCTAACAAAGCTTTATATAACATTCCATGATTCCTTATAACCTGGTTGTTTTGCAGTTTCTTTTTTTAATTTCTTTTTTTTTTTTTAGGCAATTAGGGTTAAGTGACTTGCCCAGAGTCACACAGCCAGATTTGAACTCAGGTCCTCCTGACTTCAGGGCTGGTACTCTATCCACTGTGCCACCTAGCTACCCCCTGTTTTGCAGTTTCTAAAAGTCCTTTGCATCTTTATCTAAAATAACGGTTGATGGCTCCTGAATTTTAAAAATTGACAAAAAATATCCATCCTAACTTTTTCCTTTCCATGGAATCCCAGAGGTAGATGAGTCCACAGAGGTCATCTCAATTAACTTCAAAATGGATGCAGGTGCTATTCCTCTCCTTGAAGAGAGGTGATGGACTCAGGGGACAGAATGAGACAGTATTTTGTTGCACTTGGCCACCAGAGGAAATTGATTTACCTGACAATGCATATTTATTACAAGTTGTTGGACTGTTTATTTGTTTGCTTTCCCAATGGTGGGAATGATGAGAGATATGAGAGGGAGAGAAAATAGATTTTTGTTAATTAAAAAAATTAAAATTAGATGAAAACACAAAGTGAATGAAGGGAATTCCCCTTCTCCCATCCTACCCTCTCATTAACAGCTTCTCTGACAGACTGTAATCCAGCCTCCCGCTGAATACCTCCAGCCACTGGAAGCTCCTTCTTATAAGCAGCCTGGTCCGTTGGTAAATACTCATCAGCTCTTGCCTTTCCCTCCCATTGGTCTTAGCCCCATCTTCTGGTACCGAGCAGAACAAGCCTCATCCTTCTTCCTCATGACAGCCCTTCAAACATTGGAAGGAAGTGACAGTACCCTTCCTCCCCACTCCCTTCTGGCTCCTTAGCGTTTTCACAAACAAGAAAGTACCAAAGTATCCAGTTCCCTGGGTCCATCACACCACTGGCTGCACTCTCCCGCCTCAGACCTAGTCCCAGGACGATGACTGTCTGAGGACCCGGGGCTGTTCTCCTGAACAACAAACAAACCCAGTCAACAAGAATTTGCACAGAGGAAGGCTTTGTGCTTTTCAAAAACAAGCTGGCTCACAACTGCCCTGTGAGATGGGTAAAGCAGGGCGAATATTATTATTCCCATTTCACAGATGGAGAATCAGGAAAAAATCCGGAGGTAACCTACTAGATCACAGAACCTGGGAACAGGAAGAGGCCCTTTGGAGTCATTTTAGCCACACACTCCCTTAATCATGCAGGGACCCTCTTTCCCTTGAAACATGTTGATAGGGGAGCTGGGTCTATACATCTAGGATGTCTACCCACTCCTAGAACACCTCTAATTGACCTGGGCTCTCCCAGCTTCCTATACTGTGCCCATATTCACTCAAAGTCCATCCTCTACCCATTCTGACTCAGAAATCCCCCCATTGTGGTGTGGCCACAGGAAAACAGAGACCTCTGTAGTAGTAGAAAGCAGAAGATGAGGGCTTGAGTCCTGTTGGGTTATTCAAAAGTTGTGTTACCTTGGGTAAGTCACAAGATTTAGATCTGGAAGAACTCTTAGCAAGCACCCACTCCCCCCTATTTTATTTATCTATTTGTTTGTTTGTTTGGTCATTTATTTATTTATTTGTTGTTTTTTGTTTTGGGCTAGGTAATGGGGTTAAGTGACTTGCCCAGGGTCACACAGCTACTAAGTATTATGTGTCTGAGGCCAGATTTGAACTCAGGTCACACAACTAGCAAGAGGTGGGCAAAGGTATAAGTAAGCGATTTTTGTACCTTGGACAGGTTGGGTGAGTTGGTGGGATCATAAGTGTGGGGGTGCTGGTCATCCACCTGTGCTAGAGGTGGAAGTCCCCAAGATGCTTTCTGCTTTCTACTGTGTTCAAGGACCAACTAGTCTCTTTTGAGAGAAGGGAAGGGAGAGGGGCAGCGGTGTGGCTACCCAGAGCAAAGAGAAGACAAACTTGCTCTCTGACTGAGGTTACAGATGCGGCCACTGCTGGGGGTGAAGCCACACAGGAAACAGAGGAAGAACACTGAGGAAATTGATGTCAATACTCTGTAAATTTCTCACCCTGGGGCAAAACCCTAGGTGCCCTGACCTAGTTACAGCACTAGAACTGTCATACAAACTCAGTTCTCCTGACTCAGAACGTAGTCCTTTCCCCACTGCATCACAACTGGCCCTGATCCCCTTTGCTCTTTCCACAATATCATTTTCCTTCTCCAGCTCCCAGTTTCCTCATCTATAAAGCAAGAGGATTGGGATTAGCTTTGATCTTATATAATTCCATAAAAGCATCACAATGTCTGCTTGATATCTTAAGAAGACGATTGTTCACCTTTTCTCTATTTCAAGTTGATGGCAAATTCTGGGCATAACTCAGCAGTGAATGGTGTACACTCCTGATTTGCATACCTCCAGTGATGGGAAGTTCTCTACCCTTCTAGACATCTCAACCCAATGTAGAACTCTGAGTTGCTAAATTAGCATCTTTCTTGTTTCAACTCCTTCAGCTCTGAGTTCTCTTCAGTAACTGGTCTAATTAACAATCTAAGCTCATGCAACATTCCATGCAAGGGACTACTCTGCACAATGCAGTATATTTGCTTGTGAGTTCAAGGCCTTGTTTTGCCAATGACTCACTGTTGGATCTTGGCCAAATCACTTGTTTTCTCTGAGACTCTGTTTCCTATCTGTAAAAATTGGGAGAGTCACATTTGCACTGTCTACATCAAAAGGATGCTGTGAAGAAAGGCCTTTTGCAAACTCTTTAAAATGCTGTAGCAATGCAAACTGTTTGAAATACATTTTTTAAATGCCACACACTGTAGCAAAGTCTACCTCTATGTAGAGGTAGTAGAAAGGGCAATGTAAAGGAATTTGGAATTGGAAGTTCTGGGCTTAAATACTAACTCTGCTACTTATTACCTATGTGACCTTAGGAGAATCACTTAATTTCTACTGGCCTTGGTTTCCTAATCTCTATACTGAGGGGCATGGGCCAGATGGTCCCAGAAGTCCTTCCAACTCCTGATCTATGACCCTATGATCTGCTGGCACATAAAAAAACACATCTGTGTGAAGGATCTCAACAAACAAATTAGAGGGAAAGTCAGATTGCTATTAGTGCAGTGACTCAGATGGGAATTCAGAGGCTCAAGGGTGACAACCCCAACAGAGACCCAATTAGGCAAAATGAATAGTCAGGACAACCCTGGGTTTGAATCTGCCGTTGACATCTGCTAACTACGAAATCCTAGATAAGTCACTGCACCTTCAAGTCACTGAACCTCAGTTTCTTCATATGTAAAATGGGGACACTGAGCCTGCTGCACCCATCTACATAGGACGGTTGTGAGGCTTGAATAAGATGATGTATGGAAACATTAATGTGCAATAGAAATGTCAGGGATAATGAAGAGAATGACAGGGGATGTTAACACAAAATCCTTCAGGCTACTCTGCTAAACTAGGGAAGCTTATCTGCCCATAGCATGATTGCTTTAGTGGTCAGTATGAAAGAGCCCATGCCTGGGAGTCAGAAGGCTTAGGTCTGAGTCCTGCACTGAGACTTATTAGACCATGTGGAAAGCATTTCATTTCTCTAAATCTATTTACTTGTCTGTCAAATGAGGCTAAGAAATGGTAGCACTGCCTAGCCCCCAGGGATAGTATAAATAAAATGTTCTGTAAAATGGTAAGGGGCTGCCTAAAATGTGAGCTGCTATTATTTCACCGGCTGTTGTTCAGTCACGTCTGATTCTTCGTGACCCCGTTCAGGGTTTTCTTGGCAAAGACACTGGAGTGGTGTGCCACTTCCTTCTCCGGCTCACTTTACAGATGAGGAAACTGAGGCAAACAGATTTAAGTGACTTGCCCAGGGTCACACAGCTAGTAAGTGTCTGAGGCCAGATTTGAACTCAGGAAGAGGAGTCCTCCTGACTCTAGTCCCAGGGCTCTGTGCACCATGGCACCACCTAGCTGCCCAATTTCACCAGTAAGCCTGGTAAATAGTGTTTTCATCCTCCACAAGACTCACTTGCATAACTTCCCCCAACTCTAGCCGCTATTTTATCACCAGGGGGACATGCCAGACCTTGCAGAGCTAGCTAATGCAGTCAGAAGTCAAGGTTCCTTCAAGGGCTTGACCAGGCTAATGGAAAGCACACTGAACATTCCCTAATAGTTAATAATACTACTAATAATAATTATAATAATAATAACCTAATTTGCACAGAGCTTCCTTTGTGCCAGCCACTATGCTAAGCACTTTAGAATTACTATCTCAGTCGATAACTTGTCCAATAATTATAGCTATATTGCGCTCGGTGGTTCAAAACATGCTTTCCAAATATTATCTCATTTGATCCTCACAACCACCCTTGGAAGTGGGTGTTACTATTATCCCCAGGCAGGCAGAAGATAAATGACTCACCCAGGGTCACACATCTAGTAAAGCATTTGAGGCAGGATACGAACTCATATAGTCTCATTTGCAACTCACACCAACCTCATAAGGTAGGTGCTATTATTAGCCTCATTCTACAGATGAAGAAACTGAGGTTGTGAGAGGTTAAATCACTCGCTCAGGGTCAATCAGCTAGTAATTCAAAACTCAAGTCTTCTTGACTCCAAGTTCAGGACTCTATTCACTATACCATTAGCCAACTGGTTTCCAGAAGAAGAAATGCAAATGGCAAATGACCATATTAAAAATGTTGCAAATCACTAATAAAAAAATTCAAATTAAAACAACCCTGAATTTTTGCTTCACATTCATCAAATTGGCAAAGATGATAATAAGATGGAAACAGTCACTGTTGGCACACGCACGTCCGGCCATTCTGAAAAACTATTTGGAATTATGTTTGGAATTATGAACAAAAGAATTTAGGACTCAAAATCTTATAAGAGTGAATGTTGGAAACTAAAAATATTTTTTTTTCAAAGGAGAAAATATGCTGGAATCAGCGAGAACTAGATTTATATCCCAACTCAAACACATGGGCAAGTTACCTGCCAACGAGTCACTCACAGAGCCTGTTGTCTATTCTGCCTAACTCGGCTAATGCCCCTCCCAGGATCTTGAGGAAAATCTGTCGATAAGTATTTATAAAGTAACTACTATGTGTCAGGCTCTGTGCCAAGTGCCAGGCATGCAAAGAAAGGCAAAGAGCAAACAGTCCTGGCTCTCAAGCAGTTCACAGTCTAATGGGGGGTGGGGGGAGATGGGGGGGAGGGATACCATGCATACAACTATCTGTACAAACAAGATATTTCCAGGATAAATCGAGGGCAGCCTCATACAGAAGACACTAAGGTTAAGGGGGACTGGAGAAGGACTTCTTGCAGAAGGTGGGAATTTTAGCTGGGGCTTGAAGGAGACCAGAGAAGCCATGAGGCAGAGATGAGGAGGGAGAAGGCTCCAGGCACGAGGGAAAGTCAGTGAAGTTGTATGGAGTCAGGAGATGGGGAGTGAGGCAAGAACAGTCAGGAGGCCAGGGTGATGGATCCTGGAACATGTGGAGGGGAGGAGAAGATGCCTACAAGCCAGGAGATGAAGGAGCAACGATCAGGGGCAGCTAGGTGGCTCAAGGGATAGAACACCAGCCCTGGAGTCAGGAGGACCTGAGATCAAATCCGGCCTCAGACACTTAACACTTACTAGTTGTGTGACCCTGGGCAAGTCACTTAACCCCATTGCTTAGGCAAAAAAAAAAGAAAAAAAAAAGAAGAAGAAACAGCAATTGTTAACCACTAATACAGGTCTTCTCAGGTTTGAGCCACAACGTCATCCTGCCTTTAACGTGTCATCTTTAAACTTATGGAAAACCCAGTTTGTCAAGAAAAGTTTGGATCAGAAACCCTAAAGCCCTGTAGGACAACCTTAAAAATCCAGAGGGGATCTCCCTCCCTCAGCTAGGTGCGATGCATTGAAAAGAAGGCTAGATTTGGAGTTGGAGGGCCTGGATTGGAATGCTATCACTCTCTTCTCCCTAGGTTTTCTTGACACAGCTCTTAGTTCTCCTCCCGTCTGCCTCTTCCTACTTCATTTCCTTTGTCAGGTCGTCATCCAAGTCCACTCACCTTAATGTGTGGGTGTATACCAGGGCTCTGTCCTGGGCCCTCATCTCCTTTCTCACCTGGTGATCTCACCAGCTCCCATGGGATTCAACTGTCTTCTCTGCAGATGTCTCTCTGGTCTATACATCCCACCCTTATATTTCTTTCATTCATTCTTTTTTCTTTTCTTTTCTCATTTTTTTTTTTGGAAGCAATCAGGGTTAAGTGACTTGCCCAGGTGACTTGGACCCAGAGTGAGGATAACAACTCCTATTGTGTTTCAGCCGTATTTGACTCTTTGTGACCCCATTTGGGATTTTTCTTGGCCAAGATACTGAAGTGGTTTGTCATTACCTTCTCTAGAGTATCTTACAAAGGAGGAAGCAGAGGCAAACAGGGTTAAGTGACAGGGTCATACAGCTAGTAAGTGTCTGAGGCCAGATTTACACTAAGGTCTTCCTGACTCCAGAACCAATGCTGTATCTACCGTGCCGCCTAGCTGCCCCCTACCCTCTTCTTTCTCCCAAGGCCCAGTGCCGCGTCACTGTCTCCTGGATGTCTCCACCGAGGTATCTATCCCACTGGCACCTGAAACTCAACATATCCAATGCAGGCCACCCCTTCTAACTTCCCTATTTCTTTATCTCTGTCCAGGGTACCACCATTCCTTGAATTACCCAAATTCACAACCTAGGATTCCTCCTTGGCTCTTCCCTCCCTACCCAAACTGTTTCCAAGCCTTATTAATTTACCTCCAAATCTTCCCTGATATCTCTATCCCTTCCATCTACTGATACCCCAACCACTCTAATTCAGGTCTTTGTTATCTACCACCCGAAACTATTGCAATAGCCTGTATGTAGCCTCTCCATCTCTCCTCCAAAGTGAACAAATTAATATGGTGACAGCACCAGGCTGACCACGTCACTTTCCTATTCAACCAGTTCCAGTGGTTCCTGATGGCCTACAGGATCAAATACAAACTCCCCCGTTTGACATTTAAATCCTTTCACAATCTGTCTCTGACCTATCTTTTCAAGCCGATTACAGGTGATCCCTCCCCTCCCCCGAGCCCCTCCTAGTGAGTGTATGTGCTTTGAAAAGGGCACTGGTTTAAAAGCAGCTAGGTGATACAATGGATAGAACTTGAACCCAGAGTGAAGATGACACCTCCTCTTGTTCAATCATATCTGACTCTCCGTGACCCCCTTTGGGATTTTCTTGGCAAAGATACTGGAGTGGTTTGCCATTTCTTTTTCCAGCTCATTTTACAGAGGAGGCAACAGGGTTAAGTAATTTGCCCAGGGTCACACAGCTAGTAAGTATCTGAGGCTGGATTTGAACTCAAGTCTTCGGGACTCCAGGTCCAGAACTCTATCTACTGTACTACCAAGAATCAGAACATCCACTTTGCCCAGAGTGAGGATGGAACTGAATTGAAATCCAGCCTCAGATACTGACTAGTGGCTTGACCCTAGGCAAAGTCATTTAACTTTTTCTTAGCCTGTTTGCTCACCTGTAAAATGGGGATAAAAATAGCATCTATCTCTCAGCGTTGTTGTGAAGATACAATGAGATATTTGTGAAGTGCTTGGCAAATCTGCGTTAATTATTATTATTAAATTCGACAAATTTTTACCATCTCAAAGGCTGAAAGATACAGAAAAATAAGATTCTTCTCCACTCGTATTTATTGAATGCAAAAAAGAAAAGTATTTAATTTTGCTGAGCAAAACATTGTCTTACAAGTTCTTCTCCAGCAAAGTGTCTCCAGGCTTATGTCAAAATTACCCAAGATTCCTTGAAATGCAAAATGAGAGATGAACAAGGCAAGCCTAGAGTCATTCGCTCATTAAAGATGTTTGCCATTTTCATGAAGACCACACAGCACACAATCCAAGTCACCCCAAGATGGTGAGGCCCACCAGATGTTCTTATTTGTGTGTGGCGTGCTGACTGTATCAAGTCCTGAACACTTCAGAACTTCCCAAATGAGATCTACAATTTTTCTAGCCAGGCAGATAGCATGAGAGGAGAAAGGCCACCTCTTCCATTTTCTCATATATTAAGACAACAGATGATGGAGCTCTTGGTGGCAAACATGGAATGCTTGGGAAACATGGTTGGGCTGTGATCTGCATCTACATACAGTGACCTTTTCTCAGCCCTAATCCTCTCTTTGACCTCTGCAGCATTTGAAACTGTTATCCAACCCCTCGTGAGTACTCTCTTCCTGGGTCATTGTAATAATGTTCTCTTGGTTCTCTTCTTACCTGTCTAACCTATCCTTTTCATAGTCAGAGTCATCAATCATGTCCCATACTGTATGCATGACATCCATATAACTATATATCCATATCCATACATATATGTGTCCATATGACAATATATGTATATATATGTATATGTGTCTTTTATATATATATATATATATATATTCCAACCCCCATCAATGAGATCACAGACACACTGCAGTATGGTTTTAATTAAATATACCTGAGGCCTGGAAGACACCATTAGTCTGGGAATAGCTGTTGCTGCTGCTGCTGTTACTGCTACTATTACTACTACTACTACTACTACTACTACTACCACCACTATGGAGGAGGAGGAGGAGGAAGAGGAAGAGGGGAAAGAGGAGAAGTGTCTGAGGCTGGTTTTGAATCCAACTCTTCCTGAGTTCACGTCCAGCTCTCTATTTGCGGTGTCACCTAAGAGTTTAATATCTATCCTCAGTTTCCCCTTAAAGAAATTATACTCTTAATACTTTAATTGGCCTGTGAACTCTTCATGTGAACACTCTCTCCCTGCCAAGCATTTATGAATTACCTACTAGGTGCCAAGCGGGTTCTAAGCCCAGTGGATACAAATTATAAAGGAAGATAAACTACGACTTCCAAGACACCACATTCTACTGGAGGGACGTTTTTGCTGACATAAAAGTGATTTGGGAGGGGCCCTACCGGAGAAATGAGGAAAGGCCTTTAGGAGGAAGGGACAAGAAACAGAGCCAAGAGGCAGCTGGGTGGTGCAGTGGATAGAGCACTGGCTCTGGAGTCAGGAGGACCTGAATTCAAATCTGGCATTAGACACGTAACACTTATTAACTGCGTGACCTTGGGCAAGTCACTTAACCCTATTGCCCAGCAAAAAGAAGAAAGAAGAAAGAAGGAAGAAAGAAGAAGAAGAAGAAGAAGAAGAAAAGAAGAAGAAGAAGAAGAAGAAGAAGAAGAAGAAGAAGAAGAAGAAGAAGAAGAAGAAGAAGTTGTTGTTGTTGAGCCACGATGATAGAGTAGCAGAAAGAAGTTTAGCTCCAATTCCTCCACAAGGAACTAGAAAATGTTCTAGACTGGGTCCTAATCAGGATATATATATATATATATATATATATATATATATATATAGAGAGAGAGAGAGAGAGAGAGAGAGAGATAGATATAGATATAGATATAGATATAGATATAGATATAGATATAGATATAGATATAGATATAGATATAGATATAGATATAGATATAGATATAGATACAGATATAATGAGTCCTATTTCAGCCCAGGCCATCACAGGGAGACAGAGAACGAAGGCTATGAACACTGGGGATGAGGTAGGAGAAGGGGGAGAGGGGGAACCATATGGAGCTTTCCAGTGCACAAGAACTGAAAGACAAGCTGGGACGTGCACTAAGACCAGAAGAGGCCCCAGACCCATGCAGGGGAACCCCATCCTTGTGCAGGGGGTGGGTACCAGTGTTGAGTAGATAAATCATTTACTTACTAGTTCCAGGTGATAGATTCAGGTGGACTGAGGAAGGGGACTTGCATAGGGATGATGTTCCAAGGTGAGAAGCAGTTAGGCCCTAGACTATTACTGAGCAAAGGAACAAGTTCAGAAGCAAATAGTAGTTGTGACTCTGATGCTTGGCATGGAGCAGGGTCTTAGTTCTAGCCTCTAGTTCATTCCAAAACCTAAAGCGAAGAGCAAAGGAAGAATTCCAGACCAAAGATGAGCCTTACGTTCTGTCACTGAACCAGCAAAGCTAGCCACTAGTAGCTGAGCACAGCAGCAGTCTACTGAACTCCCACACGGGGGTAAGGCAACAAGGATGCTATGCAGACCCAAACCTAGAACAGGAAATTTTAGAGCTCAGATCAGGAGGACAGTGAGCAAATTTTGCCCCATATCATATCACTTTGGGAGCACTGAAAGCTTGCAGATCCCCAGCCTGAGCTGTCCCTGAGAGCCTGGAATGTCACAATACTCAATACTCCCAAGAAAATCAGCAGCAGGACCCAAGGGGACAGAGCTCACCTCAGCCATTCCTTCCAGAAGTGGACAGAGCCTGCCACTAACATAAAGTCTGAAGTAAGGAAGTAGACTGGAAGAATGAGCAAACCAAAAAAGAAGAGGTTACAGGTATGTTCAAGACACAAACCCAGAAGAGAATAACTCCAAGACATTGACAAACAAAGCTTCCAAGAAAAATACAGCCTGGACACAAGTTCAGCTAGAATTCTTAAAAGAGATGAAGCAAAACTGTAAAATGCATAAAATATCTGGGGATCAACCTCTCAAAGCATACAAAAGACTTTGTATAGAGTCAATTACAAAGCGCTCCTTAAAGAGTTAAAAAACAACCTAAATTGTTAGAGAAATAATGAACATTCATGGCTAGGCTGTGCAAATATAATAAAAATGACAATAATACCAAAATTAATTTACACTTTTTTTTTTGGCAACGCAGTTGGGTGAAGTGACTTGCCCAGAGTCACACAGCTAGTAAGTGTCAAGTGTCTGAGGCCAAATTTGAACTCAGGTCTTCCTGAATCCAGGGCCAGTGCTCTATCCACTGTGCCATATAGTTGCCCCTTAATTTACACTTTTAATGCTATAACAATAAAATTGCCAAAGGGATACTTTGCAGAGCTTGATAAAATAATAACAAAATTCATTTGAAAAAAAATGAAAGATCTAGAATATCAAGGGAAATGATGTAAAGAAGTAAGGAGGAATGGGTAATAGCACTTCTAGACCTCAAAATACATTACAAAGCAACAGTTATCAAAACTATCTGATATGGGTTAAAGAATAAAGAGATAGATCAATGAAACAGACTAGAACAGTGAGATTCAGAAACAATAGAACTCAATAACTCAGTGTTTGATAAAGTGGAAAACATGTCTCCTAGGGAAAAAATTCCCTATTTGATAAGAACTATCAGGAAACTGAAAACCAGTTTGGCAGAAATTAGGATCTTATCCCACACTCTGCATTTCATTCTAAATGGTTATGTGACCTTAATATTAAAGATCAAACTACAAAAAATTTGAAGAGAAACAGATTATATACCTCTCACAGCTACATGTGAGAAGTATTTTAAAATAAAAACTTATTTTAAAAAAGAAATCTGAAAAACTAAACAAGAGATAGAGGCAATTACAAAAGATAAAATAGATAACTCTTATTACTTTAAAGTGAAAAGCTTCCACACAGACAACATTAAAGAATCCAGGATAAGAGGGGAAGTGGTCAAATGGGAAAAAAAATCTTTGTATCAAATTTCTCTGATAATTTTGGTATCCAAGATATGTAAACAATTAACTAATAGTCATTCCTCCATAGATAAATGATCAAAGTATATGAACAAATAGTTCTGAAAAAAAATTGCAAAGTATTCACAATCATATGAAAAATGCCAATAATAAGAGAGATGCAAATCAAAACAAGTGTGAGACTTCACCTCTTACCGAGCAAATCGACAGAAATGACTAAAAATGGAAATAGTTAACATTAGAGATTGTGGGCAGACAGGTACACTAATGCATTGTTGGTGGAGTTTTGAAGTAGTACAACCATTTTGGAAAGCAATTTGGAATTAGGCAAATAAGGGACTAAAATATCCATATCCTTTGAACCAAAAACTCCACTATTGGACTTATACCCTAAGGAAGTCGCTGATAAGAAAAAAAATCCCCATAAATCCCCCAAAATATTTATAACAGCACTTTTTGTGATAGCTAAGAATTGCAAACAAAGTAGATGGCCATCGGTTGGGGATTGGCTAAACAAATTGGGGTACATGAATGTAATGGAATACTACTGTGCTGTAAGAAATTGTATATATGATGAATACAGAGAAGCATGGAAAGATCTATATGAACTGATACAGAGTGAAGTAAGCAGACAAGAAAGCAATATACACAGTAACTGTAACAATGTAAATGAAAAGAACAGACATACCAAAAAATCAAAAGTAAACAAAACAAAAGTATAAAGATCAAGTGGAACTCAAGTGAAAAGATATGAGAATACATCCCTAACCTACCCCTTCACAGGTGTGGGAAGTCCACAGGTGTTGTTACACACTGTACATATTTCAGATTGGGATGCACTAGTAGAAGTCTATACAGGGAGAAAGGGATGAGGAAAAGCAGGTGACACTCTCATCTGAACTGGCCAAAGGAGGGAAAAATACACATACACACACATCCATAGTAGGGTACAGAAATACACCTCACTCATCAGGGAACTAGGAGGGCAAGGGAAGAAGGGAAGAGTGGTGGGGAATAAGAGAGAGGGTATATTAAGGAAGGTATTAGAAGATTTAATGTCAACATATTAGAGCTTTTCTCCAAGCAGAAACAGTTTGTTGCTAACTTGGAGGGAAAGCTGATTGGTAACAGTGGAGCAGAAAAGGAGTTGGCAGCTTTCAGAGATCTGGTGTAACAGCACTGCATTTACTCATCTGGACCAGAACATTCCCAAACATCAGGATTGGTTTGACAAAAGTGATGGTGAAATTCAGAATCTGCTAAATGAAAAACTCGAACTCTACAGGGTTTACCAATAGGACAATTCATCTGTCTCCAAGAAGGCAGCATTTAACTCCATCAAAAGTAAACTCTAGGGGCAGCTAGGTGGTGCAGTGGATAGAGCACTGGCCCCAGAGTCAGGAAGACTTGAGTTCAAATCCAATCTCAGACACTGTTTCTCTGGGCAAGTCACTTAACCCCATTGCCTAGCCAAATAATAATAATAATTAAAAGTAAACTGCAAGTGAAGCTTAGAGATATACAGGATTCTTGGTTCAGTAAGAAAGCAGATGAAATTCAGTCTTACGCTGATAGCAAAAATCCAAAATGTTTTTTATGATATTCTGAAGGCTATTTACAGGCCAAAGACCTATGGTGCATCTCACCTACTCAGTGCTGATGGAGCCACATTGATTAGGGATAAGGACGTGATCCAGAGAGACGGGCTGAACACTTCCATAGTATTCTCAACAGACCGTCATTGATCACTGCTGAAGCCACTGACCATATACCTCAGGTTGAAGTTAATTCCTCTCCAGCCAAAAATCCCACTGAATTAGAGGTTTTAAATACTATTAGGCTCCTCTCATGTGGCAAAGCACCTGGTATTGATTCTATTCCAGCTGAGGTTTATAAGACTTGTACAAATGCTGACTGAAATGTTCTGGATTATATGGCAAGAGGAAATCATCCCCCCGGGAGTTCAAGGATGCCTCCATTGTCCATCTCTAGAAAGGTAAAGGAAATAGATTGTCCTGTGGACAATCACAGCGGGGTCTTTCAGTCATTGCTGGCAAGATTCTTGCCAGAATCCTCCTTAATAGACTCATTCTTCACCTGGAAGATTGTCATCTACCTGAGAGCCTGTGTGGCTTCGGAAAGGGCCAAGGAATTGTAAGTATGGCGTTTGCTGCATAGCAACTCCAGGAGAAATGCCAGGAGCAGAACAAAGGTCTGTGCACGATATTTGCCGATGTGACCAAGGCCTTTGATACTGTCAGTCGTGAGATTTGTGGAAAATTATGTCACAACTTGGTTGCCCAGAGAAGTTCATCAGTATGTACATCAATTTCATGACAGCATGCTTGCCTGGGTTCTGGGTAATGGACAATGCTCTTGCACTTTTGCCAATAGAATGAAGTAGGACCATGTACTTGCTCTCATGCTTTTTAGCATGATGTTTTCTTTTTTTAAAAATAATTTATTTTGATTAATCAACAATCACTTCCATATGCTTTTGAGTTTAAATTTTTTCTCCCCCTTTCTCCCCACCACGCTCCCCAAGATGACGCACAATCTGATATAGGCTGTACATATACATTCCTATTAACATATTTTCACATTAGTGATGTTGTAAGTGAGAATTAAAACCAATAGGAGGAACCACCAGAAAGAGGAAACAAAATTCAAACTCCATAGTTCTTTCTTTGGATGTGGATAGCATTTTCCATCACTAGGCCTCTGGAGATGTCTTAGATCTTTGTATTGCTGGGAAGGGTTAAGTTTATCAATACTAGTCCTCGCACAATATGGCTGTTATTTAGTACAACGTTCTCCTGGTTCTGCTCATTGCACTCAGCATCAGACCATACAAGTCTTTCCAGGTTTTTCTGAAGTCAGTCTGTTCATCATTTCTTATAGCACAATAGTATTCCGTTACATTCATATACCACAACTTGTTCAGCCATTCCCCAGTTGATGGGCATCCCCTCAATTTCCAATTCTTTGCCACCACAAAAAGAGCTGCTATAAATATTTTTGTACATGTGGGTCCTTTTCCCATTTGTATGATCTCTTTGGGATATACCCTAGAAGTGCTATTGCTGGATCAAAGGGTATGCACAATTTTTGTAGCCCTTTGGGCATAGCTCCAAATTGTTCTCCAAAATGGTTGGATCATTTCACAACTCCACCAACAATGTATTAGCATTCCAATCTTCCCACATCCTCTCCAACATTTATCATTTTCCCGTTTTGTCATGTTGGCCAATCTGATAGGTGTGATGTGGTACCTCAGAGTTGTTTTAATTTGCATTTCTCTAATCAATAGTGATTTAGAGCATTTTTTCATGCCTGTTCATATCCTTTGACCATTTATCAATTGGGGAATGACTTGTATGTTTATAAATTTGACTTAATTCTCTATATATTTTAGAAATGAGGCTCTTATTGGTTGTAAAAATTCTTTCCTAATTTTCTACCTTCCTTCCAATCTTAGTTGCATTGGCTTTGTGCAAAATCTTTTCAATTTTATGTAATCAAAGTTATCCATTTTGCTTTTCATAATGTTCTCTGTCTCCTGTTTGGTCATGAATTCTTCTGTTTTCCATAAATCTGAGAGGCAAACTATTCCTTGTTCTCCCAGTTTGCTTACAGTATCAGCCTTTATATCAAATCATGAATTCATTTTGACTTTATTTTGGTATATGGTGTGAGATTTTGATCAATAGCATGATGTTTTCATCGATGTTGTCAGGCACTTTCATCAAGGATGAAAGCAGCATCAAGGTCAACTACTGCAGTGAGGATAAATTATTTAACTTGAAAAAGCTATGAGCCAAGAGTAAAGTGGAAGGAGAGTTGGTGCATGATTTTTGTTGTTGTTGTTGTTTGTGTTTATAGATGATTGTGTATTCCATGCAGCCTCTGAAGATGGGCTGCAACAAAGTGTGGCTCAATTCTCTGCTGCTTATGCTAATTTTGGCCTAACAATTAACACCAAGAAAACACACGTTCTCCTCCAGCCAGTACTACATCACCCCTAAATGAAACCATTGGTTATAGCAAATGGAGACATTTTGAATACTGTGGATAACTTTATATACCTTGGCAGTATACTTTCCAGGGATGTACACATAGATAATTAGGTGGATTCCACACATTGCCAGAGCTAACTCAGTGTTTGGGAGGCTCCAAAGAAAAGTGTAGGAGAGAAGAGATATTAAACTACCTACTAAACTGAAGGTCTGCAGAGCCATTGTGCTGACCTCATTGTTGTATGCCTATGAAACCTGGACAGTCTACCAGCGCCATGCCAGGAAACTAAATCAATTCCATTTGAATTATCTTAGGTAAGATTCTGAAGATCACCTAGCAAAATAAGGTACTAGATGCTGAGGTCCTTTCTTGAGCTAAACTACCAAGCATTCAAACTCTACTACAGAGAGCATAACTCTTTATGGGCTGGCCACATTGTTCAAATGCCAGATGTACATTGCTTAAAAGATGATTTTATGGAGAACTCACATGTGGCAGGTACTCATGGCAGTCAGAAGAAGTAATACAAAAATACTATCCAGGTCTCTCTAAAGAACTTTGGAATCAATTGTGTGATGGTGGCGGGGGTGGGGAGCACCACTGGCCAAGGACCACCTAGCATAGGGTACCAGCATCAAAGAAGGCCCCGTGCTCTATGAGCAAGGCAGAATTGCAGTAGCTCAAAAGAAATGTGATGTGTGCAAATTTAGAGCCATCTGCACTTCAAACATTCCTATGGACTATTTGTGTCCAACTTTGGTAGAGTCTTCCAAACTTGTCCTGGCTGATCAGCCATAATCAGAAACATTGCACCTCAACTCCAACATAGTGATGTCTTTTTGGTCCTCTTTGAGAACAGAGCAATCAACCAAGTCTTAAGGAAAACAAACTCTAAGGATGCTTAATTTCAAAAAGCATCTTAAAATAAACGACAGAAAGGATAAGAACCCATTATCAGGCTCTAGGTGAGGGAAAGATAAGAAGAGTTGAGGAACAGAAGCAGATTACACCAAACCTAGAACATTATTGGTAAGCATATTCTTTGTCTCTCACCCTTCTCTTCTTTATAAATAGAGGGCAGGAAACAAAGAAAAGAAAAAGTATAAGAGAACAGGATGGAGAGAAACACACAATTAATAATCATAGCTTTGAATGTGAATGAGATTAACTCACCCATAAAATGGAAGAGGATAGCAGACTGTGTTAAAAACCAGAATCCAACAACATGTTGTTTATAAGAAATACACTTGAAGCAGAAGGATGTACACAGAGCTAAAATAAGCATCTGGAGCAAAATCTACCATGCTTCAGCTGAAGTGAAAAAAAAAAGCAGGGGTAGCAACCATGATTTCAGTCAAAGTAACAGCAATAAGAAACCTAATTAAAAGAAACAGGGAAACTACATTTTGCTGAAAGGTATCATAGACAATGAATTAATATCAATATTAAACATATATGTACTAAATAGCATAGCATTTACTTAAAAGAAAAAGTTAAATGAGTTACAGGGAGGAATACTACAAACTATAAATAGCAGAGAATCTTAATTTGTCCCTTCTAAAAAATAAACAACAAAGAAATGAGGATCTAAATAGATTTTAGAAAGAAGTTAGATATGCTAGACCTCATGGAAAAGAGTGTGTGTGTGTGTGTGTGTGTGTGTGTGTATGTGTGCGTGTATACAAAATATATATTATACATAACACATTTCTCTTCTGCACATGGCAGCTTCACAAAAATTGACCACATATTAGAGCATAAAAGCCTCATAAATAACTGCAGAAAGACAGAAATATTAAATGCATCTTTTGTGGACCACAATGGAATAAAAATTATATTCAATAAAGAGTACTTAAATGAACAAATTAAAATCTAATTGGAGGGCAGCTAGGTGGCACAGTGGATAGAGCACTGGCACTGGATTCAGGAGGACCTGAGTTCAAATGCGGCCTCAGAAACATAACACTTACTAGCTGTGTGACCCTGGGCAAGTCACTTAACCCCATTGCCTAGCCCCCCCCAAAAAAATTGTAATTGGAGACTAAATTATTCAATCCTAAAGTTGATGTTTGTCCTTCATTCTCGAAGAGGACCATGACATCAGGAAGGTGATGCCTTGATTTGCAAGTGAACTGGATTTAAGTGAGGCAGGGCTCTACAAGGTCATCAGCCTCACTTTCTCCTCTGGAGCCATCTGAGTCCAGTGGCAAAATATAGATCAAGACGACTGGAGATGGCCCCCAATCCTAAAGAATTGGGGAGTCAAAGAACAAGTCATAGAAACAATAAATAATTTCACTAGACATTATTACAACAATGAGACAATAAACCAAAATTTTTAGGATGCAGCCAAAGAAGTCCTCAGGGGAAATTTTATATCTCTAAACTCTTTTATCAATAAAAGAGATAAAGAAAAGACCAGCAAATTGGACGGGTAACTACAAAACCTAGAAAACCAACAAAATAAAAAGCCCCAGTTAAACACCAAAATAGAAATTCTGAAAGTTAAAGGAGAGATTAACAAAATCAAAAGTAAAATTACCATTGAATTAATAAATTAGCATCTGACTTTTGAAAATAAAACAAACTATTAGCTAACTTGATTTTTTAAAAGAAGAAAATTAAATTACCAGTATCAAAAATGGGGGGGGGGAGTGAATTCATAGCCAGTGGAGAAGAAATAAAAGAAATTATTAGAAACTCCTTTACCCAATTATAATGCAATAAAGCTGACAATCTAAATGAAATAGATGAATATAAAATATGAAGTGCCCAGATTAACAAAACAAGAAATAGATAACTTAAGTAATTCAACCTGAAAAAAATAAGAATTTGAATAAACCATAAACTCTTGCAGTTGAACTCCCGAAGAAAAAGACCCCAGGACCAGATGGTTTTACAAGTAAATTCTATCAAACATCTAAAGAACAATTAATTCTAATAATTACATAAACAAAAAAAAAATAGGAAAAGAAGTCCAAAAGAGTGCTGCTGAATGGAAAATGCAGAGATAGTTGTCCTGGATCCCCTCCTTCAGTGAAAGTTTTGGGAGGAGCTCTCTACTTCACCCTTAAATCAAAGGGATGCCAGGGGTAGAGGGGATTGATGAGATACAATCAATCAATCAATCAATCAGCGGGAAGGAAGGGGACCTCAAAAGTACCAGATCTCAAACTATAATACAGAGTAGTCATTAAAACTATTTGGTACTGGTTGAGAAATAGAGAGATTGATCAGTGGAATATACGAAGTATACAATATATAGTAGTAAGTAAGCACAGTAGCCTAGTGTTTGATAAACCCAAAGATCCCAGCTATTGGGGCAACAACTCACTGCTTGACAAAAACTGTTGGGGAAAAACTGGAAAGTAGTCTGACAGAAAATGGTTTAGACCAAAATCTCACACCATATACCAAGATAAGCTAAAAATGGGTACATAGCTTAGATATAAAGGAAAACATCATAAACAAATTACAGAAGCAAGGAAGAAATGACCCTTCAGATCTATGGTTAGGGGAAGTGTTCATGACCAAACAAAAGATAGTCAATGGTATGATATGATTACCATGTGCCAGGTACTGTGCTAAGTGCTGAGATACAAAGAGAGGCTGAAGACAGTCTCTGCCCTCAAAGAGCTCACAGTTGAATGAGAGAGACAGCATGCAAATAATTATGTACACGCTATGTGCAGGATAAATTTGAAATTATCAACAGAGGGAAAGTACTAGAATTAAAGTAGATCGGGCAAAGCTTCCTGTAGAGGGTAGGATTTTAACCAGAAGTTAAAGCAAGCCAGAGGAGTCAAAAGATGATGAAGGATGAAGGAGAGCTTTCCAGACATGGGGGACAGCTAATGAAAAAGCTCCGAGTCAAGTGGAGTGTCTTGTGTGGGGAACAGCGAGGATCACAGAGGACAACATGTGTGATTGGGTGGGGGGGAGGCAAAGCGTAAGAAGACTTACACTTTATGGTAATTGTGGACAACAGGGGTGGGCAGGTTACGAAGCACTTTTAACCCAAACAGAGGATTGTATATTTGATTCTCAAGGTAATAGGGATCCACCAGACTTCACTGAGTGGGGTAGGAAGGAAGGACAGTCAAAATATGTGCTTTAGGAAGATCATTTTGATAGCTGAATGGAGGATGGACCAGAGAAGGGAGAGACTTTTGGTGGGGAGATCAACTACAGACTATTGCAAGTCTAGAGGGCTGTATCAAAGAAGAGAAGGGAGCACATAGGAGAGATGCTACAAATGTAAAAATGGTAGGACTTGACAAGATATTGTGAAGGTGGACATGAAAGGGCAGTTTGGAGATGGGAATAGGAGGAATGAGTGCAAGTAGGGAGTTAAGAATGACACCATGGTTAAACTGAGGTTGCAAGCTGGGTAAGATGGGGTAGATTACTCAATAGTAATATGGTGGGAAGAGGTGAAAGTTTGGGGGGAAAGAGAACAAGTTCTATTTTGGATATAATGAGTTTGATAAACCTAAGAAACAACTACTATGAGATGTCCAAAAAGCAGTCAGTGATGTCAAGACCGCTCAGGAGAGAAAAGGGATGAATATGAAGATTTGGAAATCATCTGCCTAAAGATAACTGAACTCACGAAAGCTGAGATGACCAAATGAAAGTTCTTAACCCTTTTTGTGCCATGAGATTCCCTTTCAGAAGTTTTTTAAACATATACAATACATAGGATTATCAAGGAAACCAATTCTATTGAAATGGCAACAAAATTGTTTCATGAAGAAAAAGTTCACAAACTGACAGTCACTTGAGATTATCCACAGTTGGTGCATCAAAGGGTCAGGCAGGCGAAACTGGAGACAGCAATGCCCTGGAAACCTAGAGTATCCAGATGTTCAACAATGGCCATTGCTGTAGAGGTCAAGGATGGGAACTGATGAGATCTGGCAATTAAATAATTGATTTGGAGAGTTGGAGCAAGCTAGAAAACACTTGTTTAGCAGGGTAGAGAAGTGAAAGCACCTAGATGGCTTTTTCAAGCTTAGCCAAGAAGAGTGATACAGGATTTAAGATAGGAGGTTCAAATACAAGGGTTTTTTAAGGATGGAGGAGACAAAGATGTAAAGAACTTAGAGGTAAAATTTGAACCCAGGTCCACTGCCCTTACGAGTTGAATATATGGAGTTTGAAATGTGTTGCACATTTAGGTGCAAATGTGGGTTAGAGGTTAGGGGAAGAGATGAGGTTTGTTTATATAAAAAAATCACAGGAGCTCATGAGATCACTGAAAATACAGGTCCCAAGACAGGGCCCATTGGTACACTCATACTTAAGTTGACATATCTAAGTTGGACAGATGGGCAAAGAACCACAATGTAGTATCATAACAATCAGAAGAGGCTGGGACATTTCAACAAGTTGCAGAGATCACGTGTTGAGAAAAAGTTCACTGGATTTAACAACAGAAAGCATTAATAGTGGGTGGCAGTGGGGAGATAGCCTTATTACAAGGGAATGTGAAATGAAGGAGAAACGGAAGCAATGTAAAGAATGCTTTCTCTAAGTCTGGATATGAAAAAGTTATATGACATAGGGCAATAGCTTGGGAATAATTAAGTTCAAGGATGGGAAAGGCCTGTTTATATTTCTAAGCATCTAGAAAGCCATTAGAATGAGGTTAACATAAGGTAGAAAGGAGGCTAATCCAACAGCCAAGGACAGGGCCTACATGTTCAACAAGTGGGCATTGATGGTGGTTAAAGCCATTGAAACCTTAACCCACACAGGCTTGCAATTCGTTTGTGTCAGGGTATCAGAAATGGTTTTCTTTCCCCCCCAACAGCACTAACTGGTGATACTTTGAGGCTGAGCTATCTTTGTTTCTAGAAGAGCACCACACATCTACAACATCCCTTACTCATCATTCAACAATAAAGATGGTTAAAATCATGCCCTCAAATTTCACAGAAACACCTTTTCCAACATCTTGGAAGCCAATTTTATCCCCTGCCCTCCCCAGTACTCCCTTTAAAAAAACAAAATAAACAAAAAAAGATCCCAATTGAACAAATTCCTATCTTATTTCAAACAACAGGCAGCACAACAAAATTCTGGAAAAAGAAAACAGCTTTAAATTGGCTGATAAGCTGAGGTTGTAGATTATCTTTTCCATACTAGAGAAGCCCTCAAAATCAACAAAATTAGTACAAAATATATTTGACACGAGGGGAAATGTTAAAACCACCAAGGCAAAGTTCTTCTAGTTGTAATCATTTTTATTCTGATTTGAGAGCAATAGAAGGGCAGATTAATACCTATCTTTCAAAGTTAAGAGACCTACCATTTTGGTTTCTAGGCCTAGGGTACTACTTTATTTCAAATAAACTTCTTTTGAATGTGTAAGGACAGTCTTAATCATCTTAAACCAGCAATAAAAAAGTAAAATATAAATTTTTATTTAGAATTAAAGCAAATACTTCAGTATCACAAACACAATATTAAACTTCAAGAAATATACTGCTAATTTGGAGTGAGCATTTATTTGCACAATCACAACATGCGGACAAATCCAGAAAAGATGATAAAGTCTGAAATTTTCAACATCCCACCACTAGAGCAGTTGGTCACAATATTTCGTACAAAGCACAACATTAAATGCACTGTAACTGATGTTGACAAAATTTCCACAGACTCATCTTTACAGACAACAAGAAAGCTCTAAAGATGCAAAACATTGCAATCTAGTCTTCTTCCGAAGAGTCTCTCTCAAATGTGTAGGCCATGAAGCAAGCATCTGGTCTCTTGGGGACAAGGGGATGCCCTGGTCTCACAATCTCAAAGCCCAAAAAGCTGAAAGTACGGAGCAATGCAGCTGTGAAGGTAGGAATAGAAACAAAGTTAATAATTCATGAGTAAGCTTCCTTAAAAACATTACATGACAACTCAGTAGAGTCAGGGGACTGGTTTCTAGGCCTGGTACAGTGACCTTCAGTTCTCTTGTCTTTTATAAAAGGCCTAAGGGAAAATGATTCATCTAACATTAATGTTAGTATCAGCACTTTTCCAAGGAAAGGAGCTGTGGCACAGTGGCCTGAGAAATGAAGTAGATACTAGACTTGGGTTTTAGTTTCACTAACTGGCTATATAGCACTGGACAAGTCACTCCTTTCTGGCTAGGGACTTCACAGAATCTCAGAGTTGGAAAGTATCTCAGGTCACCTTGTCCAAAAAACACCTAAAAAAGCATCTCTTCTACAACATATTGACAAGTAGTTACCAAATCTAAGTTGCCAACTGGTAGGGAAGGACGACCCATTCCATTTTCTATCATTTGGATCGTCAGCCCATTCTTCTTGACAGCAAGGCTAATAAAGGTGCCTCTTTTCAACTTCTATCCCTTCCAGCTGTACCCTGTGGTTCAGAGACAAAGTCTAATCCCTCTCGCATAAAAACCCATTTTAAGACTTTAAGACAGCCATCTTGTCCTTCCTGAATGATCTGTCTTCCAGAAATATCTCCAGTTTTGTCACTGTAAAGTTAAAATGGGGTTATACTTGCCACCTACCTCTATCATCTCTATTCTTGTGGAAGCAAATAAAGACGTGATCAACATGAAGCTGTTCTTCTGCAAACTCAAGAAGAACTGCAAAACTAAAATAACAAGGTGTTAAAACAAAATTTACTTTTTCTTCTCGACATTAGCCACATATTCTTTACCAAAATATTGCCACTTATTTATTGCCACTGTATATATGTATGTCTGTATGGGCATGTTTTTGTATGTAATTCACTCATTTCAGTTGTGTGAACTCTGTGACCACAGTTGGGGTTTTCTTAGCAAAAATACAAGAGTGGTTTGCCATTTCCTTCTCCAGCTCATCTTCCAGATGAGGAAACTGAGGCAAATAGGGTGAACTGACTTGCTGAGGGTCACACAGCTACTCAGTATCTGAGGCCAGATTTGAACTCAGGAAGTTAAGTCTTCCTGATTCGAGGTCCAGCATTCTATCCACTGTACCTCCTAGCTGCCTCACATTATGTATACACCTACATTCTTCATTTAGCACCTACCGATGTTGGTACCAGGGAGATTACAAAAGTAAGAGAAACACGGTCTCTCACCTTGATGAACCTGTAGTCAAGTCGTCTTAGGGGAGTGTGTAATGGGAATAAATCTTTTACAAGTATACTAGAGTTAACAGAAAATTTCATTTTCAACAGTCAGCAAGCCCATCAACAATTTGCCTTGTCCAGAACTTAAATTTGTTAGGAAGAACACATCATCTTTCATGAGATACTAACCACAGTTAATCTTAACCTTTCCTCAAGTTAAGGATACAAGGGCATCATATTCACTAAGCTTCTAAAGTAACCAAGTCACATGAGGCTAAGGGAAAAAAAAAAGCAAACTCCTAATGTGACCAGACCTAATTTCATTACCAAAGAATATCTAATAACAAAAAAAATATGGCAGGAAAATGAATAAATTGTAAGTGAAGTCCCCTAGATAAGGCTCTTAACATACACAAACAACCCAATGAACTAATGCTAAAGTGAATGTTGGACAGCCAACCTTCCCCCAAGTCCTAGAGTTCGGAAGTAGAAAATACCTTGGGCAATAAATAAAATAAATACCTATCTTTGCTCCCTTCAGGTAGAGCACCACCTGGAATTTCAATGTAGAGGCTGTTGTTGTTCAGCACTGCTCTCCAATTAACGTGTTTGGCATCTGTAAGCCTGGACTGGACATTCAGAATTCTTGTCCTGCTATTAGACGTTAGTTCCTCTGTTACAGTCAGCCGATTATCCTGTTGACAGAGTAGCATTAGGAAGTTTTTTCCCCCAAGTCATCAGAAATATAATTTTTATCTTCTACTAACTGATCAGCACAGAAAAATACTTCCTGACTATTGGACAGACTAGGAAATCAAGATGTACATTAGATTTTGTACTAAATGGAAATGATTCAACAAACATTGTTGGTTCAGTCACGTCCAACTCTTCATGACCCCATTTGGAGTCTTCTTGGAAAAGATACTGGAGTGGTTTGCCATGTCTTTCTCCAGCACATTTTACAGATGATGAAACTGAGGCAAACTGGGTGAAGTGACTTGCCCAGGGTCACGAAGCTAGTTAACGTCTGAGGCCAGATTTGAACTCAGGAAAATGAGTCTTCTTGACTCTGGCCCAGCACTCTATCGAATGTACCACCTAAGCACCTACTGTCTACAGAAACAAAGAGGCCTTTTCTAAAGGAATTTCCATCATATGGGGCAATAAAACACATAAATATATAGATTAAAAATTAATAAATTTCGAGAAGCAGAGAACATCAATAAACAAGGGAAGGAAAGTTTCTGGAGGCCAACACCCATGCTCATGCTCAGTCTTAAGGAAAAAAAGATTCTGAGAAGTGGAGCAGTAAAGTGAATTCCAAACAACGTGAGAGGTCTTGAGAATGCATGGAGTTGGGAGATGAAATGCTGAGTTCAGGGAAGAAAACTGCTAGAGTATTCGAAGGGGAATTAAGTAAGTCATGCTAAGGAGATTATATCTGATCTTAGAGGTAATAGAGAAACATAGAAGGTTGGTTTGTTTACATCAGGAACGGAGACACGATCAGAGCTGTGCCTTAGGCCTATTATTTTGGTGGTTATTTGGAGCATGGATTGGAGAGTAAAGATCAGCGAGACCAATTAAAAGGCCACACAAATACTTCAAGAGATACGCTATAAGAGCCTGAATTAGGATTAAGACCTGTGAGTAGAGAGAAGAGAACAAGATACAAGAGATATGTCAAGACATGATGACTCACTAAATATGGGGAAGTGAAAGATGGAAAGTTAAAAACACAGTATGCATACTTACAGAATAAAATAAATTAGCTGAAAGATTGTGATCCCTCTGACTATTCCCTCGCCCACCTGGGATCTTCAGGGGTGGGTGAGGGACATCAGGAGCACCACTGAGGCCCTGGACCCAGGTTACTACAGCAATTGAAGGAGACCCTGGAACTGAGGAAAAACCAAATGGGTTAACAAAAGTTTTTACAGGTAAGCAAGCCATAAAATGGGTCTCTCACATCATCTCTAGAATCACTGTGCAAGATTTAAAAAAAAAAACCTTAAACTGCACCCGAAATTCACCTAGTAAGCGAAGGCTGTACTCTTTGATCCACCAATTGTGGTTGCCTCATTGTTCCTTGAACAAGACACTCCTTCAACCAAATGGGGAATCTTCACTCATTGTCCCCCATGCTCAGGATGCTCTTCTTCCTATCTCTGCCTTCCTTCAAAACTCGGCTAAAGTTCCACCTTCTCCAGGAAGTCTTTCCCAATTTCTCTCAATTCTCATGTCTTCCTTCTGTAGATTATTTCCTATTTATCTTGCATAACTTGTTTGTACAGAGTCCTTTGTTGTCTCCCACATTAGACTGTAAGCTCCTTGAGGACAGGAACTGTCTTTTGCCCTTTTTTGTATCCTTTAGCAGTGTCTAATAGAGTGAGCGCTTAATAAATATTTATTGACTGATAATAATAAAAAAGCATAGATTTGAAGTTAAACAATTAATTTGAATTCTGACTCTGCTACACGGGCAAGTCACAAATCCTTTAGCACCAAGTTTCCTCATCTCTAAGGTCCACTGCTACCCTAACTTCCATGAAAATAACAGTCTAGCTTCTACTTATAAAGCTTCTTCAGAACATGCCTATTTAAAAGCCTAGATTATTAAATGCATTAAATTTCACTGAACAAGCAGGGCCTCTTCCTTCAAAGGTCTGAGGGAGTATTTTGATTTTACTGATTCCATCACCATATCAAAGCACCAGTGTTATCAGGGCCTTTTTCATGAATAAGATCCATGGTAAAGTCTCCCTAACCTTTGTGTTAATCACACTAGTCTATGAGCTATACCTGAGAATAGAGGTGTTTAAATTGGATTGCAAAATCAACATCTATTTCCAAGCAAGAAAACAGCTCCGACCTGCCAAAGTTATCTCCTGTAATTAAATTAAACAGTTATCTCATTTTATGACTTGACAGGCAATGCTTAGTCATAAGCCAAAACAGCTTCATCATAATTTTGACTCCTCAGTCTGTGGCTATATTTCCAGTGAATTCAGGCTTTTAAAATAAGTTAACAAGCTCCCCACCAGGCAGGACTAATGTTCAATTCCCATTTCTAATTTCAGTCACTTAATTTCCCCTTTTCGAGGGCTTTACACTTAACATTAATATGCAGTATCTTTTTTTTTCACAAGGATAAAAAAATACTGCCTCTTTTGCACAGAAATAAAAATTGATCCATGGAACCATCACAAAAATGTCAGTCCTAGGAGTTTTCTAAGTACCCAGTCAACAATGGCTGAGAAGCTCTTGGATGCAACACTAGAGATACGTAATTCTAATTCTGTTAAATAATTAAATATCCTTTCGATAAATTCTTATATCATTTTTGCCTCTATTCCCTCACCCCAAGTATAAAATCTTACTAGAGATTTCAAATCAACATTGTGGATGCAGAGCATAAGCTCTACACAAGAATAAGCTTCTCCCACAGCTTGCTTTAACATAAACAGTTTTAGATCACGCTGAGAACCGAAGGAAGAACGGGCAACCTAGCCCCTCCCTATGCACCATCTTTCACCCTGCAAAGCTCACTCTTTGGTTGCGTCATCTCAGCAGATGCAGCAATAGAGGCCCGTAGGGAGATTTTCACAATTGCCGTCTGTGAGTGCCAGCAGCCATTTGCAAATCAGTATAAATATGTACCAAGTAATCCACCATTTTGCACTGTACACAATTTTTTTTTGGGGGGGAGGCAGGGAACAACATAAACCTCTCCTGCAAAATACAGGGAATTTAGTCTAAATATTAAGCCGATGGTTTTTTCATAACTCTAACACTGCTCTAAGCGTTTTCAGAATTACGAAAATGATCAATAAATAGGACCATTTGAGTATTTAAATGCTTATTTATAATAAATTATCTTAGTAAAAATTTCTTTTCCTATAGTTCAATTTCGGTGGTAAGCCAAATCCTGTTCCATTAGTTTTCAGATTTGTTTTTATTCTACTCCACCTTGATTTCGGCTTTCTACTTCAACCAAGGAGTATTAGGCTCCCAGGCTGCATTCCACGGGTTGAGCTCCTTCCTCTCGTAACCCTAATTGGCTGTGTAACACCGAGAAAACGGCAGATTCACAGATCTGGCTCACAGGCCTCCACAACAGACTCAAGTCAGGATCCTGGATTTCCCAGCGCAGAATTCGAGGGATGGACCAGATGACCTCTAGGGCGTCCCCAGCAGCGCTGGTATTTTCTGATCTAAGAACGTAACCACAGCTTAAATTCAGCTGGGCCCACTAAAGATACTAACAACAACTCTCTTAAGACAAACTCGCCCCGTCCTTCAAAGTAAGGAGAAGTCAAAAGAATTCTCAAAAATGCCTATTATTACATCAACAAAAGAGGAAAAGGGGGGGAAGGGGGAGAAGACAGGTGTTATTCCGGGCTTAATAGAGGTGACTTTCCAAAGGCCTTCCGATAATTCATTGAAAACTCGGGACCTCATCGCCGAGAGTTAAAAAAAAAAAAAGAAAAAAAGAAAAAAAAAGAACTCCCCGGCGGTTCCGCTCGTTTCCTCATTTCCAGGCTGTTCCCAGGCCCACAGTGGGGGAAGGGACTTGCCCAAGGTCACACGGCAGGGGTACGGCCTTCCCGGCTCTTTCCACCGTACTATCATCCTCCAGAAGGGGAGAGGGGTCGCACCCAGACCCCATCCTGATTTCTATTGTGCTCCTCGGGGCCCCGGGGGCATTCCCAGGGGAGGAGGGCCCACAGCTAGTGCTCGGCTAGGTCCCACCAAGGGCAGCCGGGGGGGGGGGAGGCCTCCAGTGCGCACGCGTGCCGAAGCCTCCCTCGAGACTTTATTTACGCCGGGGCACTTCGGGCGTGAGATTGATTACTCTGAGGGGAAGGGCCGCCACCCCCACGAGGGGCGGGGGCTGGACGGAGGCGACCAAACCGCGGCCGGCCCCCTCGTCCGCCCCCGAGCCCCGCCCCCCGCGGGGGCCGTCAACAGCCGGGGCTCAGGCCGCTCCCCCCTCCCTCCTCCCTCCCTCGTCTCCTCCGGCCCAGGGCCTCGGGCCTGGCTGGCCGAGGGCGGAGACAAAGCGCGGCCGGGTGCGGTGCCGGGACAGGCCCCGAGGCCCCGGCGCCGCTTCGGGAAAATTCTCTCGGGGCGGAGGGAAGCCGGGGGGGGGGGATGCGGCGGGTGGACGTGGGGACGTCCCTCCCTCCTCCGCATTTACCTCTCGCTGCTGCGGCTGCCGCTGCTGTGGAGGCTGAGGACTGGCATGGCGCGGCTGACGTGGACGGTGGTGCTGGGTTTATCCCCCTCTTTCTCTCGGGCGAAGCAGTGGCTGTTGAGGATCCGCTGCAGGGAGGATTTCACCATCCGGCCGCTGGGGGTCCGAAACCAGGAAACCTCCGCTGCACCTCTCCGGGCCGCCGCTGCTGCTCGCCGTTCGCAAAATGGCGCCGCCGCCGCCTCCCGTCTTTTATAGGCTCTCGCAGCGCCCGGGGGGCCACGCCCACGCCGCGGGGAACGGGGAGGGGAGGGGGAGGGGAAGGGAGGGGGCGGGGGCCGGGGCGCGCGCCTCCGACTGGAGAGTGCGCCGAGACGGCGTGGGGGGAAGGCAGGAGGGGGAGGGAAGGTAAACACGTAACTGCCCTCCGCACCCTATTGGCGGAAGGCGAGGCGAGAAGGGGGTGGGGAGAGCCGGGGTGGCGATTGGTTGGATTCCGTCGTTCCTTTGCCCCGCCTTCTACCCTGCGCGAGCTGGCGCGCACCCTGCGGGGAGGCGAGTCTGAGAACCGGCAAGGAGGGAGGGCCGGGCCGTTGCGGACGCGTCGCGCGCTCTCGAGCGCGAACCTCCTTCCGCCCCTCCCCCTCTCCCGTGAGGGAGGCTGGTGAGTGCGCGCGCCGCCGCGGGCCTCGGCAGTTATGCGGGTGGGGGGGAGGGGAAGAGACAGGCCTTTGGGTGGTCGCCGCCCAGTCCGGAGGCCTCCGAACCCCTTTCACCTTGTGGCGGGCCCTTTCCTCTCCGAGCCTCAGTTTCCCCCTCCGTAAAGAATTGCCTTTGCATCTGGCTATCACCTAGCACAGTAGTGGGAAAAGCGCTTTGAAAAGTTAAAGCGCTGTAGAGAAGGGCTTTAGGGGCCCGAGGGAGCAACCCCTTTATTTTACAAATGGGGAAACTGAGGCCTCGACCAGGGAAAAATTACTTGCCCTAGACCTTGCAGAGTTGTTGTAGGTGGAATGTAAGCGCCTAGAGGGCAGGGACAGTTTTTTCTTGCTTGTCTTGGCAGTGACAGCGCTTAGCTCCCCTTTGGGCCGGGGTGCTTCTTTGTGGCCACATCTGTGATTTCGTCTGGTGGAGGGGACTCCCGGTGTGTTTAGGCCTTCCACCATTGCGCATGGGCAGCTCATCTGTAACTTGGATGGAGTTGTTTGGGGGACACTTGAGAGGCAGGGACCAGCCCTGGGTCACACTGCACCGAAGTGCCCGAGGCAGCACTTGAACTCAGGTCTTTGGGACTAGGAAGCGGATCCCTCTAGTGTTACTTAGGATAGGGGCTGGGACTGGACCTGGGATTTCCTTAGTATCAGGAACTCCCTGGGGAGGAAACTCCCCTTCCTGTTTCAGGTTACCACCTTCTCTGCAATTTAAGTCTTAGAAAATTTACCTGAGGGCCTGAGAACTTAAGTGGTTTGACCCCAGGCAGCTAGTTAAACTCTAGAGGCTAGACTCAACCCCCTGACCAAGATCCTCTTGCATGCCCTCACCTCATGTGCATGTGTGCATGTACATGTTCACATATGTATATATGTGCATAGCATGTATACACGTGTGTATGTCTCGTAGGGGATAGGTTTATAATTGAGCAGTCTGCACTTTGGCTTGATAAAAAGCAGATTTGTGAGACAGGCAGCAGAGTATAGTGAGAAGAGTTAAGAGAAACCTGGGTGTGAATCCTCCCCTCTGATACTTAACCCAGAACCAAGAACTGTAGGACTCTGAAATACAGTTTCCCCAACTGTAAAATGGTGATACATCTGTCAGATGTGAAGCTCAAACCCTGTGCAAAGGTCAAGTACCTGGAAAGGAGATGATTCTCTGGGTGGAGTTCTCTGTGGAGAATTTCTGGAAAGGCAGGCCCAAGGGGAGGAGGGGCTGGGATCTGTATCAGTGGAGGGGTGGTACACGCCTAGGACCTCAGGGGTTCATGAAGGCATCTGGAGGTACCTGTGTCTTCCTAGGCATAAAGAGGCGTTAAGGTCTAATATTAAGAGCACCAAATTCTGCCATAAAGGATTTGAAAGCTGGCATGAGTGTGGCATGAGAAAACGGGTGTTTCTATACCGCTTTAAATTTGATCTCATTTGGTCCTCACAACAACCCTAGGAAGTAGGTGCTATTATCATCTCCATTTTGCAGATGAGGAAACTGAGGCAGGGGGGTCTCACAACCAAAGGTCCAAGACAGGAATTGAACTCGGGCCTTCCTGACCCCAATTCTAACACTATGTCTGCTGTGCTACCCATTTGCCTAAGTATTTGTTCTGTGGGTGACTGTGGGCAAACTACTTAACCTCTCTGGGCCTCAGGTCCTTTATGTTTAAAATGAGGAAGAAAAGTGGTGCTGGGTGTGGACCAGATGCTTCTTAAAGGTGTTTCTAGTTCAGAGTCCCATGAAAAATATGTCAATGCTCACTGGCTACTGAATCAAGTTCAAAGCCCTCAGCCTGATACTAGTTTCCACCACAGGCCTCAATCCATTTTTTGCACTCCAACCAAGCAGAGTCCTTGCTGGTCTCTAACCAAATTCTAGATTTTCCTTTGCTGGCACTAATGGCCAGGTTCTCTGAGGAGAAAGGCCTGGTGATAAGGAAGGCACAGGCCATTACCTCAAGGGGCCTACAGACTGGCACGAGCCTTCTGATCCGTTCAGGGACTCAAGAGTTCAGTCAACGGGCAGCTAGGTGGCGTAGTGGATAGAGCACCTGCCCTGAAGTCAGGAGGACCTGAGTTCAAATGCAGACTCAGATCAAACACTTGACACTTCCCAGCTGTGTGACCCTGGGCAAGTCACTTAACCCCAATTGCCTAAAAGTGAAAAAAAAAAAAGAATTCAGTCAAACTGGCCTTTCTCTCGTGCCTTATCTATATTATTTATGTTTCCTCATATTTCTGGCCTTTGCACAGGCTAGGCCCAGGGACAGGGTGACTACGCCTGGGATGTTGTCTGTACTCACTTTTGCTTCTGAGCATCCTGTTTCTTCCAGAAGCTCACCTTCGCTGCTGCAGCACATAGCAAGGGCTTAGTAAATGAAAGCCAAGGCTGTCTTCTGTTTCTTTGTATGCTCCGTGGCGAGCATCTTGCTTACAGTAGGTGATAGTAAATGCTGCTTCCAGTGATGGAACAGCCTATCAACATCAAAGGGGAAAAGAGACCTTTTCCTGAAAGGAACTGACCTCCCAAAGGAAGATCAGAGTTCATTGCTATTGAATAATGGCATTTTTAGAGGATCTTATGGCAATCGTCTTGGAAAATAGTTAGTACAGATAGTTTACCAATGAGGAAACTGAGCCTCAGGTGAAGTGGCTTGCTCAGTGTAACAGAAATTAGAAGTCAAGCCCGGGTTCTCTGTCTCCAAACCCCATGTGCATTCCCTGCACTGCAGCTGTCTCTCTAAATATCCCAGTATTTTTGTCCCAACAAACCCTTGCATCTCAAAAGCACTCACACAAGAATAAACTAAAACGCTCTTCCTATGGAGTTCTGTTGCTTCCCATTGGCAAGAGTTGCTCTCTCATAGCTAGCTCTGCTATTATATCGTGTTATATATTCAGGGCAACGAGGTGGTACAGTAGAGAGAAAATGGGCCAGGAATCAGGAAGACCCGAGTTCAAATCCAGCCTCAGACACTTACTAGCTGTGTGAGCCTAGACAGGTCACTTCACCCTGTTTGCCTCAGTTTCCTCATCTGTAAAATGAGCTGGAGAAGGAAGTGGCCAACCCCTCCAGCATCTTTGCTAAGGAAATCCCGAATGGAGTCATGAAGAGGTGGACATGACTAAAACAGCTGAACAACAAGAAGATATATTTAGAATTGAAAGGGGCCCTTAGAAGCCATCTAGTCCAGTCCCTGCATTTTTACCTCGAGGAAACTGAGACCCAGAGAGGGAAGTAACTTGCCCATGGTCATGCAGAGAGCCCCAGCAAAGCTAGAATTTGAACATACATGGGCCAATTCTGCTGCCTGGACCTCAGTTTTTGTTGTTGTTCACTTGGTTCAGTCTGTAAGTGTCAGAGGCTGGATTTGAACTTGGGAAGGTGAGTCTTACTAACTTCCTAACTTCAGGCCCTGCTCGAAAATGAGGAGGTTGAACTGAGTGATCTCAAGGACCCTCCCAGCTCTAAACCTCTCCTTAGAACTGGAAGGGTGTCATTCTTTATTGGATGGGCTGTGTCCAGGAGTTAGTAATGCAGCCTTTGATTTTAAGTAATTGTAGGAGAGAAAAAAATTAAGTAGCTACTTGGTGAAAAATAGTGGTGCTAAGGCCAGGGCTGGCTCTGTGTGAAGAAACTCCAGGCTGTGTGCCATGAGGGGAATCAGGAAAATTCTTGTGCAAGGAGCCAGGAGAGCGGCTCCTGGTGCTTTGAAGAGCACTCAACCCAAAAAATCAGACATTAAAGGAAAAGGTTCCTCGTACCTTGTCGGAAAGAAATTCCTAAAGAGACTTGGGTGGTGGCTCTGACCTCCCCAGTGCTGCTTTCTCTTTTCAAATGTACTCCCTCTCTCAGTATTTCTGTTTTCCCCCCACTGGAAAAAACCAGGGATGGAAATAGTTGTTTGCTAGGCTCGTCTTTTGAGATCATTTGATAAAAGGTGCCTTGAGAATTTTGCTTTTCCTGTCTAGTTTTCTCCTCAAATCACAGTCCGTGCCGTCATCTCTATTTTGAAACAGATGATGCTCCAAGCCCCCAGGACAACTAGAACTTAGATTGCAACTTGATTTCCAGTCTGGAGTCCTAGGACTTTGCCTGCAGCCTTGAAATATCTTTTTAATGTGGGATCTAAATTTTTGAGGATGTCATAATTTGTTAAAATTTAGGGCAAAAAAAAATCATGTTGAGTTTTAATCTCCCAGATCTATAAATGTTATCTCTCTCTCTGATTCTCTGTCTCCATCTGTCTATCTGTTTCTCTCTTTCATACACACACACACACACACATACACACACACACACACACCAGAATAACTAGATAATTGCCAAATCCCTAATTATTTATGCTGTATAGGCGTGACTTCTATTGGAAGTAAATTGGTATGGTTTATATTAGAAGCATCTTTTAAATGTCAGTCTAATTTAGATGAATGGGCATTAATTAAAAGATAGGAAAAAAGCTGAAAGATTCAGACTATTGATTTTATTTTCATTAAACAGAAAGACATCCTCTCCCCCAACAGAAAAAACAATAACAGCAGCACTAGACCCTTGTCCAAGAATTTTTGTGGAAGTTTTTTTTTTAAAGCTGTTATACCCTGAGTGATACATACATTTTATATTTACAAAACACAAATCATTCTAGCTCTCGAGAAGTGGGTGGTAGTATTGTTGTAGAAGAGATGGGAAAACAGAGCCACCAAGGTTAAGTGACTTACCCAAGGCCATAGAGTTGTCACAGAACAGACTTAACACAGGATTTCTTGTCCTGTGCTCAAGTTAATTTAAGTAAAGCTTTCTTGCCTTCACAACCCACTTTCTCTGGCTTTCTCCTGCAGGGAAGTCGCAGTAATGCAGTGTTTCTAATAGAGTCTGCTACCATGGAAATGGTTGTGATGTTACAGACTCAGCATTATGGCTTCACTATAAGATCAGCCAGAAAGGAAAGATTTCGGGGCAGTCCTGGGGGAAGGGAAGGTGGAGAAATCCTTGTTTAAACACAGATATACTGTTTTATCTTACTGTGGAGTGTTAAGACAGCCACAGAAAAGCCAAATTAATTTTCCTTCTACTAGGATATATATCTGCATGTTAAATTTTATGGATAATGAAGATTTTGAACTTACCCAAAACATAAGTGGTCCAGAAATTGACCTCCATAAATGATCAGATGTGCTTCTCTCTCTCTCTCTCTCTCTCTCTCTCTCTCTCTCTCTCTCTCTCTCTCTCTCTCTCTCTCTCTCTCTCTCTCTCTCTCTCTCTCCCCCCCTTCCCCCCCCCCCCATCTATCTAATGAATAGGCTCTGGCTCCTTCCAGCTTAACCTAATCACCTGGCTAACATTCAGTTCCCCAAGACCCAAGGATATACTCCTTTTTCAAATTTAATCCGTTGAACACGTATCACTGGTGTGTACATTTCAACTGCTTGTTTTCTGGTGTTTTTGTTTGCATGTAATCCATGAAATAGTCAGTTCTCTGGCTGCTGAATTGTGCAAATATGGTAGAATTGCATGGAGATAACACTGGTATCAAGAGACTAGGATGACACCTGATTTATGGGCCTTGTATGTTACAGTGAGAAAAAGGCATCTTTGTGCAGGAATCTTTTTGTATGTAGCGAGCATGATTTGACCTTTGGTGGGTCTAAGCAGGTCTGTGGTATAGTTAGGCACGTCATAGAGGTTTTATAACATATGCAAAAAGAAAAACAGTCTAGAGAGATTGCAACATGACTGTTGATGACCAGGAGGCATGCTTCAGAACCTGTAACAAAAGATAAAAAATAATTCTTTACCGGCTCTGCTGGTCCTGTCTACAAGAAAGACGCCTTTGTTCTCTGTTTCTCTACCTATGAAATACGGATGGAGACATTTACTTGTTTGTCTAGAGCAAGAGCCATGAGACATTTGTCATACAGAACCACTGTAAGACCTTGTTAAAAGAAATTCCAGGATGAGGGAAGACTCCAGCAAAATAAAGATGTGACTAGCTTTCACCTTGTCTCAGTTTTTTTAAAGTGAGGCTGATACAGAATGTTTACCCATCCTTTCTCCTGCCAGTGGGAAATTTAAAAGGCTCGCTCTGAGGGGGCAGCTAGGTGGCACAGTGGATAGAGCTCCAGCTTTGGAGTCAGGAGGACCTGAGTTCAAATGCCACCTCAGACACTTGACACTTGCTAGCTGTGTGACCCTGGGCAAGTTATTTGACCTTAATTAGGTCTCACAAAAAAAAAAAAGGCTCACTCTGTGGCAGCCACATGCCAGTAGGGAGTTGGAGAAGAGAGAAGAGGCTTACTTATTTTCTATAAGGAAGCAAAGGTCTTTTTTAGAGGAAGAGTAATAGCCTTGCACTTGGAGTCCCAAGGCCAGTGTTTGTGTACCAACCTTCTAGTTGGTACTTGGGTAACCTAGGGAAATCATCTCAGTTCTTTGAATCTCAGTTTCCCCATTTGTCAAAAATAAAAATCTTTTAACACTCTGCCCATTTCCAAAGATTTTGTGTGTGTGAGCAAAGCGCTTTATCAACAGTGAGGTGCCATGTCTTTAACAAACAATCCAATTCAGCAAACATTTATAAAACCTCTACTCTGGTGGCCCTTTTAGACTATAAGGTTGCAGAGAAGGGTCAGACCTGTGTTGGCAGTAGGAGTTTCCTCACTTGGGAGTTCCCACTATGTGCCAATGAAATTGCAGTTCTACTTGCCATCCTCATCCTATTTTGTTAAAGGCATGAGGTGAGACAAAGATGAGAAAGCTCCATGAGGTGGCTAGGTGACAATTTGTATAGAGTGCATAGATTGTAGTCAGGAGAGACCTGAGTTCAAATGCAGCCTTATACACTATTGGCCATGTGATCCTAGGCAAGCCCCTTACCTTCTTTATGCCTTAGTTTCCTCAAGTGTCAGATGAGGGGTCAGAAGAGAGGGGACTTGATCTGTAAAGCTCTAGATGTAGGCAGGGGTGGAAGCTGCAGATTCAAGAGGTATTGAAAAGGCCAGTTAGAATTGTCCAAAGTGAAATGAACTGCTTTGGGATGGGGCAGGTGCTCCCTCACCGGAGGCCGAATGACCATTTGGCAGCAGTGATATAGAGCAGTAGAATCAAATCAAATGGAAACATTCCTGTAGGCTGCATATTGATTTAGAAAAGTACAAATTAACATTACCTGTGTTGGATTATATTTGTATTTATTTTGTTAAACATTTGCCAATTATGTTTTAATCTCAATTTATCGTACTCTGGAGTTTTGCTGGCAGTGAATATGACCTCTCTGACGGATAAGGCATTTTTCTTAAAGTTTTTATTGAAAATTTAATATTGAACATCAATATGTCCAGCTAAATTTGCTTAGTAACAATTTACATATAATTAGTTCATTTAAATGCATAGAATACAGGGCATCCCAAAAGTCTTAGTGCAGATTGTTAACACTTAAAACTACACTATGCCTATGGGACTTCCGGTTTGAAATGTTTAAGAAGCAATTGGATATGTGTGACTACAGCTCAGCAGAGAAACTAGGGAGGTGTGTGTGTGTGTGTGTGTGTATACATAAGTATACACACACACATATACATACACACATACGGAATAACCCTATATAACAATTTTTCATTCACTGCCTAAATCCCTTTGGTTTTTTGCTCTCATTCAGCTGCTTCTCTATAGCTCTTATTGGCATTGTATTTTGTTGCTTTTAATCATTTTTACTTGTGAGGTAGTATCTCAAAGTTGGTTTAATTTGCATCTATTTAATTATTGGTCAGGTTGAACATTTTTTCAAGTGAGTACTAACAATTTGTGTTTCAATCCTCTGTTCACATTTTTTTAAACCACTTATACATTGAGTACTTGGGAGTTATTACTGTGACTTTTAATAGTTTAATAATTCCTTTATTTAGCTTAACTAATTTAATAGCTTAATACTTCTTTATTTTTTAATGTTTTAAACTGTCATGTTGTATTTTTTCCTAATCTGTTATTTTTTAAAATTATATAGTTTTTGTTATATAGAAATGTTTTAATGTAAACATGTTTATTTGTATCTTTAATAATTGCTTCTCTTTGGTAAATCAAGGAAAATCTATCCGTCCTGCACAACTGGGATAAATATTTCATTATATGTTCAACATTTTTATAGTTCCTTTTTTATATTTTAAGTGTCTTGTCTAGCTGGAATTCATTCCTGTTTGTGGTGTAAGAAATGGATCCAAATCCCTTTCCCACCAAATTGCCATCCAGTCCTCCCAAATACATTTATTAAATAGCAAATCATTTCTTTAATTTTTATTTCTTCAGTTATCCAGCACCCTCCACTCAGCTGTCAGAATGATCTTCCTAAAGAACAGGTCTAACTATGTCACCCCCTACCTCCCACTCAATAAACTCCAGTGACTCTGTGTCACCTCCAAAATCAGAAATAAAATCCTGTTTGAAGGGCAGCTAGGTGGCACAGTGAATAGAGCTCTGGCCTTGGAGTCAGGAGGACCTGGGTTCAAATCTGGCCTGAGATACTTGATACTTACTAGCTGTGTGACCCTGGGCAAGTCACTTAACCTCGATTGCCTCACCAAAAAAGAAAAGAAAAAAAAATCCTGTTTGGCATTCAGAGCCCTTAATGATAAGATTTAGTAATGGATTGAATATGTGGGATGAGTAAAAGTGAGAATTCATTGATGATCCTGAGGTTGTGGCCTGCATGACTGGGAGGACAGCAGTGTCCTCAGCAGTTAAATCAGAGTTGAGAAGGAGACAGGTTTGGGGAAAAGATAGTGAGATCTTTTTTGGACGAATTTAAGATGCCTGTGGGATACCCAGTTTGAAATGTTTAAGAAGCAATTGGAGATGTGTGACTACAGCTTATCAGAGAAACTAGGGAGATATATGTGTGTCTATGTAGACATATACATACACACACATACAGTGTATGGGGTTTTCAGGAGGACTAGCACCTCTGGTGTAAGGGCTGCTGAGCCCTTTCCAGGGCTACTCATCCCCCTTTGGTGTCCACCTGGCACTTAATTCTCACCTGTGGCTCCAAGGAGCTGCAGCATGTACAGCAGCAATACTCTGGTAAGCTGTCTGGGCAGTCAGACTAAACCAGATGGAGGGTAACCAACAGGCCCCACACCTGTGGGTGAGTTGGGGGGTGTCTACCCCAAGCATGTAAAGATGTCTTCCAGCAGAATGGGCAGATGAGAACAGTTTATTCCAATGGCCATGAAGTTGGCTGAAGCAGGTGCTATGGAGCATTGAGAGCTTGGTTAGACATCGAAGATGCCTTGGTCATCCGCTGCATCCTGGGCCATCATCGGCCATCTTGATTTTTGTCCTGCCACTGGATTTCTGTGACTCTGGAAGAGAGCTACACAACTTTGTGCAGCTCTGCCTCACTTAAATCCAATTCACCCATGTGTCAAGGCATCACCACACACCCATATACATATATAGACACGTATAAACATACAAATATATATGTGTCTATACATGTCTATATGTATATACATATGCGTATGTGTAATATGGGCATCTATATGTATGTAAATATGCATATATATGGGAATTATCTGCATAGAGATGATCTAGAATCCGTTGAGAGCTAATGAGATCAAGTAAAATAGTGTAGAGTGAAAAGACAAGGGGACAACCTTGGTTAGAGGGCATGATGTGGAGAAAGAACCAACAAAGGAGACTGAGAGGGAGCAATTGAACACATGGAAGGAAAACAAGGAGAGAGCAGTGTCCCAAAGCCTAGGAGAAAGCGTCTGGGAGAGGGGAAGAGATCTACACTGCAGATGCCAAAGAGAGGTCAAGGAACATCAGGATGGAGGAAAGGCCATCAGATAGGAAGTCACTGGTGGCTGCAAAGAGGGAGCTTCAGTTGAGTGGTAAAGTTGAAAGACAGATGGCAGAGAGTTTAGGACAAAGTAAGAGGAGAGGAAGCAGAAGTAACAATTGTAAACGTCTATCTCAAGGAGTTCCAACAGGAAGCAGAGGAGAGGTAAAAATGAGTGAGAATGGGGTGGGGCATGGCTGCAAGAAAGGAGCCAGGAGATAAGGAGAAGGTGAAAATAAGTGAGAGTGAGGATGACAATGGGAGCAATTTTCTGAAAAAGCCAGAAAGGGATGGAATTAATGGCACAAGTAGAGAGAGGGGCTTGCTTTGGCAAAGAGAGAAAGTCCGCTTCTTTGTCTGAAACTGGAGTGAAAGAGGAGATGGTAGAAGAAGATATCTGAGTGGTATGAGAAGAATAGAGAAGAGGGAGCTCTGAGCAAATGGTCACAATGGTTTTAGCGGCCTGGGAAAACCTGAAGGGTGAAGGAAATGGATGTCACAATGATGAAGAACAGGGTTAGGACGTCATAAGACATAGAGAAAAGAGAGAATGAGAAAAGCTGATGGTGCTTTAAAGGAATTTCAAAGTTCATGAGAAAAGATGTAGACACTGTGGGTAGTGGCAAGATCGATCATGTGACCATCTCTGAGTGTAGCTGAAATGGACTGGAGCAATAGGTCATGGGAATTGAGTAGTTTGAGGACCCAGGATGCTGGGGTATTTGAGGAGAAATCAGCGTATGCTCAAGTCCCCTATTCTGAAGGCAGAAGATGAGGAGAGAAAGATTGTGAACAAAGCACTGAACTCATTGGAGAAAGCAGGAAAATGTCCACGTGGGAGGTTATCTATAAATAACCACCAGGATTTGGATTAGGTGATAAATTTGGGTGGCATGAACCTCAGAGGAGGAGAGCTTGTTTAGTCAACGTGGGCAAGGGAGAGTCTTGAAGTGGCAGTGGTCCACCACTATGACCATTGAATGGGTGGTGGGGGTGGGGGGAGAAGAATATGAGAGAAGTTGTAACCAGTACTAGAAAGGGTGGTGAGGGAAGCAGTGTTGATAGGAGGTAGCTATGTCTCACTTAGGGCCAGAAGGTGAAAGTGAAGAAAGAGGTTTAAGAGGAAAGGAAATTTGTTAATCATAGAGCAAGCATTCCAGAGGGCATGATGAGAAAGGTGGGCAGATCTACAGTGGGTCATTGAATGGGTAGAGTTGAGGGAGATAGACCTAAGGAAGTTTGGAGTTGAAGACGGAAAATAAGGTTTATACATTAGCTGCTGGGAGTTCAGGATCACTAGACTAGGGTGAGTATAAGGGGATAGGAGTATGCCAGCCACTGAGCATCAAATCCAGACAAAATATCAGTGGTTGAAGAAAAGTCTGTTAAGAGAGGCACAAGATTAGGCAGTTTGTAGTCTTGCCTTGAGGTCTAGCCTCCTGAAAGATAGGGATGTTGTGTCTTGTTGAGGCCCTTCTCAAAAAAAACATGAATAGAAGAAGGTATGAGAGTCCCATCAGGGTACTTTTCTTGATGTGGAGAAGGCCAAAGTCAGCTCCTTCCCTTCTGGCCCTGGCAGCTTCCCAGGCTGACTCTTGCATCTTAAGTGGAGGTGGGGTATGGGATCACTGCTCACCTCTCATTGTAGTTGGGCCCTCTCTGTTGGCAGGCCATTTTGCAGACAAAATCAATCCCATCTCCTGTTTTGTTATGTGTGCATGTATAATATTTTATATGCCGATGTGTGCATAAAAATATATTATCTAATCCAATACAAAAATCCCCTCTTAAGCATTCCTCATAAGTGGTCCATTCAACATTGCTTGGCCATCTCCAGTTTGAGGAAGATTTCTGCTTTACAAGCAAATCTGTTCTATTTCTACCTCTGAGGTTAAAAAGCCTTAGATACTTTTGATTTTTATCCTTTATGATGGCCTTCTGTGCTATTCTGGAAGAACATTTTAGATTTTTATATATTAAATGACATTAAATATAATAGTGAAGTACCCTGAAAATAAATAATTTAAAAGGAAATAGTCCAGTTCAGGAGTTTGGCTTTGGTTTGTTTTGAAAATATGATGACGGAAACTCCTTCAGCATTTAAATATCTGAAAAATTTTATGATTTGGTATGAAAGTAATGATAGTACTATTCTCTCTGTCACCGAGGCTTAAAACCTTGGTGTCATCATTAACTCATCCCATCCTTGGACTCTGACTCCAGGTTCTCCTGCTTTAATTCATTCTGTACACATTTCCAGATAAATCTTCCTAAAACACTATTTTGTTCACGTCCCTCCCCTGTTCAAAAGTTTTCAATGACTCCCTGTTGCCAGAATGATAGATGCAACCTCCATAGCCCAGAGTTCAAGGTCCTTCATTATCTGGCCTCTTGCTTTCCAGTCATTTGTCATTCAAGCCAGAATGGTCTCGTGGCTTTTTCACCCCTGCAATTTGATTTTGTTCTCTCTCCCACCTTGTGCTTCAGTGATTAGCTCTTGAACCTTACCCTGAGCTTTCCACTTGCAAGTGGTCTCTGGCTTTGAAGAAGTCCTGTCACATCCTTCCCCTGGCGGCCATGGCTATTCCAGCATCCTCTATGAACAGCATCTCATCATGACAGACTGGGAGATAAGCTCTTCTTGACCTGAAAGAAGCTGCTCCAATAAGAGGAGTTCAGTGAGCACCTCAAAGAGTTAAGGGAACAATTTAAAGAGCTTGCCAAGTAACATGCAAAGTCTGAAAATGACCTGAAGGCCTTCCAAACTGTTGGGCAGATTTCAAGTTAAGTGCTTAAACAATTAATGGAAGAAGATGTATTGTTAAAGCATCAGATCGACCAAGATATGTTGTAGATTGTCAATGTCAGCTCAACAAAAGTAAGCTGAAGCCAGGAACAAGAGTTGCTCTGGCTGTGACTACATTATCATGACATATTTATCAAGAGAGCTTGATCTACCAGCTTACAACATTTTGTGAGGCCGCTGGGAACGTGTTTTCCTCTGAAATTGGAGGTCTGTCTACAAATCAGAGAATTAAGAAATAATAGAATTACCCCTGAGTTACTCCAGTGTATAGAAACAATACCTCCAAAAGATTATTTGCTATGTGGAGTACTAGGAGCATGAAAAATAGTCTTAGCAAGAGCTGTTGTTGTTCAGCTGGATTGGACTTTTTTTAAAGTTTGTATCTAGTTCTGTTGTAGAGTGCATTGGTGCAAGTGCTTGTTTGATCAGAAGAATGTTCAGTTATGTCAGGGATCGTCAGCAGTGCATCATTTACGTGGAGGAAACAGATGCTATTGGTGACTGTTGTTTTTCTGAGGGTCCTTCAGTTGTTAGAAAAATTCAGACAACTTTAGTGGAGTTTCTGAATCAGAGAGATGGATTTAATATTCTGCACAAAGTAAAAATGATCATGGCTGCATACAAACCAGAAACACTGAGTCCTGCTTTGTTGGTCTAGGAAGATTAAATAGAAAAATACGTGTTGATTCACCAAATGAATGGGCAAGATTACACAAACCAAAGATTCATGTAGGTCTTATCTGAAAGAGATCATAAAGCAATTGTGAAGCTTTCAGATGACTCAAATGGAGCAAAACTGAGAAATATTTGCCCTGAAGCAGGTACGTTTGCAATTTGTGCTGATCACAATTTTATAGCACAGGAAGATTTCATGAAAGCTGTCAGAAAAGTTAGTTAATTCTAGGAAGCTGTAGTTTAACTGGATTATAGACCTGTCTAGGGTATGCTACATGAAAGATATTAGCATCATATGAAAGTAAAGTTGAGGAAAATTAAAAAAAAAAAAGGAAATACTGTAACACTGATTTCAGTTCAGCAAGCCTACTGTGTGTAGCATGTGCGGTGGCCTTGTTGTTGTCCAGTCATTTAGTCATATCCAATTCTCCGTGACCCTATTTGGGGTGTTCTTGGCAAAGACACTGGAGCGGTTTGCTATTTCCTTCTCTAGCTTATTTTATGGATGAGAAGACTGAGGCAGACAGGGTGAAGTGACTTACCCAGGGTCTCATAGCTAATAAGTGTCTGAGGTTGGATTTGAACTCTGCTCTTCCTGACTCCAAGTGTTCTGTCCACTGCACCACCCAGCTGCCACAGCAGCCGCTCGCTGGTAAACTGTCTTGCCAGACAGGCTGAACCAAGCTGATGGTAACCGACAGGCGTCAAACCCATTAGTGAGTTAGGGGCAAGTCTACTCCAAGCGTGTGGAAACTTCCCCCGGTGGAAGAGGTGGATGAGAAAACAGTTTTCCATCAGACCGCGAAAGCAGCTAATGCCGACACTGTGTAGCATTTAGAGCTCAGTCACATATCTGTGCCACCACAGTCATCCACTGCATCCTGGGCAAGATGTTATTATGAATAATCAGTGAAATGGGGGCAGCTAGGTGGCGCAGTGGATAGAGCACTGGCCCTGAAGGCAGGAGGACCTGAGTGCAAATCTGGCCTCAAACCAAACATTTGACACCCATTAGCTGTGTGACCCTGGGCAAGTCACTTAACCCCAATTGCCTAAAAAAAAAAAAAGAAAGGAAAGGAAAGGAAAGGAAAGGAAAGGAAAAGAAAGGAAAGGAAAGGAAAGGAAAAAATAGAGAAGAGTGGGGAAACAGCGCTTCCTTCTTTTCATTCCAGACGTGGGAGACATCTGGAGGAGAAATATTGCATCTCCTATCAGAGACGGTTGACATATTGGGTTGGTTTTGCTGCACTGCTTTTCTCTTTCTTTTCTTTGTTATAAGGGATACCTTATTGGATGGAGGAGGAGTATATGTTCAAAAATAAAGGTGATATAAAGAACAAAATATATCAATACACAATTTTTTTTTAGCTTTTTAAAAAATATTTTGTCTGGACAATGGGGTTAAGTGACTTGCCCAGGGTCACACAGCTAGTAAGTGTTATGTGTCTGAGGTCGGATTTGAGCTCAAGTCCTCCTGGATTCAGAGTCGGTGCTCTATCCACCGCGCCACCTAGCTGCCCAGTACACACATTTTTAAGTAGAAAAACATGCTGCTCCAAATACTGTAGGACATTTCTTTTTGAAAAGCTGCCTGAGGCACACGCTTTATAGTTGTATTTCTGGGTTATTGGGCATGAAGAGTTGAGTCACTTTTTTCCCACAGTTCTAAATTGTTTTCCAGAGTAGCTGGACAAATTCAAATTCTGTGTGAAGTATGTTAGTGTTTCCATCTTCCCTGAGTTCCTTGAGTATTGCCTGTTTCCATCTTCTGTCATCTTTGTCTGTTTGCTGCATGTGCAGTGAAACCTTAGAGTTGTTTTCATTCACATTTCTTTTATTGGTGATTTGGAGCCATCTTTCCTGTGATTGTTAACGGTTTGTGATTCTTCCTTTGAAAACTGTTTATTTATATCCTTTGACCATTTATCTCCTGGCATGTGGCAGCTAATGTTTTTAAATAAAAGAGGCTTTGTATAAACCATTGCTGCTGTGGAACCTTTGACCATCCTTTATAATATACTATGAATGCACAGCGATCTATAGAAGCCAGTGGGAGAGGAGGAGTCAGGTGGGTCTTCATGTTTGGGAAACATTTCTCAGTCCAGGACCACCATATCTATGGGTCGTTCTTATGTTTTACTGGGGTTCCTACCCTCCAGAAAGGAAGGAGCAGAGTCTAGTTTGGCATTTCTGACAACTGCTCTTTCCACTACACAGTGCTTTCACTTAAACTTTCTGACCTTCAGATTCATCACCTGTAAAATGGGGATAATAATATAAGAGAAGCAACATGGTAAAGATAGTGTTAATCGTGCTAAAATCCTAGTCGGAAGAAACTTGGGTTCAAATCCCACCTATGATACTTAGAAGTTATCAGAGGCAGGTAGGTGGTAGCTGGAGACCTACACCCAGAGTCAGGAAGACCTGTGTTCAAATCCAGACTCAGGTATTAGCTGTATGACTTGGGCAAGTTATTTAATGTCTGCTTGCCTCAGTTTCCTCAAGTAAAGGATGATAATAGCACCTACCTCCAAAGTGAATAAAGTAATATTTGTAAAGTGTGTGACACCCAGTGATATATAAATGCTAGTTATTATTATTAAGTCATTTAAGCTCTTTTAAAAAAAATTTTAATTTATTTTGATTTATCAGTAATCACTTCCATATGCTTTTGAGTTTAAAATTTTTCTCCCCCTTCCTCCCCACCACCCTCCCCAAGATGGTGCACAATCTGATCTATGCTATACATTTACATTCCTATTAAACATATTTTCACATTAGTGAAGTTGTAAGTAAAAACTAAAACCAATAGGAGGAATCATCAGAAAGAGGAAACAAAACTCAACAGAAGAGAAAAAAAATAGCAGTTCAACTTCATAGTTCTTTCTTTGGCTTTGGATACCATTTTCCATCACGAGGCCTCTGGAGATGTCTTAGATCCTTGTATTGCTGGAAAGGGTTAAGTTTATCAATATTAGTCATCGTATAAGGTGACTGTCGTTGTGTCCAACGTTCTCGTGGTTCTGCTCATTTCACTCAGCATCAAACCATACAAGTCTTTCCAGGTTTTTCTAAAGTCAGCTTGTTATCATTTCTTACAGTGCAATAGTATTCCATCACATTCATATACCACAACTTGCTCAGCCATCCCCCAATTGATGGGCATTCTCTCAGTTTCCAATTCTTTGCTACCACAAAAAGAGCTGCTGTGAATATTTTTGTGTAGTGGGTCCTTTCCCCATTTGTATGATCTCTTTGGGATATAGCCCTGGACGTGCTATTGCTGGGTCAAAGGGTATGCACATTTTTATAGCCCTTTGGGCATAGTTCCAAATTGTTCTCCAAAATGGTTGAATCATTTCACAACTCCACCAACAATGCGTTAGTGTTCCAATTTTCCCACATCTTCTCCAACATTTATCATTTTCCTGTTTTGTCATGTTGGCCAATCTGATAGGTTGTTTTGATTTGTATTTCTCTAATCAATAATGATTTAGAGCATTTTTTCATATGACTATAGATGACTTTAATTTCTTCATTTGAGAACTGTCTGTTCATATCTTTTGACCATTTATCAATTGGGGAATGGCTTGTATTGTTATAAATTTGCTTAATTCTCTATTTTAGAAATGAGGCCTTATCAGAGAGACTGGGTTGTAAAAATTCTTTCCCAATTTTCTACCTTCCTTCTAATCTTAGTTGCATTGGCTTTGTTTGTGCAAAAACTTTTCAATTTAATGTAATCAAAATTATCCATTTTGCTTTTCATAATGTTCTCTATCTCCTGTTTGGTCATGAATTCTTCTGTTCTCCATAGATCTGATAGGTAAACTATTCCTTGTTCTCCCAGTTTGCTTATAGTATCAGCCTTTATATCTAAATCATGAACCCATTTTGACTTTATTTTGGTATATGGTGTGAGATTTTGGTCTATGCCTAGTTTCTGCCATACTCTTTTCCAGTTTTCCCAGCAGTTTTTTTCAAAGAGTGGGTTCTTATCCCAGAAGCTGGGGTCTTTGGGTTTATCAAATAATAGATTATTATAGTCATTGACTACTGTGTCTTGCATATTTAACCTATTCCACTGACCCACCACTCTATTTCTTAGCCAGTACCAAGCAGTTTCAATGATTGCTGCTTTATAATACAATTTAAGATCTGGAATTGCTAGGCCGCCTTCCCCTGCATTTCTTTTCATTAGTTCCCTTGATATTCTGGACCTTTTGTTCTTCCAAATGAATCTTGTTATTATTTTTTCTAACTCTATAAAATAATTTTTTTGGTAGTTTGATTGGTATGGCACTGAATAAGTAAATTAGCTTAGGTAGAATTGTCATTTTTATTATATTAGCTCAGCCTACCCATGAGCAATTGATGTTTTTCCGATTATTTAGATCTGACTTTATTTGTATGAAAAGTGTTTTGTAATTGTGTTCATAGAGTTCCTGGGTCATTTAAGCTCTTGAGCTTCATTTTCCTCATCTGCAAAATGGAGATAGTGTCACTTGGAGAACTTACCTTACATGTTTGTTTTGGGATTCAAATGAAATAGGATATGTGAAGTGAACCTGACAGTGCTATCAGTATGTAGCTATTAGTATCATTATTATTTGTAATTCTCTAACCAAAACTGTAAAATGGAGATGACAATACCTACCTCATCAGATTGTTGAGGAAAGCATTTGACAAGACTTATAGTGCTGCGAAAAGGTGAGTTACAGTAGCAGTTATTGGATGAGGTCAGAATCAAATACCAGGAAATAGGGAGTTAATCCCTTTACTTAATTCCTGCTTGGGGTGGTGAGGTGACCTTCCTTCTTGAAAACTGACTCTTCCGGCAGAGCACGAGCCCTGACAAGTCCTGCCCAGCTGAGAGTGGCCCCCCGGCTTTCTGTATGTCTGCCATCTAGCCTGGCCAGGCTGTGAAAGGCCCATCATTAGCTTGGCACAGTAACTGTCAGAGAACACGGCCAGCTCCTTTGGTCATTGTGATCTGCACTGTTGGAGGGGGCACCTGCCCTTAGTGCAATCCCAGATCCTCATATTATTTGTGTAAGGAGTCCGTCACAGCAGAACCAAGAGGCCAGCTTCAGAAAGTAGGCAACAAGCAGGACCACGGCCAGAACAATGGTCTTGGCCTCTCTGCGTTCTTTGCCTCCTCACGAAGGATGGCCCCAGGCAAGCACAAGACTCTGCAGCATGGTCGAGGCAAGACTTCGCTCGAGTCGGGAACAAGACACTAGATTGAGTCCTGCAAGGGGCTCAGGAACTGAACGGAATTTCTGCTCCAGAATGCCTAAGGATGAAGAGTTTGTCCTGTAAGAATCAAAGATGTGTCCACCCGTCACTACTGTTTGATTGTATGTTCAATGTTAGGTCAACACTAGGTCAACTGCTGTTGCGCTTTGAGGAATCAATGGCTTTCAGGCTTGGAGGAGATTTCAGAGGCCTTCTAGTCTACCCTGCACCTGAATCCAGATACTCTCAAATATCCGCACTTTCCAGTTCTTCAGTTTCCTTATTTCCCATGACCTTCTCCTCCACCCCAGCTCAGCTGAAGATAGAGATGGTGTCCCCTTGATTGGGCTGTCACCCGCAAGTGTTCCTCTTGGAGGAACTCTGATCTTCCTTTATCTGATCATAATCGTTTGTCATTCCATTTTCCTCTCTCCTTTACAGTCCCGAACCCTGTTCTTTCTCCTCACTGTGACCTCCAGTCTCTCTTTTCCTAGTTCCTTCCTGTACTGGCTAGACTCTCTTCCTTTCCTTATCTTGGACCTTTGGTGAACCGGTTCAACGGTATTACTCTCTTCTACTCTCCTGTCCCCTGATTCTTCAATCCATTGCCAGTTATGCCCTGCCTTGGTTTATGCCTGTTATTTACTGCCTTCCTGTCTATTCCCATGCTGCTGAATGAAGCTAGAGGAAATAATGAAATGCTGCTGACTGGATCCACCACAGACATGTGTTACAGGATCTAACTGGCCTGTCACTGAGACAAGGCAATCTTTTTACACCTTCCTAATTGATTCCCCTCACAATCCCTTTTCCAAACCTTTTCATCCATCCTAAACTCCTGTGGCTCCCCTTCCCAATGCCATCTCAGCTGGGAACCTTGCCTCATATTTCACTGAAAAAATTGAGGCCATTTGCCAACAGCTCCCTCTTCTTCCTGCCTTATCTCATGTCACTCGGATGCCTTTCCCCACCATCTCCCTCCTTCACCCCTGTCTCACGTAAGACATGTCTAGAAGAGACAACGAGGACAAGTACACGTACATACAAAAAAAATAAAGAGAATAAATTCAAAGCAGTTAACACAAGCTAGTGTGTTAAGGCAGCTAGGTGGCCCAGTGGATAGGGTGCTGGCCATGAAGTCAGGATGACCCGAATTCAAATTCTGCCTTAGATATTTACTAGCTATGTGACTCTGGGCAGGTCACTTACCCTCTGTCTACCTCAGTTTCTTCAACTCTAAAATGGGGATCATAATAATAATAATACCCACCTCCCAGGGTTGCTGTGAGGATCAGATGAGATAAAATTTGGAAAGCACTTTGTAAAACTTCAAAGTGCTCTGTAAATGCTAGCTCTTATTCTTATAGCTTGGGAAGAAAGGTGCTAGCTGTCAAAGTAAAGAAAAACTTTTGATTCTTGGGCTGCATCTTGAAGGAAGAAAGGGATTCTGAGAGAGGACATCAGAGGGTGTTCTTGGCAGGTGGTGTGTCGTGTGTGTGAAAGGCCAGTTTGGCGGAATCAAGAGCATGGGAGGAGGATGGAAAGAGAGACTGGTGCCAGATCGTGAAGGGTTTAAAATCTGAACAGAGGAATTTCTGTTTATCCTAGAAGCAATAGGAAGCCGGTGCACTTAACAGAAGAGAGGAGTGATGTGGTCAGATCTGTGTTTGAGGAAAATCATTTAGGCAGCAGGATAGAGGGGGAAGCAGAGGGGACAGAGACTTGAAGCAAGGAGACAGGTAGGAACTGCTGGAAGAATTGGGGTGAGAAGTGATGAGGTCTGAACCCAGAGGATGGGGGGAGGGGTGTTGTCAAGGTAGAAATGGCAAGATTTAGCAACTGTCTGGGAACATGGGGGAGAGTGGGAAGACACAGATAATGCTGAGATTACGGACCTGGAAGGAGGGTCTTGTCAGTCTTGTCTGAGTCTTTGTAACCCCATGTGGGGTTTTCTTGGAAAAGACAGTAGAGTGGTTTGCCATTTCCTTCATCAGCTCATTTTACAGATGAAGAAACTGAGACAAACAGGGTTAAATGACTTGCCCAGGGTCACACATGAGGCCAGATTTGAATTCAGGAAGATGAGTCTTCTTGACTCCAGGCCTGGAGCTCTAGTCACTGTACCATGCAGCTGCCTTTTGACAGAAATAGGGACTTCTTGAAAGAGGAGGTTTTGGAGGGGGAAGTGTTAATAATTATAATCAAATAATGAGTTTTGTTTTGGCCATGTTGAGTTTGACATGCCTGTGAGACATTCGGTTTGAAATGTCCGATGAATATGGATCATGTGGATCTAATCTCAGAGGAGAGACTGAGGCTGTATTTGAATGACCTAATTTCAGATGTTTAGTTGTCTGTTCCCTTTAGAGGTCACACATTTGTACCTAGTGTGGTTTCTAGGCTTTTAAAAGGCCTACTCAGTAATCATCAGAGATATCTCACAACGTAATCCAAACCAAAAGAATATGGAGGGTTCAATATTGAGGCCAGAATCAGAGCGTGTTAGGGTTGAGAGGGACCTCAGAGACCATCTGGTCTAACCCATCCCCCTAAAAAGAAGTCCTGTTTTGTTCTTTTGAATTAAACTGTTTTTCTTTCTTTTTTCTTCTTTAAGGAAGCTTGAGGAAAAACCAACAGAAAAGAAGAAAAACCTCACCAGACTTGCATCAGCCTTAAAGTACCTCCCAGAGATCTTCTTGAGGTGTCCCCAGGTAAGGAGTTAATTAGTGGGGCCCCTGAAACAAGAGAGGCCTAACCACAGCTTGATCCAGACAGAGAATGATAGGCATCCAGTGCATCAAGTCAGTGTCTTAGAACTACAAGGAACCTTGGAATGTAGACTATGGAGTGTGGGGATGGGGAAGGACCTGAAAGCAGAGAAAAATACAGTGTCAGTGAGGGGACTGCCCCATACAAGGTGCCCCCTTCTTCCTTCTCCCTTCCACAGAGATTTTTTTTTTAACTTGGCATCAAAGAGAGGTGCCCTTGATCTCTGAGCTGCTTTGCTCAAGGACTTGGTGTAAGGTAATGAGTCAGGTACCTGAGGGGGAGGTTATTGAGTGATGAGGAAGCTCACAGTTCACACTTACTTTTGCAGTTCTTTAATTTCGCTTAAAATATTATCAAAACCGGATGCCAGGAGTCTGTGCCAGGCAGCATGGGCAAAATCATCTGCAAAGAACATGTTTAGAGTCATTTCTATCTGTTCATTTCTCAGAACAGCTTATTAAAATGTATAGTTATCTTCCCCCAGCAGATCAAGGCTATGATAATGTCATTAATGAGCACCTTTTCCCACAAACAAAATGAACAAACCTCCCAGGTAGAGGAGACTGTTTAACTTAGGATGCATTGTTCAGAATGAGGGATAAGGATTATTGGTGGGCTGCCTATGGCACTGCTAGCCGCCATCTGTATAAGGCTTTAAGGTTCGCAAAGCACTTTACATGTGTTAACTCTTTTTTTATCCTCACAACGACCCTGGGAGGTAAGGGCTGTTATTACCCCCATTTTACAGAAGAAGAAATTGAGGCACGTAGCTTTGAAGTGACTCTCCCATCGTCACACAGCGGGTTAGTGTCTGAGGCAAGATTCAAACCCAGGTCTTCCTGCCTCTGATCTCACCCTCCATCCACTATGATATCTCAATGGCTGAAGTGATACATTCAGAATTTTTAAGATTTCTGTGGCCTGGAAGAAGCCGCTGATAGTGGGATCATACACTGTTGGATTTGGAAGGGACCTTAGCACATAGGACATAAAATATCAGAGTGGGAATGAGCTTAGCCATCACCTGGGTTCTGTAGCTTCATTTTGCAGATGAGGAAGTGGAGGTCCAGAGGCAGGAAAGGAAGGGCCCCTGGGCATACACTGGATTGATGGCAGAGCCTAAGCTACAGCCCAGAGCTGAGAGCTCTGAGACCCCTGGGGCACAGGTCCTTCCCCCATCAAGGTAAATCACCGCCCCTCTCTTCTCATACTGCGCCTTTCCCAAAAGCCTCCCCGGAGTATCTGCCCAGGGCATCAGAGGCCTGCCTTTCTCTGGCTCCCTTAATCTCCCATAGACACTAGTACAGGCCTTGGGGTAAGGTGTCAGCCATACTTCCACTCTGCCTCATTCTTCTTTTCTGGTCCTAAGCCTTCTTGATAAAGTCATTGATATTACTCCTGGCATGTAAGGCATCCTTGGTAATATGCTGTGTGCCCTCACAGTACATCTTTCCATTGCCCCTTGGATCACATGCATTTATGGTTCTTGGAGATCACAACATCCCGTGGTTTGCAGCCATATGGCATTACTGGAGGAATATGAATGAAGAACTTTTGTGGCAGACAGCAGTGTGGGCCCATTCAGAGGCTGTGTGTGCACTTTCCCCAAAGAGATGCCTATTGAGCTCTTCTTATTTCTATTCTTTCTTTTTTTCTTTTTTTTTTTCTCCCCACTTTTTGGTGAGGCAGTCTGGGGTTAAGTGACTTGCCCGAGGTCATACAGCTCAGTTAGTGTCAAGTGTTTGAGTCTGGATTTGACCTTGGGTCTTCTAGACTCTAGGGCTGGTGCTCTATCCACTTGCACCACCTAGATGCCCCTGAGCTGTTCTTATTTCTACAGCCACATGCTATAGAAATTGTCCATCTGGGTGACTGTTCAAGAAATACCTGCTGACAGATGAGGTCAGTAGGTCATGGTCCAGGTTCCAGTCAGTCTGGGTGTCGTGGGGAGTGGCAGCCCCAGATCCAGCCTTGACCTAGAGCAGTGAGTAGAGCACCAGGTTTGGAGCCCGGCGAGGTCAGTTTGAATCCCATCTTGGACATGTATGAACTACCTGGGTGACTGTAGGCAATTCACCCAGCCTCACGGAGCCTTAGTTTCCTCCTCTGTAACATGGGGATAATAAAACATGATAATCATACTTTACACAGTTGTTGTAAAGATTGTATGTGATACTATCTCTAATGCCCCTTTTTGAATTTTAAAGAACTATACAAATGTTCTGTGTGTGTGTTATGTGTGTGTGTCTTAGTATTTCGGCTTTGTAACTTTTGACTTGTTTGCGGCAAAATAATTTGGAGATTTCAGTTTAGTTCCCAATAGGCTGATGCTCCTCTCCCTAAGTGACAGCTGGCCCAGGTTAGCCGAGATGCCCATAATTCCACAAGGAGCCCCAGACGACGCCGGGACTCAAAGCATTGAAGCATTTGGACTTTATGTTGACAAATTAGAGCACGGCATACAGAAACATGTTGTACTTACAGTGTCTTATTTTCTCTTGAAGAGAGAACATGCTGTTGTTTGGCAAATTAGTACCTTCTGGGGAAAATGTATTCAACTCTAGCTACCAGAAATCTAATCCAGAAAGGCAACGTTGTTATTCTGGTCCTTTCTTTTGGAGTTGCTGTTTCTTACATGGTTGCAGAAACAAGTGAACTTTGACCACTTCCTCTGGGGAGATGTCCGTAGAGAGGCAGAGCCTCAGCCCTTTAAAATCATATAGTCCAAACTACTGATTTCGCAGATGGGAAAACTGAGGCCCAGAGAGTCTGAGTATTAAAGCAGCTTCAAAGGGCACTTAGAAATCTTCTGGTCCAGCCTCCTCCCTTTACAGATGGAGATCCTGAGGCTCAGGGGTGTTTACTGATTTGCCCAAGGTCACATCAGGAATTAGTTATTAGTGGAAGATATTTTTAGATGCCTTGAAATGAGAACTCTGTGCCCTCTGACACATGGATGGACAGGTTTGTCTAGTTTCTCTGTGGCTTCTGAGAGAGCCACAGTGTGTTCCCTGGTTCCCTTCTTTTTTTAAACAGGAAGAGCTTTAGTGAACCATCTCTCACATACATGCCCCCTCACCTCAATAGAGAGCTTTAGAGGCCACCAGGTCATCAGAAAGTGCTCTGACATCGCACTGATCTCTCTAAATACTGGCTTCACATGGAACAGAGAGCAGTCACCAGACGGCCAACACTCTCATTATCTGTGCTTCACCAGACTCCCAAATACTTCCCCCATTGTTGATGCTTGAAATCCCACCATTAGAACAGCTTTCCTACCCCAACAATCCACAAATAGTTCATCGCTAAGCACCATTAAACTGTTTTGAGTCAGATTCTTTCTTGATCTGACTTCTTGAGATAAAAGCTTAATCATGGGAATGGGGTTGAGATCATTAACTCAAAGGGGTCTCCACCAGTGAGGAAAAAGAGTAGGAAGAAGAGGCCAAAGAATAGGGAAGCTGAGGTTCCCAAAGATAAAACAGTTGTTGGGAGCTCCCTCTGGCTCTCCCAGTTCAATCTGGTAAAGTCTGGATTTCTGCTTCATGTGTAACTAGCGTATGTAACTGTGGGGAGGAGGGAGGGTGTTTCTTTGAGGCAGGAACATCGCTCTCCCCCATCTTGCTTGGGAGGAATGGCATCCGAGTTACAGAGTCACAGGGAGCTAGCCTAGAAGGGACCTTAAATGGATTCTCAGTGCACTTTAAGGGGTCTCCCTGATCCACTTGCTCAAAATGAACATTTATTCAGTCATGTATTAGATGCTTCCTAGATATAAATCACTGTGCTCCACAGAGAGGGAAGGAGTCTGTGAAGACAGTCCCTGTTCTCAAGGGGTTTACCATCTAGAAAGGAGGGGAAAACATGCACAAAGGTAAATGGAATACAGATAAGAATCTGGTAGTCCTGGAAGGGGACCATAGGGAGAGATCCCTTCCATCTGAGGATTTGGGGACGAGGCCAGAAAGGCATCATGGAGGTTTCATGCAGGCTTTTGCAGGATGGATGGGGTCAGTATCGCTGGGGGGCAGATTGTTCCAGGGCTGAGGCACAGCCGTAGCAAAGATGCGATGGGGCATGGGGGAAAGCCCAGCATGGGAATCCATCTGGCCATCTGCCGTATGTTGGCAGAGGTAGCCAGAGGATGGCATGGTCTGCTTCCTCACCCAGCTCTGCGTTCTGTTTGCATGTGGAAGAGTAAGGCAGGAATCTGGGATTATTCGGCTTGCAGTGAGTCCAGTGAGTGCCCTGCATCCCAGAATTCCCCTCACCCTGCCAGCAGTTTGGCTTTATCTTGCTGATGGAATTTGTCTTCTGTGTCCAGTGTGGCCCAGAATTTTGATTGCTTGTGTCTGTCTTCAGATATCATCAGCCAGTGGCTTCCACTGTGGGGTCATATGCTTTGAGGATGTTGCTACAGGTTGTCACTTCCAGCCCAGTGGGGTTTCTTTTCCCTGTTTGATCTCCCTGGCAGTACATTGTAAGCAAACAGTTGTTATGGAGACAGCAGCTTCTCTGGAAGGAAAGCTTTAAATCCAATAGTGAGGGGATGAGATTGTTGTGCTTAATTTTGGAATCAGTCAGTGAACAGATATTAACCAAGTGCCATCATCCCCTGTGTTCTCTGCCTAGAGGGATGCAACAGTAAACAAAACGTGGCCTCTACCCATAGGGAGCTTGCAACCCAGTTGAAGAGGTGGCATGTGCCCATTAAAGGATGAATAGTACCGAGATTAGGTGCCCCAGCAAGCTCAGAGGACAAAAAGATCTCTTCTACATAGGCCATAGGTACAGAGGAAAGAGCCCTGGCTCGGGAGTCCAAGTAGTTGATGTGAATGCCCACTCTGGGGCTCACTAGCTGCATAGTCTTGGGGAAGGCCCTGACCCTCTCTGGGCCTCAGTTTTCTCATCTGTAAAAGAGGGGGTTGGGCAAGATGACCTCTAAGAACCCTTCTAGCTATGAGTTCTTGGATGTGATAATTTTTTACAGAGGACAAAACACTCAGAGAAGGAGGCCTGTGAGGGGCAGGACAGATCATGAGCTCTGGATGATCCTCAGCTCATTTTTACTAGTAGCTGCAGCCAGCTCTGAACCTCTGAAATACAATTCTTTGAATTACTTCCGTTTAATTTAGCATACATGTATTAACCACCTACTGTGTGTAGGTCCCCTCCTGACCCCCCTACAATCCTTGGGTAGTCACTGTATCTCACTGTATCCCAGGCTCTGAGAATTATCAAAGAGCAAGCCGTCTCAAAGGAGCTGTCATTTTGGTCCTGAGACCAAACCCAGACAAGATGAGATTCGACCTAGTCTGGCAAACCCCAGGACCTTTAGATACAAGGTGATGAGTTGAGGGGAGCCCATTTTTAAGATGCTGCCTTTTTAGCAAGGATCGTGTGTGCCTTAGAGGAGGGAAGTCACAGCATTCAGCTTAATTCAACAAATATTTACTTAGTATCCACTACCTGCCAGGCACTCTGCCAGCTGTTGGGAATAGAAAGACCTATATAATGAATGAGTCATCTGCCCTTGGGTAGCTTCCATTCCACTGGGAGATAGAGTGAGTACCGGAAGAAGTAAATACAAAGTAATACCAGGTTTCTAGAGAGAGAAAGCTTTATTAAGAGGGAAAATGAAGACAGGCCTCAAATAGAAAATAGCACCTGAGCTGGGCTTTGAAGGAAGCTTAGAATTGTGCAAGGAGGGAGTGTCTCAGTAATTGAGATGTCTTGGAGCAGTGATTTGCTGATTAAGGAGCGTGACCTCCCAGTTTACTTAGCATTCCTCGGATTCAAAATTTAGTATATCAAAGTTGGTCCCTACCTTAGGAATCAATATTCTCTGGAAGTTGAGAGGATGTCCATCAATTGGGGAATGGCTGAACAAGTAATGGAACACTATTGTGCCATAAGAAATGATGAACAGGCAGACTTCAGAAAAACCTGGAAAGACTTGTGTGGTGTGATGCTGAGTGAAGTGAGCAGAATCAGGAGAACGTTGCACACAGTAACAGCCACATTGTATGATAACTAACTTTGATAGACTTTGCTCTTCTCAGGAATGCAAGGATCTTAGACATCTCCAAAAGATTCATGATAGAAAATGCTATCCACATCCACTGAAAGAACTATGGAGTCTGCTATGGAGTCTGAATGCAGATTGAAGAATACTATTTTCACTTTTTTGTTGCCGTTGGTTTTTGTGGCTTTTCCCTTTGGTTCTGTTTCTTCTTTAACAACATGACTAATATAGAAATATGTTGACATGATTGTACATGTATAACCTGTATCAGATTGCTTGGGGGAGGGGAGGGAGTGAGGGAGAAAAAAATGTGAAACTAAATCTTTTTTTTTTTTTTTGGACATTGGGGTTAAGTGACTTGGCCAGGGTCATACATCTAGTAAGTCAAGTGTTTGGTCTGAGGCCATTTGAACTCAGGTACTTCTGACTTCAGGGCTGGTGCTCTATCCATGAAACTCTAAATCTTATAAAAAAGTAAATGTTGAAAACTATCATTACATGTAATTGGAAAAAAAATACTATTTACCAAAAAAAGAAAAGAAAAGAAAATCAAGTCAAGAAAACAAATGAAATCAATATTCTCATTTTACAGAGAAAGAAACTGAGGCTCAGAGGGATCAAGTGGTAACTTGCTTACAGTCACACAGGATGTTGGTGGCAAATCACCAGAAAGTGCCCTGACACCTGATTGGTCTCTCTACACGTTGTCTTCATGTGGCACAGAGAAAACAGTTACCAGAGAGAGCCTAGGCTGTGGTCTGTGGGTCACTGGACTCCCCAGTACTTCCTCCATTAACTGATTAGTTGATGCCAGAAATCCCACCTTCCTAAAGGTGCAGCTTTCCTGCACCAACAGGCCATTGGTAAAATGCAAATCATTCCTCCCCAGGCGCTATTAAAACTGTTTCGGATCAGATCTTTTCTTGAAAGAAAGGCTTGTTAGTGGTAATACTAGGGTTGAGATCCTGAGCCCCAGGATATTGAGGGAGGAGGGTGGGAAGAAGAGACCAAAGGAAAGGGAGGCTGATCCCCAAAGATGGAACAGTTGTTTGGGGCTCACTCTGGCTCTCTCGGTTCCATCTGGTGAGTTCCCAACTGCAACCCTAGCCTCCTGATTTTCAGTCTAGACTTAGCCCGTCATGAATGAATACTTGAATTATATGTGCAATTATGTGCAATTATACAAAGTCATGTGGAAAAGTATCCCTTTGTTCCTCCTTCCTCTTGTTTTTTGGTTTGTTTTTGTCCTAGATATCTGCCTGTGTTGAGGAAGTTCATTTCTCTTTCAGGCAAAGGACACCAAAACACCTTGCTGGGATTTGTGCAACTTGTGAGAACCAAGCATCTCACCGAGATGGCACAGAGAGCCAGGTGTTTGAGGGCAGGGAGCAAAATTCCCTCCAATGGCCAAGCCTTCCGGTATCAAAGTGATCTTCCTCAGTGAAACACATCCTGGGCCGAGGCCCTCTCACTTCAGGTTTGAGGTCAGGAAAGTAATAGAATACTAATCATAATACCTTATATGTGAATGTAAGCACTTTCCAAAGTGCTTGTATGTCTTCCCTTCTGCTCCTCACAGCTTCAGGCACCTGTGATTTCCTAGACTACTTATGTGGAGTGTTAAGATCTGGAAAGCATTTTACAGATTATCTCATTTTATCCTCACAACCACCTTAGGAGGTAGATGCTATTATTATCCCATTTTTCAAGTGAGAAAACTGAGGCAGACATAGATTTAGTGATGTACCCAGGGTCATACAGTTAGGAAGTATCTGAAGACAGATTTCAACCCAGATCTTCCTGACCCCAGGCCCCATGCTCTGTCTGCTATGACTAGCTGCCACCTAGATGCTGGTCCTTCCTCTACAGTGTGGTAACTGGAAAGAGCAGTGAACTGGTAGTCACGGACATGTGTTCAAGTTCTGGCTCTTCCACTGACAACCCTCAAGTCTCTTTGTCTCTCTGGGTCCCAGTTTCCTCTGATTCCATGACTGCTTCTGATTCTTAGTAGATGATCTTAGGGAGTTGCTGAAGATGGGAAATCATGTACCAGCTTGTGGGCCATTGGAGACCCCAAAGTCATGGGGTCGTGGCCTCCATAGCAGGATAAAGTATTAAGAAGTGGAAGAAGCTGACAATATCATGGAATGGGAGGGGGGAGGGCACTGTTGGAAGGTGTCTTGTTCAACTGCCTCCTTACTGATGAGGCCAGAGAGGCTGTTTGATTTTCCTGGAGATTACACAGACACCCAAGTCTGACATATTTTGCCCTGCACCACCATCCCCTCTCTTTATCATCGGATAACAGAGTAGCATCGACCTCCTCTTCATCCCCTTTCCCCTAGACTAGTTATTGTAGTGGCTTCCTAACTGATGTCCCTGCCTCAGGAGTCCTTCCTCACCATCCTCCACATAACTACAGAGCTGGTCTTCCTAAAGCACAGGGCTGACTGGGTCACTCCCCTGCACTGAAGTAAACTGCAGTGGCTCGCACTTGCCTCTGGGATAGATACAGACTCCTAAGGTGTTAAATCCTTGATCTGACCCTAAGTCATTCTTCTAGGCTGATTGCACATCACTCTCCACGTAGGGCACACTCCAACTAGAGTTGGAGTCTATTTGCTGTTCTCCAGACATGACTTACAGCTCTCATCACTATGCCTTTGCACAGGCTGCCCCGCCCCCCACCTGAATGCACTCTTCCCCCAATCCCCCAAAATTACTTTGTATGTTTTGTATCTACTTGTCTGCTGACTTGTTTCCTTCCAGCAGAATATAAGCTCTTTGAGGGCAGGGCCTGTTTCCTTTTTGTCTTTGTATCTCCAGAACCTAGCTCATTGCCTGGAGCTTCTTCTAAATTCTTATTAAAATGAGAAGGGACTTGTGCAAGATCACACTGCTGCTAGCAAGTATTAAAGCTGGAATTCAAACTCATTTTCTGTGTCCTAAATATGGTATAATTTCATCAGCCTTGGGAAGACAAACGTGGTTAGAAACCCCGTACAATCACTGAATTATTTTTGTCGTTACAGCTCCATTAAGAAAATAGCCTCTTTTTTTCCTCCACTCAAAGAAAATATGCCTGGGCATTTTGACTCTTTGCCAAAATTGTGTTTTGACTGGATGAGGGTGTGTGAGTCAGACGTCAGTTTCAGACATACCCTACGTGCAGGACCAAAGGAACTCGGGCCAGGCCCATGTGATGCAATATGGGTGCACTCAATTACCCCACCTCTGCCCCCCCCACCTTCCTTCCCAACCTGAGCAAAATTAATCCTTAGCAAGATTAAACTGGTTTTGGCATAGACTCTGCTTATGTACATTCTAAATTAACATGAAGTGCTCAAGGGAAATATTTTAATGATGGGAATCAGGGGCTCAATTACATTTCCATGGAAAATTAGCCATACTGGTACAGTTAAGGGGAAAACATGGAATCGTCCCTTGCCTTCTCATGGATCATAGCTGCTCTGAAACATTCTTATAGGGTGGTGGTGAGAGGGTTGATAGTCTGAGAATAGAAGGGAGGCTGCAGTTCACTTTGAGAATTAGTTGGTAATAGAAATGATTCCAGGCCTCAACAAAGCGTGTGAGAAAGCAGGGGCTGAGAGAGCCAGAATTCTGGGGAAAGGAATGAATGGCAACATACAATCATGGAACGTCAAAGGCATAGGATATAGAACTTCAGAGTTGGGAGGGCTTTGAAAATGTCAGAGCTGGAAGGGACCTTGGGACACAGACCACAGAGTGGAAGAGGTGGGTGGAAGGAATCTTAAAATAAGAGCTGATCTTAGAATCTGAGCTGGCAGGACCCTTAAAAATCATCTAGCCCAAGGCCTTCATTTTACCGAAGGAAAAACTGGAGCCCAGAGAAGGGATGTAATTTGTCCAAGATCCCACAGTGAACTAATGGCAGGACTAAAACCCTGCCTCCTAGCTTCCAGTCTTTCTACTACAATCCATGGTCTCTAGGGATTAGATAAACAACATGGGGGGGGGTGTGGACAGTTCTATAAAGCTTCCTTAATTCAGGCTCTCCCAATTCCAAGTTTGTGGGGGTTCATGTAGGGCCTGGGCTGCAGTTTCTCTCGGAACTCCCTGGTGGGATGCCTTCATAGGTGTGACTTTAAGATTTCAGGAGGAATGTTTAAATGCCTTTAGGGCCAAAACATGTTTTCAAGAGCCCCTCAATATTCCACATGTACCCATCAGTTGGTTATTAAGCTCATTACAGGTTACTCTCACTTAAATGGATCTGTGATCTTACCAACTTGCTTCCCTTGATGGCATAGCTGCCAGCCCATCTATGACTACTCATGCTACTTCACACTTATTGGTGTCCTCCAGAGGGAGGCCACATGACAGGCTGGTGGCTTTACTCTTGATCTTTCAGGATTCATTCTGCGGGAACCACTGTAGCATTCAGGCTGTTTATCTGCGGTCATTTATCCTTCCCACGTGACTAACTCTTCATTTCTGGTTATCTATCATGATATCCCTTTGTGTATGCGACTTAGGATTTGTGAGATGCTGTTGCTCATTCGTGGGGCTCTTCATTACCCTTTGGGTCTTTTAATTTCCCAGAGATAATGACATTCTTTTGTTATGCAAGTGTATAGCATCACCAGAAAAACATAGAAGTGTGAGAAAAATGAGATTTTACAAAAGAAAAATTGCAAAGTACTAACAAGTCAAGTCAGGAAGTACTTATTAAGGACCTACTGTGTGCTAGACACTATGCTAATTGCTGGGACTATAAAGAAAGGTCCCTGCCCTCAAGGAGCTCACAGTCTGATGGGAGATAACATACCAACCACCTTACACAAACGAAGAATACAGGATGACTTGGGGCCAGTCTTAGAGGGAGGGTATTGGTATTAAAGGGTATTAGGAAAGGCTTCTTGTAGGAGTTGGGATTTTAGTGGAGACTGAAAGAAGCTAGAAGACAGAGGTAAGGAGGGAGAGAATTCTAGGCAAGGGGGGACAGCCAGTGAAAATGTGCAGTCTCTCTTAATAGATAATGGCTGTTCTTCTAATGGATAGTGGTTGTTGTCCTCCTTTCTCCAGGAGGAACATAACATCAGGAAGGTGGTGTCATGACATGCAAGTAAATTAGATTTAAGTGAGGGAGGGCTATGCAGAGTCACCAGCTTCACATTCTCCTCCAGAGCCATCTGGGTCTAGTGGTCACATAGAGATCAGGAAGACTGGAAATGGTCCTGGATGCAGTAGGAGACCTTGACCTTTTTAAGTTAAGGTCTTTCCCAAGTCTCAGTGTGACTGAGGCAAAATGCCTATTTAGTGATTAAGGCTAGGTAAGAAATGAGGCAAAGAATGACATTTTTTACCTAGCTAAAAAAAAAATCAATCTGGGAGGAGAAGATCCTCAGGGTTTCTGGGCCAAACAGAAACAATTGCTATTTCCATTTACTTTGAGCCAATCAGGGCCCAAACAATGACCAAGGTGGGCTTGGCCTGGGACCTATAGTTGACCTGTCAATGAGAGCCACAGTAAATTGGGTTTAAGGCATGGTGCTTAAGAAAGAAATCTAGCCTGTAAACCCTGAGATATGTTTGGAGGTTTCAGTGATAAAAACTTACATTCCTTTGGGCAGAGCACCCACAAGTAAGGGTATGATACCCTATGTGGACAGAGGGAGAGGAAGGAAGAAAGAAAGAGAAAGGAAAAGAGAGGACAAGGGAAAAAAAGAGGAAGGAAGGAGCTGCATCGCCCAACTGGAACTGGCCAGGTGGGTCCCCAGTGGGGCAGCTCAACCACTCAGGTTATTTGTCCTTCATTCTAGAAGACGACCATGACATCAGGGGAGGTGATGCCATGACATGCAAGTGAATTGGATTTAAGTGAGGCAGGGCTGTGCAAAGTCACCAGCCGCAGTTTCTCCTCCAGAACCATCTGGGCCCAGTGGCCAGATATAGATCAGGATGACTGGAGATGGCCCTGCATGTAATAGTTTCTGGCATTGTGATTGGGTGGTAAATGTGGGTTGAATGAGCTTCAGAGGAGGAGAGGTTACTGAGTGATAGTGGTAAAAGGAGAGCCCAGAAGTGGCAATGGAGAGGAAACAGTATTCCAGTTCCTCCAACCTGACCAGTAAGTTGAGAAGTATGAGTGAAAATGCTACTCATGCTGGAAAAGTTGGCCAGGGAAGCTGTCATTAGAAGGGAGCCAGGCCAAGGTGACTGCAAGAAGATGGAAGTAGTGAGAAAGGGAAAGCACAGGTTGAAAGCAGGTCTGTTACCTATGGAGCAGGCATTCCAAAGAGCAGAGTGGAAAGGATGGGTAGCTTTCAGGCTGGACTTGGGAGAGTTTGGTTGAGGGGGTGGGAATAAAGGAGCAGTCAGTGGGGATGAAGAACCAAGTTTGAGAATCACTGGGATGGGGAGGATATGACTAAGTGGGAGTTTGTTAGTCATTAAGGAATGAGTTCAGGTAGCTTATCATAATTCTTACGGGTTCGGCCTCGGCTGGAAAGCTGGAAGGGAAAGGCGGTGCTCGTGAGGGTGCAGGCTCAGGCGAGGCAACTCGCGGAGGTGGTGGAGTTGTAGGAAGCTGCAGGAGGCACTGGGAGAAGATGGGTTGGGATGGGATGGCTATCCCAGGAAAGCCAGGAGCGAGCGTGAAAACAACGTAGGAAAAATTGCTTCCAGTATTTAATGAGATGTGCAAGTCAAAACCACTCTGAAATTTTCATCTCACACCAGTAAATTGGCAGTGACAAAAATTTGGAATAGTCAGTGCTAGAGAGGTTGTGGAAAGACAGGCTCGTTAACATGGTGGAACCGTGGATTGTTGTAGCCATTCTAGAAGTGACTTGGAATCATGCTAAGAAAGTGACCGACATATCTACACTCTTTGACCTAGAAATGCCACTCTGAGGAATATATCTCGATGAGATCAAAGAAAGGTCCCACATATACTAAAATATTTATAGTGGCACTTTTTGTGGTAGCAGAGAACTGGAAACAAATTTGATACCCATTGATTTTGGAATGCCTGAATAAATTGTGGGACATGAACAGAATGGAATGGTATTATGCTATAAGAAATGAACTATGAAGAATAGGGGGGTTTGGGAAGATACATAAAATGATTATTAAAGCAATGTAAATAGAAAGAACAAGAAATCTAGGGGCAGCTAGGTGGCATAGGGGATAGAGCACCGGCCCTGGCTGCAGGAGGACCTGAGTTCAAATCTGGCCTCAGACACAATAACACTTACTAGCTGTGTGACCCTGGGCAAGTCACTAAACCCCGTTGCCTAGGAAAGGAAGGAAGGAAGAAGGAAGGAAGGAAGGAAGGAAGGAAGGAAGGAAGGAAGGAAGGAAGGAAGGAAAAAAAAGAAAGGAAGAAAGGAAGGAAAAAAAGAAAGAAAGAGAAATCAAGACTGAATACTTGTAGTTTGGTCCTGAAGAAGAGATGTAAGAATGCACCTCCCTTTGCAGAGGTGGTCTATGAGTATGGAATACTGCCTATGCTAACAGTTGGCCAATGTGTTGGTTAGTTTTTTTGCTAGTTTTTTTCTACTTTATTTTTTTTCTTTGTTACAAAAGATGACTGAGTGGGGGAGAGAAGATGATCAATATTAGAAATGAATGTGATAAAAAACAAAGTTATCATAAAACATTAAAAAAAATTTGAAAATTATCAACATTGGCAAGTGCACAATTAGTTTGTAGATGTAGCATGTTCAGTTGTTTTCAATTGTGTCCAATTCTTCATGACCCCTTTTGGGGTTTTCTTGGCAAAGATGCTAGAATGGTTTGCATTTCCTTCTCCAGCTCCTTTTACAGATGAGGAAACTGAGGGAAAACAGGGTTAAATGACTTGCCCCTCAGGGTCTGAGGAAGCATCTGAGGCCAGACTTGAACTCAGGAAGATGAATCTTCCTGACTCCAAATCCAGTGCTTTATCCACAATGGCACCACGTGGCTGCCCCATAGATGGAGCATAGTATGTAGTAATAAGTAAATTATCCTTCCCTTTTACCCATTAAATTCTTGCTGAGTCTCAAAACTTAAAAAAAAAATTGGAGGGTGTTGTTTCAGGGAGAAGTCTAGAGTTGAAAGTACAGCCTGATTTCCCAAATGCAGTCTAGCCTGCTGGCTTCCTCTTGTTGAGTCCTGGACCCAGCTCCCTGTCCTTCTGCAATGTCTGTCCAAGTTGGGTGTGCCGCTGGCCTAGCTCACTAGGCCACCCATCCAACTGTTTGTCGCCATCAGGAGACAATAATACAATAGGCATTATTCATCTGCTTGGTTTGATCTCTGTGGATGATTGGACTGAACTCTTTTGAGTGATTCTGCATTCTTATTAAGGAGGTCATGCAGTCATGCTTCATTGTTCATCAAATCGATGAGAGTGAGAACTGCTGCTAAGCAGCACTTCTAGGTTTGATGTAATTATTCCTTGAAAGTACTAACTGTATTTCTTAAAGGAATATTTTATAATTTATCTTCCCACTAACTTAGAGATTGGCCTTTTTTCCCCAATTAGTTTATTAAGTTAATTAAATTTAGTAAAATTTGGCTGAAATAAGATTATATTAAGGAAATAAAAGATTTAAGAAATTTAATTCCTTTATAGTGTAGTTCAGGGTTGGGGAACCTGTGGCCTCCAAGCCACATGTAGCCCTCTAGGTCCTCAAGTGTGACTCTTTGACTGAATCCAAATTTCACAGAATAAATTCCCTTAATAAAAGTATTTGTCCTGTAAAACTTGGACTTGGTCAGAAGGCTGCATCCAAGAAGGCCACATGTGGCCTGGAGGCCACAGGTTCCCATCCCTGGTGTAGTCCCTTAGAACAAAATAATATGCCCAAGTGAAAAGGTGCGTGCATGTACAGGTAGAGGTAATTTAGAAGTGAACAGACCAGAGTGTTTGTTTATCTTGGCTGAAGAGAGAGGGTCAAGGATTTGGACTGAGAAGGGCTTGCATTTCAGTAACTCTCCCCATTTAATAGGAGTTAGAAAGTACCTATGAGAGGGCTGAAACTAGGCTAGACCAACTAGGGTTTTGCCTCAGGCCTGTCTGAATTTAAAGGGAATTGGCTCCTAAGTGTGGGGAGAGGGGGGCATGGAAGGGTGATGCAGGAAGAGTAGGACCATTTCCAGGCTCCTACATCCACCAGTATTTCATGGCATATGATAAGTGCTTAACAACTGCTCTTTCTGTGTCTGTCTCTATCTCTTTATCTGTCTATCTATCTATGAAGAACATCCGTCAGCACTGCCTCTACCAGGGTCTAGGGAAGTTGAATTAGTCCTCCTCCCTTCTTCTTGAACCAAGTGCCTCCCACCTGAGCCAAGGTCAGTGGCCCTCAGTCTTTGGCTTCTTCTACCAAGCAGTGGATTTATGAGCAAGTCCTTAGCTATCAGTCATCTGCCCATTAGGGACTCAGTTTGGGGCACTGACCCGTAAGAAGAGCCATGGAGTACTAGCACCCTGGAGCTGACCACTGCAGAACAGGGTGGTTATTAGGAGTTGCTCTGAACTTGCTCTGAACTCTCAAATGTAGACCTTCAGAATCTCTCCTTGGATTCAAGATAGTCCCTTCCTTTTAATGCAAACTATTCAGGGTGGGACCAAGTCTCAGCAATAGCTTTGATTGAGTCAAGGAGGTATGAATTCCTTCTTTATACTGGTTTTAATTGATTTATTTAGTCAAGAAGTGTTTATACCTAATGAGGCAGCTAGGTGGCTCAGTGGGTAGAGTACTAGGCCTGGAGTCAAGAAGACCTGAGTTCAAATTTGGCTTCAGACTCTTCTTAGCTGTGTGACCCTGGGCAAGTCATTTGATCTCTATTTGCCAGAGTCCAATGCAACTGAACAAACATTTTGGGGTATATAGAGTGTTCAGGGAAGACTAGTACCTCTGGTGTGAGGGCTTGCTAAGCCCTTTTCAGGGCTGCTTATCCACCTTCGGTGGCCACCTTCACCTAACTTTTATCTGTGGCTCCAAGAAACTATAGCATGCTCAGCGGCCTCACCCCAGTAAAACCTCAACAGATGGGCTAAAGTAGGTTGCGGGTAACAAGGACCCAGTCTCAAACCTGTCAGTCAGTCAGGGGGATGTCTCCCCCAAGCATGCAAAATTTGTCAGTGGGCAGCTCTGTGGTGCACTTAGAGCTTGGTTGGACATTAAAGATGCCAGGGTCATCCACTGCCATCCCAAGTCATCGCCAATCTTCTTGACCTCTGTCCTGTCACTGGACTTTGATGACTCTGGAAGTGAGAGTGAAGCTGATGACTTTGTGTAGCTCTGCCTCACTTAAATCCAATGTACAAGCATGCCAAGACGTCACCCATGAAGTCACTGGTCCATCCTCTTCAAAAATGAAAGAAGAACAACAATTTATACATACCAGAGTTAAATAGTTTTAAGTGGGTAGGTAAAAGAAGATCAAGGACTGCCATTCTGTAAGGGCCCTTAGAACAGAGAATGTTTGAGCTAGAGGGTGTCTTAAAACACAGAATATCGGAGCTGGGGGCTCGTAGAATATTGAGTAGTACATGGAGCCAGAAGGGCCTTTAGTGATCATCTGGTGCACTTCCTCCTTTTTCTAGCTAGGAAATGAAACAGGCTGGGCTTGGGGGTGGGGAGGATAACTTGCTCAGTCACACGAGTTGGTGCCAGGACAGGATTCAAACTCAAGTTTCTTTACTGCTGCTCGGCTTTTCTTTCTCCTGCTTAATGATTCCACTAGAATACTCTCCTGGTCCTCATTTTTCTCTTTCTTCACAATGACCTCATGAGCCCCATCTTCCTTTCCTTTATTTATTTCTTATTTAGCCTTGATTTGAAACAAATCATTTCTGATATAGAGTAAGGAATGGATTGTTTGTTTTTTCTGGAGAAAAAGATAGGCTATCTTATGCTTGCCAAGGGCCAGAAATTCATTCCCAAGGGTCATTCTAAATCTCTCTATAACAAAGTGCAGGCCTATTTACAGTGTGTCATCTGGAACAGTTTTCCCTCTCCTCCCTCCTGCCCCACTCCTCCTAGGCTAGCTAGAAAAAGGAAGTTCTGATCTCTATCCTCTTTACATGCTTAATTCCCCACCATTTCTTGGGCGAAGACCCTGGAAGATCCCAGCTATTCAAACTTGAGGCATCTAACAACTGCATCAGCTCCAGGGAAAATGGGAGTAGATTCCTCCTCCCGACTGCAGCCAGAGGGAGCCTAGGAAATAGGTGGAGCTAACTTCTAATGTTTTCTTGCAGGCACATATAGCACATTAGAGCTGGAAGTGACCTTGGAAAATAGAATATTAGTTAGTGCTAGAAGAAGCTTTAGAATATAAAATGTTAGTATTGGAAGGGACCTAAGAGATCATTTAGCGATCATGGCACTTTAGTTGAATCTTAATCTGGGGTCCCTGAACTTGTTTTTATTACGAGTGTGTGTGTGTGTGTGTGTGTGTGTGTGTGTGTGTGTGTGTGTGTGTGTGCGTGTGCGCGTACAGCCATCAGCCTGGCAAAGATGTCAAAAGACAAAAATGTAAGATATTGCAGAGGCTAAAGATTGGCACATTAATGTCCTATTGGTACGTCTGTGAAATGGCTCAATCATTCTGGAAAGCAAATTAAAATTATATTGGAAAAATTACAAGACTGTACCTATCTAGCAATGCAAGGCATACATACCCACACACAAACACTATAGATATATATATATATATATAGATATAGATATAGATATATCTACACACACATATATTTATATATACACACACATATATTTATATATATACACATATACACACACACAAACATACACAAATACACACAAACATACATACGCACATAGATGGTAGATGGATATGCTATAATTGGTTTCTTCTGTAATGTATGTATTTACTCATTTTATCCATTTGAAAACATCATTCTGGTCTGTAGGCTTCCCCAAAGGGGTCTGTGACACACAAAAAGAGTTTCAAGATTCCTGAGTTTACAGATAGGGAAATTGAAGCTTAGGGAAAAGTAAGTTGCCCTAGGTCGCTTTATCTCCTCTGATTCAAGGAGCTTAAATCTTAACTGTCTTTAGCTTTGTGGCTCTAATAAAACTCCACATTAGGGTGGGTTAAGTGTTAGGGAGGGCAGCTAGGTGGGGCCATAGTGGACAGGGTGCTAAGCCTGGAGTCAGGAAGACTCAACTTCCAATTCAGATCAGGCCTCAGTACTAGCTGTGTGACCCTGGGTAAGTCACTTCACCCTGTTTGCTTCAGTTTCCTCTTCTGTAAAATGAGCTGGAGAAGGAAATGGCAAACCGCTCCAGTGTCTCTGCCAAGAAAACCCCAAAAGGGCCATGGAGAGTCAGACATGACTAATGACTAAACAACGGACAGCAATAACCCAGCAAGTGTAGCACTGTTAGTTATTACAGAACTCCCCGCCCCCCCCCCCGTGAAGGTAACGTCCTTGCATTCCTGAGGTCCCTGGGGAGATTAGGATCAGACTTAGAGGGCAGAGTCTCTAGTTACTGGGTGGCCTCTTTCCCCTCTGTGGAGTCCTCATGAAGTTCCCCTTAGGAGATGCCAGTCAGTGCCCTTCTAGGGTCTCCAAACTGTCTTTTCATGGTGTGATTCTCAGCTTCCTTCAGCCACCGCTGCTCCAAGACCACCGGCACCAGCTCCAGTGGACATTCCAGATCTTGAACTTTTGAAATTCATGAGGTCATTAGAGGGAGAGGAGAGAAACACATTCCTCCCTCCAATCCCCATCCCCTACGAAGCCTCTCTCTCAGGAGTCCTTCCTCTCTGTACCTGACCAGCGTTAAATCACAATTCCCTCTCACCTCTGCATTTGACTGGCCTGTAGCTGGCATTTGTGATTTTGAATTGGACTCAGGTTTGATACATAGGCCTGTCAAATTGAACCAGTCCCAGACATTTCCTGTGTTGTGTCCTATGATCAGATGATGGTGAATCCCTCTCTCATTTGAGGCTTTCAAGCAAAGGATGGATCAGTACTTTATTTATTTGGTGAGGCAGTCAGGTTATGTGACTTGCCTAGGGTCACACAGCTAGTAAGTCAAGTATCTGAGGTTGAATTTGAACTCAAGTCCTCCTGACTCCAGGGCTGGTGTTCTATTCACTGCGCCACCTAGCTGCTCTGGATCAGTACTTTTAGACAAGATACTTGTTCAGGTCCCATTTGGGCCAGATGGTCTCTAAGATCCCTTCTATATCTGGGGTTCTGTGTCAGCCAGTCAGCCAGTCAATAAACATATATTAAGTTCCTACTAAGTGTCACATACTTTGCTTTATGATCCTGTGATTTCTGATTCTAAGAAAGGAGAAATTGGGTAGACCAGTTATGAAGTTGTTACAATAACCTAGGTGACAGAGGATGGAAACCTGACCTGGGGGATTACACTGTGAGCTGTGCTTGGAATGGTATAGAGGTGAAATCAATGGGACTTGGCTACTCAGTGGATGTGGTTTTCGTGGTGAGGCAGAGCAAGCTCTGAAGTTGTGAGCCTCAGTCTCTTAGAGACTCATAGTTGGCCTTGCTGTAGAAGGAACTTGATTTTCTGCTTCTGTTTCCTCCTCCCTTTGAGAGAATGTATGTCTCTTTCAGAATGCCTGTGTGGGACTCATGTCCACCTTTCGGCTCAAAGATCACTCTCAGGGCTTAGAACAGGGCTTCTTGACCCCTGAGGACCAGGACCTCCCAAGGGGACAATGGCTAGATTTCAGGACTCCATGAACTTGGATTTTCACTGACCTCTAACTAAATTTTACTGTTTCCTTCCACTGTAAGTTTAAAACACATTATTCTGAGAAAGGCTTCCCCAGATTGCCAAAGGAACCCATGACATAAAGAAGGTTAAGAACTCCTGCCTTAGAGGGAATGCTTGTCCCTTGGAACCACAAAGCCAGGGATGTCATTCAGTTTTCAAATCCCTGTTAAAATAAGTTCATAAATTTTGAGTAAGGGACCTTAGAGGCCATTGAGGCCAACACCCTCATTTTATAGATGAGGCAATCTGCCTTGCTCAAGGTCATACAGGTATAAATATCAGAGGTGGGGACCCATGTCTCCAAAGCCACTGACCTTTCAGTGGTACCATGCTGGATATTGGGAGGAGGGACAGATACAGAGAATAGTGTACATTCATTCTGGGACTTGCTGAGTTTGAGGCGCTAATGGGACATTTATATGGTGCTGTCCAGCAGGCAGTTAGAGATGAAGAATTATAGTTAAGGTAGAGATAAGGGCTGGATCTATGTTGAGGTCTGAATCATCTGCATAGGGATGATAATGGAACCCATGGAGTAAATGAAATCACCTAGGGAAAAGTGTAGACAGAGAGAGACAGGAAAAGTGCCTGGACAGGATTTGACGGGGAGCCTCACTCCCACTTGTAAATTTCATAGTACAGGAAGTGGGAGAAAGCATTAAAGGAGACGGGAAAAGAAGGCTCAGAAAGGAGAACCTGGAGAGAGCAGGGTTGGGGTTAACCAAGTGGGGATCATCCAAGGTAAAATTTGTTGTTCTAGACTTTCTCTTATGCAGCCTATCAGCTACAAGACACAAACTTATTTGTTAATATTAGCTTTAATACAAACATAATTTTAGGAAAGTAAATATGTTGCCAAAGACCATCATCTGATGCATTCAGGGCTCAAACAGAAATGAGTGATGCTCGAAGCAGCTTCTGTTTTATATGCAGAGGATCATGGGATTCTGAGCCAGAAGGGATTGGAGAGAACTTCTAGTACAAATCTCTAATTTTCTGGATGAATAAATTAGGCCTAGAGAGGGGAAGTGAGTTGCCAATGTCACACCAATGGTAAGTAGCAAAGGCAGAAATGAAAACCAGGTCCCCTGACTCCAGTCTAGTGCTTTTGCTGCCATACAGCTAGAATCTAGGCATCCATTCAGTACTCAGGAAGTCCTTGTGCTCAGCGTATAGGCTACAGAGGTTTAGAAGAAGACAAAGTCCCTGCCCTCACTAAGCTTCCAGTCTGTGTCTTTATTCCTCACTTCTGGTGTGGATAGAATTTAAAATGACTGAATTTGAAAATGACTCATCCCATAGTTGGGTGGGCTCTTAGAGGCCATCTTTTCTGACCCAATAAACAACACACAAATCCTCCCTAGAATATCCCCAATAAATGATCATCTAGCTTCCACTTGAACAGCCTCATGGACGGAAAACTCAATACTTCCTAAAGCATTCACACACATTATTTTCAGAAATCTCTCATTGTTAGGAAGTTCTTCCTCATATCACACTGAAATATTGAGATTACAGATCCCCGGAACTTCCACACATTGGCCATAATTCTAGAAGACAGTTCCAACGAGGTACTTTGAAAATGTTTTCAACAATTGTAGCATCATTGGAATTAGTTACAGCTTCCCAGGGGGACTTTCAAAAATAATAACCATTTGAATGTATAAGTTCTAATCTATTTCTTGAGTCTTTTTTTTTAATCTTCTTGCTTCATATTTCATAGAATCACAGAGTTGGGAGGGATCTTAGAGGCCAGAATCTAGTTTAATCCTCTAACCTATATACATTGGTCTTCTCTAAAGCGTCCTTTAAAAATGGTTGCATTAAACTCTGAATGAAGCAGTTAGGTGGCAAATCAGATAGAGTGCAGGGTCAGCCTCTGATGCTTTAGTAGCTGTGTGACCTTTGGCAAGCCACTTCACCCTTTTTGCCTCAGTTTCTTCATCTATAAAATGAGCTGGAAAAGGAAATGGCAAACCGTTCCAGTATCTTTGCCAAGAAGACCACCCCTCAAAAAAGGGATCACAAAGAGTTGGACATGACTGAAAATGACCAGAAAAACAACAAATGTTACTAGTGATGAGAAACATAGTACCTCAAGAGACAATCAGTTCCAATGTCAGATAGTTCAGTTGTTAGAAAGTATTTCCTTAAGTGGAGTGGAAGTTTGTTTCCCTATAAAATTCTACCCCTTTGTCCTAACTCTGCCCCCTGAGACCAAACAGAACATCTTTGTACCCCAATACCTCATTTAGAATAGAAATAAATGAATATCCATCATTTATATATTATTGTCTCATTGGATCCTCACTGCAACCCTGTGATTTAACTCTGCTGTTATTATCCTCATTTGATGAGGAAGCTAGGGACTTGCCTAGGGTCACACAGCTAGTAAGTGTCTGAAGCAGGATTTGAACCAAGGGCTTTCTGACTTTTAAGTCTAGAATTCTGCATTCACAAAGCTTCTCTAGCCCTTCAAGTATTTGAAGACAACAGTTATTCCTTCCCCTACCTACCACCACCCCTGCTTCGGATCTTCTGTTCCCTGAGCAACATGGTGTACTAGTAGGAAAAACACTGGATTTGTAGTCAGCAGAGACCTGAGTTTGAATTTTATCTCACACATTTATTAATCCTGTGATGCGAAGTCACTTAATTTTTTTGAGCCGGCATTTCTTTTGTGTAAAATGGTCAAAGGAGCATCCATGTCACAAGGTTATCGTAAAAGCCAAATGAGATGCCATATGTAGAGCTGTTTGAAAGCCTGAAAGCACCATATAAACCCTGGTTCTTCTTCTTATAGCCTGGGTATGGTGCTGACTCCCAGTTCTCCCAGGGCCGGGACTGGCTTGGTCACTTCACCTGTACTCACTTTGACAAGGCCCATGGTTTCCCCAGAAGAGTGGCTGTGAGCTTCCTGCTCTAACTCTCAAGGTTCTAAAGGCAACCCTTGTGAGTGACTTTCTACCAGCACGATAGCTCATTAGCTCAACAAATCAGCCACTAATACTCAGTTACTCCTCACCAAAACATTAACTGAAAATTCAAGGCAACTACATAATTTGCCTGTAAACGCTCTCACCAATGTATATAGAGGCCACAGGGAGAATGGGCACATACCTAAAATCCCAGACTTGTAGAGTGCCCAAAGAGGAAACACACATAGCCAAGGTAATGCAAAACCCTAAAACTGCCCAGAATTGGGTAACCTGCTAGACTTTCATATTCTTTTTCTGCCTCAAGAATTGTCCGTAGTTAGTTTTTCATAACACGACTACTATGTTTTGCATAACTGTACATGTATAACCCGTATTGAGTTGCTTGCCTTTTCATTGAGGGTGGGTGGGGAGGGAGGGAGGGAGAAAATTTGGAACCCAAAGTTTTAAAAACACATGTTAGAAAAAAAGTTTTCACATGCAACTGGGAAATAAGAAATATAGGAAATGCGGTACAAAAATCTATCCTGCTCTACAAGAAAATAGGAGAAGGGGAAAAGAGAAGGCAGGGAGAGACAGAAGGGAGGGCAGACTAGGGGAAGGGGTATTCAGAATGTATGCCATCTTGGGGTGGGGGGAGGGATGAGATGGGGTGAAAATTTGGAACTCAAAATCTTGTGGAAGTGAATGTTGAAAACTAAAAATAAATAAATTTTTAAAAATAAAAAAAAGAATCATTCAAAAAAAATGCTGAGCTGAGCTGGTCTAGTCTGGTCCACAATATGCTTCCCTACCACCTCACTGGGCTCAACATCTCAGCTGGGCTAGCTGACTAGCCAGATGGCTTCTCTGTATCTGACCTGTTCTCCAGCTCAGCTGGATTTCCTTCTCAATCACAACCTTAATATTCCTCACTGCCAGCTTTGGGCTTAGCTGCTACCTTCCTTCTTTTAGAAAAAAGTAATGAGATCTAGCCGATCACTGTCCTTCCTAAAGAAGGGACCTAGAACTGGATACAATATTCAGTTCATTTCAGCAAACACTTCTGAAGTATCCACTGTATATAAGGCAAGGCCCTGGGTTAGTTGCTGGGAATATAAAAACAGCTAAGAGCTGGGTGGGACTTGGTCTTAAGATGCTTACAGTCTAATAAAGGTAGGAAGTAAACACGCAGATAACTGTTGTATGATATAAGGGAGTGAGAGATAAGTGGAAAAGAGATATCCAGGCAAAGTGCTTTGAAAAATTTAAGAAGGGAGAGATCATTTTCACCTGGGAGGTGAAGGAAGGTTTCATGAAGGAAGAAGCATCAGAGCTGAGTCTTCAGCAAATGGAGATGGAAGGTAAGGGGAGTGGGGGGAGAAAAGTCCATTTCAGGCCTAAGGACTATCGTGAGTGAATGATGGGAATGGTAAGGAAATGGAAAATAGCCCAGGTTGTAGAGAACATATAGCAAATAAAGGAGAGTAGAATGAGATAAGGCTGTGCAGATGGAGAGGTGCCAGGTTGTGGGAGGCCTTGACAACCAGTTAGCAGTCAGTTGAGTCAATAAGTAATATTTATTCAGTACCTACTATGTGTCAGGCATTGTGCTAAGCAATGGGATACAAAGAAGGCAAAAGAGAGTCTGCTCTGAGGGAGCTCACAGTCTAATGGGGGCAACGACATGCAAACAACTGTGTACAAACAAGATTTAGATAAGATAAGTTGGAGGTAGTCAACAGGCACCAGGCACTAGCATGTTGGGGAAAGTTTTCCTATGGAAGGTGGGATTTTAGGCAACAGGAAACCACTGATGGCATATGAAGAGAGACTTCATGTGATGCTAGTGATGATGTGTTAGGAAGATTACTTAGGCAGCCAGTGGAGGATGGGCTGGGTACAGGATAGCCTGGAGTCGTGAAGAGCAGTTAGGAGGCAGTTCTAATGGTCCAGGCAAGAAATAAGAGCCTGAACAGAAATAACTACAGGGGGAATGGAGAAGAGGGCCAATGAGGTCTGAGCAAGCCGGAGAGAGTACTCTCTCTGTGTAGTCTTTCCCCAAAATGGCAATGATGATGTAACAATAAGAACTGGCATTTGTGCAAACTAAGGTTTACCAGCCACTTTACATGCTGCCTCGGTCCTCACAACCACCCTGTGAAGGCGGCACTCCAGGTATCATCATTCCCATTTTATGGAAGAGAAAAATAATGCCCAGAGAGATGAATGGACTTGTCTGAGGTCACACAGCTAATAAGTATCTAAGTCAGGATTTGGATCTAGTCTCTTGACACCAAGTTTAGGGCTCCTCCCACTAGGAAATATTGCCTCACAAACACTGTTATCTCTCCAGTAGAAAAGGTGAGGGTTTTTCTAAGTCAAGAGGCTGGGACTGAGGGCTACCTGGTTCGTACCTTGCTCAAGCCACTGACCATTTTCCATTTTGGGTGCCCCTGCTTCCCCTCCTATAAAATGGAGGAAGTAAAATACCCCTTTGATGGGAGTGTTATCCGCTTTAATTAATCTGAGTTGATAAAGCAGTTGGGGGTGAAAAGGAACCTGGAAATACAAATCATTGCTCTTCCTCACAGTGAATAAAGAAAAAGAAGCAACTGAAAACACCCTTCGAACAATGTAATGTTATGGGCAGAATGTTGCCTTTGAACTAACCCATAAAACAAGCCGGCTTCCTTTTATTTATTGCTTGCTAGTCTCAGGCTGTCTTAACCCAATAAAGACAAAAACGTCACCTAGTGATTACTCGTTACTTTTATATGGCAGTTTTCATCCAAAGAATTTAAACTATATTACTAAACTATAATTGTTTTGTACAACACCCAATGACATAGTTAAATGTAATTATCCCCATTTGAGATCATAGAATATCAGAACCCTGGAAGACACAAGAAAGGACCTTAGGGAACAACCCTTGTGTTTTAGATAGGAAAAACCAAGTCCCAGAAAGGCAAAGGGATTTGCCCAGCATTAGTTAGAAGGTGGCAGAATCAGAATTCAAACGCAGGTCCTTGGACTTGAAATCCAGGGCTCTTCTCCCTACATTTTTTTTTATCCTTTAAAGAACTTTAAACACTATAGACCAAGAGAGCCAAATGATTGTTCCCTTGTTCCCTGTGGGGAAGCATTAGATGCAGACTTCTGGCTTCCAGTCTTTTCAGCTGAGAGCATGGGGGGAATTCTGCTATGTGAATATCACGAGTGTCAACCGAGCCCAGGAGTAGATCGTTCGGGAGGAATTTTGTTAACTCCTGCAGGCAAGAAGGGGAGAGTCACAGAACCTCAGAGTTGGAAGGGACCTTGGAAGTCATGGTAGTGAGAGCTTCCATTGCTGTTGTTGCCAGCAGTCCTTGCAGGCAGTTGAGTAGGATGATGTACAGGATGGGGAGTCAGGAGACTTTGGTCTGAATACTAACACCATTATCCTTATTCCATGTGGGGCCATAGACAAGTCACTTCTTCTCTTGAAGCCTCAGTTTCTTCAGTTGTAACATGAGCAGGTTGAGCTGGATGATCTCTAAGTTCTCTTCTAGCTTTACATTTTAGGATCCTCTGAGCTCGGACAGCAAACATTATTGCCTCCATTTTACAGTTGGGGAACCTGAGGCCTAGAGAGCAGAAGCGATTTATGCAGCTCGTAAATGAGTTAAGACCAGCACCAATGTTTGGTCTCCAAGACCAGTTTTTTCATTACTTCAGAATGACTGTATGGACTGGGGGGGAAGGGGGTGCAGGGGTGGACTAGTCAGGAGTGGGGAGCCTTTGAACCTTTTTTGTTGTTTGTTTAAATTGAGAACTACTGATTTTCTAAGCTGAAATAATAATGAATATTCAGGTATGAATACATCGTGTAAGGTTGCTTTTTCTGTGTAGCCTTTGCCTCATATTTTTTGTGGGTCAGGGGCCCCCAAAAAACTCCCCCAATACCAAACTGGATCATTTGGTCTAGTTCCTATATGAAACAGGAATTCCACTTACAAACTTTAGGTGGTCATTTATTATCTATCAGTACGCCTCCAGTGATAGGGTAATTCTCAGTCTTTTGAGGCAGTCCATTCCATTTTTTTAGATCACTATAACTTTAGACTATAGCTAAAGGGGTAGCATTTAGTGGATTTGTATTCAGTTTTTATTTTTATTTCATTAATGCTTCTCTGATACCCCATGGTAATGTGGAGGTGACCTTGGGTTCTCAAAGGTTCTACCACTGAAACACTAGTCTAGCAGGTTCCACTTACAATCTGTTGTCCAAGGTCAGCCTACCTAAGTGTGGAGAGCAAGGCCTTTTAGCACAATAACTGCAGCATAGTTTTGGTTTTAGATGTGTTAAGGATGAAAGAAGTGTCATTAGTGATCTCACAAATGAAATTACAGGTCCTTGAAGGAAGAATAACAGTCCATGGTATTCTTTCTAACACTACAGCCATAGATGAGTCACTTCTCTTCTCAGAGCCTCAGTTTCCTAATCTATAAAATGAAGATAATAATACTTGGCATTTCTTGTATCATAGAATTATTGTAAAGAAAGCCGTTTCAAACCTTACCATGCTGTTATTACTGCTATTATTACTTAATAGTTATAAATTATTTTATACACGCTTTCTCTACTCTCACAATACCCCTGCCTGCATGGCAGTTGTATGCCATTTTAGAGCGCCTAGAAGAGTTGTTGGAATCGGTTTCGTGATGTACCCAAAGGCAATGAGAAACATCGTCTCGTGGGACTTTGGTTCATCTCCCCTTGTAGTAACCATAATGAGCATAAGCCAAAAGAAGAAGTGAAGAAGACTGTGACTTCTGCACCAGCACCTGTTGCAGAGGGTGAGGGGACAGAGGAATCCTCCAAAGAACTTGGCAAGATGCTCCGAACAAGCCAGTGTACACGTTAATAATTGCTGCTTTCAGTGCAGAGTTAGAGAGCCATGATTCCATTTCCAAGGCTGGCCTCTTCCTGCTTGCAGGGCTTCCTTCTTGCCTGCAGGACACAGAGAGAGATGCCATTCTACCACCCAGAGATCTTCTTGTTTGGCCTTTTTCTGATGGCAGTGAATGGAAAAATTCCATTCTGTTCCCTTCTCCTTTCCTCTGGCCTGGTCTGTTTCTGCCTGCAGGGAAAAGAAAGAAATGCCATTCCATTGGCTCCCTTCCCCTGGTCCTGTGCTTGACCTACCTGACACTTTGAGAGGACGCTACTCTGAAACCAAACCCCTAGGGATGTTGATAACCCCCCTGAACTCATTCATTAATGATTAGCAAATTCCAACTGGTCCCTGGTCATACCCTCCCCATCCCAGTGACTTTGAAACCCTGGCAGTCATTATTCAGATCCCATTCTCCATCCTGCACTAATCAATCCCTTATTCTCATCTTCCTTCACCCAGTAGTCCTGCTGTCTCACTCTGCACTGTGCTCTCTGGAATGCTTGTTCCATAAATAACAAACTTGCTTTCATCTTAAACCTTTTCCTTTCTTTCTTCTTTCATCTTCTTGATCTCTTCCTGGAAATACAGCCTCCTTGGCCACCCTTTCCAACTGCCTTTTCATTCATTTCTCCCCCCCCCATTCACTGATTGAGGTGGGGGAGTTGGAATACTGCTTGCTCTCCATTGCCACTTCCAAACTCATCCCCGACCACCATCACTCAGAAACCCTCTCTTTCTTTGAGATTCACTCAATACATATCTCCCACTTAATCAGGATTCTGTTAGCAGTTATCTATGGACCTCTATGACACTCTTCCCTCCTCAACAAGTTCAATACCTTGTTTGCAGTCTTTCCTCCCAATCTTCTGCTCTTATGCTAGGGGACTTCATTATATATATCTATACTTCCTTAAACACCCTAACCTCTCAGTTCCCCACCTTACTCATTTCTCATTACCTGTCCTCCATTCTACTTCAGCTACAGACAGAAATGGTCATTCTCTTGATCTCGCCGTTACCAACAAATGCACCACTTCCACGTGCATGAATTCTGAAATTCCTTTATTTGATCATAATCTGTTATGATTCAACCTCTCCCTCAACCTTGTGACTCCTAATGCTCTTCTTTATCCTCACCATAACCTCCATGCCTCAACTTCTTAGTTTTTTCCCCAGGCCCTCTACTGGCTACACTTTCCTGCCTTCCCCATTTTGACACTTTGGTGAATCAATTCAACTCTAAACTGTCTTCTTCTTTCCCCCTTATCCTGTTGCCAATCTTGCCATGCTAAGCCTCAGCCTTAGATTAACTTCCACCATCTGCTGCCTTTATTGCTACTCATGTGCTGCTGAATGAAGCTGGAGAAAAATCACGAAACTGCATTGGCTGGCTCCATTATAAATTTATGTAACATAATCTCAACTGGGAGCTCACTGTGCAAAGGCAATCCTTTTATGCCTTTCTATTTGACTCACTCTTCCATTTTCCACAGCGGCTCTTCTAAACCTTCTCATCCCTCCTCAAGCATCCCATGGCTCCCCTTCACCATCCCCCACGATGAAAACCTTGCCTCATATTTTACAGAAAAAAAAAACCTGAAGCCATTCTCCAGGAGCTCTTTCTTTTTCCCTCCTCCTCATTTCACATCACTCAGATGCCATCTGCCACTACCTCCTTCACCCTTGTCTCACATGAAAAGGTGGCCCTTCTTACCAAGGCAAATCCCTCTATGTACACAAGTGATCCCATTCCCCCCCAGCTTCTAACAGATTGCCTCCTCTCTCTTCTCTACCCTCTCACTTATCTTCAATCTCTTCTCATCTCCTGGCTGCTTTCCTGCTGCCAACAAACAGTCCCATGTCTCCCATCAAAAAACCTTTACTTGATTCAACCATCCCTACTAGCCATAATTCCATATCTCTTCTCCTTTTTATGGCTAAAGTTATTGAGAAGGCCATCTACGTGAGGTGCCTATACTTTTATTTTCATTCTCTTCTTAACTATCTACAGTCTGGTTGCCAAACTCATCATTCAACTGAAACTGGTCTCCTTGACCTTTCTGTAGCTTTTGACACTGTTGATCACCCTCTTTAACTTGATTGTCTTTTCTGTCCAGGTTTCCATGACACTTTGCAGTCCAGGTTTTCCTCCTACCTACCTGACCATCGCGCAGTTTCTTTTCCTGGATCTTTGTCCAGGTCACACCTGCTAATGGAGGGTGCTCTCCCAGGTTCTGTCTTAGGCTCTGTTCTGTTTCCTCTCTATACTATTTCTCTTGGTGATCTTATTAGCTTCCATAGATTCATGTCATCTCTATGCTGATGATTCTCAAATTTACTTATCCTACCCTAGCCTGTCTCTGGACCTCCATTCTTGAATTTTCAAGTGCTTATCAGACATCTAGAATTGGATGTCCAGTAAACATGTAAAGGCAGTATGTTCAAAAACCAAACTTATCTTCCCCCACCCCAAACCTTCTGCTCTACCTAATATTCCTAATACAGATGAGGGTATCACCATCTTCCCAGTCATCTCAAAACCTAGATATCACCCTCAACTTCTCGCTCTCACCCCCTATATCCAGTCTGTTGCCAAGGCCTGTTGATTGCACCTTTGTAACATCTCTCACATGTGTCTTCTTCTCTTCTCTGATGCTGCCAACACCCTGATCTAGGCCCTTGTCACATTATGCCTGGACCACTAGACTAGACTTGAGTTGGTCTCCCTGCTGTAAAAAGGATCTTCCTAAAGTATAGATCTGAGCATGCTACCTCCTACTCCATAAACTCCCTGTTAGCTCAGGATTAAATATAAAATCCTTTGTTTAGTGTTCAGAGCTCTTTATAACATGGCTGCTTTCTGCCTTTTCAGTCTTCATATATCTTACTCCTTCTCCCTGGGATCCACACACTGGGCTCCTTGCTATTCCTCATACGTGATACTCTTATCTCCTGACTCTGGGCATCTTCACTGGCATTTTCCCATGCCTGGAATTCTCTTCCTCCTCATCTCCATCTCCAGGCTTCCCTGGCTTCCTTCAAGTCCCAGCTAAAATCCTATTTTCCACAAGAAATGTACCCTCATTATTTGATGACCAACTTTAATAGACTTAGTTCTTCTCAGCAATACAGTGATCTAAGACAATTCCAGAACACTTGTGATGGAGTATGCTATCCACATCCAGAGAAAGGACTGTGGCATCTGAATGCAGATCGAAGCATACTATTTTCTCTCTTTTTTTTCTTTCTCATGGTTTTCCCCTTTTGTTCTGATTCTTCTTTCACAACATGACTAATGTGGAAAAATGTTTAATATGATTGTACATGTATACATTATATCAGATTGCATGCCAGCTGGGGGAGAGGAGGGAGGAAGGGAGAAAAAAATTTGGAACTAAAAATCTTATAAAAGTAAATGTTGAAAACTATCTTTACATATAATTGGAAAAAATAAAATACTGTTAAGTGGGGAAAAAAAAGAAACGTGTCCTCATTCCCTTTAAGGCCAGGACCTTCCTTTCCTCTGTTGATTATCTCCAGCTGAACCTGTATGTAGCTTGTTTGTGCAGAGTTATTTGTAATTCATCTCCCTGATTAGACTGTGAGCCCCTTCTAGAGGACAGGGAATCGCGTTAGCCTTCCTTTGTTTCCCCTGCTCTTAGCACAGTGACTGGCACAGAATAGGTGTTTTGTAAGTGCTAATCGACTGATTAACTGACACTGGGAAGGATAGTATAATATAGATTGGAAACTGTGGTTCACTGATAACCACAGAGACTGAAGGTGATAGATTTCAGAGAAGTTTTCATGTCTTTCTAATCATGACTACTTTTGTCAAAAAGAGTGGGAAGGCTTTTGGTATGATGAGCACTAACCAACATTGCAAAAACTGCAGTTTACCATAGAGATCCTAACATACATGAATTGACTGGTTACTGATGGAATCATTTCAGATCAACTGTTTGTATACAGTTAGGCTGTCAACTTGTTAGAACAAAGATAAAAATCAATGCCAAATTAGAAGAAAGGATAAAGATGAGAAGATACAGCAATTAAAACAGATCCAGCCATGAACTTGCCCAGCCCTTCTGGAAAACAGTTTTGAATTATGCCTAAAAAGTGACTAAAATATTCATGCCCTTTGACCTGGATATCCCACTGCTAGAATATGCCCCAAAGAGATCAAAGACAGAAAGATCCTATATACATCAAAATAGTCATAGCACCACTTCTCATGGTACTAAGGAACTGGAAATAATGATAGCTAGCATTTGAATAGCACTTTAAAGTTTACAAAGCACTTTTACAAATATTATCTGCATTGGTCCTGCCAACAACCCTGGGAGGTAAGTATCCCCATTTTTCAGATGAGGAGACTGAGGCAGACAGAGGTTAGGTGACTTGCTCAGAGTCACACAGCTAGTAAGTGTCTGAGGTAGGCTTTGATCTTATGACTTACAATGCCTGGAACGTTAGTAAGCACTATATAAATGTTAGCTGTCATTAATAGTGGTAGCGTATTCCTGACTCTGGGTCCAGGACTCTAGCCACTGTGCTGCCTAGAATGGCTAAACAAATTGTAGTCTGTGAATGTCATAGAATGTTATTGTACTGTATGAAATGATAACAAAGGAAGAGTTCAGAAAAGCATGGGAACATTTGATCCAGAGCAAAGTAAGCAGAATCATGAAAACAACATATGCAATGATTACAGAAATGTAAATGGAAAGAATTTTTAAAAAATTGTTATAATGCGCTTCCCTCCCTTCTTTGCGGAGATGGAAGACGATGGGCAGGGGATTGTTAATATACTATCAAATACATTTGATGTGTTGGTTGGTTTGGATGAACTATTTCTTTTCTCTTTTAATTTTGTTACAAAGGATGACTCTCTAGGGAGGGGGGAAGGGGAAAGGATTGTATTTGGAAATAGAGGTGATTTAAAAAAACCAGGGATATAAATTTAAAAAGATAAAGTAAGGTAAAACATCTCTAGCCTGACTCATTCAGATAAGCTATTGATGACAACTAGGGGAAACAGTTAAAGAGAAGACATTGACCCAGACTATCATCATTTCCCATGCAAAGTTAACAGATATAAAGTAATTAGCAAAGTGAAGCAAAAAAAAAAAATCTCAGAAACTGCCTCCACTAGAAAATACTTGTATTTCTTGTCAAGCAAAAAGACATGGCAGCCAAGGGCAACACTAGTTAAGATATACCCTAATTTGCAAAACCTTATAGAGGAGGATGGTGAAAGATTATGATCGATATTATCTCAAAAATAGTGAAGATCAGTAGAGAGAAGAACAAGTTTGTCGAAAGCTTGGTGTGAAGTCCAATTAAACTAGATAATCCCAAGAGTTTTTATAGATGATACTGGAAGGACACCAAATAGATAAAAGGTGGAAGAGCTCTGTCAGCATTTCCGTAATAAACTCTTTTTTCACCAGTAACAGTGGAACACCATATTCGGACTCTAAAATTTCAGTTCCTGAAATGAAAGTGTTCAAGGCAAATGGATTGTAGAAGAGACAAAAGAAACAGGGAGAACCATTATTTGACTAATAAGATAGACTAAGCAAGAAGTGATAGCAGCAGGAAGTAAGGTGGTGAGAGTGTGGATGGAAAGAAAAGAATAGATGCTAGAGATCTTGAATTGACAGGACTATTTTTCATTTTTGTTTTTGTATCCCCAGCACCTAGCACTATGCTGTGCGTGTAGTAGTCACAATAGTTGAGTGTTAGATTAGAGATTAGATATGGGCTGGAGGAGAGGGAAGGGGAAGGAAAGACTCGAGAATAACTCAGAGCTGCCTTCAGCCAAAACAGGGAAGTTAGGAAGAAGGACAGATTACTGAGAAAAGATGATGGCTTCCATTTTGGACATGTTGAATTTGAGCTATGACAAGAGGTCACGGTCAAGATGTCAAACAGAAAGTTGGAGATAGTCAAGTAGAATTTTGGAGGAAGATTAAGGCTGTATTTACAGATTTGGGACATGTAGGTATAGAAGTGATCACTGTACCCCTGGAAATGGTCAAACTTACCAAGGGAGAGGACATAGAGAGAAGAGAAGAGGGCCCAAGGCTTGTCCAGTGCCACTCAGTCATTAAGTGGCAGAGCTGGGGCAATGCTCTTGTCAAGTTGCCCCTCCAGCTCTCCTGTCTGATATCTTTCCTTTTTTCCCTCTCCCTTCAAGCACTTGGCCAGGCCTGAGAGCCTGAGAAAAGCTAAGGAAGCTTCCCTAATTTACTGTGAGGCAGTGGCTGCTACAGAGCTTGGTGAAACCCACGTGAAGTCCAGCCACTGTCAAGCTAAGGACACGTTTGAATAAGCAGACCATTAAAAGAGACTCCTGAAAGAGGATTGCCTTAGAGAAGGAGCTCCATTAATAATTGGCATGTTTTTAGAAATAGTGGCTCAGTGGTAAAGCATTCTGTTTTCTTGGTGAATTTCCCCAAAGGATCATCACTCCCTGAATTTCGTCAGTTGTTTTCTCTGCATTGGTAGTCTGAGGATCTTTCTAGCCAGCTGTGGCAGAATTTAAACAATTTCATGACAATTATTGCAAACAGGAGGGCTGGGTTTCCTTTCCTTCTCTTCCTCCACCCTGCCCCACCCCAATGTAACAAGGCTCTGGTGCTCACACTGCTAGCCCCAGTTCCAAGTGTACTGTGGGTTCAGGTCCCCAGAGCTCCACTCCATCTCCCTCTCATCAATCAATCAATATCCAATCAATAAATATTTATTAAGTGCCTACTATGTGCCAGGCACTATGCTAAGCACTGGGGATACAAAAAGAGGCAAAAGACAGCCCCTGCCCTCAAGGAGCTTACAAGCTTGCAAGGAGACAACACCATAAATGAATATATACAAAGCAAGTTATATACAAGATAAAGAGGAAACAAAAGAGGAAAGACATTGGAATTAAGAGGAATTGGAGAAGGCTTCCTAGAGAAGGTGGAATTTTAGTTGGAACTTAAAGAAGCCAGGGTGGTCAGTAGTTGAAACAGAGGGAGAAGGTTCCAGACATTAAGGACAGTCAGACAAAACGCTCAAGCTGAGAGATGGAGTTCGTAGAACAGCCAGGAGGCCACTGCATCATGAGTACATGTTAAGGAGTAAGGTGTAAGAAGACTGGAAAGGTAGGAGAGGGCTAGGTTAGGAAGGTCTTTGAATGCCAGGCAGAGCATTTTGTATGTGTACCTGGAGGCAATAGAGAGTCACTAAAGTTTATTGAGTAGAGGAGTGGTCAGACCTGTGCTTTAGGAAAATCACTTTAGTGGCTGAATAACTTTAGTGGAG